>NC_134354.1:551300479-551900479 GCF_048569485.1 Anomaloglossus baeobatrachus | reverse complement strand
GCAGTGATACCCCATATGTGGCAAAAAAACCTCTGTTTGGACAAACAGTAGGGTTCGGAACTGAAGGAGCATGATTTGAATTTTGTAAAAGTTAAAATAAATTGTGGCCACCATGTTGCATTTGCAGGTCCCCTAGGGCACCGATACAGCAGAAACCCCCACAAGTGAGCCCATTTTGGAAACTAGACACTTCAAGCACTTTACTCAGGGGTATAGTGAGAATTTTGAATCTACAGGTACTTCACAAAAATGTTGCTGTAGCGCCAAATTTATCAGTCTTACGCTATGTGTCCACGATCTGGTGACACTGTGTCTAGGACGCATTGCCAGCCCTCCTGTGGAGATGTAGGTGTTGTCCACTGGAGAACGCAGTTGCCTTTGTATACATTCCAGGTTCAGGCCACTGTGGACTTTATTCTCCCTCTAAAGAACACTTTCATCGCTGCAACATAATTGACATGCTGCTACTCGGGAAGCCACGCCGCATGTCAGTTTATGCTGCAGAGAAAAGAAGTGAAGTGGGCAGGAGATTTCTAAAAATCCTTCCTCTGTGCTTGTACTGCACAATGCAGCATTATGGCCGAAGCAAAAAAAAAAAACTGCACTCAAAACGCTGGAAATCCTGATTATGGGCACACAGACTAAAAACCTAGGATGGATGGATGGATAGATGTCTAACACAAATATAATGTCCCACCCACTGCATATTCTAAGCTGGCACCCGTTAGTGACTTTCATTGTGCAAAAAATGTACTCCTAAAATACAAAATTTATTGGAGGTACAAAGTTAAAAGGTAAGGAATAAAAATGAAAAACAAAAAAACTTCCAATAACACTAAGGCGGGCTTTGCACGTTGCGACATCGCAAGCCGATGCTGCGATGTCGCACTTGATAGTCCCCGCCCCCGTCGCAGGTACAATATCTTGTGAAAGCTGGCGTAGCGAAAATTATCGCTACGCCGGCTTCACATGCACTCACCTGCCCTGCGACCTTCGCTCTGGCCGGCGACCTGCCTCCTCATTAAGGGGGCGGGTCGTGCGGCATCACTACGACGTCACACGGCAGGCGGCCAATAGGAGTGGAGGGGCGGACATGAGCGGGATGTAAACATCCCGCTCACCTCCTTCCTTCCGCATATCTTACGGAAGCCGCGGTGACGCCTGTAGGAGATGTTCCTCGCTCCTGCGGCTTCACACACAGCGATGTGTGCTGCCGCAGGAACGAGGAACAACATCGGACCGTCGCATCAGCGTAATTATGGATTACGCCGACGCTGCACCGATGATACGATTACGATGCTTTTGCGCTCGTTAATCGTGTCATCGAGGCTTTACACACTGCGATGTCGCATGCGATGCCGGATGTGCATCACTTTCAATTTGACCCCATCGACATCGCACCTGCGATGTCGTAGTGTGCAAAGCCCGCCTAAGTGTGGAGAGTATGCCCACTATCCAAAAAAGGAAGGGGGTATGATGAAGAAACCAGCTAGTTGAAAGTGAACCAGTGGGTGATCTATCCGAAAAGGATACCACAACACTGATTAACTTATGCTAATATCTTTATGACCAAATTAGACAAAAGTTACCACTATCAGACAATCACCCACAAAACATTCAACCCAGTTGATAATGCATAAGTCGGACAGAGACAATCTTGTCACAAGTCAGACAGTCAGTCAGATCAGTCTGTAAGGTCCCCTTCACACGTCCGTGAAAAACACGCTCGTGTGTTACGGACCGTTTTTCGGGTCCGTGTCCCGTTTTTGTGTCCGTTTTTATGGTCCGTGTGGCATCTGTGTGAACTGCGTATGCTAGCCGTGTGTGCGTGTGGAATGGCCGTGTGTGCACGCAGCAGCAAATGAGTTGAGTAGTGCGATCAGCTGAGCTGTCACTGAGGTTATCCGTGGCCACCGCTGCATCCACCGCTGGATCCAGGTAACCTCAGTGACAGCTCAGCTGATCGCGCGGCTGTTTTCATTTGCTGTGTGGAGGTGACAGGAGCGGCGGTGTCTGCTGTAGCTCCGGTCACCTCCATGCAACAGAGCTGGAAGCGACGCTGCAGCATCCTGGATTACGCCGGACATTGAGGGCTTTTTGGGGCTTATTAAATTGTTGAACCAGGGAATTTGTTAGTGTTTTTTATTTCTAATAAATGATTTTTTCAGGTGTGTGTGTGTTTATTTACTGTAACTTACAGATTAATCATGGAGGGTATCTCGTGGAGATGCCTGACATGATTAATCTAGGACTTATTGGCAGCTATGGGCTGCCAATAACTCCTTATTACCCCGATTTGCCAACGCACCAGGGCAAATCGAGAAGAGCCGGGTACAGTCCCAGAACTGTCGCATATAATGTATGCGGCAATTCTGGGCGGCTGTTGGCTGATATTGTTAGGCTGGGGGGCTCCCCATAATGTGGAGCTCCCCATCCTGAGAATACCAGCCTTCAGCCGTATGGCTTTATCTGGCTGGTTTTAAAATTGGGGGGGACCGCACGCTGTTTTTTTAATTATTTATTTATCTATTTCTCTGCTCCATAGTGACACGCCCACCGGCGGCTGTGATTGGTTGCAGTTAGACAGCTGTCACTCAGCGTGTGGGCGTGTCTCACTGCAACCAATCATATTTGCCGGTGGGCGTGGAAAGCAGGGAATACGAGATTCTTTAATGAGTGGCCGGCTTTTTCAAAAGAGGAAAAGCCGCCGGAGTTTAGAGAACAGCCGTGCAGCGCCGTGCCGGAGATCGGGGAACGGTGAGTATGAGAGAGGGGGGAAACTGACCGACAGACAGCGAGAGGGACAGATAAGACAGAGAGACCGACCGACAGACATAGAGAGAGACCGACCGACCGACGGACTGAGGGAGAGAACGAAACAGAAAAAGAAAAAAGACCGACATCACATGAAAAAATCAAAAAACGTACAGGGAGCAAACAGAGATGCGTCCGTGTCACTCGGATGTGCGCACAGACCCATTGACTTTCATTGGGTCCGTGCTGCGTTTTGCGTGCTGAAAACGGACATGCATCCGTGCAAAACGGAGACACAAACGTAGCACGCACACGGACCCACGGACCTTAATGAAAAACGCACATGTGTCCTCAAACATTAAATAACATTGGTGCACGTTTGGCCGTGTCTCCGGTATATACGGAAACGGACCAAACACGCACGTGTATCACGGACGTGTGAAGGGGGCCTAAGGTGTAGTCATCAATTACATAGAGTCAGCTATCAAAATTTGAGCATCCCCAGTAGAATTGTGGGACAAAATACCATAAACCCAAAGTGTTTCACCTCTCAGAATCATCATAGATTCACTGTAGTAGCCAACCGGTGGTATTTTTTATCTCCTACAAGGCTTGTAACATATAAATGTATTCAAAGGGGGCTGACAGCACAGCTAACAATATGTGTACATCATAAGTCCTCACTATCTGCCGTGTATCAGATCAAGCACCATAAACCGAGATGCTGTAGCTCCAATGTCTGTCCTCAGAGTGGCCCATGAGGACAGACATTGGAGCTACAGCAACTCGGTTTATGCAAAGTCTCACTGGACATGTAGGACATCTGTTACCTGTGTGTTCCTCTGGTGCTTGATCTGATACACGGCAGATAGTGAGGACTTATGATGTACACATATTGTTAGCTGTGCTGTCAGCCCCCTTTGAATACATTTATATGTTACAAGCCTTGTAGGAGATAAAAAAATACCACCGGTTGGCTGCTACAGTGAATCTATGATGATTTTTTTTTAACTTGGCTTACTGGAGATGAGTGGATAAAGGACTTTCCTAGAAAACAAGCTTCCTAATCCAGCAGTTATGTTCTAAAGAAGCACTCTGGGTGCTGACACATCAGGAGCACCTAGCCCACTGTCCTCAGACAACCTTTTTATGATGGTCCCATAATATTTTATATATAATCTCTGTTTTTATGAGAGAACGAATACATCTATCTATGAATATTTCTACACATGTATATACCCCTGATTAACCTCTTCTGAGAGGTGAAACGCGTTGGGTTTTTTCTTTATGGTATTTTGTACCACAATTCTACTGGAGATGCTCCAATTTTGATAGCTGACTCTATGTAATTGATGACTACACCTTACAGACTGATTTGACTGACTGTTTGACTTGTGACAAGATTATCTTTGTCCGACTTATGCATTATCAACTAGGTTGAATGTTTTGTGGGTGATTGTCTGATAGTGGTAACTTTTGTCTAATTTGGTGATAAAGATATTAGCATAAGTTAATCAGTGTTGTGGTATCCTTTTCGGATAGATCACCCACTGGTTCACTTTCAACCAGCTGGTTTCTTCATCATACCCCCTTCCTTTTTTGGATAGTGGGCATTCTCTCCACACTTAGTGTTATTGGGAGTAGAAATGAGCGAACCGGCCGTGGTTCGGCTCGAGTTCGGTTCGTCGAACGGAGGACTCGTTCGAGTTCAGTTCGGCGAACGTTCGACGAACCGAACTCAAACCAATAGGATATAATGGGAGGCAATCACAAACACATAAAAACACATTATAAATCTACACATACAGTTAATAAACATTGCCATAACACTTACCGGTCCCCGCGATTCCTCCTGCACTCTGTCTCCTGCCGCTATTCCATCCGATGATCGCTGAATCCTCCCGGTGACCAGCACTGCCAGCAGTGATGCAGGACCTATCGTGATGTCAAAATAGCCATGTGACCAGTCACGTGGCTATTATCTCATTGGCTACAGACTGGTCACATGGCTTTGACGTCATGTCCTGTCCTAGGTCCTGTCATTGCACTCTCCGGTACACGGTGCACATTTGTGTATCGCCGTGTATCGGCGACATGCTCTAGCACACGGTCGACTCCCCGTTCCGTTAGGGACCGGCTGACACAGCTGGTCATAAACGGAGATCACTGTTGCCATAGCAACGCAGTTAGCGGTGACGTCACCGCTAACCACGGCTCCGGGAATCACATGACGGAGCACCGTTGCTATGGTAACGCGTCTGTCAGCGTTACCGCTGTTACCGCTAACAGCCAGCAGCACTGATCTCTCACGGAGTGAAGGCTGCACGCTGCTTCCCGTGCAGCCTTCACAGAGTGATTTCTGCATGGGAAGCAGCGTCTTCCCCCATGCAGCAGTGATGGAGCAGAGCTGCATTTGTTGAACAAGAAAGACAGAAGACCATGGATCGTGGAGGGCTGACAGGGGGTAATAAAGATGGAGTCTCTAATGTGTCTGTGTATTTATTTCTATTAAAGTATTTTTTCTCTGTGTGGTGTCTTTTTTTTAACCCTTTATTGGAGATTCTTAATGGCCGGGTCAAACGTGCCAGACTTTAAGAATCTCTGGCTTAATACTAGCTAGTAAAACAAAGCTAGTATTAACTCATTATTACCCAACAAGCCACCTGGCTTCAGGGCTGTTGGAAAAGTTGGATACAGCGCCAGATGATGGCGCTTCTATGAAAGCGCCATTTTCTGGGGCAGCTGCGGACTGCAATTCGCAGCAGAGGCGCCAAGAAACCTCGGGCTAACCTGTGCTGCGGATTCCAATCCCCAGCTGCCTAGTTGTACCTGGCTGGACACAAAAATGGGGCGAAGCCCACGTCATTTGTTTTTTAATTATTTCATGAAATAAGTGAAATAATTAAAAAAACGGGCTTCCCTATATTTTTGGTTCACAGCCGGGTACAAATAGGCAACTGGGGGTTGGAGGCAGCCCGTGGCTGCCTGCTGTACCTGGCTAGAATACAAAAATATGGCGAAGCCCACGTCATTTTTTTGGTGGGCAAAAAACTTCTGCATACAGTCCTGGATGGAGTATGCTGAGCCTTGTAGTTCTGCAGCTGCTGTCTGCTCTTCTCCATACAGACAAACAGCAGCTGCAGAACTACAAGGCTCAGCATACTCCATCCAGGACTGTATGCAGAAGTTTTTTGCCCCCCTAAAAAAATTATGTGGGCTTCGCCATATTTTTGTATGCTAGCCAGGTACAGCAGGCAGGTACGGCTGCCCCCAACCCCCAGTTGCCTATTTGTACCCGGCTGGGAACCAAAAATAAAGGGAAGCCCTTTTTTTATTATTTCATGAATTTCATGAAATAATTAGAAAACAATTGACTTAGGCTTTGCCCCATTTTTGTGTCCAGCCAAGTAAAACCAGGCAGCTGGGGATTGGAATCCGCAGCACAGGTTGGCCTGAGCTTTCTGGGCCCAACTGCTGCGAATTGCAGTCTGCAGCCGCCTCAGAAAATGGCACTTTCATAGAAGCGCCATCTTCTGGCGCTGTATCCAACTCTTCCAGCACCTGCCTGCTATACCTGGCTAGCATACAAAAATATGGTGAAGCTCACGTCCTTTTTTTGTAGTTTTTTGGCAAAAAAAATAAAAAATGCTTCCCTGGATTTTCCGTTGCCAGTGAAGGTAACACCAAGCAGTGGGGGTTAGCAGCCAGTAGCTGCTTGGATTACCCTTAGCTAGCAATACAAAAAATGCAGCGTGAGCCCATATATATTTTTTTTAATTATTTATTTAAATAACTAAAAACAAAATGGGCTTTCCTGTATTTTGGTTGCTGAACATAACAGTGCTGTAAAAATAAATCTTTAAAAAAAATGACGTAGCGCTCCGCAGTATTTTTGATTCTCAGCGCAGATAAAGCAGACAGCTATGGGTTGCCACCCCCATCCACCTGCCGTTACCTTGGTTGGCAATCAAAATACAGGGAAGCCTATTTAAATCTATTTAAAAAATAGTTAAAAAAATGACGTTGGGTTCCCCCATTTTTGATAGCCAGCTAGGGTAAAGCAGACGGCTGTAGCCTAAAAACCACAGCTGGCAGCTTTACCGTGGTTGGGGATCCAATGTGGAGGTCCCCCCAGGCTCTTTTTTTATAATTATTTTATAAATATTAATAATTACACAAAAAAAGTAGGGTCCCCCCAAAATTGGATCACCAGCCAAGGTAAAGCGGACAGCTGTGGTCTGGTATTCTCAGGGTGGGAAGGTCCATAGTTATTGGGCCTTCACAGCCTAAAAATAGCAGGCCGCAGGCACCCCAGACGTGGCGCATCCACTAGATGCGCCAATCCTGGCGCTTCACCCCAGCTCATCCCGTGCCCTGGTGCAGTGGCAAACGGGGTAATAAATCGGGTTGATACTAGCTGTAAAGTCACCTGAGATCAAGCCCAGCAGTTTGTGATGTCATGGCGTCTATTAGATACCCAACATCATAAACTGTCAGTACTAACAAAAACAAAAAATCGACAAAAGAAATTTATTTGAAAAAACAGTCCCCAAAACATTTCCTCTTTCACCAATTTATTGTAAGAAAAAAAATAAAGGGGTCCCACGACGACTCTGGACCCTCTAGAATATGGGGGGGGAGACACTCAGGGAACGTATCCCCCATTTTCTAGGAGTGCAGACCCTTCATGTGAGGAGTGTGGGTGCAATGAATCTGCACTCACTCTCCCCGGGTCCACAGCAGCAGAGTCCATGTCGTAATGGTTGCTACCAAAGCTGCAATGCCCTGCTCATGAGGTAAGGGCATGCCTAATCAGGAGAACTATTCTACATTTCCAAATATTGGTATTTGCTGATATTATTGCTATTCCACCTACTATATATTGGGGATAGGATCTTGGAGATGGCATACCCCTTTAAGTCCAGTTATCCAGCTGAATGAATACTTAACAACAGAGCTCGCTATTTAGATGTGTTTTCTTGTGGCGTATAACGGACTCTTATGTTTGGTAGTCGTTCAGCAGGGAAACTATAAAATCAAATTCCTCCATTTGGAAATGTAGTATATAGCTCTCCTGATCAACTATGTTTCTTACATCATGAGCAGGGCATTGCAGTAATAATAATAATTTATTCATTTATATAGCGTTATTAATTCCATAGCGCTGTATGTCTTTGGAGTGTGGGAGGAAACCTGAGTACCCGGAGGAAACCCACGCAAACACGGGGAGAACATACAAACTCCTTGCAGATGGTGTCCTTGGTGAGAATTGAACCGAGGACCTCAGCGCTGCAAGACTGCAGTGCTAACCACTGAGCCACCGTGCCGCCCATTTAGCCTACAGATGCATAACCACCACTCACTGTGTCTGAACATAGGAAGCTGAGCTGACAGCCGCTCTGTGCATGCGGCAGCGTCTATTGTGAAGGAGAGGGCCGTGGGGGGATCAACGCTGCACAGGTACCGTGGGACACCGGGGAACACCGGTGGGTTTATAGGAGGTGACCTGGCAGGGCCTGGGGAGGAGTAGGGTGAATGCAACCGGCGCGCTGCTGTGCGCACGGCCATCTTGGATTTCTGGGAGGGCATCAGGGGGGGCACTTTGGCGACACCGGGGGACCGGAGGGGACCGGGTAGGAGATTTATCATGTTTGTTCATGCCAGATGGGAGATAAATAATTTTTTACCGGCGCTGTCATTTACTGTAACGTGATCATCAGTGTACGGTGTATACCTGTGATCACGTGAGCGGGGACCGGAAAAACCGTCCTGAATCATGATCTCCAGGGTCTCAGCTAGCCCTGAAACCCCGGAGATTTTCTGACACTGGGGGGCGTTATTCACTTATTTCTGCCTGCTGTTTATAAACGGCAGATCAGAATAAGGCTTCATTAACACGACCGATCAATTTTTGAGGTCTCCAAAAAACAGTCCGTTTTTTTCACGGATGCATCCGTGTGGCATCCGTTTCCGTTCTGTAGACGGTCCGTATGTCATCTGTTTGTCATCCGTGTGCCTTCCGTTTTTTTTGTGTACTACAAAAAAACTGAAGGAGGGAAAATACATAAATTTACCCAGGATCCATAGCTTCATCCTGCATGAGGCGGTCACATGTTCACTCCAGTGCCATTTTCTACTGCTTTTCACAGCGTAGAGCGCTCTGGTGATTTTCTTGTGCTTGTGCACTTCATATCAGTCTTTTCTGTCATTATAATGGCAGAAAGACACATAATGTCCCACTCTCTTGCATTTTGTAATTTTGCACCCTTTGGTGCCTTTCATGTGGCACTAAAGGGTGCTTAGCTTTGTATTTAGCCAAAAAAATGAAAAAAAAAATGACGTAGGGTTCCCCCTATTTTTGTAGCCAGCTAGGGTAAAGCAGACAGCTGCAGCCTGCAGACCACAGCTGGCAGCCTCACCGTGGCTGGTAATCCAAAACTGAGGGCACCCCACGCTGTTATTTTAAATTAAATAAATAATTAAAAAAAAACGTAGGGGTCCCCCCAAAATTGGATCACCAGCCAAGGTAAAGCAGACAGCTGGGGTCTGATATTCTCAGACTAGGGAGGTCCATGGTTATTGGACTCTCCCCAGCCTAACAATAGCAGGCCGCAGCCGCCTCAGAAGTGGCGCATTCCATTAGATGTGCCAATCCTGGTGCTTCGCCCCAGCCCATCCCGTGCCCTGGTGCGGTGGCAAATGGGGTAATATATGGGGTTAATACCAGATGTGTAATGTCACCTGGCATCAAGCCCTGGGGTTGGTGAGGTCAGGTGTCTATCAGATACCCGACATCACCAACCCAGTCAGTAATAAAAAAAAAATAGACGACAAACACATTTTTATTTGAAAAAACACTCCCCAATACATTCCCTCTTTAACCAATTTATTAGAAAGAAAAACAAATCCAGGTCTGGTGTAATCCAAGGGGTTGCCATGACGATCCACACTGTCCCAGTCAATGAAGAGCAGGATGTTCCCCATTGGCTGGGAGAGCAGTGCAGTGACCTGAGCTAACATCAATGGGTTAGCCCAGGTCACTGCATGGGATGACAAGTGCTGCTGTCAGCGAGGTACATTACCTGCGCTGATCTCCTGCACTGCTGACAGCACCTGTCACTGAGTTCAATGACCGCCGCCTTTACAGCCAAGTATCGCGAGCGGCCCGTGACGTCACCGCTAGTCAGTCTCGGGTCGGAAGCGAGAGAAGGTGATGTGACAAGCGGCGGCCATGGAGGACAGTGATAGCGCTGAGGTCAGGACTTCATCACCGCAGGTAAGCCGAGCGGGACCATGTGTGCAGAGTGCAGGTGGGCGGAGCCATGTGTGCTGGCGGCGGAGTGCGAAGTGGGTGGCGCTGAGGACGTCAGTGTCGTGGACTGCTTGGCTGGAGACAGGTGAGTGTGAGTGTGTGTGTGTGTGTGTGTGTACATGCCGCATGCAGGAGGGGGCAGAGTGAGCTGAGCGGGGAAGTGTGGGCTTCCTGCACGTAACTAGGATAAACATCGGGTTACTAACCAAAGCGCTTTGCTTGGATACCCGATGTTTATCTTGGTTACCAGCTTCTGGCAGGCTGCCAGCAATGGCTCCTGCACACTGTAGCTGTAAAAAGCCCTGCTTTTTGCTGCTAGAACCGTTCTCGAACGTATCTAGAACTATCGAGCTTTAGCAAAAAGCTCGAGTTCTAGTTCGATCTAGAACAGCCCCCAAAATCACTCGAGCCGCGAACTGGAGAACCTCGAACCGCGAACCGCGCTCAACTCTAATTGGGAGTTTTTTTGTTTTTCATTTTTATTCCTTACCTTTTAACTTTATACCTCAATAAATTTTGTATTTTAGGAGTAAATTTCTTTCTCTGTGATTTATTTTCTGTTTGGTTTCTCCAACTTATCATTTTCTGTGAGAATACACAATGACTTTCATTGTGCTTAGCCTTGTATTTTGCCCAAATATAAATAAATAATTTAAAAAAAATGATGTTGGGTGCTCACCATTTTTGATAGCCAGCTAGGGTAAAGCAGATGGCTGCAGCCAGTAGACGACAGCTGACAGCTTCACCTTGCCTGGTGGTCCAATCTGGAGGTCACCCCATGCTGTTTTTTTATAATTATTTATAAATAATTAAAAAAAATGTGGTGTCCCCCCCAAATTGGATTACCAGTCAAGGTAAAGTGTACAGCTGTGATCTGGTTTTAACCATGGCCCTTCCCATCCTGATATTTGGCCCTTCCCAGTCTAAAAATAGCAGGCCACAGCCGCCCCAGAAGTGGCGCATCCATTAGATGTGCCAATCCAGGAGCTTCGCCCCAGCTCATCCCACTGCCCTGCTGCGGTGACAAACGGGGTAATATAAGGGGTTGATACGAGCTGTGTAATGTCACCTGGAATCAAGCCCAGCGGTTAGTAATGTCATGGCGTCTATCAGATACCCGACATCACTAACTGTTAGTAATAAAAAAAAAATAAAGACAAAAAAAAGTTATTTGAAAAAATGATCCCCAACACATTCCCTCTTTCACCAATTTATTGAAAAAAGAAAAAAAATCTGGTCTGCCGTAATCAATTTTAGAGGTCCCGCGACGATTCTGCACCTTCCAGAATATGGGGTCACGCTCAGGGTACGTACACCCTATTTTCTAGAACTTCAAACCCTCCATGTGAGGAGAGTGGCTGCAGTGACATAATACTGCACTCACCCTCCCCGGGTCTACACCAGGGCTGTGTGAGCAGCAGTAGTATTAGTACTATTAGTACAGGGAGCCGGCGCTGAGAGCGGTCCTCTGCACATGTGGCCGACATGTGTCTGAAGAGGAGAAGGGATCGCGGGGGATCACCGCTGCAATGAGGTAAGGGAGACCGGGGGGAGACTGGGAGATGACTGGGACAGACTAGGACAGAGCGGGGGGACCTGGGAATGACATTTCTGATGCATCTGAGATGTCACATGCAACAGAAATCAAGAAGCGGCTGAATGCTGCATGCGTGGCCAGTTTGGCCCGCCATTTTGGCTGGCCAGGAGGAGGTTGGGGGCAGGAGGGCAGCACTCTGACCACTCCGGGGAACGGAGGGAACCGGGGGAGGTGATTTATCTCTTATCTGACATGTTTTATCATGCCAGGTAGGAGATAAATCATTTTTGTACCGGCGCTGACATTTTCTATCACATCATCATGGTATTCGGTGTATACCGGGGATCACAAGATCGGGGAACGGAAAAAAACGGCCCAAATTGTGATCTACAGGGTCTCAGCTACCCCCGGTAGCTGAAACCCTGGAGATTTTCCTTAGCCTGGGGGCGCTATTCACTTATTTCTGACCGCCGTAAAAAACCGGCGGAAAGGAATAAGTACCCTCTTCTGCCGCCATTAAAGGGCGTATTGGCAGTCGTTAAGGGGTTCAACACTTTCATAAATTAGATCCCTGAATACATTCACGCCTAGGAATTCAGTAAAAATAGAACAGTGGACTTTGGAAGGGTCTGGTGGCATATATGTCCTAGTTGCTCATTGCCAAGAGTAAAGCGATGTGCCAAGAATCCCCTCAACCTTGGCACAATATTTAGACACAGCACTAAAGCACCAAACTGAATCTTCAAAATTGAAGGAAAATCTTGCTACTTTTTGTAAAATCAGTTAATGATTTATAGTCTCAGTGCTAGATTTTTTTTCATAAATGGGCTTCATTCAATAAATGTCCACTCCAAAGCCCATCAATCAGTAATTAGGCTAGGGATCCACTTTGCGTTTTTACCTGCGTTTCTGCAGCATTTTGAGAAGCACCTTTTTCATGCCAAATGTCCTGCGCTTTGCATTTCCATGATATTCAATGGATAAATGTGATTTCCAGACCCCACTTTGCGTTTTAAACACTGCGTTTAATTTGCATATTTTGTGGCAAAAGCCATGCATTCAAAGATGCACCTTGTCAGTTGTTTTTGCCATTTTGGGTGTGTTTTGCTAACATTGGAGTCAATGAGAAATGGCAAAAACCAAGATTCCTACAAATTCCTGCGTTTTACCTGCTTTTTCTGTGCAGAAAACATGCGTTTTGGACTTACAAAACACTTGCTTTTTGCACATTAATTTAATGTTTTCATATGTCCCTTTTCACACACACATAATCCGACAATTAAATTAAAGAAAATTTATAATTTATTGCTATTTTTCCAATAAATACTATATTACCGCTATAATTTCATTATATATTTCTATTTTCTTTATAATTTCTGAAATTATGTATTTAATCCTTTTTTTTCTCTTTTTTCATTATTTTTGACTGCGTAAACTTTATTTAGCAGTATCAAGATTTACAAAACGCATCTGGCAAAAAGCAGGTGGAAACACATGTAAAAAGCACTGAAAACGCATAAAAAACACGGCAAATACGCATGCGTTTTTAGCGCTAAAATTCTGGAAAAGGCAACTTTGGTCAAATCAATTAAGTCCAAAACGTGCGTTTAGAACTGCAGGTAAGTGAACGCAAAGTGGGTCCCACTGGTATGGAAGTAAATGTGGCTATTTATGTACCAATATTTGGTTCCAAGACATTGACTGATCAAAGAATTAGTCTGTGTATAGAAATATATGGAGTATTCCAATTAAAAATGTCACATATTACAGAAAGGGATTTTCTATTGTGTGCAGACCCCATACACATTAATACATGTTTCTGCATCAGGCATTTCTGTGTTTTCTGTGAAACAGCTAATCTCTGCTTGTGGTGATACGGTGGCTCAGTAGTTAGCACTGCAGTCTTGCAGCGCTGGGGGCCTGGGTTCAAATACCATCAAGGACACTATCTGCAAGGAGTTTGTATGTTCTCCCCGTGTTTGCATGGATTTCCTCCAGGTACTCTGGCTTCCTCCCACACTCCAAAAACATACAGATAGGGAACCTAGATTGTGAGCCCCAATGGAGACAGTGTTGCCAATGTATGTAAAGCACTATGGAATTAACAGCACTATATAAATGAATAAATATTAACAGGCTGTATTCTTCTCCCCCTCAACATTATATGTTGGAGAAAGAGTCAAAAGGCCTCCATATACATTAGGTAGTCGTCAGCTCCTGTTGAAGTCAATAGGTTGAGCAAACTTTCTTGTAACATAGTTGGGGGTCTTTAGTAGAGTTGAGCGCGGTTCGTTTTTTGCGGTTCGCCAGTTCGAGGTTCGAGTGATTTTGGGGGGTGTTCTAGATAGAACTAGAACTCGAGCTTTTTGCTAAAAGTTCGGCAGCTCGAGTTACATTCGAGAACGGTTCTATCAGCAAAAAGCCTAGCTAATTACTAGCTGGCTTTTCACTGTAATAGTGTGAGTCACTCTGTGATTCGCACTATTATCAAATTTCAGCATATAGTGTCCAGGGAAAGACGGGTTTTAGATCTGTGGTGTTGAGAAAATGCCGATCGCCAATTTTTTTTTTTCTTCTAAGCGCGCGTGTAGTGGGGCGGGTCAGCATGTCAGCCAATCGCAGACACACACACGGCTAAGTGGACTTTTTGCCAGACAAGCAAGGGTATGTGTCATAGGCTGTCCATGTCACATGTCCTTGCATTATAAATACGGCCATTTTCCATCAGGACGCCATTATCTGCTTTCTGCGTGTGGGTGATTGTCACCACTCACGCAGCTCCTGTCGCTGATCCTGCTGTGTACGCTATACACACAGCGCTCTATAGATTAGGGACAGAAGTTTATTTCAGCCCTTTTGAAGGCTCATTTCCTCAGGCTCAGAGCCATAGGTGACAGTCAGGTCCGTGGAAACGCTGTATACAGCCTCAGATAACAGCGTCTGTGTACCTAAGGTCAGGGAATTCCTTGCTGCATTTCACCATTAGGAGGGATAGAAAGTGAGGCTTCCTTTCCTCTACACTGACCCACAACCCGGCCACTGTACCTTCCTGCCCTTTTTTGCAAAGCCATTTTACTAGCAAAGAGTGCTGCCAGCTAGTGCCATCCACAAAGTGTCTGCTAGACTACATTAAGGTCCCATTTGTGCCAAGCAAGTTACACAACCTCTGCATTGTACCCTCATGCACATTTTTGCAAAGCCATTTTAATTGCAAAAAGTGCTGCCAGTTAGTGCCATCCAAAAAGTGGCTGCTGTACTCCATTAATGTCCCACTGGTGCCAAGCAATTTTCAGCACCTCAGCATTTTATCCTCCTGCACATTTTTACTAAGCTATTATAATAGCAAACACTGCTGAAACTTAGTGGCATCCAAAAAGTGGCTGCTGTACTCCATTAGTGTCCCACTGGTACCAAGCTATTTCCAGCACCTCTGCATTACACCCATCTGCACATTTTTACTAAGCTATTATAATAGCAAACACTGCTGAAACTTAGTGGCATCCAAAAAGTGGCTGCTGTACTCCATTAGTGTCGCACTTGTGCCAAGCAATTTTCAGCACCTCAGCATTCTATCCTCCTGCACATTTTTACTAAGCTATTATAATAGCAAACACTGCTGAAACTTAGTGGCATCCAAAAAGTGGCTGCTGTACTCCATTAGTGTCCCACTGGTGCCAAGCAATTTCCAGCACCTCTGCATTCCACCCTCCTGCACATTTTTACTAAGCTATTTTAATCGCAAACACTGCTGAAACTTAGTGGTATCCAAAAAGTGGCTGCTGTACTCCATTAATGTCCCACTGGTACCAAGCAATTTCAAGCACCTCTGCATTCCACCCTCCTGCACATTTTTACTAAGCTATTATAATAGCAAACTGTGCTGCCAGTTTAAGGGCCAGAGTTGCATTGTCAGGGATAGCTAGTGTTGTTTGTTCAGCTGTCAATAAAGCTAGACCACCTCTGCAATCTACACCACCTCTCAATTTTTACTACCATATTTTAAGTGGACAATCTTGTCGCTATCAAAATGAGTGGCAAAATGACAGATGCTGGTGAAAAGGGGAACAGGCGTGTTGGAAAAGGAAAAAAAAAATTTGTCTGTGGGGAAGGTGGCAAAGCTACATTAACATCTGCTGAAGATAGGCCATCTTCCAGCAAAAGTAAGATGTCTACTACTTTCCGTGGACAATCCGACGTACTCCCTTTTTTACGGACCCGAACAACTGTAACAAAGGTAGATGATGCACAAAAAAAGCACATGCTTGAATGGATCTCAAGTGCACCAACAAGTGCCCTCTCCTCCACCTCAACTACCGCATTCAAAAAACAACAGTCCTCTGAGTTGTCATCCCAATCACACTTGCTTTCTCCCAGCTCTCAAGTCTCCATCCACCCTGCACAGTTTGGTGGAACAGATGGCTGAGTCTGCCGAGCTGGTCAGTCAAACTATAGCCTGGGAATCAGAGGTATGCTCCCAAGCTACAGTGAGTACAGACCAGGAAATGGTCTGCAGTGATGCCCAGAACCTTTGTGACTCAGATTTAGGCCGTGATGACCAAGTTTCTGAGCATAATGTTGACCCTTATTCACAAACTGTAACACCTGTTGGTAGAGACAATGAGGAACATACTGATGATGATGAGACGCAGATACCAGATTGGGATGACAACTTAAATATTCGGTCAGGGCAGGAAGAGGCTAGGTCTGGGGGTGAGGGGAGTGCAAACATAACGCTTGATAAGGAAGTTCTAGATCCCACCTACTGTCAACCCACAGTCAGGCACTCGAGGAGGTCAACAGAGGCGGTGGAGGAGGATGCAACTGACAACGAAGTTACCTTGTGCCTTCCTGGACAGAGGAGGAGTACTGGTAGCATGTCTACAACTGCATCCTCAGCCAGCACTCTGCCTCTGAGCACTAGATGGGGTGGCTCAGCAGGTCGCATGTCCTCTAAGCCTTGCCTAGCCTGGTCCTTTTTTGACCTTGCAAAGGATCGCCCAAATCATGTGATCTGTAAAATTTGTCGGGAATCTGTAAGTAGAAACAAAAACCTTAGCAGTTTGACTTCTTCCATGAATCGTCACATGAATAAATATCAGTCCCAGTGGGAAACTCACCGTGCTGCAATGCGGCCTAGCGTAGAGGTACTTTGGCGTAGTGTTGGGGCTCTATTGCATTGATCAATTCAGTAGCTAAATTTCTCTTGATTCATATGTTCATGGCAGTAATGCAGATTCCATTTTTCACATTTTCACTCTTCATATAGCTATTGGATTTTTCAAGTCAGTATTCACACAGCAGTTTCTGCTATTCCATGTATTCCCCTTACATAGTCACTGGTGTGCATACCTTATCTCCCCATAGTGATGTTTTTTTAGGTTTTTTGCACCCAGTTCAGACTTAGAATGGTGTTCCAAACGTTATTCGTTATTGTTAGTAGTTTTTCGTTTGTGAACCCTCCCCACCACACCTATTGCTAATCCATATAATACGCATAAATAGCTTGGGTCTCAGCTTCCCATACACGGTAAGTTTTTTAACTGCATGAGAGGACACACACAAGCTAGGGACCCCAACGTAGAGAAATACTTTGGCGTAGTGTTGGGGCTCTATTGCATTGATCAATTCAGTAGCTAAATTTCTCTTGATTCATATGTTCATGGCAGTAATGCAGATTCCATTTTTCACATTTTCACTCTTCATATAGCTATTGGATTTTTCAAGTCAGTATTCACACAGCAGTTTCTGCTATTCCATGTATTCCCCTTACATAGTCACTGGTGTGCATACCTTATCTCCCCATAGTGATGTTTTTTTAGGTTTTTTGCACCCAGTTCAGACTTAGAATGGTGTTCCAAACGTTATTCGTTATTGTTAGTAGTTTTTCGTTTGTGAACCCTCCCCACCACACCTATTGCCAATCCATATAATACGCATAAATAGCTTGGGTCTCAGCTTCCCATACACGGTAAGTTTTTTAACTGCATGAGAGGACACACACAAGCTAGGGACCCCAACGTAGAGAAATACTTTGGCGTAGTGTTGGGGCTCTATTGCATTGATCAATTCAGTAGCTAAATTTCTCTTGATTCATATGTTCATGGCAGTAATGCAGATTCCATTTTTCACATTTTCACTCTTCATATAGCTATTGGATTTTTCAAGTCAGTATTCACACAGCAGTTTCTGCTATTCCATGTATTCCCCTTACATAGTCACTGGTGTGCATACCTTATCTCCCCATAGTGATGTTTTTTTAGTTTTTTTGCACCCAGTTCAGACTTAGAATGGTGTTCCAAACGTTATTCGTTATTGTTAGTAGTTTTTCGTTTGTGAACCCTCCCCACCACACCTATTGCCAATCCATATAATACGCATAAATAGCTTGGGTCTCAGCTTCCCATACACGGTAAGTTTTTTAACTGCATGAGAGGACACACACAAGCTAGGGACCCCAACGTAGAGAAATACTTTGGCGTAGTGTTGGGGCTCTATTGCATTGATCAATTCAGTAGCTAAATTTCTCTTGATTCATATGTTCATGGCAGTAATGCAGATTCCATTTTTCACATTTTCACTCTTCATATAGCTATTGGATTTTTCAAGTCAGTCTTCACACAGCAGTTTCTGCTTTTCCATGTATTCCCCTTACATAGTCACTGGTGTGCATACCTTATCTCCCCATAGTGATGTTTTTTTAGGTTTTTTGCACCCAGTTCAGACTTAGAATGGTGTTCCAAACGTTATTCGTTATTGTTAGCGTAGAAGACCATCCACCGACTGCCCCTTCCAGTGCACCCGCGCTCTTCATCTTCTAGGACTGTGGGGACAGCTGTCATACCTGTTTTTCAACGCACAACTTCCCCCGCTGTAACTGCAACTGGCAGTTTGCTTGGTAGGTTGTCAGTTGGTTTGGAAGGGGAAACAAGTGCGGGTGTACTATCAGACATCGACAGCACCAACTTTGGACAAAGGCAACATCATGTCTCTGACTGTACTTTCCTCACAAACCTGCATTTTCCAGGGACACACTACTCAAGACCGTCTCCACACAGCAGCCAGATCTCTGTCCCTCAGATGTGGACAAATAAAAGGCCATTTCCTGCGACCCATGACAAAGCTAAGAGGTTGACTTTATCCCTCTGTAAGCGATTGGCTACCGAAATGCTGCCTTTCTGCCTGGTGGACACACAGGATTTTTGAGACCTTATGTCCGTCGCTGTGCCCCAGTACCAGATGCCCAGTCGCCACTACTTCTCTAAGAAAGGTGTGCCTGCGCTACACCAGTATGTCGCACACAACATCACCGCTTCCTTGATAAACTCTGTGTGTAAATGGGTGCATTTCACCACCGATACTTGGACCAGTAAACAGGGACGTTACATGTCGCTGACTGGGCACTGGGTAACTATGGTGATAGATGATGAAGGGTCTGCTGCACAAGTCTTGCCATCCCCATGACTTGGGCGTCAATCCTCTGTCTGTCCATGTTCCTCCACTGCTTCTGCCTCCTCAACCTCGTCTGGGTCCTACACCTCCGCCCCAAGCCTGCCTGGTCAGGCCACCAGTGTTGTAACTGCGCACAAGGAATCCTGCAAACCTTATTACTATGCTGGCAGCAGAGCGCAATGGCATCAGGCGGTCTTTATCTTGAAATGTCTTGGAAATAAGACTCACACAGCGGCTGAGTTTGGTAAATGGTTGTCTCCACTCAACCTGCAGCCAGGTAAGGTCGTGTGCGACAATGCTGAAAACCTGGGTGCGGCTCTTTGCCTGGGCAAGGTTACACACATGCCTTGTATGGCTCACGTGTTGAACCTTGTTGTCCAGCAATTTTTAACACACTATCCCGGCCTAGATGGCCTTCTGCACAGGGCACGAAAACTGTCTGCTCTCGTCCGCCGTTCAACCACCGCAGCTGAGCGACTTGCATCACTCCAGAAGTCTTTCGGCCTGCCGGTTCATCGCCTGAAATGCAATGTGCCGACACGCTGGAATTCGACTCTCCACATGTTACAGCGACTGTGGCAGCACCGACGAGTACTGGTGCAATACGTCATGACGTATAGTCTGGGCCAACGAGATGCAGAGGTGGGGAAGATCACCCTCATGGAGTGGTCTCAGATCAAGGACCTATGCACCATTCTGCACAGTTTCGACATGGCGACGAATATGTTTAGCGCTGACAATGCCATTATCAGCATGACAATTCCAGTCATTTACATGCTGGAGCACATGCTAAACACTATTCGGAGTCAGGGGGTGGGACAACAGGAAGAGGAGGAAGTACAGGAGGATTCATATGCGCAAGGGTCAACAACATCACCAAGGTCCAGACGTTCATCATCACTAAGGCGGCAGGCATGGGACCATGTAGGACAGGGATCAACAAGGGCGCATGGTAGCAGGCAAAAGGTTGAGGAAGGTGCAGGGGAACATGAAGAAATGGAGGCCGAACTGTCCATGGACATGGAAGACTCAGCGGATGAGGGAGACCTTGGTCAAATTTCAGTTGAAAGAAGTTGGGGGGAGATGTCAGAGGAAGAAAGAACGGTTAGCACCTCTATGCCACAAACACACCATGGACTTGGTCCGCATGGCTGCGCAAGACACATGAGCACCTTCTTGCTCCACTACCTACAACATGACACTCATATTGTCAAAATTAGAAATGATGATGACTACTGGCTTGCCACACTAATGGATTCCCGGTACAAGTCCAAATTTTGTGACATAATTCCAGCCATAGAAAGGGACGCACGTATGCAGGAGTATCAGTAGAAGCTGTTACTCGATCTTAGTTCGGCTTTTCCACCAAACCACCGTGGTGCATGGAGTGAATCTCCCAGTTGTAACTTGACAAACATGGGACTGTCTCGTCATCAACAGTCTAACCGTACCAGCAGCACCGTATCTGGTGCTGGTAACAGCAATTTTATTGAATCGATTCATAATTTTTTTAGACCATCCTTTGCAAAGCCACCAGAGACAAGAAGTATGACACATAGTCAATGGCTGGAGAGGATGATACAGGAGTATCTCCAAATGAACATTGATGCCATGACTTTGCAAATGGAGCCTTGCTCATTTTGGGCTTCAAATCTTGAAAAATGGCCAGAGCTCTCCACTTACGCCTTGGAGATCTTGTCGTGTCCAGCTGCCAGCGTTGTCTCAGAACGTGTCTTCAGTGCTGCTGGGTGTGTGCTGACAGATAAGCGCACACGTCTGTCCACTGACAATGTGGACAGACTAACGCTCATCAAAATGAACAAGTCATGGATCCGCAAGAACTTTACTACCCCTGTGTCATCCAGTGGAATAAAGAATAAAGGCTTGTAGATTTGGAATGTGCTTGATGCAAATCTTCCTGTGAAGTTTACAACTGGGGCACAAGTGCTGCCACTGAAGGGGTGTCTGTGTGGCCCAATTTTTGGAAAAAAGGGAGACTCCGCTTGGAGTAACCCTTGCTTGCAGTGTTTCTAAAAATGATCCAAGACGAACAGATCTGGGATCAGCAAAGACTTTGCTACCTACCCCGGAGTCATCCTGGGGACGATTAAGGATGGCGTATTTTTGAATGTGCTTGATGCAAATATACCTGTAAAGTGTACAACTGGGGCAGAAGTGCTGCCACTGAAGGGGTGTCTGTGTGGCACAATTTTTGGAAAAAAGGGAGACTCTGCTTGGAGTAACCCTTGCTGTGTTTTTAAAAAGGAGCCAAGATAAACAAGTCATGGTTCAGCAAAGACTTTGCTACCTACCTCGGTGTCATCCTTGGGACAGTTAAGGATGGCGTATTTTGAATGTGCTTGATGCAAATCTACCTGTGAAGTGTACAACTGGGGCACAACTGCTGCCACTGAAGGGGTGTCTGTGTGGCCCAATTTCGGGAAAAAGGGAGACTCCGCTTGGAGTAACCCTTGCTTGCAGTGTTTCTAAAAATGATCGAAGATGAACAGATCTGGGATCAGCAAAGACTTTTCTACCTACCCCGGTGTCATCCTGGGGACAGTTAAGGATGGCGTATTTTTGAATGTGCTTGATGCAAATCTACCGGTGAAGTGTACAACTGGGGCTCAAGTGCTGCCACTGAAGGGGTGTCTGTGTGGCCCAATTTTTGGAAAAAAAGGGAGACTCCGCTTGGAGTAACCCTTGCAGTGTTTCTAAAAATGATCCAAGATGAACAGATCTGGGATCAGCAAAGACTTTGCTACCTACCCCGGTGTCATCCTGGGGACAGTTAAGGATGGCGTATTTTTGAATGTGCTTGATGCAAATCTACCTGTGAAGTGTACAACTGGGGCACAAGTGCTGCCACTGAAGGGGTGTCTGTGAGGCCCAATTTTTGGAAAAAAGGGAGACTCCGCTTGGAGTCACCTTGCGGTATTTTACATGATTTTAGAAGGGCATGCCATGCCTATATCTGGGTCTTGTCCTCTTTTTCCTCGTAACGCTGTTTTGTTTTTGCATGAGAATTTGTTCTTGTCACTTTCTCATGTGTTTGTGTTGTGTTGTGAGTTGTTTGTCACCTTTTGGACACCTTTGAGGGTGTTTTCTAGGTGGTTTTATGTGTTTGTGATTGCCTCTTATTGTTTCCTATGGGGTTCGAGTGGTTTGTCGAACCGGTTCGCTGAACCGAACTCGAACGCGACCTATGTTCGACGAACCAAGCTCGCGCCGAACCGCGACCGGTTCGCTCATCTCTAGTCTTTAGACAAACTTTTGACAAATAAATGATCCATTCTTTTTTTTACTCCAAATGAGTCTATGGCTCCTATGTAGGGATGAGTAAACCCAAACTGTAAAGTTAGGTGTTTGTACCGAACACGGGGTGACCAGGTCTGAGACCCAAACACAGACTTTTACCTTCACATCCAGTTCCTATTCGGCTTAGTCATTCAAATAAAGCTTGTTGAAAGGCTGCAGAGTAGCCAGTTAGCAAGCTTTTTCCGGTGTGAGCACTTCTGGCCGCATCACAGCCATGTCAAGTATTTTCATGGCAGTTATTAGCTGGTGCACCACTGTAAAAAACAAAAAGAGTTGGGATTTTTCCCGGCTCATTCCAATTGCCTTGGTGTGTTGGCAATTGGGGTATTATATGGGGTTGATGTCAGCTGTGGTTTGTAAAAAATCATAGCTGCCATTAAAGGGTGCTTTACATGCTGCGACATCGCTAACAATATATCGTCGGGGTCACGTCGTTAGTGACGCACATCTGGTGCCGTTAGCGACATCATAGCGTGTGACACCAAGGAGCGACGATCAACGAGCGCAAAAACGTGAAAAATCGTTGCTCGTTGACACGTCGCTCCTTTTCCAAATATCGTTGCTGCTCCAGGTACGATGTTGTTCGTCGTTCCCGTGGCAGCACACATCGCTATGTGTGACACCGCAGGAACGATGAACATCTCCTTACATGCATCCATTGGCAATGAGGAAGGAAGGAGGTGAGCGGCATGTTCCGGCCGCTCATCTAAGCCCCTCTTCTGCTATTGGACGGCTGCCGTGTGACATCGCTGTGACGCCGCACAAACTGCCCCCCTAGAAAGGAGGCGGTTCGCCAGCCAGAGCGACGTCGCAGGGAAGGTAAGTCCATGTGACAGGTGTTAGCGATATTGTGTGCCACGGGCAGCGATTTGCCCGTGATGCACAACTGACGGGGTCGGGTACGCTCGCTAGCGATATCAATACCGATGTCGCAGTGTGTAAAGTACCCTTAAGCCCTGAGTTAGTAATGGGTAAGGGTCTATGAGACATCCCCATTACTAACCTTGCAAGTCAAAAGAGACAACCCACAAACACCAAAAAACACTTTATTTGAAATAAAAAATACACACACCCTGTTCTCCCCAAAACACCTCTGCAGGTTCGATGTAATCCACATGATGTTCCATGATGATTCCAACTTAGCTACATCCAGAAGCTGCAGTGATTGGAAAACACAAATGCTAACTTCAGCTTCTGGGACACTCTGAGGACAGTGGGGACTTGGTTGTGAGAAGCAGTGATGTCACAAAGGTCACTGGAATTCACAGCTGGGTTCCTACAGTACCAAATTTGATTGATGGTTAACCCACTGCCAGATTGCGGTACACAGCGGTACACAGCACTCAGCTGCCCTAAATGAACTCAGTTTTGATCCTGCTGCCAGATTGTTGGACTGCTGTGCGGTCATATCCAACAGTCCAGAAATTCGGCAGTCAGATCACCAGAGCTCACACTCGCCGGCTCCCCACTGCACTCAGTGAATTCAGTTGATCCTGCTTCCAGGTTGCCTGACTACGGTGAGGCTGTATCTCACAATAAGACAGTCAGGTCATCAGAGCTCACACTCTGGGGTGCCACTGATGCTATCAGTGAACACAATTAAACCTGCTGCCGGATTTCTGGACTGCTGTGCTGAACCCACCAGTGGGTTCAACTGAGTTCTCTGATGGAGAGTGGGAACTTTGATGACCTGACTGTGAGATTGTGGGACACGGCTGCACAGCAGTCTGGCAATCTGGCAGCAGGTTCAGCTGAGCTCACTATGGGCAGCGGGGAAGCCCTCAAGGGAGAACTCTGGTGACTTGACTACCAGATTGCTGGACTATTGTGGTTCTGTGTCCGCCAATCCAGCAGTGGGTTCACTGGTTGTCACACTTGGCACTAGGTGACTCCATTGACCTGAGTCACATCACTGCTTCTCACAGTTGAGTCCCCCACTGCCCTCAGAAGATGCAGTTAACAGTTGTGTTTTCCATCACTGCAGCTTCTGGATATAACAGAGCCAGGATCCTCGTAAGACTTTGTGTGGATAACGACAGACCTGCAGAGTTGTTTTGAGGGTTAATAAAGGGGTAAAAATGGGTGTGTATATTTTTTTTATTTCAAGTAAAGGATTTTTCAGTGTTTGTGTTTACTTTTATTTACTTACAGGTTTAGTAATGAGGGTGTCACATATACCCCCACCTTTTACTAACCCAGTGCTTGATGGCAGCTATGATTTTGACAAATCACAGCTATCATTAACCCCATAGTTTACTAAGATTTGCCAACACACCAGGGCAATCAGGATGAGCTGGGTAAAGCACCAGAATTGAAGCATCTAATGAGTGCATCAATTCTGGGTGGATATGCACTGGTATTTTTAGGCTGAGAGGGGCCAATATCCATGGCTCTCCCACCCTGATAATACCAGCCCCCAACTGTGAGCCCTACTTTGGCTGCTTTTCAAAATTGGGGGAGCTTATTATCAAAAATATTTTTGGGATTATAAAAAAGGCATTTTGTTAAAAAAAATATTTATTTCTTTTTACACTACCATACACCAAACTGGTGTGCAACCAATCACAGACGCCGATACAGAGAGTGGGGGGCATGTATAGCAGTTTGAAACTAAACATAGACCCTGCCACAGATGGTAGACAGGAGAAGCAGTGAATATCCATAGGTTTGCTGATCCCTATTCCTAATGGATCTCAAAACAAAAATATTGCTAAATAACGGTTTGAGTTGCTGTCATGTATACATCGGGATTTTTTTATAACCAGCAGCAGTAAAGCAGACCACTGTGGGTTGCAGCCTGTAGCGGTCTGTTTTACCTGCGCTTATTGTCAAAAATAAGTTTTTGATACAAAAAAGCCATTTTTTTTAAAAAAAAAAATGTATTTATTTTTACACTACCAACAGCAAAGTGGTCTGCAACCAATCACAGAAGCCGAGACAGAGGGTGGGGGGGGCATGTATAGCAGTCTACAACCAATCACAGACCCTGGCACCACTGAGGGTTGACAGGGGAAGCAGTGAATATTCATGAAGCTTAATGTGCCAGCCCAGAAAAGAGTGTTATCTTCCGAGAAACATGTTATGTATAACTGTCCCACTCTTTCGCCTATTTAGCTTATTTTTGTAACCCCCTAGCCCTTACTATGACCATTTTACAGCACAGAACTTCTTGTCCCAATTGAGATGTATGGAGTTCATTGTCCAGGGTCAAATTTGGATAAAATTTGATTCCCGAACCAAACTTTTTTTTTCTTTAAGTCCGTGCGAGTTCAGCGGGTTCACTCTTCCCTACTGCTACGCGATCTGAAAACAAAAACTGTTTGAGTTGTTGTCATGTATACCCAAAATATGGACTAATTTGGAGACACAAATCACATTTTAAAGTAACTTTATGAAGTCAAAACCTACTGAATACCATAAATGAACATGGACAAAAGAGGCATTTACACTGCAAAATAGTCTTGAATGAGCTTTGTTAAAAAGGCTTGTTTCACAATTATCTTGTCATAAAAGCAATCTGCTGATCATACAGCAGAATAAGAGATCATAATTCTCGGCAGTGCACCGTCATGTGTAAAAAGGACTTGCACTGCCCGGAGAGCCATGGCACTCTATGCATACTGAGCGACCTAGTATAGATCACTCAGTGTGCATCATCTACTTTGGCCTGTCTATGTGAACAAATGACCATGGATTGGCAAAACTTTACCAATTGACAGCCATATTAGGCCACCGGTAGGTCTCTGTAATTGAACCCCTACCCCTATAAATGTCTCTAAATTTGGCTATACATGCTTCAATTATGTGTGTGATTCAACTAATTGTGATTGTTGCTTATCATCATCAAATGTAACATGTAAAAATTCGTAACTGCTGTAGAAGGGGAAACAAAGGCGCAATAGGGTCTTACCCGGTAATAACCGTGGGAAAAATATAGATAGGTACCAACAGTGGTTTTTTAGCGCGGTTAAAACCCGTCTCTCATATATGTATGCACATGTATATATATAATTTTTAACTATGTAAAAATTCGTGCAAGATCATTTTCGAGGATGGAAATAAAGATGGTTGGTCTGCAGTTATGTTCACAGTTTCAATTGTAAGATTTACACTGTGTGTATATGCAATTTTTTAATTAAACAACCTATGTCTATGGTGCAAATTAAATTGTTTGCATTAGTTTGCATTAGTATGTAAAGGCAACTCAAGTCATCAAGAACAGGCATAATTTCTATAAATACTTTCTAGGCACTCAACACTGTATATACATATGGGCTAGAAAGACTTGGCCATTGAATATACATTATGGCTTAAGCGGCAATTTATATTGTGATACATTAGGAACTGTATATAAGACAATAAATATAAACACTTGGGTCACAAAGGGCAGGAGCATATTCTTCCACAATATTGCCAGGGTTGGAACATTGTATATGTTACTAGAGATCTTAGATAATACATTGTATATAGAATCCTTCACTATTGCATCATCCTAGAAAGCTTTTCCTTTTCCATCCATTATTTTGTGTGGTCTTTAGGTTCCTCCATTCCATCACTTTCTTTAATAGCATTCGCCATCAAAGATATATTAGATTTTAAAATTGTAGGATGCATTATTTCTAAAACCATTTCTCTGATACCTCTGATGCTATTAGCTTATAAATACATAAAGTAATTATAAGGATAATATTAATAATAGTTGTAGTAATACCAATGCAACATAAAAAAAATCTATTACTCCTTTATTTTTTAGTGTTGGCCAAACTTTTTCACTAATTAAGGTGTTCACAAGCTACTTCTACACATTTTATTCCTTTATTTTGTGCACCTCTTTTAACTATAGAAGAAGGGACGTTAGCGTACCAACTAATACAGTTCTTTTGTTTGCTGCCTAAAGATGAGGGATAAGTAGTTTTCTTTTTGTTCTTGGGTATCTTGTTTAGACGCCAAAGTGGAAAACATTTATCTGGATAAGACAAGACCTCATGAGAGGCAAACAAGGATTTTGACAGACCTCCAACTTCTGCCCCGCTGACTCCTAATTCTACAATCTTCTGCACAAATAGTGTCTTTTATGAAGCCATCTCCAAGTAGTAAGTTTTCACTTATAATGTAGTTTAAAGCCTCTTTTAGGCAGATTAACTCTGTTGTGCGCAGTGATGAAGCTGGATTAACCCCTGAGAAACTCTCCATTGTTCCTCTTCATTACACTTATCCTCATGTCTCCCATTATCTTTTCATTTCAGTGGACAAAATGGTACAAAGTTTAATCCTCGATTAGCATCTGCACCAGGGGAAGGGGACCTTTTCAGCCTCCACTGAGACTTGGTTCTGAACTTAAAACAAACAAGCTGTCTGGATAAATAACTTTCTAGACATATGAGCAAAAGCGTAAATAGCAAAGCGTCTGCAGGCTCCGCCATTCAGAGCTCTATGACATCACTGAAATGAGTCAACAATCTGTCAGGGCTTCGTTTCCCACTGACTTCATCATCTTGTCTTTGCGTTCCAGATCTTGCTGCTTGATCGTGATCAAAATAATTACAAGTTAAACACAAATCTGTATTTTCCGATAATTATATAAAAATTGTGCTTCGACTCCATGCCAAGTGGAAAGAAAAGTTGACAAACTAAACCAAGACCAAAAGTGGCAAGTTCGGTCTTAAGAGTGAAAAGCTCAGATAAACAGTTTTTGTAATTGAGCAAAGTGGCTCTGATCTCATTTTTAATTTTGTAGAGCATTATAATAATTTGCAAAATATGTTTATCTATTTCTAATTTTTTTTTCAATTATATCTTGTTTGTATTTCTACATTTGAGGCCATATTAAAAAGCCGGGTGCCCAGAGCTGGCGCTGCAGTGTACTAAGTAATTATGGTGCCATGTAATATAACTTAACAAAAGAAGCATTCCTTAAGGAACATGCAATTATTTGTATACAATAAAGGAATGTAAAAACAAGGAAAGAAGAAAGGCGCATATACAGGACTAAGATCTAAACTCTTTTGTTTAACATATAAAAATTCATATGCAGCAGGCATTCAGAGATCTGACGCGTTTTGAGCGTATGACATACTCTTAATCATAGATGTAATATGCTCGAAACGCGTCAGTCTCTGAATGCCTGCGGCATATGAATTTTTATATAATTACAAAAAAAAAGTTTGGATTTTAGTCCTGGATATACCCCTTTCTTCTTTCCTTGTTTTTTCATATACATCTGTGAGCCAGACAGGTGGGGCATTGGACAAAGGTGAGCAGAATTGGATTTGCTGCACTGCAAGTCATGGTATGTTGTTTTTCAAATAAAAGAATCTAATAGATTTGTGTGCATGGGGCATTAAAGAAGAATTGTGAGAAGATACTCATTATCCAGGGAAAGGTACAACAAATAGATCCAGTTTTCATCACATGAACTTTTAACCAATTGATTTGAACTAGGGTAATATTCCATGTGGATATGTTTTACATTGTTACGAACAGTGCTTTGGCTTCATTCAATGAAGGGAAACATATGATGGGCTTTGGTCCATAATTCTAGATATACTGACACAAAAAATGTGCTTTTTCCACTTTTCTCAAAAAAAAAAATATGTGGGTAACATCTAGTGGGAAAGGGATAGGGCAGCCTTGGCTTGACAGATATACTTATCATTGTTGCCATAAGTTAGTGTAAACTTTTACGGAAATCTATGTTAGCTCATGGCATGTAGATCTACAGTTCAATTCTATTCACAGCTTTCATTTTTTTCATATACAGTATATATTACATTTGGTACTTTTGATTTAATTTGGAATTTATGGTTTGTGCTACATGAGAACTTGTATCTCAACAGTTTGCATTTCACAGGGCATATTTTTAGGCTAAAGTTAATGAAGGATCTATAAGGCCCATGAGACCAGTGACAGAGATTAATCAGGTGTTGTTGTGTAGCCAAGACCTAATTGTAGTTTGGACATTATGTTAGCTGGCATTGAAGCAGTATTGGGCGGGGGGTAGGGTCAACTCCCACAGTAAAAGTGGTCTCCGATAAATACCCCTTACCTTATAGGGTTCGTTTCTAGGACAGCCAGTACAGTTGTGTTTACTGTAATTGATAGACATAGTGGAAAAGTCATTCCAAAATGAGGAAGGGAGGCAATGGGTCATGAACTATATCTGTAAAGGTCAAGGAAGGGTAAAAAGGATCACAAGGGTAAAAGTAAAAAAATATAGATTAATTAACAGTTGTAAAAATAACTTTGATGACTCCACAAGTGTTCAACCTACTCACCGCAATAGTCTAAAAAGTAATTTTAACATAGTGTAAAATACTTACTTTCCACAATAACATTGCACATCAGTTTTTATATTCTCTGTTGTAAACTGTGGTAAAACAGACTAACAGGAAATGGGAATATAGTCAGAGTACAGTCTTAGACGGAGTATATTTCTATTCATTTCAGACCCATTGTTTTCATGCTGCCTCAGCTGCATCCAACATGAATACCCTCCCTGAAGATGGATTATTATGTGCCAAATATTGAATCCTTTGCATCAAGGAGAAGGGTTCCCAGAGGCAGGAAAATGACGTGAAAAGGTCCACATCACAATTGTAGGCTAGAACGGAAAATTAAAAAGTAGAGGAAAAGGGATGGGTCTGTAAAAGAGAATAGGAACTGTGACTAAATCAAATCTAAAATACATATAAAATAATTTTAGTAAACAATGGACAAAGGAGAGGCATGACAATTCTTCAAAATGTTGACCATTGATTATTGTGTTCTTCGAATAATAATTAAACGTGCAATGTTTCTAATTGTAGTGATCAGTGTGATGACAACCATTTCTGTAAAATGGTATACAAAATGCATAGCAAACAATACCAACAAGGATACAAAGTAAAAAATATTTTTTTTTAGAATTCACAGTCACATTTATCAGTCACCATCAGCAATCGCATCTGAAAATCTTCATGAACATGGCACACAATGTGTCTTTATCACGGTGTCACCACAACATAAACTCGCAATGAAGAGTGACCTCTGGCTCACTCCATGAAACACTGGAGCAGCCAGTAGGTCACAAACTGCAGAAGACCGATGGGAGCCGTCTCAATAGATGAAGATGGAGGCAGGAGAGTATACAGTAAAGGCCGTTTTACACGCTATGACATCGCTCAAGCAATCTTGTTGGGGTCACGGCATTTGTGCCGCACATCCGGCCGTTTCAGCGATGTCGTTGCGTTTGACACCTATGAGCGATTTTGAATCGTCTCAAAAACGTTCAAAATCGCTAACCGGTAACATGCCCCCCTGTTCATAATTATCGTGGCTGCTGCGTGTACGATGTAGTTCATCATTCCTGCGGCAGCACATATCGCTATGTGTGACACCGCAGGAACGAGGAACCTCACCTTACCTGTGACCGCCGGCAATGCGGAAGGAAGGAGGTGGGCGGGATGTTACGTCCCGCTCATCTCCGCCCCTCCGCTTCTATTGGGTGCCCGCTTAGTGACGTCGCTGTGACGCCAAACGAACCGCCCCCTTAGAAAGGAGCCGGTTCGCCGGTCACAGCGATGTCACTAGGCAGGTAAGTAGTGTGACGGGTCTGAGCGATGTTGTGCGCCACGGGCAGCGATTTGCCAGTGTCGCACAACCGATGGGGGCGGGTATGCACGCTAGTGATATCGGTAATGATATTGCAGCGTGTAAAGCGGCCTTAAGACTAAAAGCAGGGGATTTAGATTAGAAGCACCACTCCAGCGGTAAAATAAAAAATTATGCTAGAGTGGTGCTTTAAGCAGCCATGAAGTAGCATCAGCACTCAAGACAATTATTTGAATCTAATATTGCTAATTTACACCAAGTGATAAGCATTATCATCAAAACTACAGATGGGTCAAATTTATACAAATGGAATGTAATTCTGCTGATATTTTAAAACATTTCTCCATGTGAATTCAGCAAAATGGTGGATCATTCTGCTGATGTCAGTAAGAGGTTTAAAAAGAAAAGCTAATACTCATCTCACTGCTCATCTTTCTGGCTGCCTCTGCTGCTCACTGTCCTCTGTATAGTCCTTCATGCCTTTTTTTTCCTCTGCCATTGCTCACGTAAACTCTAGGTGACTTCATTCTAGGTTGAATCCAGGTTCGGAACGTCTCTGCACATGTATGTCATAGTATCAGGACATCATGACAGCACAACATGTTCTGTGCAGTCCTTAGTGCATTTTTCTGCTACCAAAGCTTGCTGGAACTCCAGGCTTCATCTCACTAGGCCTCAACCAGGCACGGGATGTCTCAGCACATGTAGAGTTGAAATCAGAAGTTTACATACACTATCTAAAAAGACACATATGCATGTTTTTCTCACTATCTGACATGAAATCAGAATAAATCTTTCCCATTTTTGGTCAATTAGGATGACCAAAATTATTTATATGTGCCAAATGCCAGAATAATGAGAGAGAGAATATTTTAATGCATTTTTATTACTTTCTGCAAAGTCAAAAATTTACATACACTTACATACACAATTTACATACGCAAGAGTACTATGCCTACAATATGGGACAGCCCATATGATGATGTTCTGTCTTTAAAAGTTTCTGATAGGTTAATTGGCAACATCTGAGTTAATAAGAAACACACCTATGGATGTATTTTAATGCACATTTGAAACACATTGCTTCTTTGTGCATCATCATGAGTAAGTCAAAAGATGTCAGAATGAAAATTGTAGACTTACACAAGTCTGGTTCATCCTTGGGTGTAATTTTCAGATATTTGAAGGTGCCTCATTCATCTGTATGAACAATTATATGCAAGTACAAACAAAATGGAAATGTCCAGCCATCATAATGCTCAGGAAGGATATGGGTTCTGTGTACCAGAGAGGAACGTTCTTTAGTCAGACATGTGCATATCAACCCAATAACAAAAGCAAAAGACCTTGTGAAGATGCTGGCGGAAGCTGGTAAGCATGTGTCATTATCCACAGTGAAATGAGTTCTCTCTCTCTCTTTCTCTCTCTCTCCCTCTCTCTCATAACTGATTTTGGTCATACTAACTGACCTAAAACGGGAAAGGTTTATTGTGATTTCATGGCAAATAGTGAGAAAAACATGCAGATGTATCTTTTTAGATAGTGTATGTAAATTTATGGTTTCAACTGTATGTTGTAAGGTCAGGACAACATGACATTACGACATGTGTGACGCCCTGGGCAAGCCAGGGGTCACAGGTCATCACACCACCACACCCTACACCCCAGTTAGGAACACCCAAGCTACCAAAATCCTTGTTGCCTTCCTCCAGGGGCTCATGTTCACACCAGGGGGTGGGCCAGGCGGTTGGCTCCGCCCACCGAGGAGTTCACAGCTCTGGAGGCGGGAGAACCAGGCAGTTGAAGCCAGACTAGAGTCTGAGAAGGAGTAAACAGTGGAGTGAGGAAAGTGAAGTGAAGTGGAAGGAAGGAGTAGTGAAGCTAAAGAGAGAAGCTGAAGTGACAGTAGTAAAGCCTGAAGTTGGTCCGGCTGTGTGCCCGGACAGTGACAGCAAGGTCAGCAGACGGCGGTGATAGTCCGCAGGGGTGACTGCTCGGAGGTTGCTGGAAGGACCGCGGACGGGTAGTGGCCCGGCGGTCTGGAGCAGTATACGAAGAACAGTCAGCACCAGGGCAGGGGCCTTTCGGATCCCGGCAAGGCTAGGAGTCGCTATAATTTGCCAAATCCGTCAGTGAAGGGGACATCTGTCTCCAAACAACCAAGTCCCGATTGAAGGCAACAGTCCGACCGTTACAGAGAGACACCGCCACCGCCAGGGCACCAGTTTCTCAGGGCCAGCACCTGCGGGCAAAGTAGGGCTCCTCCGGCCCATATCCAAGCCGGGGAGCGGGTTACCGGTGGGAACCCATCGCAACCATCATCAACTTAGGTGCAGGACAGGGGGACCGTCACCGTCACCTACTGGGGAAAGCAAGTGCAGTCGTTCGTGGGAACCGTCTTTCCAGCCGTGTGTTTTACCGAAAACTGTGTCAACGTCTCAGGCTGAGTGAGTACCACAGTGCCGTAAGGCACAGCGCTGCCCCCGCGTCCCTGCGCCCACCAAGCCCTGCATCACCCACCTAATCACTGGGCCCCGGGATCACCAACCCCTACCCACGGAGGGGCAACACAACAACTGGGTGCTCCATACCATCCTTCCCGGGGTCCCCATACAGAGCAGTGGTGGTGTCAACAAATCACCACAACCGTGGGTGGCGTCACGGACAATAACCAATCCCCACACCCAAAATCCCCTTTCACTCACGGGCGAGGAGTGCCGCTAGAGTCCCCGGGATCCGGCCCATCGCCCGAGCCACCGAGCAGCAGCAGGCCGCAGCAGCCGCGGCAGCCGGACCCGAGCAGCAGTGGGAGAGCGCGGCGTCCCCTCCTCCGCCCGCGACACATGCACTGTCACCGTACAACGTGCACTCTAGACCAGAATTTCAGGCTGTCACTTGGCCACGGAGATACATGCACATCATATTTGCTGCCATAAGTCTAGGGGTTTAATAGTGCGATGGTGGTAAGAAGAGGCATTGAAGACAGTATGGGAGAACATGAGCAGCAGACCTAGACTAGAGGGGAGCAGTGACATGAATAGTAGTTGTTTATTTTTTTTTCTATTACTTTATTATGCTCGAAGGTCTCTACAGACTTTGCAGGGACATTCAATTTTCAAAGAATAAATTTGATGGAAGTCAAATATACTGGTAAAATTTCTGCAATTTGGCAAATTTGAATCTCATCAGACATGCTCATCTCTAGTCAAAACGTTTTGGGCTTGTATAATATTTAGTTTACATATCACCTAAATTTTAAATTCATGAGCCGGACATGATACGTCAAACAATCAAGTCAGAATGCTATTTTTCTTTAAAATGCTCAGTTGATAGCGGCAGACTGAAATTCTCATTATGTGTTGGAGTATCAAAAAGAAAATGACAGACAATTCCTTGTTTTTTCCAACCTGTGCATACCATTAAAAGAACACCTGGCTTACATATTCATGTTTGTCCTCATAGCTACGGTGGAAACAGCAGAGTGTTTGATACGTAAGTGACAGCCTTAAATGATCCCTCCAATGCAGAACATTCTTTGCAGGATATGTGAAAGTAAAAAAAATAGGTCTAACAGATGTACATTGCAAATGTCTATTTAGAAAACTGGGAAAAGAAATAAATCATAGGGACACATTACTGAATATCATGCACTCCCAAGCAGCGCTAATAAAACAATCTGGAGAGATTCATATTCGGATGGACATGTTTGACCATCTGACCCTTGTTTGATTTACAGAAAAATTCTTTTTGTGAGGTTGATTTTAAACAATTTATTCCCAGTGCCATGCTGAAATCCTAACAAAAAATGTGAACTTTTCAGTTTTCAATGGATTATTCTTGACATTTCTAGACATTTTTCATTCCAGATTACACATTTAGATATTTAAAAATGCCGGAGGTACTGTAATATGTAAAGTTTATCTCCGTGCAAAAGTAAAAACTTGAAGATTTGCTGGATAAGTATATGTAGTAATTGTGTGCAGTCATTTCCTGCTCAACCATTTCTACTCTAAGCTAAAAAGCTGAACCAGAAGATAGCTGTCTATTACTACATAGGTTGTGTGGTTATTGTTCTTGTTAGGTTCAGTGCACATATAGCGGGTGATATAAGTATTGAACACATCACCGATTTTCTAAGTAAATATATTTCTAAAGGAATTTCTCACCAGATGTTGGTAAAAACCCATCCAATCCACACAGACATAGAAATCAAACCAAAGATATTCAGAAATTTAGTCATGTGTAATAATGAGAAATGATACAGGGAAAAAGTATTGAAAATACTTACTGCAATTTCTTTAATACTTTTTACAAAAGCCTTTCTTGGGGATGATACATTAAGGCACCTTCTGTATGGAGAAACTAGTTATATGCATTGCTCATGAGGGATTTTGGCCCACTATTACACACACACATTTTTAAAATGCTGAAGGTCCCATAGGCTTCTTCTATGAGCTCTGAGCTGTAGTTCATTTCATAAACTTTCTATTGGATTCAGGTCAGGTGATTGGTTGGGTCATTCTAACAGCTTTATTTTCATTTTCTGAAACCAATTGAGAGTTTTCTTTTTGTGTATTTGGGATAATTGTGTTGCTGAAATTTCCACTCTTTTTTCATCTTCAACATCCTGGTGAAAGGCAGAAGATTTATATCAAGAATGTCTTGGTACATTTGTCCATTCATTCTATCTTTAATTATATGAAGTTTGCCAGTGCTGTATGCTCAAAAAGAGTCCACCACCATGATTTTCTCATCTCCAAACTTCATTGTTGGTATATTGTTAAAGCCAAGAGGACCTTGCCTACTCTGCAGGATTTTAATCCACAACAGCATAGTGTGTTACTAGCAGTAATCTTTGAAACTAGGGTCCCGGCTCTCTTAAAGTCATTTACCAGGTCCCCCCATGTAGTTCTGGTCTGATTCCTGACGTTTCTCAGAATTCCCATCTTGCTTGGCGCCCCAGACTGAGTAAGATTGATAGTTGTATTTCTTCCATTTTCTAATAACTGGGCAACAGTTGTTGCCTTCTCACCAAGCTGCTTGCCTATTGTCCTATTGGCCACCCCAGCCTTGTGCGGGTGAACAATTTTGTCCCTTGCGTCCTTAGAGAGCTAAAATCAGCAAAATCAGCAATGTGTCAAATACTTTTTTCCCTGACTGTATATATTTTTTTACACATACAGGTAGGTCCATATATACAGTATTTGGACACTGACATACATTTTGTGTTTTTTTTACCTGTTTACTGAAACATATAGGTTATAGTTATATAATGGACATAAAGTCCTGATTTTTAGATTTCATTTGAGGGTATCCACATTAAAATAAAAGGTTTAGGAGCTTCAGCTACTTTATATGTGCCACCTTGGTTTTAGGGACCCAAATGTAATTGGACAATTGACTTCCAGGCTGTTTCATGGGCAGGTGTTGGCAATGCCTTTGTTATTTCATCTCAATTAACCACATAAAAGGCCTGGAGTTGATTTGAGGTGTGTTGCTCGCATTTTTAAGTTTTTCTGAGAAGTAAACATGCGATGAAAGGAGCTCTCAGGTGAAACAAGACATCCTTCATTTGTGAACACAGAAACAAAAATCTGAGAAATTGCTACATTATTAAGAGTGACTAAATCTACAGTTTGGTACCAGCATATAAATATCCAAATCTACCATACAGAGAAGACTGCGCAAAAGAAAATACAGAGGGTTCCCTGCATGGTGCAAGCCACTCTTAAGCCTCAATAATAAGAAGGCTAGATTAGACTTTGCAGAAAAAAAAATCTTGAAAACCTGCATAGCTCTGGAAGAACATTCTTTAGGCCCGTTTCACACGTCAGTGAAAAACACTGACTTTTTTAACTGGCGTGTAAAACACGCACATGTCCCTCCGTGTGCCGTGAATCACGGCACACGTGAGTTGTCTAAGTGCAATCCGGGCTCCGTTCTCCGTGGTCCGTGATTGCACTTAGAGATTAACTCACCTGTGCGCGCTCCCGCTGTCCATGGTGCTGATCGCTCCCGCGGTGCAGCATCCGGCCGGCGCTGACCTCCACAGCAGCTGCTTACAGGTCGGCTGTGTCGTACATCATGAATATGCGCGACAGTAATGAGCCGGCTAAGAAGCAGCAAGCTGCACGGGCTGCAGAGGACATCGCTGGAGCCGGGTGAGTAAAAATGATTTTTATTTTAAAAACACGTTTTTTTCTGGCACGTGTTTCACGGACCACACCACTGCGTGGTCCGTGGGACATCAGTGATGCCAGAAAAAAATGGACATGTCTCCGTGCGGCAATCACTGACACGTGGGCACGCCGCACGGAGACATGTGCAGTGAAAAATCACTGATGTGTGAGCAGACCCATTCATTATAATGGGTCTGCGTATGTCAGTGATTCTGGTACGTTTAAAAAAAGCACAAATGTACCAGAATCACTGACGTGTGAAAGGGGCCTTAGACAAATGAAACCAAGATCATCCTCTACCAGAATGATGGAAAGAAAAAAATATGGTGAATGCAGGGTGCAGCTCATGATCCAAAGCATAGCTAGCACATCATGTGTAAAACACAGCGGAGGTAATGTGATGGCCAGGCATACATGGATGCCAGTGGCACTGGGACTCTAGTGTTTATTGATGATGTGACGAAGGACAGAAGCAGCCTAATGAATTCTGGGGTTTTCAGAGATATACTGTGTGCTCAAAAAACTCAGCCAAATGAAGCCAATCTGATTGGTTGGCTTTTCATAATACAGATGGACAATTACCAAAAACATGTTGCCAAAGCAACCCAACCCAGTAGTTTATTAATGCAAAGAAATGGAATATTCTTGAATGGCCCAGTCATCATCTGATCTTAACCTAATAGAGCCGCATTTTACTTGTTAAAGACTAAACTTCAGACAGAAAGGCTACAAATTGACAGCAACTGAAAACCGCTGCAGTAAAGGCTGGCAGAGCATTAAAAAGGAGGAAACATCATCTGGTGATGGCCATGAGTTCAAGACTTCAGGCAGTCATTGCCAACAAAGGGTTTTCAGCCAAGTATTAGAAATTAACATTTTGTGTCCAAATATTTAATTTGTCAAATTACTTTTGAACCCCTGAAATGAAGGGATTAAGTTTAGAAAATCCTTTAGTTCCTCACATTTTTATACAATCATTTAGTTCAACCCTCTGAATTAAAGCTGAAAGTCTGAACACCTGCATCTGAATTGTTTTGTTCACAATCAATTGTGGTAATGTACAGAGCAAAAATGTGAAAAATGTCCCTGCCCAAATATATATTGACACATACTGTATATCACATGGATTGCCAGTTTATATGAAAGAATAAAATATTTTAAAACCTAATGCAAAAATCTCACTGTAGTACCATATCATATGTGCCTTAAATTGACTATAAAGCAGAAATTATTGTTAGGTCAATGATACTGTGCCCAATAAATAATAGTGTTTATATATTCAAATATAATCATGTCATCACACACACTGCACATACACATGTAAATATACAATCTGCACATGTGGTACATACCAGTCTGTCTACTCTTCAGTTCCTCTAGACTTCTGTAGTTAAAGGACCTTTGGTGACATTATGATCACATGACCATGATGTCATCAAAGGTCCTTAACCATGGAAATGCTGGGAACCCCTAAGAGAGAGGGCACCCTAGGTAATTCACCAGCCCCCCAAATACCGGTCCTGACTGTTCCTCAAGCTTATTTTTGGAGTAGGGCCTATATTTCAAGCATACTCAAAAAATCCTGTAAAATCATCAAGGGCTTATTTTCAGGGTAGGTCTTATTTTCGTCGAAACACGGTAGAGGATTACGTGGGGACATTATACTATATGGAACGCAATGTGGAGGCATTACACTATTGGGAAGGCAATGTGGAGGCATTACACTTTTGGGAAGGCAATGTGGGGCCCATTATAATATAGTGTATGGAAAACAATATACTACATGAATGGCAATAAAGGGAACATTATACTATATCGAAGGCAATATGGGGTGCATTTTACTATATGGAAGACTATGGGGCATGGCTGGCATCACCACCCAGCATACCCTAGCAAGTGACAGGGCCCTAGACATAAGGGGTGGCCCACATGCCATCATAATGAGCGGTCACTTTTTCTGTGAATTTCTTTTCAAATATGTATATGCCTGTATGTGCATGTCTGAATGTGCATGGGACCCACTGAGACTCTTTTGCTCAGGGCCTACAAAAACCTGGGGTTGGCCCTGATGAGGGGTGCATTATACTATATTGAGGACTATGTGGGAGCTATTATACTATATGCAAGACTATGGGGGGCCCTTCATGATATTTAGAGGGCTATGAGGCAGCCTTTATACTCTATGGAGGGCTATTGAGGGCCAGTATATTGTATGCAAGCAATTATGCAGTGACAAGGTTTGTGTGGTATCCATCATACTGTGGGGAGACCAATATACTGTTTGAAGGGCTAGTAGGGGTCATTAATCAGTGTGAAGAGGTGTGAGGGCCATTAAACTGTTTGGGGGCCCTTGATACTGCATGCATATGAGGGTCACAGTTGGAAGATTGCACTGTGTTGGTGTTTCCATACTTTGCCTGGGTAGTTGAGATGGGAACTGTAGGGTCATCACACTGTAAATATGGGGGATAATGTGTATGAATTTACTGTGGGAGTATCCTACGTTGTTTGTGGGGCACTTTTGTGGGCATCATACTCTGAGTTCAATGAAAGGTGAATCTAGAGGCTTTTATAGGAAGCTTTGTAAGGACTGTAAAGCTTTGATATATGCTCTTCTGTGACCCTGACAAATATTATTTTTTATTTTTTTTTTGGGAGGGGGCCCAATTTGAATTTCTGCTATAGGGCCTCATGATTGTCATCTCATTCGTAGGGCAGGGTGTACATAGCAATCATCCTTCCTAAAACTGCATTGTCCTGTATAAAGAGGACTCACACTACTGAGACCAAGGACAATGGCAGCCTACGCGTACTGAGTGATCTATTTCAGATTGTTCAGTGTTCATTGTTAATAAAGTTTTACCTGTTTTAACAGGCTATTAAATGACCGCTGATCAGAAAACAAGTAGCATATTAGTGATCGCTTAGCGCTCCTAGTTTGTTAATGTAAACAAACCCTAAAGCAGCATTATATATTTGTGCCATCCTGACAAATAGATGTGAACATGATCAAAGATATCTTAACTGCAGTATGTTACAAAAGTGAGCAAACCCATCAAATTTGTGTAATTTTTTATTATATCTTTTCATGGGACAACACTGAAGATGTGTCATTTTGAAAGAATGTAAAGTAGTCAGTGTACAGCTTGTATAACAGTGTAAATTTGGTGTGCCCTCTAAATAACTTAACACACAGCTACTAATGTCTAAACTGCTGGCAACAAAAGAGACTATACTACAAGTGAAAATTGCCAAATTTTGCCCAAGGTGTCAATATTTTGTGTGGCCACCATTATTTTCATGCACTGCCTTAACTCTCTTAGGCATGGAGTTTCGTAGAGCTTCACAGGTTGCTACTGGAATCCTCTAGCGCCCTTCCTTGTTGACATCATGGAGCTGTATCGATTATAGAGAACTTCTGCACCTCTGCCTTCCATTTGAGGATGCCCAACAGATGTTATGTCTGGAGACATGCTTTGCCAGTCCAGCACCTTTACTCTCAGTTTCTTTAGCAAAGCAGTGGTCATTTTGGTGGTGTATTTTAGGTCAGAATCATCTTGAAATACCAGTTTGTCCTGCTTCTGTATGTCATAGTACATGTTGGCCTTCATGGTTCTGTGCCGCCCTGGCAAAACCAGGGTGTCAAAGAGGTCTGCATCCATGTTTTTGGTGCAGATCTCACACTCCCTTGGGGAGTTTCCCACACAAACACACACTAGACCAATCAGGCCCCACTCACCCCCTCACCAGGAAAATGGGAGGGGGGGAAAGAGAACCTTAGAAAGAGCAGAGCAGAGTGTGAGCTGAAGTCAGCCTGCAGGAGGAGAGAAGTCTGAAAGCAGCCTCTGTGTGGGGCTGGGGAAAGTGGTAGTCAGGGTCTCAGGAATAGGCCAGCCGCTTGTGGGACCCGAAGTGGACCGGGAGAGGGTAGTGGGCCCCCCTGGTGCCAGCTGTTGGGACCCAGTCCGGACCAGTGTGCAAAGCAGACGCAGACGTCCGGCAGGAAAAGAGCACCTGAATTACACACACGGGTGTGGGACCCGTCCTCACAGCAGCCGGCCGTGGGCACCAGTTACCAGCAACTTGGTTAATACCTGGACTCATGTCAGTTATTGCTTTATACTGTGAGTACTCCTGCACCACCCGGTCCAAGCCTGCACCCGTCACTCCCCAAACCACTACTCCCAATTGGGCCCCGGGACTACAACTCCCCTACCCGTGGAGGGGATCCAACCTTGCTGTCCCACACCATCAGTCCCAGGCACGGTCCCCAGAGGCAGCGGCGGTGCCACTATCTCATCACCGCAACCCACGGGTGGCGTCACGGACAATTCCCTTGTACATAATCCCCTTTTTGCTGTGGAGCCTGGGATCACAGACTGGGTCATGCCACCGTACACCCACAAAAGTGACCCCTTGGCCCGGATCTGGGTACCTCTATCTCTGGGCGACAAAGTTCCCTCAAAGAATTGTAGCTCCCCACAGCCGGCAGCACTCAAACCATGAAAATCCCTGCTGGTGAGGGGGATCCCGGGAGCGATGGTAGGGAGCAGCTGGGATGTTGTTTTCCCCCTCCGTGGGTAGGGGTTGGTGGTCCCGGGGCCCGATGATGTGACTGGGAGGCAGGGTTGGTGAGGTGAAGGGTTGCAGGGACAGCGCGGAGCGGTGCCGGATGGCACGAGTGTACTCACTCAGCAAGAGATGCACAAAGTCCTCGGTAAACCAAACGGCTGGATGGACGGGTCCCGGAGCCGGCTGCAGTGTCTCTCTCCCTGGACAGGTGATGGCGGCTGTCTTTCCCTGCACCTTGATGTACTTGTTTGACTACTATGGATCCCCAAGGGTAGTCCGCTCCCCGGTGTATGGATGCCGGAGGAGCCCGTTTGCCCGCAGGCGCTGGCCCTTGGGTCTCTAGCCTTAGGCGGTAGCTGTATACCCTCACGGTGTTTGCGGTTGCCTTCTATCAGGTCTTTGGCTGTTAGGAAACCCCTGGGGTTCCAGTCACACTCGGATTTGACTATTGTCGGTGGCTCCAAGCCTGGTCGGGGTCCGATGGCCCAGCTTGTGTGTGCTGGCTTCACTTCGCTCCCCGGTCAGTAGCGGCGGGCCAACGCCTGACCCCGGTCCTACAGTTCCACGTTGCTTCACCACTCCTGCAGATGGCCACCACCGTCTGCCAACCTTGCTGTCGGTGCATGGGCCACAAACCAAGACACTCAAGTTCTTGCTCCTCTCACTTCAAACTCCTAAACTCTTCTCTTCCACTTTTCCCGCCTCCAGGCCTGTGAACTCCTTGGTGGGTGGGGCCAACCTCTTGGCTCCGCCCCACCTGGTGTGGACATCAGGCTCTGGAGGGAGGCAACAAGGGTTTTGTGTTTGGCTCGTGTCACTGTCTAATGGGGGTGGGGGTGTGTGAGTGTTATCTGTGACGACCTGGCTAGTCCAGGGCGCCACATAGGCTTCAGCCTTCATATTTTATCTAAGCCAGAAAAGAGGTTGTTTCTTTAATTTTGGAGGAAATACGAACACTGCAGCCAATCATTGGCCACTGAAGTAGTCATATGAATTTCCTCTGATTGAAAAGGAAGCCAGGAGAAGGTGGGAACACAGACAGCATTGTCATGGAATGGATTGGGGTCCGCTATGTGAGTATATGTTTGTTTTTTAATACCCCAAATGACCATTTTTTATGGAAAAAATTGAGGTACTACTATGTATAGTAGTATGTATAGTATAATTTTATATGCCAACCAAGAGGTGTTGGTCACATTATGCTAACAATAGATGAATATCCATTTGTTTAATTGATTTTTAGTTACCCTTTCTTCTTCACCTATGAGTGTTTCTTATCTGGCCTTTGTTTAATAGATACAATAGCACAAAAAAGGAAATCTCAAAACAAAGTGTAGCAGACAACTGGAAGGCTACCAATAGTAAGACAAAGGGACCCTGACCTTCGAAACTATACATAAACCTGGGAATGCTAACAGTATTGATTAGGCTTAGATTAAATGAGTCAAAATAAATCCCTAATCTATTTATATCATTTCTGATTAGATAACATACAAAGACTGAACTTCCAGTCTGGGCAAAGAGACAAAGTGTATAATGTACTCAAAAACCCAATTTTTTTATTTTACTGATATATACTGTAAATATATTAGTATAAATGAGCATAAAATGTTATTATTACTTTTGTGTTGAATCTTATATTTGTTAAAATTCATAATTTTGCTTAATAAAAGTATTAGGGTTTATTTTTAAAAAATCCTGCTTGGTTTAGATCTTTTTATCTTCATTTTGGATATTTTTTTCTTGTTGATATCTGTATTGCAAAAAGGTGTTATTCAATTAAAAAACTTGTTTTAATAGTGGTCTCTGTCTCAGAATGCTCTAATATATTTCAATATTAAAAAAAAATTATAATAATTTTCAGTTAAAATAAATAAAACAAACATAAAAATGGTATATTATAAAATCTTGTCTTAGGGTATAGACATGTATATACAAGAATATATATACGATATATATAATAAGTATATATTTATATATATATATATATATATATATATATATATATATATATATAAAAGTATATATGTACTGTATATACAAGTATTTGCAACAGAAATTTCTGCACCAAAAATGTCAGGAAAAATGATGAATAAATTAAGTACAAATTTTTTATGTTTTTGATACATTGTTTTGCTTGAGTTTTTTCTATATATATAAATAATGTGGTTTCAGAAATCGTTTTTACTTTGCAGGTACAGAGAACTCAAGTGTTTTGGGGCAGAAATTTCTGCTGCAACTACTTAATCCTTGCACATACCCTTATGGTGCCCATACACATTGGAGTAAGATTTTGAGACAAATTGACACATGTCCAAGTAAAAGAAGGTGCTGTAAGGAAGTGGTAGTGCTGCCCACACCCCTTGATGAAATTGTGATGTTATACAATGTATTGCACAGTTTTAAATGTGGTTTTATGTTTTTATTAAATCACATGCACATGGTTAAGCACATACTGGAGTAACAGCTGAGATTAACTCAGGATGGAAGGAGCTACATGTGCATGTACATGTGCATACAAGTTGCAACTTCCTGGTGATGAAGGAAAGAGGGCTGAGCATTCAGAAGAGAAAAGGCCACTTTACACACAGCGACATCGCTAGCAATGTTGCTGGTGAAAGCACCCGCCCCCGCCGGTTGTGCGTCCCGGGCAAATCACTGCCCGTGGCGCACAACAATGCTCGGACCCGTCACACGTACTTACCTGCCTAGCAACAACGCTGTGGCCGGCGAACTGCCTCCTTTCTAAGGGGGAGGTTTGTGCGGCGTCACAGCCACATCACATGGCAGCTGTCCAATAGAAGCGGAGAGGCGAAGACCAGGTATTTGGGATCAGAACGACGTATCAACAATCAACGATTAGGTGAATATTGTTGATAGTTAGCGGTCGTTCGTACGTTTCACAAGCAACAATGTTGCTAATGAGGCCAGTTGTGCGTCACGAATTCCGTGACCCCAACGACATCTCATTAGTGATGTCATTGTGTGTAAAGCCCCTTTTAAGGTCTAATGATTTACAGACATTCATGTAAGGCCTCCAACACACATCCGTGCCGCCGGTACGTGTTTGCCATTTTTTGCACGTACCGGCGGCACGGAGACACGTTCAGCAATGCTACCCTATTGTAACAGCCACACACACGTAAAACCACAGAGAACGTGTGTCCATGTGCGTTTGTACGTGTGTGCGTTTTTCTACATGCTGACATGTCCACATTTTCTCCGCAACACGGGTGTCACATGGCCCGCACCCGTACCACACGGATGTAGTATGGATGCGATCTCGTGTGACACGCGCCAGAGAAAACACACGTGTCAGTGAAAAAAAACAAAACATTTACGCGGACCACGTGAGTATGCAAATTACCGGTTCTACGTGTGCTATCGCAGATAGCACACGTAGAACACACGTGGACCGCACGTACCCGAGACACGTACTCACCACATGCAACACGCAGGGTAAATACGTGTCTCGCGGAACGTGCGTGTTTTTAATGGAAGTGTGTTTCAGGCCTAAAAGGGTGTTATTGTGCAAAGAAGAGAAGGAGCCACACATCAGATAATACGTCCTAAAGAACAGGAAGAGACAGTGGGGAGTGGATTCCAGGCAGGAAGCCTAGAGAAGACTAGAGGAAAGGACGATGTTCTATGAGTAGGCCATGGAGGCCATTAAATTGGTATGGATCTTTGCTCAGGGAAAGCAGAAGGCCCAATGAAAGGGAATTGAACATAAATAATGGAAAGGTTCAGATTTTAGCAAACTATTGTCTACATGGCAGAAATAAGCAACATAGTCGCCATCTTGGAACATGAGTTCCCCTATGGCAGCATTACAGCTAGTAGTCTGTGACCCTCCAAGAATGAACTTTGTCAGTAACAGCGAGGAGTCGTTCTAACATGCCCTCTTATGTGGGGGCTTCACAATTCAGCTGACAACTGAGAGTAGCTGTGAGGTTTCGTAGCATTACACCTCGGATCATGCTGGCCTCATAGGGGAAGATAGACCTTTTCAAAATAGTTTTCTGGACTTTTGTAAAGTTTAAGGAAAGTATGTCATTGTATGTATATAGACGGTCCCCACATTTGTATGCTGCAAATGAAGCATCTATTAAGTATTTTGCCTACTATCTAATGTGCATAGTTCATATCAAGTTATTATTTAGTAATGAAAAGTTTATTTTGGGATTTTGGTCTCCCTCGCTTATCTTTCTACCATGTGGTGCTGGCCTGCCATCTCCAACAGCAACATGCAGTCTGCAGAGGCATATCACCCAGGCAACAACCACGGCATACAAAGCCAGCCACGACTCTCATTTTAATCTTGTGATACCTTTTAATGGCTAACTAAAATAAAATAAAGTGATGTTACAATGCAAGCTTTCGAGACATCTCAGGTCCCTTCATAGGCATGGATGAAGGGACCTGAGATGTCTCGAAAGCTTGCTTTGTAACATCACTTTATTTTATTTTAGTTAGCTATTAAAAGGTATCACAAGATTATAATTTTGTTCCTCTCACTGAGAACATTCAATAATTTTTCAACTGGCTAACACGGTACCAAAACCTTTCCCATTTTAATGTAATGTGGCGGGGCGTGAAAGACGAGTACCTCGCCCATGACTGCCATCATGTACCACATTACAGTAGCTCCAGCATCCAATGATGATCAACTTGCTTTATTGTGGCATCCCAAATACAGAAACAACATTTACAGAGATGGAGAGGAGAGAGGGATGTAAATCCACTGTTCACACAACCAGGTTTACACTAAGAGGGGTGTAACTAAGTGCCTTCTCAGTCTTCACCAGAGCCTCGGATGGTAATAGTGGACTTGTCTGATGAAAGGCACCAGGTACCACTCCAGGGCAGCTCCTGGTTGTCACGCTCCACCAAGGTCGGTGCAACGCAAGACAAGAGAAGGGATACACTATCACTAGGGAAGGATAGGGAGGGGCAACCCCTGACTAGCAGATCCATGGAAATTTGGGTTGGCAGAGTCAGCTGAACATTAAATTAAGTTTGGTTTGGGACCTGAACTTGACCTAAAATTCAATGAAAGTCACTAAGGCTGCTTTCACACATCCGGTTTTTCCTGTTCGGCACAAATCCAGCACTTTGCAGAAAAAACGCAACCGTTTTTTTTTGCCGCCGGTTGCGGGTTTTTTTGCATAGACTTTCATTAGTGCCGGATTGTGCCACATGGGTTTGCGTTCGGTCCGGTTTTTGCCGCATGCGGCAGATTTAGTCGATGCGGGGGCCGGATGGAACGTTGCCTGGCACGATTTTTTGTCCCGGCAAAAAAAACCGCATCACACCGCATCCGACCGATGCGGCGCGATTTGCAATTCAAATGCATACGTAGGCGTTTGGCCGCCGCAAGCGTTTTTTTCCCACTGCACATGCTCAGTAGCGTGCCGCAAGCGGCAAAAAACGGACGGGCCATATGTCAAAAACTTATGCAAAGGATGTGGTATTGTGGCCGCATCCGTTGCATAGGTTTTAGAGCCGGATTGGCCGGCTCTGCTAAAACTGGAGGTGTGAAAACAGCCTAATCGGCCAGTTCAGGTCTCCACCCACATGCAGCCAGCCATTACTTTGGGGGTTTTCCATTTTTTTTCATGTGCATACTACATCCGGTCATGCTGTTGTTGTCTCCACTCCCCTACACCAGCTCTATAGAATCTCTGCTAACATGTCCTTATGTGAAGGGTAAATTAGCATATTAGGGGCTCTAAAATAATAAAATCTATATTATATTAATCTCTTCAGCTTCTTTATCATGAGGTAGTTTGTTGAACATGAAAAATAGTTGTCAAAGGTCTTTAACTTTTATATTTATGGAACAATGTTGATGATATGAATAAAGTTTCCCATAGAAGGTACAAATTGATAAAAGCTAAACCTGCCAATTTCAGCAGGTTCAGGCATTATGTATGGGGACCTCCCAACTTTTCCACAGCAGATGATGCCAAGGAAGAAATGGTCCTGGCCTGTTGAATTTTATTGCCAAATCCTTTTATTTTACAGTAGATAAGTCTGTGTTCCCTTATAGAGAGCACAGGAATGCTTGGCCAAAGTTGAGCATTACTGTGTAAGGCCTCTGCCACACTCACGTGAATTTCACGCACGTGCCGAGAGACACGTATTTTCCCTGCGTGTTGTGTGCAGGTAAGTACGTGTCTCTGGTACGTGCGTGACACGTGTGTTCTACGTGTGCTATCCGCGATAGCACACGTAGAATCAGTAATTATTATACTCACCTGGTCCTTCCTGACGTCCGCGGTGCTGTCCGTGGTGCTGATCCTCGGTCTCCAGCCCTCCCGTCTCCCCGCTGCTGCTGCTGCCAGGCAGTGAAGTGAATATTCAATGAGAATAATGAGCGGCGGTCGGCAGCAAGAGGCAGCAGCGGCAGAGACAGGAGGGCTGGAGAAGGTGAGTTAATGTTTTTTTTTTTTTTCACTGACATGTGTGTTTTCTCCGGCGCGTGTCACACGGGACCGCATCCACACTACACCCGTGTGGTGCGGGTGCGGGCCGTGTAACACCCGTGCTGCCGGAGAAAACACTGACATGTCAGCGCTTTGAAAATCGCACACACGTACAAACGCACACGGACACACGTTCCGTGTGGTTTTACGTGTGTGTGCCTGCTACAATAGGGTAGCATTGGTTAAAGTGTCTCCGTGCCGCCGGTACGTGTAAAAAATGACCAACACGTGCCGGCAGCACGGATGTGTGGCACAGGCCTAAGGCAGAGGTGGGCAATTAATTTTCCCATGGGGCCGCATGTGAAGTTGGGATGGTTTTAGAGGGCCGGACTAATATAATAAACTCAATTCTACAATATATATATATATATATATATATACACACACGCATATATACTGTGTGTATATAATATATATGCACATACACACAATGTATACATACATACACACACACAATACCCATATACTACATCATTACAACCGCCACATACTACACCTGTAATATACATCCCTATACACTACACCTGTAATAAACTACACCTCTATATACTATACCACTATATACTACATCACTACACCCCTATATATACCTGTAATATACTACATCACTATATACTACACCTGTAATAAACTGCAGCACTACATCACTATTGTCACGCTCCCCGGGTCCCCTTCTCTGATCCCCGGCTCACCTGCCACGCTCCCCGCTCTCCAGCCTCCATTTCCTGCACTTCCCAGGCCTCCTGGTCCCCGCTCCCGGCGCCCGTCGGTTTCCCAGCCCCAGCCCGGCTCTGCTGCTTCCTCCTCTCAGCTTCCTGCTCTGGCTTCTGGCACCCGGGCCGCGCGCATGCGCATTAGGGCGCGCGCGCGGTCATTGACCCTTTCTTAAAGGGCCAGCGTCCACTGACAGGAAATGAAGCACACAGGTACAGGGTATAAAGGGGTTTAGTGTCCAAGTGGGCGGGGCCTGTTCTTCGTGTTTCCCAAGCTAGGAGTCAGGTCTCCTTGTGTTTCTGTGAGATACTCACCTCTCTCTCTTCTAGAGCCGATCCTGCCTTGCCATCCGGTCCTGCCGAAACCCGAACCCCGAACACTGTCTATCTGCCATCCTGACAGTCCGTACCATCTCTGATCCCTGCGGTGACCCGTCATCTCGCTCCAACGGTTCCGGACTCCGCCTGACATCATCTCGGCTTCCGAACCTGAGCTCCGTCACCCGGACTACCATCAGTGACTCCGTGGTCCCAGGGACTTCTCCATTATACTCGTGTGCACGGACTGTCCTGCTACCTGTAGTGCTCCAGCTACCGGACCCCTTACCATCATCAAGGAGTTCGGCCCAGTGGATCCACCTCCTGGGTCTGCCCGTCCACCTGGTCCTAACAGTAAGAACAGGCCATGGATCCCGCTGCAGCACTAGCAGCCTTACAGGAGGAACTCACACGCCAGCGTGAGACTCAGACCCGCATGCTGCAATTCATGTCTTCTGTGGACGCCCGCCTGAACACGCTACAAGCGTCAGTTACATCTTCAGCATCTCGGACTTCCACTAGTCAATCCACGGCTCCAGCTCCCGTGGCAGCCTCTTCGGATGCTTCCAGACTTCGTTTGGCCTCACCACCCCGGTATGCCGGAGATCCCAAGACCTGCAGGGGATTCCTAAACCAATGCTCCCTCCATTTCACGCAGCTGCCGCATTTGTTTGCCTCCGACCAAGCCAAGGTCGCCTTCATCATGTCCCATCTAGAGGGTGAGGCACTGGCGTGGATGAACCCCTTGTGGGAAAGGGAGGATCCTGTGACCACGAACATCCAGGAGTTCCTGCAGGCTTTTCGTGGCACCTTTGACGAGCCCGGACGCGCCTCCGCGTCTGCCTCATCTCTTCTCCGGTTACGTCAGGGGACTCTGACGGTGGGTCAATACGCCATCCGTTTTCGCACCTTGGCGTCGGAACTCGGGTGGAACAACGAGGTCCTAACCGCCGCCTTCTGGGAAGGACTCGCGGGCCGAATTAAAGATGAGCTGGCTGGTCGTGACGTACCGTCCACCCTGGATGCCCTGATTACCCTAGCAACTCGAGTGGACATTCGCTTTCAGGAGCGATCCAAAGAGGTGTCCCGTGAGAGACGTCCGGTACGGCATTCCTCTCCTCCGCAGAAGCCCGCCGTACTCCAGTCAACGGCATCTGGTGTCTCCGTCCACGAGCCCATGCAGATCGACCGTGTGCGGCAGTCTGAACAACGTCGAGCAGAGCGGCTCGCCAAGGGTCTCTGCTTTTACTGCGGAGAGGGCACACACCTGCTACGCTCCTGTCCAGAGAGGCCGGGAAACTCCAAAGCCTAGGGTTGGTAGGAGAGGCCACCCTAGGTGCTGGGAATCTCTCAGACCCGGTTACATGGACTGTGCAAGTGACAACGGGAGAGACGCGATTCACGGCTGAGGCGTACCTCGATTCTGGGGCAGCAGGCAACTTCATCCAGCAGGCCACGGTGGACAAGTACCAGGTGCCTGTTACTCCACTCGACAAACCACTCGTGATAGCCTCTGTGGATGGGAGACCCCTCTCTGACACCATCTCCTGGATCACCAGGCCGGTCGAACTGCGTATCGGTGCCCTGCACACCGAGAACATCGCTCTCTACGTCCTCCCACACATGTCCCATCAAATCCTGCTGGGACTTCCCTGGTTACGGACACACGAACCATCAGTCAGCTGGGGCACTGGTGAAATCACCCGATGGGGCTCTTCTTGCCATGAGAACTGTCTGAAGACCATACAACCCATCCGACGACCCCCGGTTCCAGAGTCCCTACCGGGACTGCCCTCGGCCTATTGGTCCTTCGCGGACGTCTTTGATAAAAAGGAGTCAGAGGTACTTCCGCCACATCGTCCTTACGATTGTGCCATCGACCTGCTCCCGGGAACTACACCACCTCGAGGACGGATATATCCGCTGTCTCCAGCCGAAACAAGGGCCATGTCTACTTACATCACAGAGAGCCTGGCAAGGGGATTCATTCGGAGATCCTCCTCTCCTGCTGGAGCCAGCTTCTTCTTCGTTAAGAAGAAAGAGGGCGACTTACGCCCATGCATAGACTACCGGGGATTGAACCAAATCACCGTGAAAAACAAGTACCCCCTGCCGCTCATCCCCAAATTGTTTGATCGACTTAGAGGAGCTCGTGTGTTCACCAAGTTGGATCTTCGGGGTGCCTACAACCTGGTCCGCATCCACTCTGGGGACGAATGGAAGACCGCGTTCAATACTCGCGATGGGCACTATGAATACTGCGTGATGCCCTTCGGCCTGTGTAACGCACCAGCAGTCTTTCAAGAATTGGTGAACGACGTGTTCTGGGACCTTCTCTACGTCTGTGTGGTGGTGTATCTGGATGATATCCTTGTCTTCTCTCCGGACCTCCAGACCCACAGAGAGAACGTGCAGCTGGTTCTACAGAGACTGAGAGAGAATCGTCTGTACGCCAAGTACGAGAAGTGTGTCTTTGAGCAGTCTTCTCTCCCCTTCCTGGGTTACCTCATCTCCGATACCGGACTACAGATGGATCCAAAGAAGGTCTCCTCCATTCTCAACGGGCCTCCTCCTTCTGGACTGAAGGCAATCCAACGCTTTCTGGGATTCGCCAACTATTACCGCCAGTTCATCCCTCACTTCTCTGCTCTGACTGCTCCTCTCTCCGCCTTGACCAACAAGGGGGCTAATCCAAAGGACTGGTCACCTGCGGCCGACGCCGCGTTTGGCTCTCTGAAGCGGGCATTTGCCTCCTCTCCTGTACTCCACCGTCCGGAGTTAAACCGCCAGTTCACCTTGGAGGTGGATGCCTCCTCCTCGGGAGCCGGAGCAGTGCTCATGCAGAAGTCCTCCTCCGGGAAGATGGTGACTTGCGGTTTCTTCTCCAAGAGCTTCTCAGCGCCTGAACGCAACTACACCATCGGTGACCGAGAGCTATTGGCAGTCAAACTGGCTCTGGAGGAATGGCGCTACCTTCTGGAAGGAGCAGTGTACCCCGTTATTATTTACACGGACCACAAGAACCTGGAATACCTGCGGTCTGCTCAGCGACTGAACCCACGGCAAGCCAGGTGGTCCTTGTTCTTTGCCAGATTCGATTTCCAGCTCCATTTCCGACCCGCGGACAAGAATGTACGCGCTGATGCCTTGTCCAGGTCTTTCATGCCCATGGAGCAGGAGGAGGAGACATCCCAACCCATCATCTGTCCTAGTAAAATCATTCCGGTGGTCCCTGTCACCCTGGCCCAGATACCGCCCGGGAAGACCTATGTCTCTGAGACTGACAGGCAAAAAGTGTTACACTGGGGCCATGCCTCGAAAACAGCCGGTCATGCTGGTCAGAAGAGAACTTGGAGTGCGATTGTACGTCATTACTGGTGGCCATCCCTTCGCACGGACGTCGCCTCTTTTGTCTCTGCCTGCTCCTCTTGTGCCAGGAACAAGACGCCCAAACACCTGCCATATGGCCGTCTTCTGCCTCTGCCTATACCCTCAGTTCCGTGGCAACACATTGCGATGGACTTTATTACGGACTTGCCATTATCCTCCGGACACACAGTCATATGGGTCGTGGTGGATCGGTTCTCTAAAATGGCTCATTTCGTCCCTATGGCTGGACTGCCCTCTGCCCAGGAACTCGCAGACGCCTATATACATCACATCTTCCGCTTGCATGGCTTTCCATCACACATTGTGTCCGACAGAGGAACTCAGTTCACCTCCCGCTTCTGGAGGGCTCTCTACAACCATCTGGGAGTGACTCTGGACTTTTCTTCAGCCTACCATCCTAAGTCGAACGGCCAAGTGGAACGGGTCAATCAGATCTTGACCTCCTTCTTACGTCACTACGTCAACGCCCATCATGACGACTGGTCCACGCTTCTTCCTTGGGCTGAATTCTCCCATAACCACCACGTCAGTGAGTCCTCCTCCAGCTCTCCCTTCCATGTTGTTTACGGACTTCAGCCTACCGTCCCATTGCCTGTATCCTCTTCCTCGGATGTCCCTGCTGCTGATGCTGTAGCCCGTGACTTTACAACCATTTGGGACTCTGTTAAGGCGTCCCTTGCACGTGCCTCCCTGCGGATGAAGAGACACGCAGACAAGAGACGTCTGGACCCTCCGTGTTTCTCTCCTGGAGATCTCGTCTGGCTTGCTTCCAAGTACGTCCGATTGAAGCTACCATCCTACAAGCTGGGACCTCGCTACATCGGGCCGTTTAAAGTCCTCAGCAAGATCAATGAGGTCTCCTACAAGCTACAGCTCCCGGCCACGATGAGGATACCCAATTCCTTCCACGTCTCCCCTCCCTGCTCAAGCCGGTTGTCCTTGGTCCCTTCTCCGCTGCTGCCAGTTCGGCTCCTCCTCCTATTGCCGATGACGACATCTATGCGGTAAGGGATATCGTGGCCATGAAGACCGTACGGGGTCGACAGTTCTTCCTGGTGGACTGGGCAGGGTATGGTCCTGAGGATAGGTCCTGGGAGCCCCGGGAGAATGTGGGCACTCCTCTGATCCGTGCCTTCCTGTCCCGGTTGCGGGGAGGGGGGCGTGGGGGGGGTACTGTCACGCTCCCCGGGTCCCCTGCTCTGATCCCCGGCTCACCTGCCACGCTCCCCGCTCTCCAGCCTCCATTTCCTGCACTTCCCAGGCCTCCTGGTCCCCGCTCCCGGCGCCCGTCGGTTTCCCAGCCCCAGCCCGGCTCTGCTGCTTCCTCCTCTCAGCTTCCTGCTCTGGCTTCTGGCACCCGGGCCGCGCGCATGCGCATTAGGGCGCGCGCGCGGTCATTGACCCTTTCTTAAAGGGCCAGCGTCCACTGACAGGAAATGAAGCACACAGGTACAGGGTATAAAGGGGTTTAGTGTCCAAGTGGGCGGGGCCTGTTCTTCGTGTTTCCCAAGCTAGGAGTCAGGTCTCCTTGTGTTTCTGTGAGATACTCACCTCTCTCTCTTCTAGAGCCGATCCTGCCTTGCCATCCGGTCCTGCCGAAACCCGAACCCCGAACGCTGTCTATCTGCCATCCTGACAGTCCGTACCATCTCTGATCCCTGCGGTGACCCGTCATCTCGCTCCAACGGTTCCGGACTCCGCCTGACATCATCTCGGCTTCCGAACCTGAGCTCCGTCACCCGGACTACCATCAGTGACTCCGTGGTCCCAGGGACTTCTCCATTATACTCGTGTGCACGGACTGTCCTGCTACCTGTAGTGCTCCAGCTACCGGACCCCTTACCATCATCAAGGAGTTCGGCCCAGTGGATCCACCTCCTGGGTCTGCCCGTCCACCTGGCCCTAACAACTATATACTACACCTGTGATAACCTACATCACTACACCCCTATATACTACACTTGTATTATACTACACCACTACATCCCTATAGACACCTGTATTATACTACACTTTTATATACTACACCTGTATTATACTACAGCACTACACCACTATATATACCTGTATTATACTACACCCCTATATACTACACCTGTATTATACTACACCACTACACCCCTATATACACCTGTATTATACTACACCCCTATATACACCTGTATTATACTACACCCCTATATACACCTGTATTATACTACACCCCTATATACACCTGTATTATACTACACCCCTATATACACCTGCATTATACTACACCCCTATATACACCTGTATTATACTACACCCCTATATACATCTGTATTATACTACACCCCTATATACACCTGTATTATACTACACCACTACACCACTATATACTACACCTGTATTATACTACACCACTATATACACCTGTATTATACTACATCACTACATCACTATATACTACACCTGTATTATACTACACTCCTATATACTACACCTGTATTATACTACAGCACTACACCCCTATATACACCTGTATTATACAGGTGTATATAGGGGTGTAGTATAATACAGGTGTATATAGGGGTGTAGTGGTGCAGTATAATACAGGTGTATATAGGGGTGTAGTATAATACAGGTGTATATAGGGGTGTAGTATAATACAGGTGTATATAGGGGTGTAGTAAAATACAGGTGTATATAGGGGTGTAGTATAATACAGGTGTATAAAGGGGTGTAGTATTATACAGATGTATATAGGGGTGTAGTATTATACTACACCCTATATACACATGTATTAAACTACACCACTACACCACTAAATACTACACCATTAGACCCCCCATATACCACACCTGTAAAACTACATTCCCATATACAAAACCACTACACCCCAAATATTTGTCAACAGTTAACCCCCGCCCGCCCCCCATTGTCCCCGCAGGTTACTAGTAACCACTCACCTCTCTTCTTATGGTCCCCTCCTCAGGCACCTCCGTACGTGCCCCCTGCTGAGGGGCTTCTCTTTCACATGCCCAGGCTGCGCAGATGCTGTATTCCTAGGAGCCGCTGCTTCTCTTCATACGACCCCTGCCGCTGCTGCTTCTTCTCCTGCCGGGCGGGAACTTTTTAAATGACACACGCGCGCCGTACTGACGATATCAGGGCGCGCGTGTGTCACAGAGAAAAGTGCCGGACAGGGAACAGAGGAGAGATTCCTGCATTCTGCTGCCTGCACTGACTGTGCAGAGCTGCAGGATCTGTCCTCTGTTTCCTACCCGACACGCAGCGTGTGATGAGGGCAATCTGACCACGGGCCTCCCGGAGCCTGGAGCTCCGGACAACAGGTCAGATTGCCCTCATCACTGACAGGCCAGCAAGGACGCCCTGAGCCAGGCGGGCCGGTCACAGAGAGTTGGCAGGCCGGATGTGGCCCGCGGGCCGCCCCTTGCCCAGGTCTGGTGTAAGGGGATATCGGAAGAGATATATGTTAGGCAAAAGATTAGCCGACAGCCATCTAATGTGCATGACAATGTTGCAGAGTGCATCGGAGTGGATCACAATGTTAGGATATATTTGAAGGTAAAGGAAGGATTAGTATACTTATGTCTGGCTTACTAAATTTTCTGTACTAGATTATATTTGAGATTAGAGTGTTAAAAGATAGAGACCATATATACTAGAAATACGCCACAAGAATTTTTAGTCTGCTGTTATATCATTGTTCAGGGTTATTTCATGAAAAAGCATACGTCACAAGAAAAAGTTGCAAAATATATATATATTTTTAACGGCAGGATAAAAGTAATGAACTGGTAAATCTGATTAGATGATCATTTCTTATTCTTTGTATGTGCACTTTTGGATCAATAGCAAAGCTTTGCAATATTCCCTATCGCGAATGTGGTTATTAATATTGACACTATGCATAATATTTCTGTGTAGGCAGTGCCTGGCTGCCTATGGGCATTTGGTAATAGAGTTGTAATCAGCTGAAGTCAGCATAGTGGCGATGATGAGAAAAATAGGACTGCTGTCAGTAATTGAAGTTATTGAGAAAAATGACCATGCCATTTCTGACAGGTCTCACTTATCACCCACTCCTAAATTTATCTCAACACAATTCATTTTGAAAGAATTCCGTACCAAGTCTTCCAGGAAACAGCAGATGAAAAATCAACAATCAGACAAATAGCCTCCACACATTGAACCATAAATGGCTATGGAAAATAACTCTTTGTTTTACTTGTCCGAGCAAAATAAAGCAGTGTAAAAAGAAAAAGACGTTTGTAAGACAGCCTGAGGTCAAGTTGTCAAACGGGCTGCAATATCATTGACATCTTGTTACAAATAGGAAACAATATACTGGTGATTTGGGAAAGGGTCAAAAAGGTGGCTTCATTTCTTCTGTCCTAAAAATAGATTTTTCAAAACTCCTTTTTCAACCCTTTAACTGTTAAGACAGACATTGAGAAAAGAAATCTATAGAAATTAAGAAATCATAGTTTAGAACATCAAATTAGGCAAGAAATGGTAATTGTAATTATCCAAAAGGGTTATCTGGGAACTTTTGCATTTTAATATCCCTACGTACTAACAGGTAAGATTATGTAACATAAGTGCCAGTTGTGCCTGGCGCTGATCTCTCCTGGCACAGAGAGGGCCCCAGACAGCTCCTGCAGACGTTTCAGCGGCTTTTGCTGAGAACACATTGAAAGATTGGTGGCTTCTTTCCATTCTTCTCTGTTCTGTGTGACTATGAACATCATGCTCATCATGTGGTCAGTAACTGCTCTGAGCTGGTGGCAGGTCCTACAGGCTGGTACATGCATTTGTTATCAACTACCTGCCTGTTAGTTTTAAGGCACATAGCAAAAAAAAAAACAAAAACATGGATAACCTCTTTAAAGGAAGAGACAGAAGGTTCTCAAACACTTAAGTTTCCTTCTGTGATCTCCACCCCTGATCGGTCTGTATACCTGTTCAATACCCATGAACTGGAAGCCGCTGATATCTCCCTTATGAACAGAGGCAAAATGTTTAGATACTGCGGAAATTGCAAATGCGTTCTGTTTAAAGACAATACAGACCGATCAGGGGTGGAGATCACAGAAGGAAACTTCTTCACCCTTAATACTAGAAACCCGAATGGTCTGAATAGCCGCCAGGATCTGATACTACATTATTAAATTAAATTATATCAAATTAAATCAATCCTGTTTTTTATTATTCTTTCCTTCCCTTTGTTCAACACTCTTTTGAAACTTATATTAAACTATTATGTAAGGGGAAAATTTGTTTATTATAAAATTATGAACGGAAGTCCTTGATTCATTATCGATATACATATTGAAATAATAATTTAAGTAACTCCAAAGAGCTTTAAATAATCAAGCAAATACTCTTTACAACCTAGTTTACACTATGCGTTTTATATACTCTTTATGTGTATTTGCAGATCGATCAATTTACTTATCAAATCTCCCTAGGGATTAAATATTATTATCTGGCTTTGGTATAGATCGATCATGGCAATAACATATATATATTTTCCATTTTGCCACTTTGTTCATTGCATACAGTCAATATATAGTTTGTCTTGAATTTTTTCGGCAACTTATTCAACTTTAAATAAATTATATGTACGAATTATATACAGTTAGGTCCAGAAATATTTGGACAGTGACACAATTTTCGCGAGTTGGGCTCTGCATGCCACCACATTGGATTTGAAATGAAACCTCTATAACAGAATTCAAGTGCAGATTGTAACGTTTAATTTGAAGGTTTAAACAAAAATATCTGATAGAAATTGTAGGAATTGTACACATTTCTTTACAAACACTCCACATTTTAGGAGGTCAAAAGTAATTGGACAAATAAACCAAACCCAAACAAAATATTTGTATTTTCAATATTTTGTTGCGAATCCTTTGGAGGCAATCACTGCCTTAAGTCTGGAACCCATGGACATCACCAAACGCTGGGTTTCCTCCTTCTTAATGCTTTGCCAGGCCTTTACAGCCGCAGCCTTCAGGTCTTGCTTGTTTGTGGGTCTTTCCGTCTTAAGTCTGGATTTGAGCAAGTGAAATGCATGCTCAATTGGGTTAAGATCTGGTGATTGACTTGGCCATTGCAGAATGTTCCACTTTTTTGCACTCATGAACTCCTGGGTAGCTTTGGCTGTATGCTTGGGGTCATTGTCCATCTGTACTATGAAGCGCCGTCCGATCAACTTTGCGGCATTTGGCTGAATCTGGGCTGAAAGTATATCCTGGTACACTTCAGAATTCATCCGGCTACTCTTGTCTGCTGTTATGTCATCAATAAACACAAGTGACCCAGTGCCATTGAAAGCCATGCATGCCCATGCCATCACGTTGCCTCCACCATGTTTTACAGAGGATGTGGTGTGCCTTGGATCATGTGCCGTTCCCTTTCTTCTCCAAACTTTTTTCTTCCCATCATTCTGGTACAGGTTGATCTTTGTCTCATCTGTCCATAGAATACTTTTCCAGAACTGAGCTGGCTTCATGAGGTGTTTTTCAGCAAATTTAAATCTGGCCTGTCTAGTTTTGGAATTGATGAATGGTTTGCATCTAGATGTGAACCCTTTGTATTTACTTTCATGGAGTCTTCTCTTTACTGTTGACTTAGAGACAGATACACCTACTTCACTGAGAGTGTTCTGGACTTCAGTTGATGTTGTGAATGGGTTCTTCTTCACCAAAGAAAGTATGCGGCGATCATCCACCACTGTTGTCATCCGTGGACGCCCAGGCCTTTTTGAGTTCCCAAGCTCACCAGTCAATTCCTTTTTTCTCAGAATGTACCCGACTGTTGATTTTGCTACTCCAAGCATGTCTGCTATCTCTCTGATGGATTTTTTCTTTTTTTTCAGCCTCAGGATGTTCTGCTTCACCTCAATTGAGAGTTCCTTAGACCGCATGTTGTCTGGTCACAGCAACAGCTTCCAAATGCAAAACCACACACCTGTAATCAACCCCAGACCTTTTAACTACTTCATTGATTACAGATTAACGAGGGAGACGCCTTCAGAGTTGATTGCAGCCCTTAGAGTCCCTTGTCCAATTACTTTTGGTCCCTTGAAAAAGAGGAGGCCATGCATTACAGAGCTATGATTCCTAAACCCTTTCTCCGATTTGGATGTGAAAACTCTCATATTGCAGCTGGGAGTGTGCACTTTCAGCCCATATTATATATATAATTGTATTTCTGAACATGTTTTTGTAAACAGCTAAAATAACAAAACTTGTGTCACTGTCCAAATATTTCTGGACCTAACTGTATATAGGACTGTATGTACCAAAAGCAAAGGGAATATTCATATTTTAAACATATATGTTTAAAATATGTGTGTTGTTTATGATATAATAATTTTTTATTTATATATACATATTATTGTTACTTCCATTCTGTCGGATTTCTTATAACCACCATATTGGGAGTTGCCTAGTGCAACTTACTCATGTGTTTAAGATTACTAATGGTGGAGAGATCCGACAAAAGGAAGCTGATCGCATTCAATGTCAGAACATGATTAAGACCTGAGCGTCGAAACGCGTTGTTCTGCAAGCCATCCGACATTTATGCTGTACCTGCTGGATTTTTACCTTATATTTAATCAAATGGACTTTTAACCTGCTACTCCTGGCGCTGGAAATTTTCTATCTTCTACAATTGATCGGCTGCCTAGCCACATTCCGTGTGCAGGACTTGGGTCTTACCAGCAAGGCAGTTGGGGAGCTGGACTTTTCTTTCTTTTTGTTGAGTCTTTAAATAGAGGTCGAAATGTTGCTGTTGTGTCACAAGTGTACCATGATGTAGAGAGGTTCCCTCTACTTCTGGTGTCAGGAGATAACAGCACATGGCTACATGCACACTTGCGTGGGTTAAAACTGCTGGCTGTGTAGATTCCCATTGGTTGTTGCTGCAAGGGCTAAGGAGTTTGTCTGGTCTCTTAACTCTGGATGAGAAACCAGGTTTCAGTTGTTCTGCCTTTCCTATTCTTCTCTGCTATAAATACTCCCCTCTCAGCTCAGTGATAGCTCTACTATGGCTAGCTTCAAGAATAAACTTATGAGCTGTGAATCTAGAAGTTGTTTTGGGAGCCATAGCCAGAGATTGCTGCATGAAAGTTGTGTGGTGTTTTGTCTTCCTTTAATCCCATTTCAGTTCCCCTCACCTGTCAGTTTGCGTTTACTCCTTCCAGCAGTTTGGTGTGTCTTGTACAATTGCTGTTTCTATTACCTCTGTCTGTCTTATACCCTCTGTGTCTTTAGTCTAAAGTGGGATTAGCGTTCCCACTGCCCTGCACACTAAACAGGGTTGTAATCAGCAAATAAAAGGGATAAGAATGTGATCACTGTAGCACCCCTAAAGCCATCAGGGAGCTACAAGGTTCTGCATCTCCACGAGGATGCAGGGCCTACTCCCTAGAGACCCGGAAGACCAGTGCCGGTCACACACAAACACTCCAGGTAATCCCAGTTTTCCCCAACAATCCCCCATACAATAGTACAGGACTAGGGTCGGTTCAATGGATGTCCGCCTAGAGGTGGAGCCAGTCCAGTCTACTAGTTGACCAGGTGGGAGGGGCGGACTGAGGACAGACAGTCAGATAGTCTGAGGGAGTCGAGAAGTGACAGGAGGAGATGAACTGACACGGGGTTGACAGTAACCTGGTGCCCAGGAGGATAGTTGCCGGTGGAGTACTCCCAGAACTATGCACCAAATGGGTACAGGAGCCTAGGACAGGCAGAAGCTCTAAGCCGGCCTGTTAACACCTGCACAGCGAGGGGACCATCAAGGACCTTGCTGACCCTAAGAATCTGAGACCAGCCGGCCTCGGGTAACCAGTTACCACCAGCAAAAGTGAGTAAAAACCCAGTTGCACTGAACTCTTATGTGGACTACCTTCTTCCGACACTCGTCACATCACCTACCCTCTGGGGCCTGGCTCTGCTTGTGGAGGGCCTACCATCCAGACTGCCATTAACACTAGCCCCAGTAGCGGACATTGTGCAGCGACGGCTCCATCCACATAGCCGTAACATTGCAAGTGGCGTCCCGTGTGAACGTTAATCTAATCCCCTGTAAATATATCCCCTTTACAAAAAGGGCCAAGGGCATGGGACCGGGCAACGGCCACCAAAGTGACATTCCCCTGTTATACACTGAGTACTCCATAACCCTGGGCATGACAATCACCACACAGTGAAAGACCCCTCCTTCGGACATCCAGGAGCTCTGGGCTGCTGAGGGTAAGTGTCAGGGGTAGAGATCTGCAAGAATCAGTCTTTTATGAAACAAACTGAGTTTGGGTGCTTTACGTATGAACTCCACTCGCGTATTCATCGCTGTGCATGGGTATGCTATGTGCTCAGCCCAGTGCGAGCCACTTGCTGAGTTTGAATGTCTTACACTGGGGGTAAAAACAGTGTTATCAGATGTAGTCCCCGCGGGAGTATTCTGTTCATGGCTGGCTGCATGTGTTTTCATCTACTTCCTAGCCATCCATTATTCATCCCTGGATTCCACACACTTGAGAATACTCATTTATTCTATTAGCGGTCACATAGGTGGGTTTTGCTAATTCCTATGAAGTTCACCCTAGGGAGAGTTTTTTCTCCTCTTCCACGAGTATCATTGTTTTCCATTGTTATATAGTGAACATATTATTCTTTTGGTCTTTGTTGTTCTATGTATCAGTGTAAGGGGTGGGCAGACCCCTTACAAAGAGGTGCAGTGTTTCCCCTGAAGATACCCCCGCTGGGGCAGACAAAGCTGTTGATGTTTTATGTTGATGTTTTATTGTAATTGCACTGTATAGCTGGGTTTCCCCTAGTGGCCGAGTGGGACGGCTGTCCCCATAGAAACTGTGCAGGAGGGAGGAGGAGCCGGCAGCTTAGGGGGAAAGAGAGTGTGTGTGTGTGTGTGTGTAAAAGTCAGTTGATTCCGGGACAGGGGAGAAGGAACAGCCAGGGGCAGAGTGTGGAGCTGAGTGGGCAGAAAGAAAGAAAGAAAGAAAGAAAGCAAGAAGAGAAGAAGTGTCCTCAAGGGTAAAGCAGAATTGGTGTGGGTCCAGTCTGTGTTAGCCGGAGTGGGAGCCTAGGTGAAGTGGAGTAGCCGGGCACATCCCCACTAGAGGAGACAACAAGGAAAGATTTCCCCGGACAGGAATTGTGACCGTGTGCTGCAAAATCCGTGCATTGAGCTGTCTGTGAAACTCTGTGCAATAAAGATGTCGTTTGGTTTATCTGATCCCTGCCTGAAGAGTCTTCCTGCGGCTGAAAGTATGCTCTTTTCCACCACACTCTGCCCCACAGAACAATCCCCTGTCCCAAAAGTGACGGCGGAGCCAGGGGTAAGCCTGATAGAAAATGGGGCCACGACTACAACCCCCGAGGCACCCCTGGCACCCCGTTACATCAGTATATCTGTCTTGTTGTTATTAATTGACACAGAATGATTATGTGTAATCTTTGATATTCTTTGACATTATCATGTACCTTTTATGAGATTGTAAATACATTTTTCCTTTCTGTATGTTTTATATCAGATTATCTCTGAGGAAGGCCTGAGATTGGGGCCGAAATGTTGGACTTGTGTACCTCTTTTTTTTCTGACCTTTGCACCAATAAAAATAAGCAGACTGAATTTCAAGCATCAGCTCGATTTTATATTTTTTCTTTCTCGGTGTGCCCGAGTTAACGTTCCAATATTGCATGTGTGCAGAGACTCAAACTTTCAAATCAGTGACTTTTATTGACGTTTGGGTTAAGTTCGGGTTCAGAACTGAACTTTATCTAAGGTTTGACTGAACTCGCCGAACCCGAATTTCTATGGGTTTGCTTATCTCTAAACCTCTAATCTCATGATTAGTGGCTTCCAAACATATAATACATTATTGACCAATTCTGAGAAAAGGTGATGATGAGTTATATTTTTGGTATAAAGCTTTTAAGTACTTGTCATCTTCTATATTCAGGAGTGCGTTACTCCCCTGCCTACTCGCTTCCTGCTTGCCTTGGGCCTGTGCACTCCTGTATGACTGACAATTAAGGCAATTAAGTGGCAAGGCTTAACTACTGCTTTGAGTTGTGCGCTCTCCGATGCCTTAAATATAGCCATCTTTCCCTCTGCACCATCGGAGGACACAGAGCACTGAGGCTGTCCATCTCCAGTGGTCTGACCAGATGCATGGAAGTGCTTACAAGCTTTGTTATAGCTAAGAATTTGTAAATGCTGCACTCCTTGAATAGGAGACTGGTCACTGGTGATAGACTGCAGCAGTGGCCAGTAACCTAGGCAATGATTGGTAAACATTACGTTTAAAATTCCCTCCTTCCTTTTTAACAAGTACATTGCAAAATTACTTGTTTTACACACACTTTCAAAGTTTAACCATTTATGAGGTTGATAAATGCACTAATGGTTTTATTGGGTTTTTTTTCTCCTTTTTGAGCAGGAATTCAATGAGGAGATTCTGTATATTATATTACATCTCCTGTTTTCTTTTTACTTTTAATAGAATGTGGTTAAATAACATTTATCCTATTCAGCAGTCATTAATGCCTAACAAAATTTAATGGACTCATGAGCAAACAGATGATAATTACTAAAGACCTCACCAACGTGGTGTTAGCCAGTGAAACAAATGACAAAGGAACCAAAATACTTGGTCAGCAAGTAAGCATGAGATTCCTGGGATGGCTGAAGCTTAACTGGAGGATCTGCAGCGTCTGGCACTCACAGGATCAAAATGTCACTATGATTGATCACAAAGCGAATGAAATTTTAATACATTTGAGAATGCAGGCGAGAATGAGAGGTGAAAGCACATATGTATACTTTGCTCCTGAAGAAAAAGTTGCTTTCAGAAATGTTATGAAAAGAAAAGGTGTGGGCAATGTTTTCATCTTTTCTTAAGTAATAGCTCAGCAGTAAAGATGTTTGAAAGCTTAAAATCTATGATTCACAGCTTTCACAGAATATGTGTCAAATTATTATAATGTCAAAAGTGTAATACTGCACTAAACGTTCTCATTCTCTAGTTTACAGGAACATGATTATATCGAGAAGCCACTCTTCCTATTTTGACATTGCAATTTAGATTTTATGTTTTGTGAAATTGAAGGGGAATGATAAAAATAAATGAATTTAAAGTTATCCACAACTCATAGTCTTTAAGGATGATCAGCTGGTTTATTTTTGGGGTTGAATTGATTGAGATGGGGGAATAAGTTTTGGACCTTAGGCCATAATTGTGTTTTTTACTCATCCCCATTATTTGAATAAGTATAGGGATAATTTAGCACCAGATAGCCTTTATCAGCTATTCAGATCTTTGGTGTGATCTTCCATCAATCGCTAAAGAATTTTGATGTTGGAAGAATGGATCAACAGAAGGCGTTTAAGGCCACATTATAAATACATTGGCACTAATGCCATGATGCTTCATTGTCAATTGTCAAGATGTCATTTTTTTCTACTAATAGTAATGATTCTTTGGAGCTAAACAATGTCACTCAAGCCAAGTGAGGCGCTATGGAATACTGATACTTGTGCCCAGAATCAGACCATTCTCTGTGAACTTCTGGCTTCTTTTGCATAAAGAGTCAAAAGTTTTATTCTCAGTCCTTCAATTCTCAGTGATGTGAAATGAACGGGTGTCATGAATCTTTTGTCTGACCACAGACAGGACAAAAAAGGGAGGATCCTGTTATAGCCAGTTACCTTAAGGCCCCATACACATTAGACTAATGTTGATTGAACACACCTTGACTTGTAAGGCTATGTGCGCACGTTGCGTACAGTCACTGCAGAAATTTCTGCAGCGATCTGAAGAGCACACGTGCGCTTCAAATCGCTGCAGAAAATGTCCGTAGTGAAAAAAAAAAAAGCCGATTCCATGCGCTCTGCCTGCAGCTCTTGCCATAGACAGAGCAGGGGCTGCCGGCAAAGCGCACGGAAGAAGTGACATGTCACTTCTTAAAACGCGCGCTTCGGGCAGCAGCCGAAGCGCTGCGCTCTAAGACGCCACGTGCGCACGGCCCCTGCACAATCTCCATAGATTATGCAGGGGACACAGGATGCATGCAGTTACGCTGCGCTACAAAGCGCAGCGTAACTGCATGTAATTACGCAACGTGGGCACATAGCCTAACAGTGATGGTCTTAAATGCGTGGGGTCACTTGCAGACTGATAGTCAGGAGAGATGTCGATTCCGCATGTCTGATTTCAAACTCACGATTGCATAGTGCTCTCAGAGAAACGCCGCCATTTGACAGTATAACCAGAGGATTTCTCATAAAGAACATAGGAGAGCTGATCTGAACAAGCACTTCTGTTTATGGGACAGTCAGCCAAAATGGCTGTTGGCTGAGCGATCATTCGAATCATAATTTGTTCAACAACCATTTATTATCTATGGCCATCTTTACAGGCAGACAGAAAACACTGAGAAGGGAAAAGCACATGGCTGGTGTCTTGATATACATTGAAAATTATTGGTCTAGTTTTCACTTTTAATTTTGAGTCCCAAAAGGATCAAAGAAAAGGAAGAGATTACAGAAGTTTGTTTTAGAGGCATATTTTTTTTTTTTTAATAGATAAAGGGCTGTCCGGCACCTAAAATATACAGTACAGACCAAAAGTTTGGACACACCTTCTCATGAAATACTTAACAAAAAAGTGTGAAACAACTGAAAAAGTAGACACCTTTTGCTTTGATTACTGGCTTGCATAATGTTGGCATTCTCTTGATGAGCTTCAAGAGGTAGTCACGGGAAATGGTCTTCCAACAGTCTTGAAGGAGTTCCCAGAGATGCTTAGCACTTGTTGGCCTTTTTGCCTTCACTCTGCGGTCCAGCTCACCCCAAACCATCTCAATTGGGTTCAGGTCTGGTGACTGTGGAGGCCAGGTCATCTGTCGTAGCACCCCCATCACTCTCCTTCTTAGTCAAATAGCCTTTACACAGCCTGGAGGTGTGTTTGGGGTCATTGTCCTGTTGAAAAATAAAATGATGGTCCAACTAAACGCAAACTGGATGGAATAGCATGCCACTGCAAGATGCTGTGGTAGCCATGCTGGTTCAGTATGCCTTCAATTTTGAATAAATCCCCAACAGTGTCACCAGCAAAGCACCCCCACACCATCACACCTCCTCCTCTATGCTTCACGGTGGGAACCATGCATGTAGAGTCCATCCGTTCACCTTTTCTGCGTCGCACAAAGACACGGTGATTGGATCCAAAGATCTCAAATTTGGACTCATCAGACCAAAGCACAGATTTCCACTGGTCTACTGTCCATTCCTTGTGTTCTTTAGCCCAAACAAGTCTCTTCTGCTTGTTGCCTTTCCTTAGCAGTGGTTTCCTAGCAGCTATTTTACCATGAAGGCCTGCTGCACATAGTCTCCTCTTAACAGTTGTTCTAGAGATGTGCCTGCTGCTAGAGCTCTGTGTGGCATTGACCTGGTCTCTAATCTGAGCTGCTGTTAACCTGCGATTTCTGAGGTTGGGGACTTGGATAAACTTATCCTCCGCAGCAGAGGTGACTCTTGGTCTTACTTTCCTGGGGCGGTCCTCATGTGAGTCAGTTTCTTTGTAGCGTTTGATGGTTTTTGCCACAGCACTTGGGGACACTTTCAAAGTTTTCCCAATTTTTTGGACTGAGTGACCTTCATTTCTTAAAGTAATGATGGCCACTCGTTTTTCTTTACTTAGAATTTGTATTATGGCAAGAAAAAAGCAGCTAACAGTCTATTCAGTAGGACTATCAGCTGGGTATCCACCTGACTTCTGCACAACACAACTGATGGTCCCAACCCCATTTATAAGGCAAGAAATCCCACTTATTAAACCCGACAGGGCACACTTGTGAAGAAAAACCATTTCCGGTGACTACCTCTTGAAGCTCATCAAGAGAATGCCAAGAGTGTGCAAAGCAGTAATCAAAGCTAAAGGTGGCTACTTTGAAGAACCTAGAATATAAGACATATTTTTAGTTGTTTCACAATTTTTTGTTAAGTATTTCATTCCACATGTGTTAATTCATAGTTTTGATGCCTTCAATGTGAATCTACAATTTTCAGAGTCATGAAAATAAAGAAAACTCTTTGAATGAAAAGGTGTGTCCAAACTTTTGGTCTGTATTGTATGCCCCAAATATCTATCTGTAGACCCTAACCCATTTGTAATTATGTTTCTTACACAATATCTCTCTAGCTAATCCATAAATATATTGTTGTATTTTTCTGCACTTGTAGTGATGTTCAGTTTGAGAGGAGTCGCCATCAGTGGGTGGCACTGCAGTTACTTACTAAAGTTTCTTGCATTGCCTCCAGATGTTGTGGATCCATGGAGGCAGAAACAGAAATTATGGGATATGTGGCTACAGTGTGCTTATATTTCCATCACTGCAGCGTCTATCTGTGAAAGAAGACATAGTTAGGGGGTGGGTAATAGAAACAATGAGTAACACCAGCACCGCCTCAAAGCTTCATTATCAGTGGGCAGCGCTGGTGTCACTCTCTGCTTATATCTCCGCCCCTTACCTGATACCTTATTTCACAGAAGCTATGATGGTGGCAGAGATAGAATTAGAGTGCTGGGGTTGCAGTCACATCTCCCACAATTTCTATCACCATGGATACAGGGATTCCGAGGGCAGTAATGCAAGAGACTGTAATAGGTAACTGCATCACTGCCTCCTGATTGTTCCATGAGGGGTAATGGTTGCTGTGGGGATTGAGTGCAGCCTCAGACTCCTGTGTTTTCACATTTGAGACTCCTCCCAAACAAATCATCACAGAAATCGTGGTAAATACATCGCATTTAGTAATTAGCTAGATAGGGAGAAGTGTAGGATATTTTATAATAAAGTCAATTGCAAAAATGGTGATGGTGATGGTATACAGACAAAATATGTAGGACAGACATTATAAATGCTGGACCATCCTTAAATGCTTCTTTAATATTCAGAAAAGGTACTATTCAATTTAAACTACAGTTGTGCTCAAAAGTTTACATACCTTGGCAGATTCTTTGCTTTCTTGGCTTTTTTCAGAGAATATGAATAAATAACACAAACAGTTTTTTTACACTCATGGTAAGTGGTTGGGTGAAGCCATTTATTGTCAAACTACTGTGTGTTCTCTTTTTAAAAACATACCCCAGTTCTTAATACCGTGTATTGCCCCCTCTATCATCAATGACAGTTTGAAATCTTTTGTGGTAGTTGTGGATGAGGCTCTTTATTTTCTGAGATGGTAAAGCTACCCATTCATCTTGGCAAAAAAACTCCGGTTCATGTAAATTCCTGGGCTTTCTTGCATGAACTGCGCGCTTCAGTTCTCCCCAGAGTGGCTCAATGATATTGAGGTCAGGAGACTGAGATGGCCTCTCCAGTACCTTCACTTTGTTCTGCTGTAGCCAATGACAGGTTGACTTGGCCTTGTGTTTTGGATCATTGTCATGTTAGAAGGTCCAAGTGCGTCCCATGTGCAGCTTCCAGGCTGATGAGTGCAAATTTGCCTCCGGTATTTGCTGATAATGTGCTGAATTTATCTTTCCTTCAACTTTGTCAAGTTTTCTGTGACTTTTGCAGCTCACACATCCCCATATCATCAGCGATCCACTTCCGTGCTTTACAGTAAGAATGGTGTTCCTTTCATCATAGGCCTTGCTGACACCTCTCCAAATGTAACTTAATGGTTGTGGCCAAAAAGTTTGATTTTAGTCTCATCACTCCAAATTACCTTGTTCCAGAAGTTTGGAGGCAAGTCTCTGTGCTGTTTGGCATATTGTAGGTGAGATACTTTGTGGCATTTGCGCAGTAATGGCTTTCTTCTGGCGACTCGACCATGCAGCCCATTTTTCTTCAAGTGTCTCTTTACTGTGCATCTTGAAACAGCCATACTGCTAATTTTCAGTGAGTCCTGTATTCCAGCTGATGTTATTTGTAGATTTTTCTTTGCATCCCGAACAATTTTCCTGGCAGTTGTGGCCAAAATTTTTGTTGGTCTACCTGATCGTGGTTTGGTTTTTACAGAGTCCCTGATTTTCCATTTGTTAATCAAAGTTTGAACACTGCTGACTGCCAATATCAATTCCTTCCAATCTTGTTGTATCCATTTCCTGTTTTACACAGTTCAACTATCTTTTCCTGTAGATCCGTTGATACTTTTTGCTTTCACCATGACTTACAATCCAGAAACATCAGTGGCTGGATGAAAGATCCAAGAGTCTGCCAGGATCCAAGAAACTCATTCAGCTTTTATAAACACACAATGATTACAAGCAAATACTGTAGGTCACAGGTGAGGATGTTACCTTCATAAAGGCCCCTTTACACACTGAGACTTTCCAGCGATCCCACCAGCTATCCCAACCTGGCCGGGATTGCTACAAAGTCTCTGGTGAGTCGCTGGTGAGTTGTCAAACAGGCATACCTGGAAAATTACGCAACAGCGATACGGACCTGCAGAACGACCTAGTTAGTCATTGGGGACGTTGTAAAGCAGCTTTTTGAAAGGGAAGTCGCTAACGAAGTAGCTGTAAAGGCCCGTTTACACACTGTGACTTTCTAGCGATCATGCTGCCAAGCGAGAAACAAAGGACCAAAGAATGGTCCTGGAAGATGTGTAGTGATCAGCAACCTCACAGCAGGGACCAGGTCGCTGATGCGTGTCACACACTGCAATGTCGCTGGGGAGGTCGCTATTACGTCAAAAAACCGGTGACGTTACAGTGATGTCGTTTGCGATGTTGCAGTGTGTAAAGGGGCCTTTAGGCTACTTTCACACATCCGGCTTGAGCCCTGCAGCTCAATCCGGCTGTGCAAGCTATGCAACGGATGCGGTGAAAACACCGCATCCTTTGCATAAGTTTTTCCCATGCGGCCCGCCCGGTTTTTCCCGCTTGCGGCATGCTACTGAGCATGCGCAGTGGCAAAAACCGCATGCGGCGGCCAAATGCGGTATTTGCCGCATCGCGCCGCATCCGGCCGCCATAGGCATGCATTGAGAGATGCGCCGCATCGGCCGAATGCGGCGCGATGCGGTTTTTTTTGCCGCACGAAAAAACGTGCCAGGCAACGTTCCATCCGGCCGCCGCATCGGCTAAATCTGCCGCATGCGGCAAAAACCGGATGGAACGCAAGGCCATGCGGCACAATGCGGCACTAATTAAAGTCTATGCAGGAAAATCGCAACCGGCAGCAAAAAAAACCGGTTGCGATTTTCCTGCAAAGTGCCGGATTGTGCCGCAGAAGAAAAACCGGAGGTGTGAAAGTAGCCTTAGACATTCAAACCCAATTGTGTCAATTTCTGTGGATGTTATCAGGCCCTAATCACCAGGGTATGTGCAGTTTTGATAAGGGTCATTTGGATGTTTTTGGTTGTTATTATGATTTAAGAAGAGAAAACACAGTAGTTTGACAATAAATGACTTCACCCAACCACTAACCATGAGTGGAAAAATGTTTTTGTGTTATCATTCATATTTTCTGAAAAAGGCCAAGAAAGCAAAAAAATCTTCCGGGGTATGTAAACTTTTGAGCCCAACTGTATTCAATTTAGACATGCAACATAAATGGCAGAGTTCTGTACATGTGTATGTATCTGAATCATTTGTATGTACCTGACTAGCTAAGGCCTGATACAGATTTTATTTTTGCTCATAATTTTTATCCCTTTGCCTAGTACCATTTAACACATTTAAAGAGGTGAAAAATTTATAGGTTAAGAACTTGTAGTTTTTTTTATCCAAAAAACCTATTTGCAAGCTTCAAATACGGTGTTTTCTCAGTTCCTAGATTTGCCCCTTCACAATTTTCAGCTATTAACAATGACAGGTTTGGAAATAAGATGCTAATTTTAAAAAGGGACTGCAAAATGCCCTCCACCTCCTTATTACCTCCTCAATTCAGCATCTTGAATTTAATTCTCATTAAGGGCTGTCAAAAACTCTGGATAATTGGACAGTAATAGTAAAATATACAAAATTTACAGGAATTGGGATGCAAAGTTCAAGAAGATACTCCAAAATAAACGTGATATCAAAGACAAATAAATGCAATATATGCAAATTAGCATACTATTTATCTATCAAATACAGTGTGGGAAATAAGTATTGAATACATCAATTTTCTAAGTAAATAAATTTCTAAAGGCGCAATTTACATGAATTTCTCATCAGATGTTGGTAACAACCCATCCAATCCACCAAGCAAAGATATCAAACCATAGATTTTCATAAATGTAGTGATGTGTAATAATGCGAAATGACACAGGAAAAAAGCATTAGGCTATGTGCACACACTGCGTTTTTTTTACACTGAGTTTTTGTGCATTTTTTAGCGCTAAAACCGCACAGAAACGCAGCGTCTTTAAAAACTGCATGGAAAAAACGCTTGCGTTTTTACCGGGTTTTGGCACGTTTTTGGCTGCGTTTTTCTGCGTTTTTTTTATCAGTGAACATTGCCATTAAAGATTGTTGAGAAAAAAAAAGAAAAAAAAAAGGTCTGATGTCATTTCCTTCTTCCATATGTTCTTCATTCTCCACTAGTGTATGCAGGAGAGCAGACAGCTGCAGAACTACAAGGCTCAGCATGCTCCATCCAGGACTGTATGCTGGAGGGAGAGTCAGGTGGAGCAGACCTACAAGGCTCAGCATACTCTATCCACTAGTGGATGCAGGAGAGCAGACAGCAGCTGCAGAACTACAAGGCTCAGCATCCTCCATCCAATAGTGTATGCAGGAAAGAAGACAGCAGCTGTCGAACTACAAGGCTCAGCATCCTCCTTCCAGGACTGTATGCAGGATTTCTTTGCCCCCCACAAACAAAAAAAATGACATGGGCTTCGCCATATTTTTGTATGCTAGCCGGGTACAGCAGGCAGGTATGGGCTGCCTCCAATCCCCAGCTGCCTATTTGTACTCGGCTGGGAACCAAAAATATAGGGAAGCCCTTTTTTTATTTCATGAATTTTATGAAATAATTAAAAAAAAAAATGACATAGGCTTCGCCTAATTTTTGTGTCCAGCCAGGTACAACTAGGCAGCTGGGGATTGGAATCCGCAATGCAGGGTGCCCATGCTTTCTGGGCACCCCCGCTGCGAATTGCAGTCCGCAGCCGCCCCAGAAAATGGCGCTTTCATAGAAGCGCCATCTTTTGGTGCTGTATCCAACTCTACCAGCTGCCCTGATGCCGGGTGGCTCGCTGGGTAATAATGAGGTTAGGGCTAGCTGTGTATTATCAGCTGGCCCTAAGCCCGAAATTCATGGTGTCACGCCAATATTAGACATGGCCACCATGAATTTCTAGTAAAGATAAAAAAAAAACACAACACACAGAAAAATATTTTTATTAGAAATAAAGCACAACACAATTAGTGACTCATCTTTATTGAAATAAAGAACCCCCCTCCACAGTAATCCTGGGTCAAGGGTCCCGCGCCGTCCAATCAGGATTTAATATCATCTGATCGGTTTGCTGGAAGGCAAAGCGACCAGATGATGTGTCAGGTTCAAGGCCTGAATCACATGACACAGCAGCTGATTGTATAAACGGCTTTTATACAATCAGCTGATGCATCAGTGCAAAAAAACAAAAACAAAAAAAAACAACACTTCTGTGCAGCGTCGGACTGGCTACTGGAGGAATCTCCAGTAATGCCAGGTCTGGATTCAGGTACCTGCACTGCACTCCGGAGCACTCACCTGAGCTCCAGACTGCAGCCGAGACTGTACAGCACGCGCCGAGTGACTGATTCCCCGGCACTTGCGATTCAGTTCATGACAGCTGCAGACATCCCGGGCTAATCTCCAATGCTCTCACCTGAATCGGAGTGGAGAGTCGAATTCCAGCATGTCGGCACATCGCATTTCAGGCGATGAACCGGCAGGCCAAAAGACTTCTGGAGCGATGCAAGTCGCTCAGCTGCGGTGGTTGAACAGCGGAAGTGAGCAGACAGTTTTCGTGCCCTGTTCAGAAGGCCATCTAGGCAGGGATAGTGTGTTAAAAATTGCTGGATAACAATGTTCAACACGTGAGACATACAAGGCACGTGTGTCACCTTGCCCAGGCGAAGGGCCGCACCCAGGTTTGCAGCATTATTGCACACGGCCTTACCAGGCTGCAGGTTGAGTGGAGACAACCATTTACCAAACTCAGCCGCTGTGTGACTCTTATTTCCAAGACATTTCAAGCTAAAGACCGCCTGATGCCGTTGCGCTCTGCTGCCAGCATAGTAATGAGGGGTGCGTGATTCCTTCTGCGCAGTTAGAACGCTGGTGGCCTGACCAGGCTGGCTTGGGGTGGAGGTGGAGGACCCAGATGAGGTGGAGGAGGCAGAAGCAGTGGAGGAACTTGGACAGACAGAGGATTGACACACAAGTCGTGGGGACAGCAAGACTTGTGCAGCAGACCCTTAACCATCTATCACCATAGTTACCCAGTGCCCAGTCAGCGACATGTAACGTCCCTGTCCATGCTTACTGGTCCAAGTATCGTTGGTGAAATGCACCCGTTCACACACAGAGTTTCTCAAGGAAGCGGTGATGTTGTGTGCGATATGCTGGTGTAGCGCAGGCACACCTTTCTTAGAGAAGTAGTGGCGACTGGGCATCTGGTACTGGGGCACAGCGACAGACATAAGGTCTCTAAAATCCTGTGTGTCCACCAGGCGGAAAGTCAGCATTTCGGTAGCCAAGAGCTTACAGAGGGATAAAGTCAACCTCTTAGCTTTGTCATGGGTCGCAGGAAATGGCCTTTTATTTGTCCACATCTGAGGGACAGAGATCTGGCTGCTGTGTGTAGACGGTGGTGAGTAGGGTGTCCCTTAAAAAATGCAGGTTTGTGAGGAAAGTGCAAGCGTAGACATGATGTTGCCTTCATCCAACGTTGATGCTATCGATGTCTGAGAGAGCTGTACACACTCACTTGTTTCCCCTTCCAAACCAACTGACGACCTACCAAGCAAACTGCCTGTTGCGGTTACACTGGTGGTAGTTGTGCGTGGAAAACCAGGTGTAACAGCTGTCCCCACAGTCCTAGAAGATGAAGAGCGTGCGGATACACTGGAAGGGGCAGGCGGTGGATGGTCCGCTCCGCTAGGCCGCATTGCAGCACAGTGAGCTTCCCACTGGGACATATGATATTTATTCATGTGACGATTCATGGAAGAAGTTGTCAAACTGCTGAGGTTTTGCCCTCTACTAACAGAATCACGACAAATTTTACATATCACATGATTTGGGCGATCTTTTGCTGTGTCAAAAAAGGACCAGGCTGGCAAGGCTTAGAGGGCATGCGACCTGCTGAGCCACCCCAACTAGTGCTCAGAGGCACAGTGGTGGCTGAGGATGTAGTTGTAGACGTGCTACCAGTACTCCGACTCTGTCCAGGAAGGCGCAAGGTAACTTTGTCGTCAGTAGCATCCTCCTCCACTGCCTCTGTTGACCTCCTCGAGTGCCTGACTGTGGGTTGACAGTAGGTGGGATCTAGAACTTCCTCACCAAGCGTTGTGTTTGCACTTTCCCTCCCCCTCAGACCGAGCCTCTTCCTGCCCTGAACAAATATTTAAGTTGTCATCCCAATCTGGTATTTGTGTCTCATCATCATCAGTATATTCCTCATTGTCTATTACAACAGGTGTTTCAGTTTGTGAATAAGGGTCAACATTATGCTCATGAACTTGGTCATCACGGCCTGAATCTGAGTCACAAAGTTTCTGGGCATCACTGCAGACCATTTCCTGGTCTGTACTCACTGTAGCTTGGGAGCATACCTCTGATTCCCAGGCTATAGTGTGACTGAACAGCTTTGCAGACTCAGCCATCTCTGTTCCACCATACTGTGCAGGGCGGATGGAGACTTGAGAGCTGGGAGAAAGCAAGTGTGATTGGGATGACAACTCAGAGGACTGGTCTTTTTTGGATGCGGTAGTTGAGGTGGCAGAGAGGGCACTTGTTGGACCACTTGAGATCCATTCAAGCATTTTCTTTTTTTGGCCATCATCTACATTTGTTCCAGTTGTTCATGTCCGTAAAAAAAGGAGCACATCGTATTGTCCACGGTAAGTAGTAGACATCTTACTTTTGCTGGAAGATGGTCTATCTTCAGCAGATTTTAATGGAGCTTTGCCACCTTCCCCATGGACAAACCCTTTTTTTCCTTTTCCAACACGCCTGTTCCCCTTTCCACCAGCATCTGTCATTTTGCCACTCATTTTGATTGCGACAAGATTGTGCACTTAAAATGTGGTAGTAAAAATTGAGAGGTGGTGTAGATTTCAGCGGTGGTCTAGCTTTATTGACAGCAGACTAAACAACAATAACTATCCCTGACAATGCAACTACGGCCCTTAAACTGGCAGCACAGTTTGCTATTAGAATGGCTTAGTAACAATGAGCTTGAATATGCAATGCAGAGGTGCTGCAAATATCTTTGGGACAATAATGAAGTCCAACAGCCACTTTTAGGATGCCACTAAGTTTCCTCAGTGTTTGCTAGTATAATGGCTTAGTAAATATGAGCTTGAGTGTGCAATGCAGAGGTGCTGCAAATAGATTTGCACCAGTGGGACAATAATGAAGTCCAACAGCCACTTTTAGGATGCCACTAAGTTTCCTCAGTGTTTGCTAGTATAATGGCTTAGTAACAATGAGCTTGAGTGTGCAATGCGGAGGTGCTGCAAATAGATTTGCACTAGTAGGACACTAATGGAAGTCCAACAGCCACTTTTAGAATGCCACTAAGTTTCCTCAGTGTTTGCTAGTATAATGGCTCAGTAACAATGAGCTTGAGTGTGCAATGCGGAGGTGCTGCAAATAGATTTGCACTAGTGGGATACTAATGGAAGTCCAACAGCCACTTTTAGGATGCCACTAAGTTTCCTCAGTGTTTGCTATTATAATGGCTTAGTAACAATGAGCTTGAGTGTGCAAAGGGCAGGAGGGTACAGTGGCCGGGTTGTGGGTCAGTGTAGAGGAAAGGATGCCTCACTTTCTATCCCTCCCAATGGTGAAATGCGGCAAGGAACTCCCTGACCTTAGCTACACAGACTCTTATCTGTAGCTGTTAAAACCTCTTTTCACGGACCTGACTGTCACCTATGGCTCTGAGCCTGCTGTTATTAGCCCTTACAAGGGCTGAAGGAAACTTCTATCCCTATTCTGTATAGCGCTGTGTGTAGAGTGTACACAGCAGTATTGGAGACAGGAGCTGCCCCTGCGGTGACTGACACCCAGACGCAGAAGGCAGATAATGGCGTCCAGACGGGCAGATGCCCATATTTATAATGCAGGGACATGTGACATGGACTTCCTATCACACATGCCGTTGCTTCTCTGGCTAAAAGTCCACTTAGCTGTGTGTGTGTCTGGGATTGGCTGACATGCTGGCCCGCTCCATTACACGCGCGCTTAGGGAAGGAAGACAAGGAAAAAAAAAATGGCGATCGCCATTATCCCAGCAGCAGTGATCTGAATGCGCAGTCCCCGCACACTATACGCTGAAATTTCATAACAGTTTGAGTCACAGAGTGACTTACACTATAAGAGCGAAAAGCCAGCTAGTAATTAGCTTGGCTTTTTCCTGCTAGAACCGTTATCGAACGTTACTAGAACTATCGACCTTTTGCAAAAAGCTTGAGTTCTAGTTCGATCTAGAACAGCCCCCAAAATCACTCGAACCGCGAACTGGAGAACCACGAACCACGAACCGCGCTCAACTCTACACACCATATCTTGAAATCAAATGACACTGCATATCACCACAAAAACATTAATAAAACACTAAAGTTTGGAAGTGGAAACATCATGGTATGGGGCTCTTTTTCAGCATACAGCACTGGCAAGCTTCATATGATTGAAGGCAAAATAAATGAACAAATGCACTGACACATTCTTTATAAATAATCTGCTGCCATCTACAAGGATGATGAAAATGAAACAAGGGTGGACATTTCAGCAAAACAGTGATTGCAAACACACAGCCAAGGACATTCTCAATTTCATAAAATAAATCTGCTAGAATGGCCCAGCCAATCACCTGACCTGAATCCAACGGAAAATTTAAGGAGGGAACTAAAGCTCAGTTCAGGAAAGTTCAGGTTTTGTTTTTGTGTAAAAGAATGGACCAAAATCACACCTGAGCAATGTATGCAACTAATTTCTCCATACAGGAGGCATTTTGAAGCTTTCATCACCAACAAAAGATTTTGTATATTTCAGTAAGTGTGTTCAACACCTTTTCCCTTTGTTATTTCTCATTATTACAGATAAGTTAAATTATGGACATCTATGGTTTGATTTCCCTGCTTTTGTGGAATATCTCGTAGAAATTCATGCCAATAGCACCTATAAATATATATTTCCTTAGAATACTTATTTCACCTGCTATATTTTTTTTGTACATTTTTATCTTCTTACATAGCACACATTAGCTTTTAATAACTTTGCTTTCAAACAATGCTTACTTAGCATTTCATCTAGCATGTACCAAAAGCCATTGTTTAAAGAAAGGGCATTAATAAAATTAGCCCTGTGCTCCCATAAATTATCCTGAATTGTGTTTTCATCAAAGAACCCTTCCTGTTACCTTGAAGAAAAATGTTAAATACACTTAATACAGTTAATATCCAAGGCTTTGCCAGTTTTTGGATATCTATACGTTTATTAATTATACACTGATTTTGGCACTGCAGGAAATAATTAGTTGGAAATGTTTATATGAGTAATGAAACCAACGCATGAAAATATTAGTTTTAAAAATATCTGTCATTTTTGTTTCAATATGACAATCATTTACGTTGAACTTGGTAAACATTCCTTTGCTTTTAATTCACTTATGGCTGTCACTTGTAATTCTCAATTGTAGAGTCTTAAGCAAACAATATGCCACTGTGAGGTGTGCATTCATGACACACATTTAATAAAAACACATAGAAGTGCGATACATCACTGCAATACATTGCAACCTGTTCGTGAGTATATTAAAACCAACTTCCAATGTATATAGATATTTACAGGCACATGTCTGAGGAAAATGTAGAGAATAAATGATTAAAGTAAGTAATTTATGTTATACAGTAAAAAGAACCTGACACCAGCAGGGATTCTATTCAGTGAAGAGGACTTAAAGAGGTTCTCTCATGAAGACAACCCAATTTGTATGGCTTTTTGGGTGTATGTGTACTGCCCCGCGGGCTCGGCTGCGACCACTGAGCCGCTCGGATCCGTGCTCGTACGGTGGGTGGTGGCTTGAGTCTTTCACGGACCCGGGGGTCACGCCGCTCTGCAAGGGGGTTGGCACTACATGCAGGGGCTTGACGGGGAGTTCCACGGCCGGAGCTGCGGTGGTTTGATTTGGGATGTAAGTTTGTGACGCCACCCACGGGTTGTGGTGAATGGATGGACACCACCGCTGCCGTTAACTAGGCCTCTCGGGGACGGTGTTGCGCAGCTTGGTGTTGACCCCTCCGTGGGTAGGGGAGCGATAGTCCTGGAGGCCTATCTAGAAGTGATCTGTTTATGATTGGCTAGATGTGGGCAGAGACCTGAACTGCCAATCAGTGAGTTCAAATGAAGTTCATGTAAAGTCCAGGTATAAAACTGAACTTTAAAACAGTTCAGCTGGACCAGCAGAACCAGAACTTCCATGGGTCTGCTCAACTCTACTCGAGCAATTGTCTGACTTCTAATAAGCAGCTCACTGTCAATAGACAATGTGCACAGAAAGCTGTGTTGGGCGGGGTTAGCTGTCTGAGCTCTGTTACATGCTACATCTAAAAACTTTGTGGCACAACTGCTGCACACAGTAAACTAAGTGATACATTGTTGGAATCAGGGTCTCGTTTCTTATATTATGCTGCTCTCAGTTGAGGTAGCAATAACCTAGTGACAAATTCCCTTTAAATTATGACTAGAAGAAAGCTTCTTTAAGCAATTTCCTAGTACTCATAAAGAATTATATGTTAATTAGGTAAAAAATTAATTATTCCCAAACCTTCTAGTACAGAGAAGCGCTGTACATGACCTCCTGGGTGTATTTCTATAGATGTATTAGTTGCACTATTTCTTATTCCTATCGCACAGTATTCGTTTGCAGACAAACAATAATTTCCCTGTAAATTATGTGTTGCAGCTCCACAATATATGAGCTCCCCCTTTCCTGCTTCACCAGCAAAAGATATTTAAAGAACTTGCATAAACTGTTACATTTTCCCATCCAAGCACCTGCTGGATTCTGCAGTGGGGAAGTAAAACACAGGAAGGTACAGGCCGTACTGTACACTGTCTGGGGGGAGAAACTAATTTTAAGAGCTAATAAGTGCTCACCTTACAAGCTTATTGCCAGAACTATTTCCATATGCACTCTCACACCCAATATTTTCTGCTGTAAAAGTGCGGCACATGGAAAAATAATGGCCTCTGCTTCTAGCATGTTTTGCTATTAGCGCAGGATGAATGTTTTTACTGATGAAAGGTAATATTCTCAAATGAAAAGTTATGTAAATGGATTCCTGAAAAAGTTGCCACATAAACTGCGTCCTACTGCGTTGAATCTCATTTGGAGGAAGAAATTAGCAATTACCATTAGACGGTGCATACTGACACCACCCAGCCTTATATAACTGTACACAACAAATGGCATCCCCAGATAAAAATTACACCAAAAATTGAATTACATATCACATTGCAAAATGTTAAGTAGCCATTCGTGCCAGAAGGGATTTACGTAATGGTAGTATGGAACTAATTAAAGCCGTTATATCAGATAATTAAAATAAGTCTAATAAATATTTTGAAGGGAGAATGATGCTAAGAGCATTTGCAGGCGTCTATGTAACCTTAAGGCTCCACTATTAATGCTCATAAATATGCAATAATGAACTGACATCTTTGCATCCAGGGCCCTGTTCTTGTTTTATCTGTGCCTGAAATCAACCTGATGGACAAAAACATGAAAAAAAAAATTGCTGCTTGATGACGAGCAGATGGATAGGAATAGTGTCATTTCCAGCTTGTGTGCTAAAGTGGCCGCTGATATTTCAATTACCCATGGCCAAGTCTTTTATAGGATTGCTCTAGCAGCAGGGCTCGCTGCAATGTCACCGGATCAGGAGGATAACAAGACAAAATTACAAGCTGAAAGTTTTCACACAAAGGAAGTCGGACTTTTCTGGAGATAGATCAGTACAGCAATATGTGTGACTTTATTATTTTCCTCTTACTCCAGGGATGTTGGATGAAAAGTATAAGAAAGCAAAGAGGAAGACTTCCTGGAGCTAATCCCTTTTTTTAAGGGTCACATGATTCTTTTCAGATCGCATTTGAAGAGAGTTTCCATACAACAATAGGTTTTGCTGTCTGCGAACAGGAGTAAATCCTGTGCTTTAATTCTAACAATGGCTGGAATTTCAGTGCGGCATGGCTATTTGCCTAATACAATGGAGGTTGGTGCAGACCAGACTTGCAAGTGTCAAAGAGCCATTGTGGGAAAGTGTATGTTACTGCAACTGAGTCAACAAACATTATTTCATGAAGGAATGCTGAACTTGTAACATTGTGGACTCGACCAGTATGCTGCACAGGCAACATTTCTTATGGCATGCTAGGCTCAAACTATTGGCTGTGTAAAAATTGTCTACAATGACTTATGTAATGATTTTTCCATACATTGTATCACTGGGTTAATTTGGGAAGTATTCACACTGAATGCCAACATTGGTGTACCTTGAAGTGTGTTGGCCCAAATAAAGAATCTCCAACAGAGTCCCTAACTATCATGGGTCTGTAATAGTATTGGTTATTAGAGTTGAGCGCGGTTCGTGGTTCTCCAGTTGGCGGTTCGAGTGATTTTAGGGGCTGTTCTAGATTGAACTAGAACTCGAGCTTTTTGCTAAAAGGTCGATAGCTCAAGTTACGTTCGAGAACGGTTCTAGCAGCAAAAAGCCAAGCTAATTAGTAGCTGGCTTTTCGCTGTAATAGTGTAAGTCACTGTGTGACTCACACTGTTATGAAATTTCAGCGTATAGTGTGCGGGGACTGTGCGTTCAGATCACTGCTGCAGGGATAATGGCGATTGCCATTTTTTTTTTTTCTTCTTGTCTTCCTTCCCTAAGCGCACACGTGTAGTGGGGCGGGCCAGCATGTCAGCCAATCCCAGACACACACACAGCTAAGTGGACTCTTTGCCAGACAAGCAAGGGCATGTGTCATAGGCTGTCCATGTCACATGTCCCTGCATTATAAAAACGGGTATCTGCCCATCTGGACGCCATTATCTGCTTTTTGCGTCTGGGTGTCAGTCCCCGCTGGCGCAGCTCCTGTCTCCGATACTGCTGTGTACGCTCTACACACAGCGTTATACAGAATGGGGATAGAAGTTTCTTTCAGCCCTTGTAAGGGCTAATTACAGCAGGCTCAGAGCCATAGGTGACAGTCAGGTCCGTTGAAACAGATTTTAACAGCTACAGATAACAGCGTCTGTGTAGCTAAGCTCAGGGACTTCCTCGCTGCATTTCACCATTAGGAGGGATAGAAAGTGAGGCTTCCTTTCCTCTACACTGACCCACAACCCGTCCACTGTACCCTCCTGCCCTTTGCACACTCAAGCTCATTGTTACTAAGCCATTATACTAGCAAACACTGAGGAAACTTAGTGGCATCCAAAAAGTGGCTGTTGTACTCCATTTGTGCCCCACTGGTGCCAACCTATTTACAGCACCTCTGCATTACACCCTCATGCTCTGTTTTTAATAAGCTATAATAATAGCAAAAAATGCTGCAACTTAGTGGCATCCAAAAAGTGGCTGTTGTACTCCATTTGTGCCCCACTGGTGCCAAGCTATTTACAGCACCTCTGCATTACACCCTCCTGCTCATTTAGCTACGCTATTTTTATAGCAAACTCATGGAATACCTTGCTGCATTTCATCATTAGGAGGGATAGAAAGTGCGGCTTCCTTTACTGTCCTGGTACCCACAGAACACGGCCACTGTACTCACCTGCCCACTTTTGCCACGGTGTTTTATTTGCCCAAAGAGCTGACTCTTTTTCTGCCATCATCAAATTGTTTGGAATACTAAGTTATTGTTCCTTTGCTGCCAAGCAAGGTGCAACACATGTGCATTCTACACTCCTTTCCATTTGTGGAACGCAATTATTAACTGCAGGTAGTCCAGTCAATCTTTGACGAAGGTGCAGGCGTGGATATAAGGTTTCCTTCATCCAATGGTGGTTCTCTCGATGTCTGAAAGCTCAACAATACCATCTGTTTGCACTTACAAAACAAGTGACGACCTGCCAATCACACTCACGCTTACGGGTAACGGGGTGGAAGTTCAGTGTGAAAAAGCATGTGTGACTGCTGTCCCCACAGTCACAAAGGATGAAGAGCACACAGATGCACATGATGGGGCAGGCGGTGGTTGCACAGCCCCGCTAGGCCACATTGTAGCACAGTGAAATTCCCATTGCGACTTATGCTTCATTTTAAGTCGTGTATTTGGTGGGCTCCCCAGTATGCAGCAAAACCACGCAACATGAAAAGCACTGTATGCATTTGGGTTCATAAATGATTGTTTCACTTTCCCAAAACAAACAATAAGAACCATGTATTAAATTGAAATAATAGAACAATCTATTCAGTTGCCTACTGCTTGGTAAGCCCTCCACGTAGCAGCAGTAATTTTGTGTTTGTGTGTGTGCGTGCGCGCGAAGACAACTTACTAGTGGCGCATCACAAAAGCTTCCCAGTTATCTACCTATACATAGACAAAACACATCACCCACCCTGAATACCCTTGTTAGCTGAAGCCTCACAGATAAGTCAGATGATAACAGTGTGAATGCAAACCACACAGCTCTGCAACACAGTCATGTAAATCTTGAAAAGCAACATTCAATGCAAACATGTGTCGCTGTCCCTCTATGATTTAAACTGTACGTGACAATTTGACAGTGCAGAGGCAGCAAGTGTGATTGTCTATATTGTCTACCCAGAACAGATATGTGTTTTCATAATGAAACAAAGTGTTGCGTGCATGCATTACTGTCTGGGCACAGCCTACCGTACCCGGGTACTGTGATGTCCAGTTGCCAGAAATACAGACTTTACGCTCCGATCATGGTTAACAGTATAGACAGCACCGGAAGAATGTTGGTTTGTGGCACAGGATGCTGCTCACTGGCGTTACGGTACTCCTCACCAAACTCCAAAATGACTCCCCTCACAATTGAACGAAGTCTTTCAGCGGTTGCTCCTTGCTGTAACACACACCTTTATTTTTCATTCTGTTCATAGACAGCATCTCCAAGTCCACACCCGAAGATCGTTTTGCTATTGCTATAGTGAACAAACAGACAAAAGCAGCTCCAAAAAAACTGCAGCCCCTTGTGTGCAGTCTGCAACAATGCATGCAATGAAGGGCAAATAAGCATGTTGTATTGACAGTGGCTAAAGCTGAGCAATACATCCTCACGCTATCAATTCATATCCATGTGACACTTCATGGTGGTAGTACTCAAACTTGAAATTTTTTGACTTCTACTTAGAGAATGTTACAGATTACATGACTTGGGTGATCCTTTGCTACGTCCAAAAAATTCCCAGGCTAGGCAAGGCTTACAGCCCATGCGAACTGCATAGCCAACTTGACTTATGCTCATAGGCAGAGTTGTGGCTGAGAATTTAGTTGTTGACTTGCTTCCTGTACTTTGTCTTTGTCCATGAAGAGACAACGTAAACTCGTCATCAGTAGCATCCTCCTCCATCTCCACTGCTGACGTCATGGATTGGCTCACTTTGGTTTGACAGTAAGTGGTGTCTCCAACCTCATCATCACCCTGTGTGTTTTCATTCCCCTCGTCCTGAGTCCTCCGTGACAACCTCTTCCTGCCCTGACCCAATAGCAAAGTTGACGTTACAATCAGGTATCTGAGTCTCGTCATCATGTTAACCATTGTCTCCACCAGGATGATGTACGGTTTGGAAAAGAGGGTGTACATTATAATCAGCACCTTCTTCATCGGGGCCTGGATCCAACTCACAAACCTTCTGGCCATCTGTGCAGATAATTTCCCCTGTCTCCTATAACTCGCTGCCTCAACACGTCAGATTATCTGCTACACCCGCAAGCTTCAAACTGAACCTGAAAAATCATCTGTTCATTAATTACTATAACCATTAAATGACACCACCACGGTGCTTAGCTTCTGCCCAACCTACACCCCACCTACTGTCTACTCCACAAAATACTTTACAATGTAATCCCGCAAGGGCTGAGTCCTCTGCCCTCTGTACCAGTCTGTCTATTGTTACTTGTATATGTATTCTGTATGTAACCCCCTTGTCATGTACAGCACCATGTAATCAATCAATGGTGCTCTATAAATAAATATTAATAATAATAATACTAATAATAAGAACTTCTTTGTCTGTACTCACTGGAGCTTTAGAGCAGACCTCTGATTCCCACACTACAGTGTGACTGAACGGCTTTGCAGACTCAACCATCTCTGTTACCCCTTATTCAGAAGTGCTGGTAGAAACTTGAGAGCAGTTATGAAGCAAGTGCGATTGGGTTTACACCACTGTGAAATGTAGTATTTTTGATATTGAACTTGTGGTGGAGGAGAGCCCACTTTATTGTGCACTTCACATCCATTGAAGCAGCTGCTGTTTTGGCCTCCTCTACTTTTGTTAACGATGGTCGTGTCCGTGAAAAAAAGATCATATCAGATTATCTACGGGAAGTACACCTGTTATTTTAGCTGTTATTTGTTGTTACGAATTGGTGCCACCGTAAACGCAAGCAACCTGCTGCGGTTCCAGTTGCGCCCAGGCGTCAGCTGCCATTTAGGGCTGTGCCTCGGGTTGTCCAGCTGGCTGCTTTCTCAACCACGTGTAAGTGTGGAGAGGCGGACAGTGCGCATACGTGTGCCGATTGACCCCAGCCGCGGCCTAACTCCAGTGTTTCGCCTACTGAGTATGCTCAGCCTGACTGTGTCATTCCTGAGGCAAAGTCTTAATTTTGGGCTACAGCGCATGCTTGTTTGGACTGTGCCTGAGTCATTTTGCGACCTGCGGATCAACACACTTACACAGGGCCCTGGGGCTTGACTCACTCTCGGGAGGCCACTAAAACTAACTGCACCCAACATCAGTCACAGGTGTCCCCTTACACTGCAGTGGTGGTCCCCACTAACCGCAGTACCGAGAGTGGCGTCACTAAAATACATATAAAGAAGCAACCTAAGTGTGACCAGACTCTTCCTCCACGTGAAGTCCCTGAAGGTAATGCACCAACACAACACCTGTGGGGCTTCACACTTACTGAGAAAAGCCTCTTTGCACAGGTACTTGCACTCCGTGCCAGGTCTAAGTCCTGTGTTGTGCCTAGACAGCATGCTGAAGTGGATAGTCTTTTTTTCAGAAACTGTATTTCATGCTACTGAGCATGCTCAGGCACTTACTGCATAAGAGGCTAGGTCCGGTAATGAACTCTTTGGCCCTTCCCCTGATGTGGGGGGCCCATATAGACCACAGGGCATTAGGTGTCCTGACAATTTGGCCAGGCCACTCCCAACAGGCTTGCAGAGGCCCGCCCCTATGACTTGTCACCTCATTGTTGTTGGTCAGACGATGACTGTTGAGGTGTTTTGGTTGTGGCAGCCATGAGGTCATAATTCCAGTGGCGGTTCAAAATAGGACGCTAGTTATGCCACTCATGACATGTCACTCTGCTTTTGTCTCCAGGAGGTGCATTGTGGTCCACCCTGGTTTGGGGCAGACCCAGGTTATAAATGGGGCTGGAGCCAACAAGAAGGTGCCCAGTCTTCTATTATGCTCCGAAAGAGCACACCTCCATGTGTTGAACCCATTGCAGCTTTAGGCCAGAGGTAGGCAGGGATAGGGCATCGATGCAGGCCACCACCACAGTTGGTAACGCAGAACGTTTAAGACCAGCTCCTGTCCTACCAGTCCTGCTAGTGCAGCCCAGTGGCATAAACAGGCCTGCTGCTGCTGATGCACCTGCTGTCCACAGGTGTGTCCCCTACGCACACGGACAGCGTACCCAATGGCCCCTGTGTTGTTAACAGGGAGTTCTGTGGCTGGGTGGTCGTGGGGACCCTGTCACGCTAACAGGGCTCCAAGTCTCCAGATCCGAGTGGCGTCTAACTTGGTTCAGGCTACTATTTGTTTGAGAGTCAACCTGCTCTGTATCCTCCACCTAACCTTCCAGTTGCCAACCTCTCATTTTGTATCTGTGAGCATGGTGGACACCGAATGGCGATTGGGATATCTACCTTTCTCTTTCCTTTCTTAATTTTGTTATATTGCGAGAACATAGTATATACCACCTTATCAAAATCTGCCAGTCCCACCATACCAGATGTTGTTTCTTCAGCAAATGTTAATGTTGCTTAACCACCAAACCCACGGACACAAACTTTTTTATTCTTTCCTACACACCTGTTCCCCTTTCCACCAGCATCTGTCCTTTTTCAACTCAGTTTGTATATGACCAAAAATGCAACTCAGCAGGAACACCGTACTCAACGCCGTCTCAGCACAGCAGCCAGCCCTCGGTCCCTCAGATGTGGACAAGTAAAATACCATTTCCTCCTAGCCATGACAAAGCGTTGAGATTCACTCTGTGCACCACTGGTGTTAGTGGAAATGCAGATGTAAGATTGCGTAACACCTTCTGCTGATACTCATGCATACGCGCGCCCCTTTCTATGGCAGGAGTTATTTCGCAAATTTTTGTGTTCTACAGGGGATCTAACAGTGGCAACCCAGTAGTCAGCATGACTTGGAATTCGTACAATCCGAGAGTCATGTTGTAAGTAGAGCAGCAAGAAGGTGCTCATGTGTCTTGTGCATCCAGGAGGACCAAGTCCTTGGTGTTTTGGTGGCGGAGAGGTGAGAATCATGCCTCCTTCCTCTGCCCTCTCCCCCCAACCTCGCACAACCGAAATGTGACCAAGCTCTCACTAATCTGCTGAGTCTTCCATGCCCATCGCCAGTTCGTCCTCCATTTCTTCCTGGGCTCCTGCACCTTCCTCAACTGTTTTGCTGATACTATGCGCCCTTGATAATCCCTCTCCCCCACCGTACCATGACTGCCGCCAAGGTGCCGCTGACCGTCTGGACCTTGTAGATTTTATTATCCCTTGCGCATAGGTCTCCTCCAGTACTTCCTCCCCTTCCTCTTGGACCAACACCTGACTCCGAATAATGCTTACAGTGTGCTCCATCATGTAGATGACCAAAATTGTCATGCTGAGAATGTCATCGCCAGTGTTAAACATCTGCGTCGACATTTGTAAACTGTGTAGAACGGTGCGTAGGTCCTTGATCTGACACCACTCCAGCAGTGTGATCTGCATCACCTCTGGATCAAGTTAGCCCAGGGTATACATCATAACGTATTTCAGCAGGGCTCTGCGGTGCTGCCACAGACGCTGCAACGTGTGCAGATTCAAATTCCTGCGTGTTGGAACATCGCATTTCAGGCGTTTAACTGCCAGACCTTAAGATTTCAGGAGCGATGAAAGTTGTTGAGCTACTGGGTACGAACGATGGAAGTGAGCACATAGCGAGTGTGCCCGCTGTACAAGGCCATGTAAGCCGGGATGTTGTTTTAAAAATTGCTGGAGAATCAGATTAAACACGTGAGCCATACAACTCACGTGTGTCACATTGCCCTGACGAAGGCACGCTGCCATGTTTGCATCATTGCCGCACACGGCTGTTAAGTTACCACCGGAGTCCGCTACGTCAATTTGTACTCCTGTCGCAAGGTGACAACGTGTTCCTTTCGTGCATAGTGCTGATGATGGGAGATGAGTCGACACCAGCGGCGCAGGTGGACGCAGGTTATGCTCACCCACTGGGCTGCGTTACCTTGACATATGCAGAACCAATGGCTGAATGCAGGTGGTGGGTATCTCACAGATGAAGTACCATCATTCAGGTACAACCAATGGAAAGACACAACACCCTTTTTTAGGCCCCTCCTGTCTGAAGACCACTGCCAGACATATCTATGAACCTCTGGTTACTGTTACCCCCAGTTCAGTTTTAGGAGTTTGTGTGCTTGTTACCTGACTACTTTTCCTGCTTGCTGTTTATGTACCTCGTTGGCCGGTTCACATTTCACCTCTGCTTGTTTTCTGATTAAGTCCTGTCCCTCCCATTCTGTTCCTCTTCCTCAATTAATGTTTTGACCCTCCATGACTACTATTCTCTGGAACTGCAGCCTTCCACAGGTATTGATCAACTTGGGCCCTGTGTCATTCAAAACCACTGTATAGGGGTTAAAGGGTTTCAGGGTTCTGGGGGTCCAGCTTGGTGAGTGGCTTCCCTCTAGCCTATCCTTTACAGGCCGTCTAAGTGTGTCAATCTAGGCAGGCGTTACACCGTGCCCTCGCCAGAAGGACATGTAGGCCGGGATAGTGTTTTAAAAATTGCTGGAGATTCAGATTCAACACGTGAGCCATACAAGGCACGTGTGTCACATTGCCCTGAAGAAGGGCCGCAGACTGTTTTGCATCATTGTCGCCCTCGGCATTCCCTGGCTGCTGTTTGAGTGTAGACAACCATTGATGAAACTCGGTCTCTCTCTACAGAGCTAACCGTCCACAACTCCTCAGTGGTGTCTCACTTTTCCCCTACATTTCAAAGTAAACATTTGACCGCCTGATGGCCTTGAGCTCTGCTGCCAGCATAGTAAGGAGGTGTGTGGGATTCCTTGGGCGCAGTTACAAGGAAGGGTGGCCTGACCATACAAGGGTTTGGGCTGAGGTGCAGGAACAACACGAGGTTGATGAGGCAGAAGCAGTGGAGGAACTTGTACATACAGAGGAAGGATTGAAACACACAACTCGTGGGGACGGAAAGACTTGTACAGTAGACCCTTCTCCATCTCTCACCATAGTTACCCAGTGCCCAGTCAGCAACATGTAACGCCCCTGTCCATGATTACTGTTCCAAGTATCTGTGGTGAAATGCACCCTGTCACACACACAGAGTTTCTCAAGGAAGCAGTGATGTTGTGTGCGACCTGCTGTGGTAGCGCGGGCACCCCTTTCTTGGAGGAGTGGCGAATGGCCATCGGCTCTTAGGGCACTGCAATGAGCATAAGGTCTCGAAAATCCTCGGTGAGAAAAGGGTGTAAAGGCAGCCTTTCTGTAGCCAACAAGTTTGAGATGCTGAAACTAAACCTCTTAGGCATGTCATGCACTTCGAAAATCATGTAAAAAAACAGCGAGGGGACTCCAACCACAGTCTCCCTCGTTTCCACTTATTGGGCCACACATACCCCACTTGACTGGCATCAGTTGACCCCCATTTTTAAGATTAAAAAGATTTTTTGTATGAAGCACTCTCAAAAATACGCGTGCCTTTCGCCTTCCCTGGATGAGCCAGGGGAAGAAAAGTCCTCTGAGAGCCATGACTTGTTCATCTTGGTTCTTTTTTCAAAAGCGAGGGGACTCCAACCACAGTCTCCCTCGTTTCCACTTATTGGGCCACACATACCCCACTTGACTGGCATCAGTTGACCCCCATTTTCAAGATGAAAAAGATGCTTTGCATGAAGCACTCTCAAAAATGCGCGTGCCTTTCGCCTCCCCTGGCTGAGCCAGGGGAAGAAAAGTCCTCTGAGAGCCATGACTTGTTCATCTTGGTGAACGTTAGTATGTCCACATTGTCAGTGGACAGACGCGTGTGCTTATGTCAGCACACCCCCAGCAGCACTGAGGACACGTTCCGAGAGAACGCTGGCTGCGGGACACGAGAAGATCCCCAAGGTGTACGTGGTGAGCTCAGGCAATTTATCCAGATTGGAAGCCTAAAATGAGCAGGGCTCAAGTTGCACAGTAATGCCATCGATGTTCCCTTGCATATACTCATATCTGTGTCTTCTCCTCTTTTTCCTTGTCCAGCTCTTTTGTTTTCGCATGAGTATATGTCCTTGTCACTTTCCCATGTGTTTGTGTTGTGTTGTGAGTTGTTTGTCACCTTTTGGACACCTTTGAGGGTGTTTTCTAGGTGTTTGTATGTGTTTGTGATTGCCTCCCATTGTTTCCTATGCGGTTCGAGTGGTTCGCCAAGCCGGTTCGCCGAACCGAACGCGAACCAGACCTCGGTTCGGCGAACCGAGCTCGAGCCAAACCGCGACCGGTTCGCTCATCTCTATTGGTTATCTAATATGTTTCCCCGAAAACAAGACATTGTCTTATATTACTTTTGGCCCCAAAAAATGTGCTTGGGCATATTTTTGGGGTCAGGCTTATTCTCAGGAAAACACGGATTAGGGATAAGTTTACCCCCCAAAAAAGCAGGGCCCTCTTCCCAGGATTATCATAGTTACCAGACGCCAGACATCTGCGTCACTCTCAGGTCCTCACATGATCTTCGGCAGGTGCTGCCAGCCGAATGTATGCACTCACACACACTGCAGATCGCACGTACGCACACATCAGATTAAAGATACACAACATCTGGTGATACCTATTACTTCCGGCCAGCAGGGGAACCTGGGACATAGTGCAGTGGAGGGTGAGGACCTGTGGTGGAATGCATCGATGCATTCCACTGCAGGTTCTCCATGCATTCCACTGCAGGTGCTCGCGCTCCACTGCACTGCTTCCCAGATTCCCCTGCCAGCCAGAAGCAACAAGTATCAATAAATGTGATGAGTGTGTGTGTGCGATCTGATGTGTGATTGTGTGTTTGGTATGATATGTGATTGTGTGTGCAATCTGATGTGTGAGTTTGTGATGTGATGTGTGATTGTATGTGCGATCTGATGTGTGAGTGTGTGATGTGATGTGTTATTGTGTTTGTGATCTATGTGTGAGTGTGTGTGTGATCTGATGTGTATGGGTGTGGGATCTGATGTGTGTGGGTGTGGGATCTTATGTGTGTGGGTGTATGTTCCACCCCTGGTCCTTGATGCGTTCCACTGCAAATCCTCCGGTATGGCGTCTGGAGAATATGATTGTGGGGTTTTCTGTGTTCTTTCTTCTCTTATTGGGGTGTCTGCTTTTTTTAATGAAGTGTCCTGCAGTATTCTTTAACATTTTAGCTGCATGGATACTTCTTTATTTAACAATGACTAGAGCTTTTTTAGGGGGTAGTGTTTATATTTAAGCCTTTTAAGCTGAAAAGGCTGAAAAATCCTGCTAGGGCTTATTTTCAGGGAAACATGGTATGGGCAAAAAAAAAAACCTATTTTGTCTCCCTTAAGCTCCAGAGTCCAGGTGCAACTGCATTCCTTGCACCTACAGTGCCTTGCAAAAGTATTTGGCTCCCTTGAATTTTTCAACCTTTTCCCACATTTCAGGCCTCAAACATAAAGATAAAATTTTGAATGTTATGCCGAAGATTCAACAACAAGTGGGACACAATTGTGAAGTAATGAAATTTATTGCTTATTTTAAACTTTTTTAAAAAATAAATAACTGAAAAGTGGGTCGTGCAATATTATTCGTCCCCTTTACGTTAATACTTTGTAGCGCCACCTTTTGCTCTGATTACAGCTGAAAGTCACTTGGGGTATGTGTGCCGCCTCCGTGCCAGCAGCCGGCGCTGCTCGGATCCGGGGCCTACGGTACGGCTCGAGGGGTTCCCCGGACCCGGGGGTCGCGCGGACACTCCGAATAAAAGAGGGACGTATTTGTACGGGATTGATTGTAGAATGTCAGTGACACCACCCACGGCGTTTGGTGAAGTGGGACACCACCGCTGTTGTCGGGGGATAGCTGAGGGAGATGTAATGGCAGCCGGATGTTAACCCCTCCGTGGGTAGGGATGGTTGCCCCGGGGCCCAGTGTCTCTGTTCAGGGTATGGCGATGGCAGGAGCTTGCACGCCCAGATAGACCAGGGGCAAGTTAGTTACTCACAATTGAATGAATCACACTAGTCTTTTGGTAAACCAAGGTGCTGGTGGCCGTATGTCACCTAGGTAAGGAAAGGTGTTATGCAGGGGCCTATGTGTGACTACCTGGTTTTGCCAGGGCGTTACATATGTGTCTATCAGTTTTGCACATCAAGAGACTGAAATTCTTGCCCATTCTTCCTTTGCAAACAGCTCGAGCTGAGTGAGGTTAGATGGAGAGTGTTTGTGAACATTAGTTTTCAGCTCTTTCCGCAGATTCTCGATTGAATTCAGGTCTGGACTTTGACTTGGCCATTCTAACACCTGGGTACATTTATTTGTGAACCATTGCATTGTAAATTTTTCTTTATGTTTGGGATCGTTGTCTTGTTGGAAGACAAATCTCCGTCCCAGTCTCAGGTCTTTTTGCAGACTCCAACAGGTTTTCTTTAAGAATGGTCCATTATTTGGCTCCATTCATCTTCCCATCAATTTTAACCATCTTCCCTGTCCCTGGTGAAGAAAAGCAGGCCCAAACCATGATGCTGCCACCACCATGTTTGACAGTGGGGATAGTGTGTTCAGGATGATGAGCTGTGCTGATTTTACGCCAAACATATCATTTGGCATTGTGCCAAAATAGTTTGATTTTGGTTTCATCTGACCAGAGCACCTTCTTCCACATGTTTGGTGTGTCTTCCAGGTAGCATGTCGCAAACTTTAAACGACATTTTTTATGGATATCTTTGAGAAATGGCTTTCTTCTTGCCACTCTTCTATAAAGGCCAGATTTGTGCAGTGGACGACTGATTGTTGTCCTATGGACAGACTCTCCCACCTCAGCTGTAGATCTCTGTGGTTCATCCAGAGTGATCATGGGCCTCTTGGCTGCATCTCTGATCAGTCTTTTTGTTTGATATGAAAGTTTGGATGGACGGCCGGGTCTTGGTAGATTTGCAGTGGTATGATACTGTGACGCCCTGGACTAGCCAGGTAGTCACAGGTAGTGCACCGCATAACACCAGTCCCCTAAAAAGGAGTCATCAGCCAACCACAAAAACCCTAGTCACCCCTCTCAGGGCTTGATGGACACACCAGGGGGGCGAGCCATGCGGTTGGCCATGCCCTCCGAGGATTTCAGAGAGCCTGAGGTGGGAAAACAAGTCAGTAGTAGTAGAGAGGAATAGTTGTCAGTGGAGTGGAGACGGAGTGACAGGTGTGAGGGTCGTAGCCCGAACACCTTGGCTAGGAGGCAAGCGGTGGCCTCAGCCTGCAGGAGCCGGGAAATGGCTCGGTGGAAACGTGGTGGACCGGGACAGGGTAGTGGCCTGCCGGTACCGACTCGGAAACCGGAGCACATAGTGGGGTACTCAGACCCTGAAACGAAGTCCAGAATCCACTGGACTGAGTTAATTAACTGATTGCGGTCTGGACGATAGGTCCTTTCCCACCCAAGTCCTGACTGAAGACAACAGCCCACTGAGGGGGATAGAAAGCCACCGCACAGGCAGAGAGATCCCACGGGTCTGCGGGCAAACAGGCTCTCCCGACATACCCAAAGCCGGGGAGCGGACTCCCGTAGCTGAAGCGCAGGCAGTCTACAGCTACACAACACCGTGCAGGAGAAAGGCAGAGACCACCATCCGGGTGGGGGACCCGACCGCAGCCGGCTGCAGGCACCGACCACCATCATCTTGGTTTACTAGAGACTTGTGTGTGTTACTAATCGTGAGTACAACAGTGCCCTTCGGCTGCGCACATCGCCCTGCACTGCCCAGCTATCCTCAACGGGCCCCGGGGCCACCATCCCTTCCCACGGAGGTGTTTACAACTTGCTGCATAACATCTCCCCCGGGTGCCCCGTAACTGCAACGGTGGTGTCTACCTTCACCACATCCCGTGGGTGACCTACCTAACCCCCGCCAAAAGCGCCAGCGTCCCCTTTCAGAGCGAAGTGGCCCCGGGTCCGGAGGCGCTCAAGCCACCCACCAACGAGCCCGGATCCAAGTGGTTCAGCTGCGGCCGAGCATGGGGCGGTACACATCGACTCTTCTGGCGTCACGAACAGGATACTAACCCATTCACTTACCTAGTGAAGTGCACCTTGAAGTGAAGTCAGCCGTGATCCGTTGCAAAGTTTTCAGAATCCGCCATCTTGCCGCCGAGACTACCCAGCAAAAGAAGGGAGTGCCGTGAAAAGACCAAGGGGGAGAAGCGGGAAGATGTCCGCATCTACCCCTGACGGCGTAGTGGCGCTCGCTCCAGTCGCAGGAGCGGAGGAGGTTGCGGTTCCGACGGTCACCCAGGTAATGCCAATCTCCTTGCACTACGTGCCCGGTGCTGCCTGGCTACCCCAGTACGATGGAAGCCTGGTGCCAAGAGTGTGGTCCCTTCACCGTGAGAAGACGAGACGAAGCCAGCCAGAGCGCCCCACTGCAGCCGATTGTCACCCACCAGCTGCTCGAGTTGGTTGCCCTGGACCATGTCAAGCTCACACCAAGCCAGAGTGGGTACACCTATGCCCTGACCATCGTGCACCACTACTCCAGATTCATGGTGGTCGTCCCCGTTAAAGATTTGACTGGCCGCACTGCAGCCAGAGCCTTTCAGGCCTACTTTTGCCGACCGCATGGCTACCCGAAGAAGGTGCTCACAGATCAGGGCCCGGCCTCTGAAGTAGAGGTGTTTCAGGAGTTCTGCCACTTGTACGGGTGCAAGAAGATCCAAACCACACCCTACCATGCCCAAACTAATGGGATGTGCGAGAAAATGAACCATCTGGTCCTGAACCTTTTAAAGACGCTAGCCCTGGAAGAACGGAATCTGTGGCCGGAGAAACTGCCATATTTGGTGGACATGTACAATAGCATCCCCTGCAGCTCCACCAAGTGCACACCGGCGTACCTGATGAGAGCCCAGCCAGGGCGGCTGCCAGTGGACCTAGAAATGGATGTAGAAGTGCCCGAAACCCTTCCTCCCACTGCAAACTGGGATGCCAAGCAACAGGCACGGTACAGATGGATCCAAGAGTACGTGGAAAGGAATCTGCGTCAAAATCGAGAAAAGCAAGAGCAGCGCTTTAACAAGTGGGCTCAGGCTGCCCCTTTTGGGCCCGGGGATGTGGTGCTGAAGCGCAAAAGGAGAACACATAAGCTCGACGTTCAGTGGGAAAGGACCCCCTACGTCATACAGCCAACTGGATGGGACAACGAGAAGACCTACTTGATTTGTCGCGACCAGGGGAAAACTACGGCCACTGTTTCCAGGGATCACCTGAAGAGATGCCCGGGTCCCCTGAGACTGGTAGATGAGGTCCCTGTGCCCACGCCAAGCATGGAGGAGAAAAAGGGGGTGATCAATACAGTGATGGGTGACTTTCCAGCTGATTGGCCTACACAGAACGGCACGGTGATTGTTCCTGTGATAATGTTACCACAACCAGTGAAAGAAATGTAGCCGGAGATGCCCGCCAGTGAGCCATCCGAGCAAGCGCCCAGGGATGCACCTACACCACGCCCCCGCAGGTCTCTATCCGCCATACCTGACACTCGGGAAGAGGGACCGGCTGTCACCTCTCCCCCATTGCCTCCACCGGAAAGCGTTGGGCCTAGGAGGTCCACGCACTCTAATCTAGGTCAGCCCCCGCTTAGATACAGGGAAACTGCCATCTAGGGGTGCAACATGTTGATTGTATAAATAGATGTATGAATGAATGCCAAACACCCTAGACTCACCTGATTCTAAGACAGTTGAACTAGGTAGCGGATCACGGCTACCAGACTACCCGTCCCCATTGGGACTTGTTTAATTCCCGCTACAGTTGATCCCCAGTTATTGCCCATTCAAATGGACATGGCCAAGAACTTGCAGGCCACCCAATAACTGTTGGGTTTGTAAATAGTTCCGGACCACCTTTCCCGTCCTACGGTCTCCGGAGAGGCTGGTTGGAGGAAGGGCCTGTGGTGGAGTAGGCCGGGGTCCCGTCATCAGTGAGACCGGTGACTACCCTCTGGACCTGGGGTCCCCTGGACGTGGGGCCTCAGAGACTGCAGGGTATGGAACCTTTTACCCGGCCCGTGTGGGCAATACCCGGACCTGAACCCGATTCCTGGACTAGGGAAAAGGGGTGCTGACCTGGTTTTAGAGAGAGCATCAAGGTGCAGGTTTGCTTGGGTGGGCAAATGGAAGGACCCGTTCCCATCCCGTTCCCGGTTTAATAAAAATGTTCCGTAATGTTTAAGCAAAATGCCTCCCGTCAAGGGATGAATCCTAAACCTTCATAATGTAAATACGTTATTATATTTGTAAATGTTCTAAAACTTTTATCTTTTCCAGTTACAAAATAAACGGTGGTGGTCGGACAGCCCGCGGACGGTCTGTGGTTAACCAAGGGGGATTGTGACGCCCTGGACTAGCCAGGTAGTCACAGGTAGTGCCCCGCATAACACCGGTCCCCTAAAAAGGAGTAATCAGCCAACCACAAAAACCCTAGTCACCCTTCTCAAGGCTTGATGGACACACCAGGGGGCGGAGCCAGGCGGTTGGCCATGCCCTCCGAGGAGTTCAGAGAGCCTGAGGTGGGAAAACAAGTCAGTAGTAGTAGAGAGGAGTAGTTGTCAGTGGAGTGGATACGGAGTGACAGGTGTGAGGGTCGTAGCCCGAACACCTTGGCTAGGAGGCAAGCGGTGGCCTCAGCCTGCAGGAGCTGGGAAAACAGCTCGGTGGAACCCTGGTGGACCAGGACAGGGTAGTGGTCTGCCGGTACCAACCCGGGGAACCGACTCAGAAACCGGTGCACACAGTGGGGTACTCAGACCCTGAAATGAAGTCCAGAATCCACTGGACTGAGTTAATTAACTGATTGAAGTCTGGACGATAGGTCCTTTCCCACCCAAGTCCCGACTGAAGACAACAGCCCACCGAGGGGGATAGAAAGCCACCGCACAGGCAGAGAGATCCCACGGGCCAGTGTCTGCGGGCAAACAGACTCTCGCGACATACCCAAAGCCAGGGAGCAGACTCCCGTAGCTGAAGCACAGGCAGTCTACAGCTAAACAACACGGTGCAGAAGAAAGGCAGAGACCACCATCCCGGTGGGGGACCCGACCGCAGCCGGCTGCGGGCACCGACCACCATCATCTTGGTTTACTTGAGACTTGTGTGTTACTAATCCAGCTGCGCACATCGCCCTGCACTGCCCAGCTATCCCCAATGGGCCCCGGGGCCACTATCCCTTCCCACGGAGGGGTTAACAACTTGCTGCATAACATCTCCCTCGGGGGCCCCGTAACTGCAGCGGTGGTGTCTACCTTCACCACATCCCATGGGTGGGGTCACGAACTCAAGCGCGGCTCCAGCCGTGCACCTACCTAACCCCCACCAAAAGCGCCAGCATCCCCTTTCAGAGCGAAGTGACCCTGGGTCCGGAGGTGCTCGAGCCACCCACCAACGAGCCCGGATCCGAGCGGCTCGGCTGCGGCCGAGCGCGGGGCGGTACAATACTCCTTCCATTTCAATATTATCATTTGCACAGTGCTCCTTGGGTTGTTTAAAGTTTTGGAAATCTTTTTGTAAGCAAATCCAGCTTTAAACTTCTCCACAACAATATCACGGACCTGCCTGTTGTGTTCCTTGGTCTTCATGATGTTATCTGCGCTGTAAACAGAACACGGAGACTATCACAGAGCAGGTGCATTTATACAGAGACTTGATTACACACAGATGGATTATATTTATCATCATCAGTCATTTAGGACAACATTGGATCATTCAGAGATCCTCAATGAATTTCTGGAGTGAGTTTGCTGCACTGAAAGTAAAGGGGCTGAATAGTATTGCACACCCCACTTTTCAGTTATTTATTCTTTAAAAAAGTTTAAATTAAGCAATAAATTTCGTTCATCTTCACAATTGTGTCCCACTTGTTGTTGATTCTTCACCATAACATTAACATTTTTATCTTTATGTTTGAAGCCTGAAATGTGGGGAAAGCTTGAAAAATTCAAGGGAGCCAAATACTTTTGCAAGGCACTGTATTATAGTACCCTCCTGGCACCTATAAGTACTATCTTAGACATTGTATGTTTAAGGCCCTGTGCGCACTAGAAAAAGGATTTTTCTTAAGAAATTTCTTGAGAGCCTGAAAGATTAGAGCACTTGCGTTAAAAAAAATAAAGCACCAATAACTCACCAAGAATGCATGCGTTTTTACCACTTTTTTGTGCATATTTGATGCGTTTTTATCGCAGGTTGGTCCCTGCGTTTTTTTTACCATTATCTATGGCAAAAAAACACAGGTACCTGCACAAAAGTAGTGACATGCTCATTCTTTTTCTTAAGAACATTCTTTCTGCAGAATTTCTTGAGAAAAAAATGCAGTGTGCACACAGTTATTTTTTTTCCCCATATGTTTTGCTGGGGAATGTCTGCAGAAAGGTTACAACCATTTTCTGAAGAAATTTCTGCAGCAAAAACGCAATAAAAGGCGGGTAAAAACGCAGTGTGCGCAGAGGGCTTAATAGAATTTGTCAGCACAATTATGTAATATAAAATACAGACATGGTTAAAATGATGCTGCTATTATGCTGGAATACAGTTTCAGTTGATACCTTTGGTAAAGAAAACCAGTCTGTTTCTTCTTTAATCACAATTTGAATTTTTCTGCTAATTAGATTTCGGTGTACAGGGACAGAAGTTGGGCTCGCTATTCTTGGCGTGGGTAGGATGTGTGATGTTACAGTTTGAGAGTTTGTCCCAGCCTCCTCCAGGTTCACCCAGTGTGCCGTGACAGATATGTATCGTCCTTGTCCACAACAACTTGTCCACCTGTCTGTTAGGTGGACCTTCCCGGTAATGGCACTGGTTAGCCACCAAGGGCTAGTGGTTTGCCCAGAGTGAGAACTGGGTCAACTGTTCCTAAGAGCACCCCCACTGTGGCCCAAATCAGGGCAAGGGGGCTTTCAGCTGCTGTCTGGAATTTTTTTTCTGAAAGTCCTTCAGAGAAAAGCATTGTAATCTGTAGCATCTGCCATACCAAGTTGGGCAAAGGCCAGGGCAAAGGCAACCTGAGCACCACCAATATGCAGAGCCACATGACAGCTAAGCACCACAGTAGGTGGTCCAAACACCAGGGTACCAAAATTGTGTCTGCAGTCAAACCACTGCCATGCCACCTGTGCTATGTCCTTCGCAATCTGCTGTCCAGGAAGCAGGTGTTCATACATCCTGCCCACAAGGTGCAATTGCACTGACACAGCAAACATTAACAACATCAACTTCCTTGTCCCGGGGAAGTGTCCAGTTGTCTGTGTCTGAGATCTTGGAAAGGAAGCATAAATACCCAATCACGCACCTACAGGCACAAAACCTAAACCCGCACATTGACAAATTTTTAGCCGTGGAGATGTTGCCATTTAGGCTTGTGGCAACACAGAGTTTCCATGATCTTTTGGCTGCGGCTGATCCAAAATACAGTGTTCCTAATCGCCACTATTTTGCCCATTGTGCTGTCCTCGCATTTCACAAGCAAGTGTTAAACAATCTCAACCGTGCTTTGACCAACGCCATAACTGGAAAGGTCCAACTAACAACAGAAATGTGGACAAGCTGTTGTGGACAGGGACAATACATATCTGTCATGGCATACTGGGTGAACCTGGTGGAGGCTTGGACAAACTCGCAAACTGTAACTTCACACATCCTACCCACCAAGAATAGCGGGCCTAACTGCTACCAGCATTTCTGCCTCATCATATGCCACTTCCTGTCTCCCCTCTTTCTCCTCCTGCTCCTCATCCTCTGCTGAATTACCCTCCCCATCACTGCCAAGCTGGGAGCTGTGCAGCAGCACATCGGCAAAGTGGCAACACGCTCTGCTGAAGCTGATCTGTTTAGGTCACAAACCACACACTGCAGCAGAGCTGTGGCAAGGTGTAAAGGAATTGATCGGTCAGTGGCTCATCCTGCTGCACCTTCAACCTGACCTTATCATTTGCAACAATGGGTGTAACCTGGTTGTGGCTTTAAAGGTCAGCAAGCTGGTACATGTGCCATGTATGGCTCACGTGCTGAACCTAGTTGTTCAGAAATTTATGAAAACATGCCGTAACTACTTGAGAATGTGTACCATATTAGTGCCCATTTCCGCCATTCTCCACCACTTTTGGTGGTCTTACAGCGCTGCAAAAGCGCTTTAATTTGTCAAGTCACCATCTCATGTAAGACCTGCCCATGGGGTTGAACTCTCCTTTTGATATGTTGGCTAGGATTACTGAGCAGCAGAGGGCAGTAGCTAAATACCAGATTCATGATGATTGTCAGACTGAGAGTCAGCCACAACACATAACTGTTGAGTGGGTGTGGATTGGTGACATTTGTGAGGTTCTTGAGAACTTTGAGTACTGCACCAAGCTCATGAGGAGTGATCAGGCTTTTATCAGCTTAACCATCCCACTTCTTAGTCTGTTGAAACAATCACTGCACAATCTCAAAGAGGAAGCTTTGAGTGCCCAGCATATTGCTATGGAGCCAGATTTTGCAATGGGTGATACTGCCAAGTCAATATTTTGAAGCAATATTGGGTAATGAGGAGGAGGATGAGGAGGAAGATTGTTTTTCTGTGCTACACAGGGGACTCTCAACCTTAGCTTCTTGTCTGTCCAGCATGGATGGGCTGGAGAACAGGAGGTGGAAGAGGAGGAGGCGAGTAAGCGTGAGGAGAGGATGGGTGTTGTTCCTCCTGGTGGGGGATACAGAATCTTTGCCTGTTTGCAGCTTGGCCCACATGGCACAGTTCATGTGTAAGTGTCTGTGGCAAGACACTCATTTGATACACATTTTATCCAACAACTCACACTGTTTGACCACTTTTCTGGACCCACGGTACAAGGACAAATATCCTTCTCTCCTTTTGGAGTCACCAAAAGGTTGCACAATGGAACACAATGGAATCCTTCAAGAGGATCATTGTAGATCAGTGGATGAAAACATCAACCTCAAACAACGCTGGCAGCAGTGTTTCCATCTCTTTTCAACATCAAGGATTAATGGGGAAAGACACCAACACCAGGTCCAAGAGAGGTGGAGGGGAAATGTGCAGAAACTGAGCCATTTTCAATAAACCAGGATATCAGCATGGGCTACAGGGCCTGTAACAATGCCAAGGAGGGAGACGTTGCAAAACATGGTCAAGGCGTACCTAAATGACAATACCTGCATCCTTTCTGATGCTTCAGTTCTCTTTAATTATTGGGTGTCCAAGCTAATCACTTGGCCCAACCTGTCCTTATACGCCTTGGAGGTGCTGGCCTTCCCAGCTGCTAGTGTGATATCAGAGCGTGTTTTCCGTTCTGCTGCAGCAATCATCACTGATAGGCTCTCCCGCCTCTCCAAAGAAAAAGCAGACAGACTTACTCTGATTAAATTCAACAAGGACTGGCTTTCTCAACAGTTTGCAAGCCCTCTAGATGAGAGCAAGCCAAACTAAATTTCCCCAAAATGTTAATTTTGACTACTGATGTAAAAATCCACACCTTGCCATATAAAGCCGTTTCTTTCCTGCGTCAACCATTACTCAGGCCATAGGGCTAATTTTTGTAAACACTATGCACATTGTGCAGTGGCGGACAAACCAGGACAGTACTCCTACTCCAGCTTAAATACTATTTGTCATAAGAAGCCCTTATGATGGGGACTTACTGCGTCAACCATGACTCAGGCCATACGGCTAGTTTTGTAAACACTATGCATATTGTGCAGTGGGTGGACAAACAAAGACAGTACTACTTTGTGATGACCCAGTGACTCAGCCCATAGGGATAATTTTTTTAAACAATGTACAGCCGTGTGACAACTGCATTCTTTCCATTCCATATACAGTCCGTTTTACATCCGTGTGCTGTCACAGGTTTTTTTTGCAGACTGCTAAAAAATGGAAGGAGGGTTAAATGCAGTCAAAAGCTAGAAAGATAGATAGCTGGATAGATAGATAGATGGACATATATAATTTCTCACTCCCCTGCATTTTGTAATATGGCACCCTTTAGTACCTTTCAAATGGCACTAAAGGGTACTTAGCATTACATTGAGCCAAAAAATAAAAAAAAATTAAAAAAACGTGGGGTTCCCCCTATTTTTTGTAGCCAGCTAGGCTAAAGCAGACCACAGATGGCAGCTTGATCTTGGCTGGTAATCCAAAACAGAGGGCACCCCACGCTGTTATTTTAGTTAGAGCAGTCAGACTGTGGAATGCCCTACCACAAGAGGTAGTAATGGCAGATACTATAACAGCTTTTAAAAAAGGGCTGGATGATTTACTCAGTATACACAGCATTGTTAGTTTTAAATGACTTACAGAAACGCTGTTTTATTTCTGTGTTTCTTTCTTTTTCAATTAGTTTCCCTGTTGCCAGATCCGGATCTTGCACCCGGAATTCCGGATTCGGATCCCAGAAATCTTTGAAACCGCGCAGATTCGGAATTTTACAGTTCGGATCCGCTCAGCCCTATTAAAGAAGTTTATACATCCAGGAGAATGTTAGGAATCATAACTTTTATTACATTTTTCTCATTACATTCATGTAGAATTGTTTTATAAAGTTAAGGCCCCTTTACACACAGACTTTCTAGCGATCCCACCAGCAATCCCAACCTAGCCGGGATCGCTGCAAAGTCTCTGGTGAGTCGCTGGTGCGCTGTCAAACAGGCAAACTTGGAAAACGACGCAACAGCGATACAGACCTGCAGAACGACCTAGCTAGTCATTGGGGACTTTGTAAAGCAGCTTTTTGAAATGGAAGTCGCTAACGAAGTCGCTGTAAAGTCCCCTTTACACACTGAGACTTTCTAGCAATCATGCTGCACAGCGGGAAACAAAGGACCAAAGAATGGTCCTGAGAGATGTGTAGTGATCAGCAACTTCACAGCAGGGGCTAGATCGCTGATGTGTTTCACACTCTGCAATGTCGCTGGGGAGATCGCTATTACGTCACAAAACCGGTGACGTTACAGCGATGTCGTTTGCGATGTTGCAGTGTGTAAAGGGGCCTATAGACTATTTATTAAGTAGAACATTTTGCAGGAAGCCACAATAAAAAGGTTGTGTTTGATACACCACTCGTGAAATGTCCTTGTGGTTTTTTTTGGGCTTTAAGTATATTTGACTGCTGGGGCTAAATGTGAATGTGTTTGACTCCTGCACTTCCTACACACCAGTTAGCAATCTATAAGAACTAGAAAAAAAGGAAAAGTGTTCCATTTAGTTTTGGAAAGAGGTCAAAAGACACATATTACGATTCAAGAAAGTGAATGATTTTAACCAAAGTGATCGTTCGTGAGATTAAAACTTTAGTAGAAACAATCATTTTCGCCAACTGATGACAGTCAGACTTAGAAATGAAATAGTCAATGTTTGATTTTCCTTCAGCTAAAAAAAAAAAAAAAAAAAAATCAATCTTTTTGGGAATATTCTTTCAACAAAAGATTTTCCATAAGCAATCCTTTTTTAAAGAAAGCTCCAAGATAAAACCTTTTGTCCTGAAAATGCGAATGGCAGTGATAACATTATGCTCTTTGGTTAAACAATAGTTCCTAGGGAGGAAACCGGAGTACCTGGAGGAAACCCACGCTAACACGGGGAGAACATACAAACTCCTTACAGATGGTGTCCTTGGTGGGATTTGAACCCAGAACCCCAGCGCTAACCACTGAGCCAGAGTGTGTACGTGTGTGTATATATATTATATATATATATATATACACACACACACACACACAGTTAGGTCCAGAAATATTTGGACAGTGACACAATTTTCGCGAGTTGGGCTCGGCATGCCACCACATTGGATTTGAAATGAAACCTCTACAACAGAATTCAAGTGCAGATTGTAACGTTTAATTTGAAGGTTTGAACAAAAATATCTGATAGAAATTGTAGGAATTGTACACATTTCTTTACAAACACTGCACATTTTAGGAGGTCAAAAGTAATTGGACAAATAAACCAAACCCAAACAAAATATTTTTATTTTCAATATTTTGTTGCGAATCCTTTGGAGGCAATCACTGCCTTAAGTCTGGAACCCATGGACATCACCAAACGCTGGGTTTCCTCCTTCTTAATGCTTTGCCAGGCCTTTACAGCCGCAGCCTTCAGGTCTTGCTTGTTTGTGGGTCTTTCCGTCTTAAGTCTGGATTTGAGCAAGTGAAATGCATGCTCAATTGGGTTAAGATCTGGTGATTGACTTGGCCATTGCAGAATGTTCCACTTTTTTGCACTCATGAACTCCTGGGTAGCTTTGGCTGTATGCTTGGGGTCATTGTCCATCTGTACTATGAAGCGCCGTCCGATCAACTTTGCGGCATTTGGCTGAATCTGGGCTGAAAGTATATCCCTGTACACTTCAGAATTCATCCGGCTACTCTTGTCTGCTGTTATGTCATCAATAAACACAAGTGACCCAGTGCCATTGAAAGCCATGCATGCCCATGCCATCATGTTGCCTCCACCATGTTTTAAAGAGGATGTGGTGTGCCTTGGATCATGTGCCGTTCCCTTTCTTCTCCAAACTTTTTTCTTCCCATCATTCTGGTACAGGTTGATCTTTGTCTCATCTGTCCATAGAATACTTTTCCAGAACTGAGCTGGCTTCATGAGGTGTTTTTCAGCAAATTTAACTCTGGCCTGTCTATTTTTGGAATTGATGAATGGTTTGCATCTAGATGTGAGCCCTTTGTATTTACTTTCATGGAGTCTTCTCTTTACTGTTGACTTAGAGACAGATACACTCTTCTTCACCAAAGAAAGTATGCGGCGATCATCCACCACTGTTGTCATCCGTGGACGCCCAGGCCTTTTTGAGTTCCCAAGCTCACCAGTCAATTCCTTTTTTCTCAGAATGTACCCGACTGTTGAATTTGCTACTCCAAGCATGTCTGCTATCTCTCTGATGGATTTTTTCTTTTTTTTCAGCCTCAGGATGTTCTGCTTCACCTCAATTGAGAGTTCCTTAGACCGCATGTTGTCTGTTCACAGCAACAGCTTCCAAATGCAAAACCACACACCTGTAATCAACCCCAGACCTTTTAACTACTTCATTGATTACAGGTTAACGAGGGAGACACCTTCAGAGTTAATTGCAGCCCTTAGAGTCCCTTGTCCAATTACTTTTGGTCCCTTGAAAAAGAGGAGGCTATGCATTACAGAGCTATGATTCCTAAACCCTTTCTCCGATTTGGATGTGAAAACTCTCATATTGCAGCTGGGAGTGTGCACTTTCAGCCCCTATTATATATATATATATATATATAATTGTATTTCTGAACATGTTTTTGTAACAGCTAAAATAACAAAACTTGTGTCACTGTCCAAATATTTCTGGACCTAACTGTATATAGTCTCGGGAGACTGGTGGCTGTGAAGGATATTTTGTAAACATGAAGAAAATAAGATCTGAATGGAAAATGCACAGCAGCATGTTAAGCTATGTGCCCACGGGAATCCGCAGCTATTTTTAGCTGCAGTAGTACAGCGAAATAGCTGCGGTAAAGCTGCGGACATTCCTGCGGATTACCTGCGGAAGTCCCGGCCCTATCTCCATAGTGGAGGGCCAGGCTTTCCGTAGGTAATTCCCCAGAAAAATTGACATGCAATTACGTGTGGCTGAGGGACATGCGCAGCATGTTCCGCAGCCGCACATTCCGCAGCATGGACACAGCACTCCCCATGTCCCATAGGATAACATGGGGAGTGTCTGTACATGCTGAAACCTGCAGATTTATCTGGAAAGTCCAGAAAATCCACAGATTTTCAGCATATAAATCCGCAGGTTTAATCTCCAGTGGGCACATAGCCTTAGGCCTCTTTCACACATTCATGTTTCCGGAACGTGTGATGTCTGTTTTCACACGTACACAGACACACATAGACCCATTAAAATCAATGGGTTTAGTCACACATCTGTGATTTCACACAGACCATGTGTGCGTGTGGAGCGTGTCTGTGTGCTCCACACGGAGACATGCCTATTTTTTGCTGGCAGCAGAGGTGTCACACGGACCGTACACTGATGTGATCTGTGTGACATCAGTGTGATACGTACCAGAGAAAACACAGATCAGATGAAAATAAAAAAAAAAAAATCTACTTGCCTGTCTCCGGTGCTGCTGTCTCTGCCTGGAAGTAGCAGCAGAGTGGGAGACAGCTGTGTCGGGGACAGGTAAGTATACCAGCTCATGCTGTCCGTGCGCTATCCGGATGTCACACAGATAGCACAGTAACAGCACCAGGAACACACACATTCTCCTTTACCATGGACCGTGCAAATTGTTTGTGTTTTGCACGGACATGTGCAGGAGGCCTTACAAGGTATTTCAGGAAAGTGGTGAAAACAGCTGCAATATATAAAATGTGTATAAATATAACGTAGAATAAATCTAATAGTAGAAAATGCAGCGGACTGTACTTGATTCTTTATATGAAAGCGTTAAAAATCTCCAACATCTCTCCACTTTGAGAAGACAATATTTTCTCAAGCCTTCACATCATTATACTTTGATTTTTGGAATAAATGTCTCTACATTTCGAAGCTGAGGTTGTTATCAGTCATTTTCTCTCAGACTTAATAGCTCGAGTTTCTGACCAACCACAGAGATATTGTTCCAGAAAACTCACAAATATTTTGTTAAAACACAGTTTCATTGAAGAAGCTTGATTTTATTCCTTCTGACACAGGTCATGAAATGCTTCAATACACAATACAATGAAACTAAATGCATTTTGGTAGTTCTATGTTTTTGCCTGTCTTAAAACTCAGTATCAGATGTTATCAGTGAGGTAGATAGTGGAAAGGCTTTTATGTACACTCGCCTGTGAAAAGTAAAGTGGTCTCAAGTGATATGAGTTTAGTGACAAAAATGCACAGTTATCTAGTCCATTCACTTTCTGAAAATTACCCAGATAGGCAGATGTTTATTTACGGAATGGATATGTATTACCTGTTGTTTCTAAAAAGTCCAAAGGCCCCTTTACACACTGAGACTTTCTAGCGATCCCACCAGCGATCCCAACCTGGCCGGGATCGCGGGAAAGTCTCTGGTGAGTCGCTGGTGAGCTGTCAAACAGGCATACCTGGCCAACGATGCAACAGCGATACGGACCTGCAGAACGACCTAGCTAGTCATTGGGGATGTTGTAAAGCAGCTTTTTGAAAGGGAAGTCGCTAGTCGCTAACAAAGTCACTGTAAAGGCCCCTTTACACACAGACTTTCTAGCGATCATGCTGCACAGTGGGAAACAAAGGACCAAAGAATGGTCCTGAGAGATGTGTAGTGATCAGCAACTTCACAGCAGGGGCCAGGTCGCTGATGTGTTTCACACTGCAATGTCACTGGGGAGATCGCTATTACGTCACAAAACCGGTGATGTTACAGCGATGTCGTTTGCGATGTTCCAGTGTGTAAAGGGGCCTTAAAGGTCCATTAAAACTGCGCAATTGGAAACGAGTAGTGTTGAGCGAGTATGCTTGTCACTACTCGGTACTCACACGAGTATCACTGTACTCGGGCTACTCGGCGGGGACCGAGTAATCTCGCGATACTCGTGCTGTACTCGTGGTCTTCAACCCAGCATGTTGGCGCTCTTTTGAGAGCCAGCCCTCATGCAGGGATTGGCTGGCAGACCACTGCAATGCCACAGCCCTGTTAGTTGTGGAATTGCAGTGATTGGCCGGCCTGCACAGCGTGACCGAGCCTTTATACCGGCGGGCGCGCTGTGCTCTGCTCACAGCCATCCAGACAGTCAGTGCAGGGAGAGTGTTGCTGCTTCAGGGAAAGGTTTGCGGCCCTTTATAGTTATTTCCGTAGCAGAGCTGCAAACAGTGTGACCAGAAGTCCTTCTCAGGACTATTGTAGTTGTATACAGGCAGGCAGGGTATAGCCAGGTCGGAGTACAGGAGCAGAGTCCTTCTCAGGACTATTGTTGCTGTATACAGGCAGGGCAGGCAGGGTATAGCCAGGTCGGAATACAGGCTAGTGATCAGAAGAGTCCTTCTCAGGACTATTGTAGCTGTATACAGGCAGGGCAGGCAGGGTATAGCCAGGTCGGAATACAGGCTAGTGACCAGAAGAGTCCTTCTCAGGACTATTGTAGCTGTATACAGGCAGGCAGGCAGGGTATATAGCCATTCCTAGTGGTGACCGTATACCAGCCTTCATCATATCTGGGGCTGGTGTACACAGTCTAAAACAGTCCAGATAGTGTCAGACTTCTCAGTAATTGTCGCTCCTAAAAACCTGTTAGGTTCTTAGTGCGTCCGTGCTTACATTTAAAAACCACACGTGTGTGCCTGTCGGTGGCAGCGTACAGGTGCACTTATGTGCGTTTTGCACAAACTTGGATATAACGCACAAGTCTAGTGAATACACGTCAGCACAGCATTGCAAAATGCACAAGGGCGTTGGCAACAAACAAGGAAGTGGACGTGATGGTGGTGCAGGCAGAGGCCGAGGTCGTGGGCAAGCTCTAATTTCGCCACAACAAAGGGCCACATCTACTCGCTCGCACGTCCTGTCCCAAATTCTTGGGGACCGCAGCAGTACACCGCTCTTGAACCAAGACCAGTGTCAACAGGTTGTTAGTTGGATAGCGGATAATGCTTCCAGTCAGATTGGCACCACCACAAACACTCTGTCTTCCACACGGTCAAGTGTCAGTAGCCGTGATACTGCATCGCACATTTCAGAACCTGATCCTCCTTCCTACCACAAGGCTGAGTACACGTCCTCGGACATTACTGATCCCACACTTGGACACTCGGAAGAGCTGTTCACGTTTCCATTCGCACATTCTGGCCTCTCGCCAGCTCATGTTGAAGTGGGTCATGAGGAGATCGTATGTACAGATGCCCAAATATTTGAGCAGCCACGTTCTTAAGAAGTTGGCAATGTGTCTCAACAAGGGGTGGACGATGATGAGACACAATTGTCAGGAAGTCAGGAGGAGGAGCAAGGTGCGGAAGAGAAAGACGATGTGGTGGATGATCCAGTAACTGACCCAACCTGGCAGGAGGATATGCAGAGCGAGGACAGCAGTGCACAGGGGGAGGGAGGCATAGCATCCCAACAGGCAGTAAGAAGCAGGGTGGTGGCCCCAGGCAGAAGTCAGGCAACCGTTCCCCGGAACAACAACAACACGACACAAGGTGCCTGTACAAATGTTAGGTCTTCCCGAGTCTGGCAGTTTTTTAAGTTGGCTCCAGATGATTCTAAAAAGGCCATTTGCAACACCTGCCATGCCAGCATCAGCAGGGGTACCAAAACTAGCAGCCTGACCACCACCAGCATGATCAGGCACATGTCAGCCAAGCACCCGACTTTGTGGGAGGTACAACAGAGTCGAGGAGCAGTGCTTGCTGATGTCACTGCTACGTCTTCGCTTGTTGTGCATGCGAGCCAATCCCCTGTCCATGCTGCCTGCGAACAAGCCTCCTCCGGCCCTGCACCTGCAGTTGCCTACGCAGAAATAACACCATCATCAAGCACGTCCTTGTCCCAGCGCAGCATTCAGTTATCCATTCAGCAAACCTTTGAACGCAGGCGCAAATACACTGCCAACGCCCCACATGCCACGGTTCTAAATGCTAACATTTCACGACTGCTTGCGCTGGAAATGTCGCCTTTTATGCTGGTGGAGACAGAAGCATTCCGCGACCTGATGGCGGCAGCTGTCCCACGTTACTTGGTCCCCAGCCGCCACTATTTCTTCCGGTGTGCCGTCCCCGCATTGCATAATCACGTGTCACAAAACATCACACGTGCCCTGAACAACGCTGTTTCACCCAAAGTCCACCTAACCACAGACACGTGGACAAGTGCTTGTGGGCAAGGCCGCTACATCTCGTTGACGGCACACTGGGTTAATATTGTGGAAGCTGGGACCCAGTCTGAGCGAGGGACGGAACACGTCCTTCCCACACCAAGGTTTGCAGGCCCTACCTCAGTCAGGGTTTCACCCACACTCTACAGCTCCGGAATGTCATGCTCCTCAGCCTCCTCCTCCTCCTGCGCATCCTCATCCACTTTACCCTCCACACCAGTCCCAAGCTGGAAGCACTGCCTCTGCGAAGCGGCAACAGGCTGTGCTGAAGCTAATCTGCATAGGTGACAAAACCCCACAATGCAGAAGAGGTGTGGACAGCTCTGAAACAGCAGGCAGATCACTGGCTCACACCTCTGAACCTAAAGCCAGGAAAGGTCATGTGTGACAATGGCCGGAACCTGGTGGCGGCTTTGAGGCGAGGCCAGCTGACACATGTTCCATGCGTGGCCCATGTGCTCAACCTCGTGGTTCAGCGGTTTCTAAAATCATACCCAGAGCTGTCTGATCTGCTGGTAAAAGTTCGCCGCCTGTCTGCACATTTTCGAAAGTCACCTACTGCTTCAGCCGGCCTTGCCGGCTTTCAGCGCCGTTTGCATCTTCCGGCTCACAGACTGGTGTGTGATGTCCCCACGCGTTGGAATTCAACTCTGCACATGTTGGTCAGGATATGTGAGCAGAAGAGGGCAGTTGTTGAGTACCTGCATCACCTAAGCCGTCGGGAAATGGGTCAAACTCCACACATAACACCTGAGGAGTGGAGATGGATGTCCGACCTATGTACCATCCTCCAAAACCTTGAGGACTCCACCAAGATGGTGAGTGGTGATGACGCCATTATTAGAGTCACCATACCGCTTCTCTGCCTTCTAAAACGGTCTCTGCTCAAAAACAAACATGATGCATTGCAGGTGGAGCGCGATGAGTTGAAGCAAGAAACAGTAGTGGGTGTGGGTGATAACACACAGCCCAGCCTCGTCTCATTACAACATGCAGTGGAGGACTATGACGAGGAGGAGGATGAAGACATAGAGCAACTCTCCGGCCAAATTGAGGATATGACATGCACACCAGTCATATCCTTGGTTCAACGTGGCTGGCCAGAGGACAGGGTAGATGAGGAGGAGGAGGACAGCATGTTCAGTCATCGTGTCAGGATACTGAAGTGATGGCTGGTAAGAGTCTGGCACACATGGCTGACTTTATGGTAAGCTGCCTGTCTCGTGACCCTCGTGTTAAGAACATCTTGGCCGACAATCATTACTGGTTGGTAACACTGTTAGACCCACGCTACAAGGAGAACTTTATGTCTCTTATTCCCGAGGCGGAGAGGTCAGCCAAAATGCAGCAGTTCCGGAAGGCCATAGTCACGGAAGTAGGCAAAGTATTTTCCTCACAAAACGCTAGCGGCATAGGTCAGGAATCAGCGGACAACCAAGGCGTACAGCCGAGAGGGGCACAAGTCCAATCCGCCAGAGGTAGGGAAACAGTCTTTAAGATGTGGGCCAGTTTTCTCAGCCCCTCACGTACCACAGCCCCTGAGGTGCGGGGTAGTGCCACAAGAAATCCTAAGTTTGCCCAGATGCTCAAGGAGTACCTTGCAGATCGAACAACTGTACTCCGACATTCCTCTGTGCCTTACAATTATTGGGTATCCAAGGTGGACACGTGGCATGAATTGGCTCTCTACGCCTTGGAAGTCCTGGCCTGCCCTGCCGCTAGCGTTTTGTCAGAGCGTGTTTTTAGTGCCGCAGGTGGAATCATTACAGATAAACGCACCCGCCTGTCAACTGAAAATGCTGATAGGCTGACTCTGATCAAGATGAACAAGGGTTGGATTGGGCCAGACATCACCACACCACCAGCAAATGAGAGCGGAATTTAAAGTTTGTAACGGGAATTTGCCATGTACCTCCACTCACCCATGGGTACACACTTCTGGACTTTGGATAATCGCTGGACTGCTCCTCCTTCTCCTCATGCGCCACCATGATGACCGTTACAATATTTAGGCCATTGTTTCAGGTATACCCCCAGTGGTAAATTTTTTCGCCCATTCTTTCAGAATGGACATTACAACGACAGGAGACCCACTCCTTTGCAATGGGAACAATGTTTTGAGGCCCTCATGCACATCTCTATCCAGGGACAATGTGGAGCCTCCCAATTTTTGGCTGCCCTGCCAAAGGGCTGTACTACAATAGACCCACTTCCTTACAATGGGCACTTCTTGTTTACAGGCCCTCGTGCACATCTCTATCTAGGGACAATGTGGAGCCTCCCAATTTTTGGCTGTCCTGCCAAAGGGCTATACTATAATAGACCCACTTCCTTACAATGGGCACTTCAGGTTTACAGGCCCTCATGCACGTCTCTATCCAGGGACAATGTGGAGCCTCCCAATTTTTGGCTGTCCTGCCCAAGGTCTATACTACAATAGACCCACTTCCTTACAATGGGCACTTCAGGTTTACAGGCCCTCATGCACGTCTCTATCCAGGGACAATGTGGAGCCTCCCAATTTTTGGCTGTATTGCCAAAGGGCTATACTACAATAGACCCACTTCCTTACAATGGGCTCTTCTTGTTTACAGGCCCTCATGCACGTCTCTATCCAGGGACAATGTGGAGCCTCCCAATTTTTGGCTGCCCTGCCTAAGGGCTATACTACAATAGACCCACTTCCTTTCAATGGGCACTTCTGGTTTACAGGCCATCATGCACGTCTCTATCCAGGGACAATGTGGAGCCTCCCAATTTTTGGCTGTCCTGCCAAAGGGTTATACTACAATAGACCCTCTTCCTTACAATGGGCACTTCAGGTTTACAGGCCCTCATGCACGTCTGTATGCAGGGGCATTGGTGAACCTCACAATTTTGGACTGCCCTGGCAAAGGAAAATACTACAAAGACTCACTTCCTCAAAATGGGCACATTAGACTCAAGAGGCCTTCATGTACGTCTCTTCTCAGGGACATCGAAGTGCCACACAATGTTTTCACGTAAAATCTTTCATGTAATCTCCAAAAGTAACATACACCAGCTCTATCTCACTATTGGGTATGTCCCCTAACATTTCCGCCATGAAAATTCATTTTGGTGTAATTTTTGAAGGTTTTCTGGTGAGTCCGTAAAAATGGCGTAAAACGCGGACAAAATTGTTCATAGCTGTGACTTTTGAGTGATAAATGCTTCAAGGGGTCTTCCCCATGCTGTTGCCATGTCATTTGAGCACTCTTCTGAGACTTTTGTGACATTTTTAGGGTTTCTACATGCTGCCGGGGGGTCATTTCATAAAAATACTCGGGTCTCCCATAGGATAACATTGTGCTCGGTGCTCGGGCCGAGTACACGAGTATCTTGGGATGCTCGGCCCGAGCCTCGAGCACCCGAGCTTTTTAGTACTCGCTCATCACTAGAAACGAGTGTTCTTGGGAATGCCTGTTTCCCAACAGTCATGCAGTAGAAATAGACTGCCAATTAACTGACGATCAATCAATTTGCTTGTTTATTGGATGAAATTATTTGTTAGTATTGGTTAAAGAGAACCTGTCTACACGATTAAGCATGTTAACCCTTTACCAAATGCCATTCCACATTAAAACTGCGGTCGTTAAAGGGTTTATTCCTTACTGCAGTTTAAAAACAGTGATATGGAATAAGTGAATGGCATTTCCCTAAGGGTAAAAATGTAGCAGGTTACAGATGTGTATGATAGCTGACACCTGCAGGCATTGGCTCCGACTGGTTTAGGAACCGATTAGGGCCTATCAACCTCTTAAATACTGCTGTCAATCGTGACAGCTGTTTCTAAGGATTTAAAAGGCAGGATTGGGCTACTGCAATTGTAATTATGGAAGCTGATCCACCCCATTGTACCCTGAGGTCATTTGATGACTCCAGGGTATAGTGACCTGTTAGATCCTGCTATAAGCAGAGTCTAACAGGCTCTGTCCGTGAACAACTAACAGGTATCCTGCTCTACTGTACACAAGTGCATGATCAAAGTAAAAAATTCCCAGAGTGACTAAGTGAAAAAGTAAAAAAAAGTTAAAATGTAAAAAGAAAATAAAAAACACCAAAAATTCTTACAAAAATCATGAAAACCCATTTCATCAATAGAAATGTAGTATTTACAAAAACAAAATAAAACCTAAATAATTACACATAATTAGTATCGCCAAGTCTGGAATGACCAGAGCTACAAAAACTGTCACATTATTTATTCTACACGGAGAACAACTTAAAAAATAAAAGACATGCCAAAAATGTTGCTTTCTCATGATACTGATATGCAAAAATTTAATAAAAAGTGATTAAAAAGTGATGTGAAAAAAAAAAAAAAATGGTATGAATGAACACTCCAACAGAAACAAGCCCTAATATGGCTCATCCAGAAAAAAAATAAAAAATGTATAGGTCTCAAAATATGGCAATGCAAAAACATATTGCTTTTTTGAAAAATTTACTTTTTAGTGTGTAAAAGTACGAAAGCATAAATAACCATATACATCTGGTAGCGCAATAATCGTACTGAACCGAAGAACAAATCGGTCTGATCACTTTTATGGCATGGTAAACTGCGATAAAACAAACAAACAACAACATAAAACAATAAGTGAATTTCTAGTTTTTGTTTATTCTGAGTCTAAAAAGTCTGAATAAAAAGCAATCTAAAAATGTCATATACCTCAAAATGGCACCCCAAAAAATCTTCAACTTGTCGCATAAAAAATAATCCCTCATAAATAGCTGTGCACCAAAAAGAAAAAAGTTAGTGTGCCGCCCCCGCCATAGCCGATGGGCTGCTTGGATCCGGATCCACAGTGGCTCGAGGGGTCTCCGAACCCGAGGCGGGGTCACGCGGCCGCTTGAAATTAAGAAGGGGGAAAAATATTTACAAAAGTGGGATACTACCGCTGCTGCGTTTGGGAGAGAGCGCCCAGGAGCGATGGGATGGCAGCTCGGGAAGTTAACCCCTCCGTGGGCAGGGGGAATGTGTCCAAGGGCTCGGTGTTAGAAGGCTGGGGACCCATCGGGAGCAAAGGGGCAAAACGTACTCACACAGTCCAGAGATACTGACACCAACAACAGGTAAACCAAAGTCCTGAATGCCCTATAGCCTTTGATTCAACACGCTGGGTCCGTGCCCTTTTGGCGTTGCTGGTTGGTCTGAAGCCTTGTCCCTTGGCACTGTGTTTACTTTTTGTGGATCCCTTTCGCCTGAAACTACCCAGGTCCTGCTCACCCGCGTGGCTAGTGGAGTGAGCTTGCTCTCAGGGTTCACGCTTGGAATTTTCTGGACGGTTTTGGGAAGTCCTATCCCCCTTGTTGCGCTGGATTTTGGAGTGGGTGGAGAACGGCTCGTGAAGACTCCGTCCTCGTTGGGTGAATTACTGGGCTGCATAAAGCTACTTCCCAGCCTAAGGTCCGCGTACCCCGTCGTGCCCTGACCCCTGCCCGGTTGAAGCACAAGGCAGCCAAACTGCCCTCCGTGGCACTACCGTGCCCCTTGTCACTACTCCCTGCGACCGGGGTTCCAGCTCCTTCCAGGCCAGTCCAACGTCTGGCACCTGGGACGGGTACAGGAGCCCAGCTCCGCAGCGTGACCTTTTCCTGTCACTGCTGCACTCAAACTCACTACTCTGACTACTCCTTGACACTTCTGGCTCTCCTTCTACCATCCTTCCATCTGGGTGGCCCTATTCCCTTCAGGCCGCCCAATGGGTGTCTGGTGGGTGTGGTGCAGAGTGTTACTCAGGTTTTATGTATACCTGTTCTTACCAAAACCAAAGGGACAGGACCCGTAACCAAGGAGGAGCGGGTACCATGCAGAAGGGCAGATTGCACGGCACCCTTGTGACGACCTGATAGGCCAGGGGGTCACAACAGCTCTCTACAACAATTTATTACAAAATGCATTTATAACGTGTAACAGCAGTCAAACATAAAAAAAGACATAAATCTAGTATCGCTGTACTTGCATGAACCAGAAAAATAAAGTCGTGTTATCACATACCGTACAGTGAATAAAGCAAAATTAAAATGAGAACTGTTCCTGTACTGCTGTCTATTTGATTATTCTACCTCCCAAAAATCAGGATTAAACTTTTATCCTGCGTTCTCTGCCGAGCCCTAACATCGTGTTTCCATGTAAATTCCTAAAAATGCTATTCAGACAAAACCCCTTACAGAACTGTTGCGAGGGGGACCCGGGGAAGTGTGCCAAGATGGCGAAGAGGCAGCTTCCGCCGGTCAAGGTCCACTGTGTGGTGTAGGGGACCGCTGCTATGGTCGTTAGAGAGTGAGCAGGTTGTTGCTGACGATCGTCTGTTATGTAACAGACGATCTGCGTACACCGGCTCGCCCTAACCCGTGAGGGTTGTATGGGACGGGGCTTACAGCTCGGTGCACTTGTTGCACGGAGAAGCACAGTGGCGCCCACGCACGTGTGCCCAATCGGAAGTCACGAATACGTGGCACGAGGGTAGCACAGCGGTGCCCGCGCACGTGTGCTTCAATAATAAGGTGAGTCCGAGGAGGTCCCGAGGAGCTCACCGAAGGCAGGGACATGACCTGCAAAACAAGGCACTGCCGGAGCAGCAAAGGCAAAGCCCACAAGAAGACAATAATACCTGTACAGTGGCATAGCAGCACGCTGCCAGTCATCCAACAAAAGAGGATGGTCGCGTGCCGCCATATTGGAAAGCGAGGCTTTTAAGGAGGAGCAGCTCCACCCAAAGGTGGGCGCGAGGCGGAGACGACGGATTTGACCCAATCAGGATCCACGACGTCCCAGCCCGGCCAATCAGGGTTAATCACATCACCAGCCTCATCATCAAGCCGTGTGATGTCAGTGGGCGAATCAAAATCTGCCACGTGGTGCACATGCTCATTCTCCTGCCTCTGAGACATGAGGCGGGATCTGTGGCTTCACAAGATGCAGGGATTACGAGATTCTTGCTGCTTCCCTGAGTAGCTATCCTCTGCACATTGTGTAGTTTCCTGGACCTTCAGCGCTGCTGAGCAGGAGTGCTCGTGGCAGGCAAGTGATGGGAGACCACATCATTCCTTGCAACAGGGGAGCCACGTAGTTTCCTAGTCCTTTGGTGCTGCTGAGCAGGAGGACTTGTGGCAAGGAATGGGAGACATTCCTTGCAACAGGAGAGCCACGAGGTGTAACACAGAACCACTCACTAAAATAAGGTAGATAGAGGCACTTTGGACTCATCTGAACTCTGTTTTGGCAGAGTTCCACCTTTTTAGGCATCTTTTTAGCGCACAAATGTGGATGACCACAGCTCTGTGCACACCTAAAATGATGGATACCATCGGAACAGACACCAAATGGAGTCCAGAGTGTCTCCATCTACCTTACTATAGTGAGTGGTTGCATCTGAGATTTTGCCTGAATTGCATTTGTGGCGCCCTGGCCTAGCCAGGTCGTCACAGATAACACACAAACACCCCACCCCCACTAGACAGTAACATTAGCCAAACCCAAAATCCTTGTTGCCTCCCTCCAGGGTCTGTTGCCCACACCAGGTGGGGCGGAGCCAAGCGGTTGGCCCCACCCACCGATGAGTTCACAGGCCTGGAGGCGGGAAAAGTGACAGAATAGTTTAGGGAGTGGAAGTGTGAGGAATAAACACTTGGGTGTCTGGGTTTGTGGCCCAGGCACTGACAGCAAAGTTGGCAGACGGTGGTGGCCGTCTGCAGGAGTGGTGAATCAACGCGGAACCGTAGGACCGGGGTCGGGCGATGGCCCACCGGTACCGACCGGGGAGCGAAGTGAAGCCAGCACACACAGGCAGGGCCATCGGACCCCGACCAGGCTTTGAGCCACCGACAATAGTCAAATCCGAGCGTGACCGGAACCCCAGGGGTTTCCTAACAGCAAAAGTCCCGATAGAAGGCAACCGCCCACACCGTGATGGTAACAGCTACCGCCTAAGGCTAGAGACCCAAGGGACAGCGCCTGCGGGCAAACGGGCTCCTCCGGCACCCATACACCGGGGAGCGGACTACCGTTGGGAATCCATCGTAGTCAAAAAAGTACACAAAGGTGCAGGGAAAGACAGCCGCCATCACCTGTCCGGGGAGAGACACTGCAGCCGGCTGCGGGACCTGTCAATCCAGCTGTTTGGTTTACCAAGGACTTTGTGCATCTCTTACTGAGTGAGTACACCCGTGCCATCCGGCACCGCGCCGCGCTGTCCCTGCAACCCTGCACCTCACCGACCCTGCCTCCCCGTCTCACCACCGGGCCCCGGGACCACCGACCCCCTACCCACGGAGGGGGAAAACAACATCCCAGCTGCTCCCTACCATCGCTCCCGGGATCCCCGTCAAGAGCAGCGGTGGTGCCCATCTTCACCACAACCCGTGGGTGGCGTCACGGACTAAATCCCTCAAACCAACCACCCCTTTCACTCACGGGCAAGGAGTGCCACTCGAGTCTCCGCAACCGGCCTACCGCTCGAGCCACCGAGCAGCAGCTGCAGCAGCGCCGGACCTGAGCGTTAGCGAGCGCAGCACAGTGGCGTCCTCCCCACCCGCGAAACATTTTTGTTCACACAGAAACCCTGACATACTGTAAGTGCTCAGCGTAGAACACAAGAATGTGATCCCAGCCTTAAAATGTGATGTACCCTAAAATGTTATCAATAAAAGCCTAAACTTATCCTGCACAAAACCAGCCACCACTCAGGTCCGTCATCTGTCACTGGAAATATTGGGGATTTAACTGTTACTGGTAGAACAGCAACAGCTCCCATCCCCCAAATAAAATCAAGGGAAATCTCGGCTCACAAATCCAAACACACCCCTCCTTCTGAGCCAACTGTGCCTAAACCGCAGTAAGCGATTATATGTGTAGCATTATTGTAGTGAGGATAGCCCAATTCAATTACGGGCTGCACGTTGCCACAAGCACAACTGGGTATCATGAATGGCACTAGGCTGGTGTATTTGCAATTCTCCAGAAAACAATTATGGTGCAGATGTTACAAAATATTCACAGCAGCTGTAGATGAAGTCATTGAGAGGTGCAATTTTTCCAATGGAGTCACTTTTGGGGATTTTCTGGTGTTCTGTCACCTTAGGGGTTTCCAAATATTGCCTGCAAACTATTCCAGAAAAATTTGTTCTCTAAAAGCCAAATAGTCCTCCTTCCTCCTCAGACCTGACATATGGCCAAGTAGTAGTTTCTGACATTTAGGGTATTACCGCATATGGGAGAAATGGCACAATAATTTGTTGGGACCAGTTTAATCTTTTAACCCTTGTGTAACTTACAAATTTGTAGCTAATAAAAAATAATAATTTTTACCACTAAAATGTTATATTTCCATGTCCCAATGTTATAAAATTCTGAGAGGCACCTGTGGGTTCACTACACCCCTAGATAAATAAATCCTTAAGCAGTGACGTTTCTGATATGGGGCTTCTTTTATGAGTTTCTGCTGATGTGACACCTCAGGGGCTCGGCTAATGGAGGCCACATTATATTCAAATGCAATCTGTGTTTCAATAGCCAAGTATCGCTCCTTTCCATTTGACCCTCGCCGTATGCTCAAGCACTAGTGTACAACCACTTTTGGGGTACTGACATGTCCAAAAAACTACATAATAAGTTGTCTTGCCCATTTTCTCCTATTACCACTATTGTAAATGATAAATTTGGTGCTAAAACAATATTTTAGTGGAAAACATGCATTGTTTTGTTTTTCTATTTAAATGTTATAAAGTTTTGTTAATCACTTGTAGGATAAAAATGCACAGTACACCGCTAAATGAATTCCTTGAAGGTTCCAGTTTCCAAACTGGGGGTCACTTGTCAAGTATTTCTGCTATTTTAGCATGTCAGATGCTCTGCAGATGTGACATGGCTTACATAATCTATTCCAGACAAATTTACACTCTAAAAATCAAAAGCGCTCCTTCCTTTCCAAACGCTGCCATGTGCCAAAACAGCAGTTTTTGACCAAATATGGGGTATCATTGCATTTTAGAGAAATTGCTAAAACAATATTTTAGCAGAAAAAAACGTAATTTTCGTTTTCATATCCATATTTTAAAACGTTCAGTGAAGCCTCTATGGGTTCAACATGATAAATACCCTTGTAGATTAATTCCTAGATGGGTCTAGTTCCAAAATGGGTGAATTTGTGGGGGTATCTGCTACTTTGGTACTTCAGGAGCTTTGAAAGCTTTGAGACATCTGCAATTTATGCCAGCAAAATTTACATTCCAAATACCAAATGATGCTTCTTCCTTTTTTAATCCCTGCCGATTGTCCAAACAGAAGTTTTTGACATATGGGGTATTACCACGCTCATAAGAAACTGGGTAACAAACTTTAGCATTCACTTTTTTAGGTTACATTTTGCAAAAGTGCAAAATTTGGAGCTAAAGCAACATTTTTGTGAGAAAAAAATTAAAATTTAAAAAAATGACAAACCTAAAATTATCAAATTCTGTGTAGTACTTGTGGTTTCTAAAGACTCCCTGTACCCCTGCATAAAATCCATGAGGGGTGTAGTTTCCAAAATGGGGTAACTTGTGGGAGGTTTATACTGTTTAGGCAGCCAAGGGGTCCTGCAAACGTGACATGGTGCCCACCATCTATTTCGGTCAAATTTGTGTTAAGAAATTCAAATGGTGTTCCGGCCTTTCTGAGCTCTGCCGTGTGTCCAAACAAAGGTTTTGGACTACATGTGGGGTATCAGCACACTCAGAATTAATGGGGTAACAAATTTGGGATCCATTTTGTCATGCTATCCCTTTTTATTTGTATGTTTCTTCCATTCCACTATGTTGTTTTAAAGGGTTTTTTCGTTTTATCTCTGGGGGAACTCTTAAAATATTTGCTCTGGTGGAAAAGTCCGAAAACAAGCTTTGTTGGGGCACGCTGAAAAAATTGTTCTTGTAGAGGAACACTGAAAATAGGCTCTGTGCAGCACTCTTCAAATTTTGTCTCTGTGGTGGAACTCTTAAAATGTTTACTCTGTGGGGGAACTCTGAAACTGGCTCTGTGGCGGCACTCTCAAAGTTTTGGCTCTGTGGGGGAACTCTGAAAGCAGAGTTTTGGCTCTAAAGGGGAATTTTAAAACTGGCTCTATAGGGACACTTTATATTTTGACACTGTGGGGGAATTCAACATTTTTCTCTTATTAATTTTCTTACTATTTAACCATGATTACTATGGTGACACAGGTAAAATATATCTTTGTACCGTGTTAGCCAGTAGAGATAAAAAAAAGTTTGTTTAAAAGAACTGAGAGTCCTCAGCAGTTGATACCTTTTAATGGCTAACTGAAAAGATGGTAATAATTAGAGATGAGCGAACCGGTCCCGGTTCGGCTCGAGGTCGGTTCGCCAAACGGAGGTCCCGTTCGAGTTCGGCTCGTCGAACGTTCGACGAACCGAACTCGAACCGCATAGGAAACAATGGCAGGCATTCACAAACACATAAAAACACCTAGAAAACACCCTCAAAGGTGTCCAAAAGGTGACAAACAACTCAAACACATGGGAAAGTGACAAGGACATATACTCATGCGAAAACAAAACAGCTGGACAAGGAAAAAGAGGAGGACACACAGATATATGAGTATATGCAAGGAAACATCGATTCCATTATTGTGCAACTTGAGCCCTGCTCATTTTAGGCTTCCAATCTTGATAAATTGCCTGAGCTCGCCACATACGCCTTGGGGATCTTGTCGTGTCCTGCAGCCAGCGTTCTCTCGGAACCTGTCTTCAGTGCTGCTGGGGGTCTGCTGGCAGATAAGCACACGTGTCTGTCCACTGACAATGTGGACATGGCTCTCAGAGGACTTTTCTTCCCCTGTGTCAGCCAGGGGACGGGAAAGGCACGCATATTTTTGAGAGTGCTTCATGCAAAGCATCTTTTTCTTTTTCAAAAGGGGGCTCAACCGATGCCAGGCAAGTGGGGTGTGTGTGGCCCAGTTAGTGGAAACGAGGGAGACTGTGGTTGGAGTCCCCGCGCTGTGTTTATAAAAGAACCAAGATGAACAAGTCATGGCTCTCAGAGGACTTTTCTTCCCCTGTGTCAGCCAGGGGACGGGAAAGGCACGCGTATTTTTGAGAGTGCTTCATGCAAAGCATCTTTTTCTTTTTCAAAAGGGGGCTCAACCGATGCCAGTCAAGTGGGGTGTGTGTGGCCCAGTTAGTGGAAACAAGGGAGACTGTGGTTGGAGTCCCCGCGCTGTGTTTCTAAAAGAACCAAGATGAACAAGTCATGGCTCTCAGAGGACTTTTCTTCCCCTGTGTCAGCCAGGGGACGGGAAAGGCACGCGTATTTTTGAGAGTGCTTCATGCAAAGCATCTTTTTCTTTTTCAAAAGGGGGCTCAACCGATCCCAGGCAAGTGGGGTGTGTGTGGCCCAGTTAGTGGAAACGAGGGAGACTGTGGTTGGAGTCCCCTCGCTGTGTTTCTAAAAGAACCAAGATGAACAAGTCATGGCTCTCAGAAGACTTTTCTTCCCCTGGGTCAGCCAGGGGACGGGAAAGGCACGCGTATTTTTGAGAGTGCTTCATGCAAAGCATCTTTTTCTTTTTCAAAAGGGGGCTCAACCGATGCCAGGCAAGTGGGGTGTGTGTGGCCCAGTTAGTGGAAACGAGGGAGACTGTGGTTGGAGTCCCCGCGCTGTGTTTCTAAAAGAACCAAGATGAACAAGTCATGGCTCTCAGAGGACTTTTCTTCCCCTGTGTCAGCCAGGGGACGGGAAAGGCACGCGTATTTTTGAGAGTGCTTCATGCAAAGCATCTTTTTCTTTTTCAAAAGGGGGCTCAACCGATGCCAGGCAAGTGGGGTGTGTGTGGCCCAGTTAGTGGAAACGAGGGAGACTGTGGTTGGAGTCCCCTCGCTGTGTTTCTAAAAGAACCAAGATGAACAAGTCATGGCTCTCAGAGGACTTTTCTTCCCCTGGGTCAGCCAGGGGACGGGAAAGGCACGCGTATTTTTGAGAGTGCTTCATGCAAAGCATCTTTTTCTTTTTCAAAAGGGGGCTCAACCGATGCCAGGCAAGTGGGGTGTGTGTGGCCCAGTTAGTGGAAACGAGGGAGACTGTGGTTGGAGTCCCCTTGCTGTGTTTCTAAAAGAACCAAGATGAACAAGTCATGGCTCTCAGAGGACTTTTCTTCCCCTGGGTCAGCCAGGGGACGGGAAAGGCACGCGCATTTTTGAGAGTGCTTCATGCAAAGCATCTTTTTCTTTTTCAAAAGGGAAGGTCAACTGATGCCAGTCAAGTGGGGTGTGTGTGGCCCAATTAGTGGCAACGAGGGAGACTGTGGTTGGAGTCCCCTTACTGTGTTTTACATGCTTTTAGAAGGGCATGACATGGCTTAGAGGTTGACTTTCAGCATCTGGAAACTGTTGGCTACCAAAATGCTGCCTTTCCAACCTTTTTAACCGAGGATTTTCGAGACCTTATGCCCATCGCAGTGCCCCAAGAGCCGATGCCCAGGCGCCACTCCTTCTCCAACAAAGGCGTGCACGCGCTACACCAGCATGTCGCGCTAAACATCACTGATTCCTTGAGAAACTCTGTGTGACAGGGTGCATTTCACCACAGATAATTGGCCCAGTAAGCATGGACAGGGGCGTTACATGTCGCTGACTGGGCAATGGGTTACTGTGGGGAGAGATGGAGAAGGGTCTGCTGTACAAGTCTTGCCGTCCCCACGAGTTGTTTCAATCCTTCTTCTGTATGTAGAAGTTAATACACTGCTTCTGCCTCTTCAACCTCGTGTGGGTCCTCCACCTTGGCGCAAACCCTGTGTGGTCAGGCCACCCTTCCTTGTAACTGCGCACAAGGAATACCACACACCTCCTTACTATGCTGGCAGCAGAGCTCAATGCCATCAGGCGGTCAAAGGTTTACTTTGAAATGTATGGGAAATGTGAGTCACACCGCTGAGAAGTTGTGGACGGTTAGCTCTGGAGACCGAGTTTCATCAATGGTTGTCTCCACTCAACCAGCAGCCAGGGAAGGCCGGGTGCGACAATGATGCAAACATGGGTGCGGCCCTTCGCTGTGACAATGTGACACACGTGCCTTGTGTGGTTCACGTGTTGAACCTGGTTGTCCAGCAATTTTTAAAGCACTATCCTGGCCCACATGGCCTTCTGCAGAGAGCACGGTGTAATGCCTTCCTTGATCCACACACTCAGATGGGCTGTAAATGATAGGCTAGAGGGAAGCCACTCACCAAGCAGGACCCCTAGAACCCTGAAACCCTTTAACCTCTATACAGGGATTAGGAATTACACAGGGCCCAAGGTGATTAATACCTGTGGAAGGCTGCAGTTCCAGAGAATAGTAGTCAGGCAGGGTCAAAACATTAATTGAGGAACAGGAACAGAATGGGACGGCCAGGACTTAATCAGAAAACAAGCAGAGGTGAAATGCGGATCGGCCAACAAGGTACATAAACAGCAAGCAGGAAAAGTAGTCAGGTAACAAGCACACAAAATCATAAAACTGAACTGGGGGTAAAAGCAGAGCTATGTCTGGCAGTGGTCTGCAGACAGGATGGGCATAAAAAAGGGTGTGGTGTCTTCCCATTGGTTGTAGCTGAATGATGGTATTTCATCTGTGAGATACCCACCAGCTACATTCAGCCAGAGATTCTGCATCTGTCAAGGTAATGCAGCCCAGTGGGTGAGCATAACCTGCGTCCACCTGCGCCGCTGGCATCGACTCCTCTCCCATCATCAGCACTATGCATGAAAGAAACACGTTGTCACCTGGCGACCGGAGTACAAATTGACGGAGAGTACTCCGTTGGTGACTTAACAGCCGTGTGCGGCAATGATGCAAACATGGCTGCGGGCCATCGTCAGGGCAATGTGACACACGTGCCTTGTATGGCTCACGTGTTGAACCTAATTCTCCAGCAATTTTTAAAACACCATCACGGCCTACATGGCCTTGTGCAGCGGGCACGCTCGCTATGTGCTCACTTCCATCGTGCGCACACAGCAGCTCAACAACTTTCGTCGCTACAGAAGTCTTTAGGTCTGGTGGTTAAATGCCTGAAATGCGATGTGCCCACACGCAGGAATTTGAATCTGCACATGTTGCAGCGTTTGTGGCAGCACCGCCGAACCCTGCTGCAATACGTTATGACATATAGCCGGGGATAACTTGATCCAGAGGTGGTGCAGATCATGCTGCTGGAGTGGTGTCAGATCAAGGACCTATGCACCCTGCTACACAGTTTACAAATGTCGACGAAGATGTTTAGCACTGGCAATGTCATTCTCAGCGTGACAATTCTGGTCATCTACATGATGGAGCACACTGTAATTATTATTCAGAGTCAGGTGTTGGGACAAGAGGAAGGGGAGGAAGTACAGGAGGAGTCATATGCGGAAGGGATAACAAGATCTACGAGGTCCAGATGGTCAGCGGCACCTATGCGGCAGTCATGGTGAGGGAGAGGGATTAACAAGGGCGCATAGTATCAGCAAAAAGTGTTGAGGAAGGTGCAGGAGCCCATGAAGAAATGGAGGACGAACTGGCGATGGGCATGGAAGACTCAGCAGATGAGTGAGAGCTTGCTCACATTTCGGTTGTGCGAGGTTGTGGGGAGAGGGCAGAGGAAGGAGGCACGATTCTCACCTCTCTGCCACCAACACACCAAGGACTTGGTCCTCCTGGATGCACAAGACACATGAGCGCCTTCTTGCTGCACTACCTACAACATGACCCTCGGATTGTACGAATTCAAAGTAATCCAGAATACTGGGTTGCCCCACTGTTAGATCCCCGGTACAAGACAAAATTTGGCGAAATAATTCCTGCTATAGAAATGGACGCACGTATACAGGAGTATCTGCAGAATGTGGTACGCAATCTTAGATCTGCTTTTCCACTAAACACCAGTGCTGCACAGAGTGAATCTCAACGCTTTGTCATGGATAGGAGGAAATGGTCTTTTACTTGTCCACATCTGAGGGACCGAGGGCTGGCTGCTGTGCTGAGATGGCGTTGAGTACGGTGTCCCTGCAGAGTTGCACTTTTGGTCATATACCAAAATGAGTTGAAAAAGGACAGATGCTGGTGGAAAAGGGAACAGGTGTGTTGGAAAGGGGAAAAAAGTTTTGGTCCGTGGATTTGGTGGTTAAGCAACAGTAACATTTGCTGAAGAAACACCATCTGTTACAGTGGGACTGGCAGATTTGGATAAAGTGGTATATACTATGTTACCGCTATATAACGTAAATTAATAAGAAAAGAAAGAGAAAGGTATATATCGCCATCAGCAGTCAGTGTCCACCGTGCTCCCAGTTGGAAAAGGAGAGGTTGGCAACTGGAAGGTTTGGTGGAGGATACAGAGCTGTGTGGCTATGAAACTAATAGTAGCCTGAACCGAGTTAGACGCCATTCGGATCTGGAGACTGGGAGCCCTGTTAGCGTCACAGGGTCCACATGCCCACCCAGCCCAGGAACTCCCTGTTAACAACACAGGGGCCATTGAGTACGCTGACCGTGTGCGTAGGGGCACACCTGTGGACAGCAGGCGCATCAGCAGCAGCAGGCCTGTTAATGCCACTGGGCTGCACAAGCAGGACTGGTAGGACAGGAGCTGGTCTTAACCGTTCTGCGTTACCAACTGTGGTGGTGGCCTGCATCGACACCCTATCCCTGCCTACCTCTGGCCTAAAGCCGCAATGGGTTCAACACATGGAGGTGTGCTCTTTCAGAGCATAATAGAAGACTGAGCACCTCCTTGTTGGCTCCAGCCCCTTTTATAACCTGGGTCCGCCCCAAACCAGGGTAAACCACAATGCACCTCCTGGAGACAAAAGTAGAGTGACACGTCATGAGTGGCATAACTAGCGTCCTATTTGGAACCGCAACTTCAATGATGACCTCATGGCTGCCATGACCCAAACACCTCACCAGTCATTGTCTGACCATCAATAATGCGGTGACAAGTCATAGAGGTGGGCCTCTGCAAGCCATTTGGGAGGACACCTGATGCCCTGTGGTCTATATGGGACCCCCACATCAGGGGCAGGGCCAAAGAGTTCATTACCGGACCTAGTCTCTGATGCAGTAAGTGCCTGAGCATGCTCAGTAGCATGAAATACAGTCTCTGAAAAAAGACTATCAGCTTTAGCATGGTGTCTAGGCACAAAACAGGACTTAGACCCGGCACGGAATGCAAGTACCTGTGCAAAGAGGCTTTTCACACTTAGGGGCACTTTGCACACTGCGACATCGCAGGTGCGATGTCGGTGGGGTCAAATTGAAAATGACGCACTTCCGGCATCGCATGCGACATCGCAGTGTGTAAAGGCTGGATGATACGATTAACGAGCGCAAAAGCGTCGTAATTGTATTATCGGTGCAGCGTCGGCGTAATCCATGATTACGCTGACGCGACGGTCCGATGTTGTTCCTCGCTCCTGCGGCATCACACATCGCTGTGTGTGAAGTCGCAGGAGCGAGGAACGTCTCCTACCGGCCTCACTGCGGCTTCCGTAGGATATGCGGAAGGAAGGAGGTGGGCAGGATGTTTACATCCTGCTCATCTCCGCCCCTCCGCTCTGATTGGCTGCTTGCCGTGTGACGTCGCAGTGACGCCGCACGACCCGCCCCCTTAACAAGGAGGCGGGTCGCCGGCCACAGGGACGTCGCACGGCAGGTGAGTGTGTGTGTGAAGCTGGCGTAGCGATAACTTTCGCTACGCCAGCTATCACCACATATCGCTGCTGCGACGGGGGCGGGCACTATCGCACTCGGCATCGCAGCATCGGGCTGCGATGTCGTAGTGTGCAAAGCCCGCCTTAGTGTGGGAGCATGCGCTGTATCCCGAAATGAAGACTTAGCGTCAGGGATGGCACAGTCAGGCTGAGCATACTCACTAGGCGAAACACTGTAATTAGGCTGCAGCTGGGGTAAATCGGCACACGCATGCGCACTAGGTGCCTCTCCACACTTAGACGTGGAGGAGAAATTGCTCTTGGAGATGCTGTCTATGAACAGAAGGAAAAGCTAAAGGAAGCCTGACTTTCTATCCCTCCGAATTATCAAATGCAGCAATGAATTCCCTGAGTTTGCTATAACATTAGAGTAGCAAAATGTGCATGAGGGTGTCATGTAGAGGTGCTATAAATAGCTTGGCACCAGTGGGGCACTAATGGAATACAACAGCCAGTTCTATGATGCCACTAAATGGCAGTATTTTTTGCTATCATTATAGCTTATTAAAAACAGAGCAGGAGGGTGTCATGCAGAGGTGATAGAAATAGCTTGGCACCAGTGGGGCACTAATGGAATACAACAGCCAGTTCTATGATGCCACTAAATGGCAGTATTTTTTGCTATCATTATAGCTCATTAAAAACAGAGCAGGAGGGTGTCACGCAGAGGTGCTGCACATAGATTTGCACCAGTGTTGCACTAATGGAGTACAACAGCCACTTCTTGTATGCCACTAGGTACACTGAGTGTTTGCTAGTATAATGGCTTAGTAACAATGAGTTTGAGTGTGCAATGCAGGCAGAGGTGCTGCAAATATCTGTGCACTAGTGGGACTATACAGAAGTCCAATAGCCACGTTTAGGATGCCACTAAGTTCACTGAGTGTTTGCTAGTATAATGGCTTAGTAACAATGAGTTTGAGTGTGCAATGCAGGCAGACGTGCTGCAAATATCTTTGCACTAGTTTGACTACACAAAAGTACAATAGCCACGTTTAGGATGCCACTAGGTACACTGACTGTTTGCTAGTATAATGGCTTAGTTAAAAAGAGTTGGAGTTAGCAATGCAGGCAGACTTGCTGCAAATATCTTTCCACTAGTTTGACTACACAAAAGTACAATAGCCACGTTTAGGATGCCACTAGGTACACTGACTGTTTGCTAGTATAATGGCTTAGTTAAAAAGAGTTGGAGTGTGCAATGCAGGCAGACATGCTGCAAATATCTTTACAATAGTGTGAATAGACAAAAGTACAATAGCCACGTTTAGGATGCCACTAGGTACACTGACTGTTTGCTAGTATAATGGCTCAGTTAAAAAGAGTTGGAGTGTGCAATGCAGGCAGACATGCTGCAAATATCTTTACAATAGTGTGAATAGACAAAAGTACAATAGCCACGTTTAGGATGCCACTAGGTACACTGACTGTTTGCTAGTATAATGGCTTAGTTAAAAAGAGTTGGAGTGTGCAATGCAGGCAGACATGCTGCAAATATCTTTACAATAGTGTGAATAGACAAAAGTACAATAGCCACGTTTAGGATGCCACTAGGTACACTGACTGTTTGCTAGAATAATGGCTTAGTTAAAAAGAGTTGGAGTGTGCAATGCAGGCAGACATGCTGCAAATATCTTTACAATAGTGTGAATAGACAAAAGTACAATAGCCACGTTTAGGATGCCACCAGGTACACTGACTGTTTGCTAGTATAATGGCTTAGTTAAAAAGATTTGGAGTGTGCAATGCAGGCAGACATGCTGCAAATATCTTTACAATAGTGTGAATAGACAAAAGTACAATAGCCACGTTTAGGATGCCACTAGGTACACTGACTGTTTGCTAGTATAATGGCTTAGTTAAAAAGAGTTGGAGTGTGCAATGCAGGCAGACATGCTGCAAATATCTTTACAATAGTGTGAATAGACAAAAGTACAATAGCCACGTTTAGGATGCCACTAGGTACACTGACTGTTTGCCAGTATAATGGCTTAGTTAAAAAGAGTTGGAGTGTGCAATGCAGGCAGACATGCTGCAAATATCTTTGCACTAGTTTGACTACACAAAAGTACAATAGCCACGTTTAGGATGCCACTAGGTACACTGACTGTTTGCTAGTATAATGGCTTAGTTAAAAAGAGTTTGAGTGTGCAATGCAGGCAGACGTGCTGCAAATATCTTTGCACTAGCTTGACTAGACAAAAGTACAATAGCCACGTTTAGGATGCCACTAGGTACACTGACTGTTTGCTAGTATAATGGCTTAGTTAAAAAGAGTTGGAGTGTGCAATGCAGGCAGACATGCTGCAAATATCTTTACAATAGTGTGAATAGACAAAAGTACAATAGCCACGTTTAGGATGCCACTAGGTACACTGACTGTTTGCTAGTATAATGGCTTAGTTAAAAAGAGTTGGAGTGTGCAATGCAGGCAGACATGCTGCAAATATCTTTGCACTAGTTTGACTACACAAAAGTACAATAGCCACGTTTAGGATGCCACTAGGTACTCTGACTGTTTGCTAGTATAATGGCTTAGTTAAAAAGAGTTGGAGTGTGCAATGCAGGCAGACATGCTGCAAATATCTTTACAATAGTGTGAATAGACAAAAGTACAATAGCCACGTTCAGGATGCCACTAGGTACACTGACTGCTAGTATAATGGCTTAGTTAAAAAGAGTTGGAGTGTGCAATGCAGGCAGACGTGCTGCAAATGTCTTAGCACTAGTGTGACTAGACAAAAGTCCAATAGCCACGTTTAGGATGCCACTAAGTTCACTGAGTGTTTGCTAATATAATGGCTTAGTAACAATGAGTTTGAGTGTGCAATGCAGGCAGACGTGCTGCAAATATCATTGCACTAGTTTGACTACACAAAAGTACAATAGCCACGTTTAGGATGCCACTAGGTACACTGACTGTTTGCTAGTATAATGGCTTAGTTAAAAAGAGTTGGAGTGTGCAATGCAGGCAGACATGCTGCAAATATCTTTGCACTAGTTTGACTACACAAAAGTACAATAGCCACGTTTAGGATGCCACTAGGTACACTGACTGTTTGCTAGTATAATGGCTTAGTTAAAAAGAGTTTGAGTGTGCAATGCAGGCAGACGTGCTGCAAATATCTTTCCACTAGTTTGACTAGACAAAAGTCCAATAGCCACGTTTAGGATGCCACTAGGTACACTGACTGTTTGATAGTATAATGGCTTAGTTAAAAAGAGTTGGAGTGTGCAATGCAGGCAGACATGCTGCAAATATCTTTACAATAGTGTGAATAGACAAAAGTACAATAGCCACGTTTAGGATGCCACTAGGTACACTGACTGTTTGCTAGTATAATGGCTTAGTTAAAAAGAGTTGGAGTGTGCAATGCAGGCAGACATGCTGCAAATATCTTTACAATAGTGTGAATAGACAAAAGTACAATAGCCACGTTTAGGATGCCACTAGGTACACTGACTGTTTGCTAGTATAATGGCTTAGTTAAAAAGAGTTGGAGTGTGCAATGCAGGCAGACATGCTGCAAATATCTTTACAATAGTGTGAATAGACAAAAGTACAATAGCCACGTTTAGGATGCCACTAGGTACACTGACTGTTTGCTAGTATAATGGCTCAGTTAAAAAGAGTTGGAGTGTGCAATGCAGGCAGACATGCTGCAAATATCTTTACAATAGTGTGAATAGACAAAAGTACAATAGCCACGTTTAGGATGCCACTAGGTACACTGACTGTTTGCTAGTATAATGGCTTAGTTAAAAAGAGTTGGAGTGTGCAATGCAGGCAGACATGCTGCAAATATCTTTACAATAGTGTGAATAGACAAAAGTACAATAGCCACGTTTAGGATGCCACTAGGTACACTGACTGTTTGCTAGTATAATGGCTTAGTTAAAAAGAGTTGGAGTGTGCAATGCAGGCAGACATGCTGCAAATATCTTTACAATAGTGTGAATAGACAAAAGTACAATAGCCACGTTTAGGATGCCACTAGGTACACTGACTGTTTGCTAGTATAATGGCTTAGTTAAAAAGAGTTGGAGTGTGCAATGCAGGCAGACATGCTGCAAATATCTTTACAATAGTGTGAATAGACAAAAGTACAATAGCCACGTTTAGGATGCCACTAGGTACACTGACTGTTTGCTAGTATAATGGCTTAGTTAAAAAGAGTTGGAGTGTGCAATGCAGGCAGACATGCTGCAAATATCTTTACAATAGTGTGAATAGACAAAAGTACAATAGCCACGTTTAGGATGCCACTAGGTACACTGACTGTTTGCTAGTATAATGGCTTAGTTAAAAAGAGTTGGAGTGTGCAATGCAGGCAGACATGCTGCAAATATCTTTACAATAGTGTGAATAGACAAAAGTACAATAGCCACGTTTAGGATGCCACTAGGTACACTGACTGTTTGCTATTATAATGGCTTAGTTAAAAAGAGTTGGAGTGTGCAATGCAGGCAGACATGCTGCAAATATCTTTGCACTAGCTTGACTAGACAAAAGTACAATAGCCACGTTTAGGATGCCACTAGGTACACTGACTGTTTGCTAGTATAATGGCTTAGTTATAATGAGTTGGAGTGTGCAATGCAGGCAGACATGCTGCAAATATCTTTACAATAGTGTGAATAGACAAAAGTACAATAGCCACGTTTAGGATGCCACTAGGTACACTGACTGCTAGTATAATGGCTTAGTTAAAAAGAGTTGGAGTGTGCAATGCAGGCAGACGTGCTGCAAATGTCTTTGCACTAGTGTGACTAGACAAAAGTCCAATAGCCACGTTTAGGATGCCACTAAGTTCACTGAGTGTTTGCTAGTATAATGGCTTAGTAACAATGAGTTTGAGTGTGCAATGCAGGCAGACATGCTGCAAATATCTTTGCACTAGTTTGACTACACAAAAGTACAATAGCCACGTTTAGGATGCCACTAGGTACACTGACTGTTTGCTAGTATAATGGCTTAGTTAAAAAGAGTTGGAGTGTGCAATGCAGGCAGACATGCTGCAAATATCTTTTCACTAGTTTGACTACACAAAAGTACACTAGCCACGTTTAGGATGCCACTAGGTACACTGACTGTTTGCTAGTATAATGGCTTAGTTAAAAAGAGTTGGAGTGTGCAATGCAGGCAGACATGCTGCAAATATCTTTGCACTAGTTTGACTACACAAAAGTACACTAGCCACGTTTAGGATGCCACTAGGTACACTGACTGTTTGCTAGTATAATGTCTTAGTTAAAAAAAGTTTGAGTGTGCAATGCAGGCAGACGTGCTGCAAATATCTTTCCACTAGTTTGACTACACAAAAGTACAATAGCCACGTTTAGGATGCCACTAGGTACACTGACTGTTTGCTAGTATAATGGCTTAGTTAAAAATAGTTGGAGTGTGCAATGCAGGCAGACATGCTGCAAATATCTTTACAATAGTGTGAATAGACAAAAGTACAATAGCCACGTTTAGGATGCCACTAGGTACACTGACTGTTTGCTAGTATAATGGCTTAGTTAAAAAGAGTTGGAGTGTGCAATGCAGGCAGACATGCTGCAAATATCTTTGCACTAGTGATGAGCGAGTACTAAAAAGCTCGGGTGCTCGAAGCTCGGGCCGAGCCTCCCAAGATACTCGTGTACTCGGCCCGAGCAACGAGCCCAATGTTATCCTATGGGAGACCCGAGTATTTTTGTGAAATGACCTCCCGGCAGCATGGAGAAACCCTAAAAATGTCACAAAAGTCTCAGAAGAGTGCTCAAATGACATGGCAACAGCATGGGGAAGACCCCTTGAAGCATTTATCACTCAAAAGTCACAGCTGTGAACAATTTTGTCCGCGTTTTACGCCATTTTTACGGACTCACCAGAAAACCTTCCAAAATGACCCCAAAATGATTTTTCATGGCAGAAATGTTAAGGGCACATACCCAATAGTGAGATAGAGCTGGTGTATGTTACTTTTTGAGATTAATACATGAAAGATTTTACGTGAAAACATTGTGTGGCACTCCGATGTCCCTGAGAAGAGACGTACATGAAGGCCTCTTGAGTCTAATGTGCCCATTTTGAGGAAGTGAGTCTTTGTAGTATTTTCCTTTGCCAGGGCAGTCCAAAATTGTGAGGTTCACCAATGTCCCTGGATAGAGACGTGCATGATGGCCTGTAAACCTGAAGTGCCCATTGTAAGGAAGTGGGTCTATTTCAGTATAGCCCTTTGCCAGGGCAGCCAAAAATTGGGAGGCTCCACATTGTCCCTGGATAGAGACGTGCATGATGGCCTGTAAACCTGAAGTGCCCATTGTAAGGAAGTGGGTCTATTTCAGTATAGCCCTTTGCCAGGGCAGCCAAAAATTGGGAGGCTCCACATTGTCCCTGGATAGAGACGTGCATGATGGCCTGTAAACCTGAAGTGCCCATTGTAAGGAAGTGGGTCTATTTTAGTATAGCCCTTTGCCAGGGCAGCCAAAAATTGGGAGGCTCCACATTGTCCCTGGATAGAGACGTGCATGATGGCCTGTAAACCTGAAGTGCCCATTGTAAGGAAGTGGGTCTATTTTAGTATAGCCCTTTGCCAGGGCAGCCAAAAATTGGGAGGCTCCACATTGTCCCTGGATAGAGACGTGCATGATGGCCTGTAAACCAGAAGTGCCCATTGTAAGGAAGTGGGTCTATTTCAGTATAGCCCTTTGCCAGGGCAGCCAAAAATTGGGAGGCTCCACATTGTCCCTGGATAGAGACGTGCATGATGGCCTGTAAACCTGAAGTGCCCATTGTAAGGAAGTGGGTCTATTTCAGTATAGCCCTTTGCCAGGGCAGCCAAAAATTGGGAGGCTCCACATTGTCCCTGGATAGAGACGTGCATGATGGCCTGTAAACCTGAAGTGCCCATTGTAAGGAAGTGGGTCTATTTTAGTATAGCCCTTTGCCAGGGCAGCCAAAAATTGGGAGGCTCCACATTGTCCCTGGATAGAGACGTGCATGATGGCCTGTAAACCTGAAGTGCCCATTGTAAGGAAGTGGGTCTATTTCAGTATAGCCCTTTGCCAGGGCAGCCAAAAATTGGGAGGCTCCACATTGTCCCTGGATAGAGACGTGCATGATGGCCTGTAAACCTGAAGTGCCCATTGTAAGGAAGTGGGTCTATTTCAGTATAGCCCTTTGCCAGGGCAGCCAAAAATTGGGAGGCTCCACATTGTCCCTGGATAGAGACGTGCATGATGGCCTGTAAACCTGAAGTGCCCATTGTAAGGAAGTGGGTCTATTTCAGTATAGCCCTTTGCCAGGGCAGCCAAAAATTGGGAGGCTCCACATTGTCCCTGGATAGAGACGTGCATGATGGCCTGTAAACCTGAAGTGCCCATTGTAAGGAAGTGGGTCTATTTTAGTATAGCCCTTTGCCAGGGCAGCCAAAAATTGGGAGGCTCCACATTGTCCCTGGATAGAGACGTGCATGATGGCCTGTAAACCTGAAGTGCCCATTGTAAGGAAGTGGGTCTATTTCAGTATAGCCCTTTGCCAGGGCAGCCAAAAATTGGGAGGCTCCACATTGTCCCTGGATAGAGACGTGCATGATGGCCTGTAAACCTGAAGTGCCCATTGTAAGGAAGTGGGTCTATTTCAGTATAGCCCTTTGCCAGGGCAGCCAAAAATTGGGAGGCTCCACATTGTCCCTGGATAGAGACGTGCATGATGGCCTGTAAACCTGAAGTGCCCATTGTAAGGAAGTGGGTCTATTTCAGTATAGCCCTTTGCCAGGGCAGCCAAAAATTGGGAGGCTCCACATTGTCCCTGGATAGAGACGTGCATGATGGCCTGTAAACCTGAAGTGCCCATTGTAAGGAAGTGGGTCTATTTTAGTATAGCCCTTTGCCAGGGCAGCCAAAAATTGGGAGGCTCCACATTGTCCCTGGATAGAGACGTGCATGATGGCCTGTAAACCTGAAGTGCCCATTGTAAGGAAGTGGGTGTATTTCAGTATAGCCCTTAGGCAGGGCAGCCAAAAATTGGGAGGCTCCACGTTGTCCCTGGGTAGAGACGTGCATGAGGGCCTCAAAACATTGTTCCCATTGCAAAGGAGCGGGTCTCCTGTCGTTGTAATGTCCATTCTGCAAAGAATGGGCGAAAAAATTTACCACTGGGGGTATACCTGAAACAAAGACCTAACTATTGTAACGGTCATCATGATGGCGCATGAGGAGAAGGAGGAGCAGTCCAGCGATTATCCAAAGTCGAGAAGTGTACCCATGGGTGAGTGGAGGTACATGGCAAACTTTAAACTCCGCTCTCATTTGCTGGTGGTGTGGTGAAGTCTGGCCCAATCCAACCCTTGTTCATCTTTATCAGAGTCAGCCTGTCAGCATTTTCAGTTGACAGGCGGGTGCGTTTATCTGTAATGATTCCACCTGCGGCACTAAAAACACGCTCTGACAAAACGCTAGCAGCAGGGCAGGCCAGGACTTCCAAGGCGTAGAGAGCCAATTCATGCCACGTGTCCAGCTTGGATACCCAATAATTGTAAGGCACAGAGGAATGTCGGAGTACAGTTGTTCGATCTGCAAGGTACTCCTTCAGCATCTGGGCAAACTTAGGATTTCTTGTGGCACTACCCCGCACCTCAGGGGCTGTGGTACGTGAGGGGCTGAGAAAACTGTCCCACATCTTAAAGACTGTTCCCCTACCTCTGGCGGATTGGACTTGTGCCTCTCTCGGCTGTACGCCTCGGTTGTCCACTGATTCCTGACCTATGCCGCTAGCGTTTTGTGAGGGGAATGCTTTGCCTACTTCCGTGAGTATGGCCTTCCGAAACAGCTGCATTTTGGTTGACCTCTCCTCCACGGGAATAAGAGACAAAAAGTTCTCCTTGTAGCGTGGGTCTAACAGTGTTACCAACCAGTAATGATTGTCGGCCAAGATGTTCTTAACGCGAGGGTCACGAGACAGGCAGCTTACCATAAAGTCAGCCATGTGCGCCAGACTCTTAACAGCCAGGACTTCAGTAGCCTGACCAACAAGATGACTGAACATGCTGTCCTCCTCCTCCTCCTCCTCCTCCTCCTCCTCATCTACCCTGTCCTCTGGCCAGCCACGCTGAATCGAGGATATGACTGGTGTGCATGTCATATCCTCAATTTGGCCGGAGAGTTGCTCCATGTCTTCATCCTCCTCCTCGTCATAGTCCTCCACTGCACGTTGTGATGAGACGAGGCTGGGCTGTGTGTTATCACCCACACCCACTACTGTTTCTTGCTGCAACTCATCGCGCTCCGCCTGCAATGCATCATGTTTGTTTTTCAGCAGGGACCGTTTTAGAAGGCAGAGTAGCGGTATGGTGACGCTAATAATGGCGTCATCACCACTCACCATCTTGGTGGAGTCCTCAAAGTTTTGGAGGATGGTACATAGGTCTGACATCCATCTCCACTCCTCAGGTGTTATGTGTGGAGTTTGACCCATTTCCCGACGGCTTAGGTGATGCAGGTACTCAACAACTGCCCTCTTCTGCTCACATATCCTGACCAACATGTGCAGAGTTGAATTCCAACGCGTGGGGACATCACACACCAGTCTGTGAGCCGGAAGATGCAAACTGCGCTGAAAGCCGGCAAGGCCGGCTGAAGCAGTAGGTGACTTTCGAAAATGTGCAGACAGGCGGCGAACTTTTACCAGCAGATCAGACAGCTCTGGGTATGACTTTATAAACCGCTGAACCACGAGGTTGAGCACATGGGCCACGCATGGAACATGTGTCAGCTGGCCTCGCCTCAAAGCCGCCACCAGGTTCCGGCCATTGTCACAAACGACCTTTCCTGGCTTTAGGTTCAGAGGTGTGAGCCAGTGATCTGCCTGCTGTTTCAGAGCTGTCCACAGCTCTTCTGCATTGTGGGGTTTGTCACCTATGCAGATTAGCTTCAGCACAGCCTGTTGCCGCTTCGCCGAGGCAGTGCTGCAGTGCTTCCAGCTTGTGACTGGTGTGGAGGGCACAGTGGATGAGGATGCGCAGGAGGAGGAGGAGGCTGAAGAGCATGACATTCCGGAGCTGTAGAGTGTGGGTGAAACACTGACTGAGGTAGGGCCTGCAAACCTTGGTGTGGGAAGGACGTGTTCCGTCCCTCGCTCAGACTGGGTCCCAGCTTCCACAATATTAACCCAGTGTGCCGTCAACGAGATGTAGCGGCCTTGCCCACAAGCACTTGTCCACGTGTCTGTGGTTAGGTGGACCTTGGGTGAAACAGCGTTGTTCAGGGCACGTGTGATGTTTTGTGACACGTGGTTATGCAACGCGGGGACGGCACACCGGGAGAAATAGTGGCGGCTGGGGACCGAGTAACGTGGGACAGCTGCCGCCATCAGGTCACGGAATGCTTCTGTCTCCACCAGCCTAAAAGGCAACATTTCCAGCGCAAGCAGTCGCGAAATGTTAGCATTTAGAACTGTGGCATGTGGGGTGTTGGCAGTGTATTTGCGCCTGCGTTCAAAGGTTTGCTGAATGGATAACTGAACGCTGCGCTGGGACAAGGACGTGCTTGATGATGGTGTTCTTTCTGCGTAGGCAACTGCAGGTGCAGGAGTGGAGGAGGCTTGTTCGCAGGCAGCATGGACAGAGGATTGGCTCGCATGCACAACCAGCGAAGACGTAGCAGTGACATCAGCAAACACTGCTCCTCGACTCTGTTGTACTTCCCACAAAGTCGGGTGCTTGGCTGACATGTGCCTGATCATGCTGGTGGTGGTCAGGCTGCTAGTTTTGGTACCCCTGCTGATGCTGGCACGGCAGGTGTTGCAAATGGCCTTTTTTGAATCATCTGGATCCAACTTAAAAAACTGCCAGACTCGTGAAGACCTAACATTTGTACAGGCACCTTGTGTCGTCGTGTTGTTCCGGGGAACGGTTGCCTGACTTCTGCCTGGGGCCACCACCCTGCTTCTTACTGCCTGTTGTGATGCTACGCCTCCCTCCCCCTGTGCACTGCTGTCCTCGCTCTGCATATCCTCCTGCCAGGTTGGGTCAGTTACTGGATCATCCACCACGTCGTCTTCCTCTTCCGCACCCTGCTCCTCCTCCTGACTTGCTGACAATTGTGTCTCATCATCGTCCACCACTTGTTGAGACACGTTGCCAACTTCGTGAGAACGTGGCTGCTCAAATATTTGGCCATCTGTACAGACGATCTCCTCATGACCCACTTCAATATGAGCTGGCGAGAGGCCAGAATGTGTGAATGGAAACGTGAACAGCTCTTCCGAGTGTCCAAGTGTGGGATCATTAATGTCCGAGGAGGACGTGTACTCAGCCTGGTGGTAGGAAGGAGGATCAGGTTCAGAAATGTGCGGTGCAGTATCACGGCTACTGACACTTGACCGTGTGGAAGACAGAGTGTTTGTGGTGGTGCCAATCTGACTGGAAGCATTATCCGCTATCCAACTAACAACCTGTTGACACTGGTCTTGGTTCAAGAGCGGTGTACTGCTGCGGGCCCCAAGAATTTGGGACAGGACGTGCGAGCGACTAGATGTGGCCCTTTGTTGTGGCGAAATTAGAGCTTGCCCACGACCTCGGCCTCTGCCTGCACCACCATCACGTCCACTTCCTTGTTCCTTGCCAATGCCCTTGCGCATTTTGCAATGCTGTGCACTGCTGACGTGTATATTCACTACTTGTGCGTTATATCAAAGTTTCTGGAAATTGCACACAAGTGCACCTGTACGCTGCCACCGACAGGCACACACGTGCGGTTTTTAAATGCAAGCACGGACGCACTAAGAACCTAACACAGGTTTTAGGAGCAAAAATTAAGAACTCTGACACTATCAGCCACTGCTGACTGACGTGTATTATACACTACACTTGTGCGTTATATAATAGTTTGGTAAACGCACACCAGTGCACCTGTACGCTGCCACCAACAGGCACACACGTGCGGTTTTAAAAACCAAGCACGGACGCAATAATAACCTAACACAGGTTTTAGGAGCAAAAATTAAGAACTCTGACACTATCAGCCACTGCTGACTGACGTGTATTATACACTACACTTGTGCGTTATATAATAGTTTGGTAAAAACGCACACCAGTGCACCTGTACGCTGCCACCAACAGGCACACACGTGCGGTTTTAAAAACCAAGCACGGACGCAATAATAACCTAACACAGGTTTTAGGAGCAAAAATTAAGAACTCTGACACTATCAGCCACTGCTGACTGACGTGTATTATACACTACACTTGTGCGTTATATAATAGTTTGGTAAACGCACACCAGTGCACCTGTACGCTGCCACCAACAGGCACACACGTGCGGTTTTAAAAACCAAGCACGGACGCAATAATAACCTAACACAGGTTTTAGGAGCAAAAATTAAGAACTCTGACACTATCAGCCACTGCTGACTGACGTGTATTATACACTACACTTGTGCGTTATATAATAGTTTGGTAAACGCACACCAGTGCACCTGTACGCTGCCACCAACAGGCACACACGTGCGGTTTTAAAAACCAAGCACGGACGCAATAATAACCTAACACAGGTTTTAGGAGCAAAAATTAAGAACTCTGACACTATCAGCCACTGCTGACTGACGTGTATTATACACTACACTTGTGCGTTATATAATAGTTTGGTAAAAACGCACACCAGTGCACCTGTACGCTGCCACCAACAGGCACACACGTGCGGTTTTAAAAACCAAGCACGGACGCAATAATAACCTAACACAGGTTTTAGGAGCAAAAATTAAGAACTCTGACACTATCAGCCACTGCTGACTGACGTGTATTATACACTACACTTGTGCGTTATATAATAGTTTGGTAAAAACGCACACCAGTGCACCTGTACGCTGCCACCAACAGGCACACACGTGCGGTTTTAAAAACCAAGCACGGACGCAATAATAACCTAACACAGGTTTTAGGAGCAAAAATTAAGAACTCTGACACTATCAGCCACTGCTGACTGACGTGTATTATACACTACACTTGTGCGTTATATAATAGTTTGGTAAACGCACACCAGTGCACCTGTACGCTGCCACCAACAGGCACACACGTGCGGTTTTAAAAACCAAGCACGGACGCAATAATAACCTAACACAGGTTTTAGGAGCAAAAATTAAGAACTCTGACACTATCAGCCACTGCTGACTGACGTGTATTATACACTACACTTGTGCGTTATATAATAGTTTGGTAAAAACGCACACCAGTGCACCTGTACGCTGCCACCAACAGGCACACACGTGCGGTTTTAAAAACCAAGCACGGACGCAATAATAACCTAACACAGGTTTTAGGAGCAAAAATTAAGAACTCTGACACTATCAGCCACTGCTGACTGACGTGTATTATACACTACACTTGTGCGTTATATAATAGTTTGGTAAACGCACACCAGTGCACCTGTACGCTGCCACCAACAGGCACACACGTGCGGTTTTAAAAACCAAGCACGGACGCAATAATAACCTAACAGGTTTTTTTGGGGAGCGACAATTACAGTACAGACAAGTCAGACACTATCTGGACTGTTTTACACTGTGTACACCAGCCCCAGATATGAAGGCTGGTATACGGTCACCACTACCCTGCCTGCCTGCCTGCCTGTATACTGCTACAATAGTCCTGACAAGGACTCTTTTGGTCACTAGCCTGTATTCAGACCTGGCTATACCCTGCCTGTATATAGCAACAATAGTCCTGAGAAGGACTCTGCTACTGTACGCCGACCTGGCTATACCCTGCCTGCCTGTATACAACTAGAATAGTCCTGAGAAGGACTTTTGGTCACACTGTTTGCAGCCCTGCAACTGAAAAAGCTATAAAGGGCCGCAAAGCTTTCCCTGAATCAGCGACACTCTCCCTACACTCACTGTCAGAATAGCTGTGAGCAGAGCACAGCGCGCCGGCCTATATAAAGGCTCGGTGACGCTGTGCAGGCCGGCCAATCACTGCAATTCCACAACTAACAGGGCTGTGGCATTGCAGTGGTCTGCCAGCCAATCCCTGCATGAGGGCTGGCTCTCAAAAGAGCGCCAACATGCAGAAATGAAGACCACGAGTAAAGCACGAGTATCGCGAGATTACTCGGTCCCCGCCGAGCAGCCCGAGTACAGTGATACTCGTGCGAGTACCGAGTAGTGACAAGCATGCTCGCTCATCACTACTTTGCACTAGTTTGACTACACAAAAGTACAATAGCCACGTTTAGGATGCCACTAGGTACACTGACTGTTTGCTAGTATAATGGCTTAGTTAAAAAGAGTTTGAGTGTGCAATGCAGGCAGACGTGCTGCAAATATATTTGCACTAGTTTGACTAGACAAAAGTCCAATAGCCACGTTTAGGATGCCACTAGGTACACTGACTGTTTGCTAGTATAATGGCTTAGTTAAAAAAAGTTTGAGTGTGCAATGCAGGCAGACGTGCTGCAAATATCTTTCCACTAGTTTGACTACACAAAAGTACAATAGCCACGTTTAGGATGCCACTAGGTACACTGACTGTTTGCTAGTATAATGGCTTAGTTAAAAAGAGTTGGAGTGTGCAATGCAGGCAGACATGCTGCAAATATCTTTACAATAGTGTGAATAGACAAAAGTACAAAAGCCACGTTTAGGATGCCACTAAGTACACTGACTGTTTGCTAGTATAATGGCTTAGTTAAAAAGAGTTGGAGTGTGCAATGCAGGCAGACATGCTGCAAATATCTTTACAATAGTGTGAATAGACAAAAGTACAATAGCCACGTTTAGGATGCCACTAGGTACACTGACTGTTTGCTAGTATAATGGCTTAGTTAAAAAGAGTTGGAGTGTGCAATGCAGGCAGACATGCTGCAAATATCTTTACAATAGTGTGAATAGACAAAAGTACAATAGCCACGTTTAGGATGCCACTAGGTACACTGACTGTTTGCTAGTATAATGGCTTAGTTAAAAAGAGTTGGAGTGTGCAATGCAGGCAGACGTGCTGCAAATATCTTTCCACTAGTTTGACTACACAAAAGTACAATAGCCACGTTTAGGATGCCACTAGGTACACTGACTGTTTGCTAGTATAATGGCTTAGTTAAAAAGAGTTGGAGTGTGCAATGCAGGCAGACATGCTGCAAATATCTTTACAATAGTGTGAATAGACAAAAGTACAATAGCCACGTTTAGGATGCCACTAGGTACACTGACTGTTTGCTAGTATAATGGCTTAGTTAATAAGAGTTGGAGTGTGCAATGCAGGCAGACGTGCTGCAAATATCTTTGCACTAGTTTGACTACACAAAAGTCCAATAGCCACGTTTAGGATGCCACTAGGTACACTGACTGTTTGCTAGTATAATGGCTTAGTTATATTGAGTTGGAGTGTGCAATGCAGGCAGACGTGCTGCAAATGTCTTTGCACTAGTGTGACTAGACAAAAGTCCAATAGCCACGTTTAGGATGCCACTAGGTACACTGACTGTTTGCTAGTATAATGGCTTAGTTAAAAAGAGTTTGAGTGTGCAATGCAGGCAGACGTGCTGCAAATATCTTTCCACTAGTGTGACTACACAAAAGTACAATAGCCACGTTTAGGATGCCACTAGGTACACTGACTGTTTGCTAGCATAATGGCTTAGTTAAAAAGAGTTGGAGTGTGCAGAGGACAGGAGGGTACAGTGCCAGGATTGTGGGGCTCTGGGTAGAGGAATGGAAGCCTGCCTTTCTATTCCCTCCTGATGGTGAAATGCAGCGACGAAATCCCTGACCTGGGCTACACAGACGCTGTCTCTGTTTTCAGGACCTGTCACCTATGGCTCTGACCCTACCGGTTTGAGCCCTTAAAAGGACTGATAGAAAGTGCTCTCCCTAAGCTGTCTAATGCTGTGTATGGAGCGCATACAGCTGTATCGGCGATAGGACAAAGGACGGAGCTGCGACAGTGATGTCTGACACCAAAGACGCAGAAGAGATAATGGCGTCCTGGAGGAAAATGTCCGGTTTTATAATGCAGGGACATGTGACATGGACATCCTATCACACATGCCGTTGCTTCTCTGGCTAAAAGTCCACTTAGCTGTGTGTGTGTCTGGGATTGGCTGACATGCTGGCCCACCCCACTACACGCGCGCGCTTAGGGAAGGAAGACAAGGAAAAAAAAAAAAAAAATGGCGATCGCCATTATACAATCAGCAGTGATCTGAAGGCGCTGTTCCCGCACACTATACACTGAAATGTCATAATAGTGTGATTCACAGAGTGACTTACACTATTACAGCGGAAACCAAGCTAGGAATTAGCTGTTTTTTTGCTGCTAGAACCGTTCTCCAACGTTTCTAGAACTATCGAGCTTTTGCAAAAAGCTCGACTTCTAGTTCGATCTAGAACAGGCCCCAAAATCACTCGAGCCTAGAACTGGAGAACCTCGAACCGCGAACCGCGCTCAACTCTAGTAATAATAGCAAGCTTTCAAGACTACTCAGGTCTCTTCATACCATACCTGCATAATCCCGAAAGCTTGCTATTATTACCATCTTTTCAGTTAGCCATTAAAATGTATCAACTACTGAGGACTCTCGGTTCTTTTAAACAAACTTTTTTTTGCAGGGCAATTTTCCTGCACTTACCTTCTTTTTGCTTCCTTTTGCCTCCCTCTAGCCCTTATCACAACAATTTTACAGGCATTTTAAAGCACCAAAGTTCTGGACCCCATTGACTTCTATGGGATCCGGGGTCAAATTTGGGTCAAGTTAAGGTACCAAACTGAACTTGCTGCAACTTTCATAAAATTACTTTTTATCTGCTGCAGATTTAGCAGTCCTGTGAATGCTGAGCTCCTTTTAACCGCTCCCAAACCACTGATTAACATATTTCTCTGCACATTGTGCAAAGGTAGAAAGCTGCTAATCAGTGGTGGGGTAATAGAGAGCTTATATATATGGCATCAGATTTTCAAGTCAGTTTTAAACACATAAAATGAATGTTTCTGTCTCTGCATTATGCTGCTCTCAGACTACGCAGCAAAAACATGGTGGTACACTCTCTTTAAACGACCCTTGACCAGCAAACATGTTGGCATTCAACAGTTATTTGGCGCCACAGGACAGCTGGTATAAATGCAGCTTGTTGTATTTACACTGTCCAATAATCATGAACAAGCATTCCAATGAAAATTAATATCTTAATAACTGGTGGCCAATTTCTCATTGACAGAACATTGACAGAACAAAATGCTACATAGTTTGGTAGAATGATTTCTAAGCAAAGTCATCCCTCTTTCAAGTTCATGACACCTGAGCAATGAATGCAACTAGCTTCTGCATATAGGAGGCATCTTGAAGCTGTCATCACCATCAAGACTTAAATATTTAAATAAATTTCAGTAAGCGTGTTCAATACTTTTTCTCAGTGTCATTTTCCATCATTACACATCAGTAAATTTATGGACATCTTTGGTTTGATTTCTTTGCCTCTGTGGATGTGGGGTTGTTACCGACATCTGGTAAGAAATTCATGTCAAAAGCACCTTTATAAATATATTTACTTAAAAAATTGGTGACGTGTTGAATACTTATTTCACCAGCATTATATAGGCACATTTTTTTTTACCAATCCTCGCAATAAAAGAACTTCAACTCAATCCTCTATGGATCGATCCGCTCATCTCTAATAGCAATGTCTCTGTAAAAAATGGATAGATATTTAGTCAAAAAATTGGTGACGTGTTCCATACTTATTTCACCCTCTGTATGGTGCCAATAATACGACAGTCTCTGCTCATAGAAAGATCATATTACCAATTGTTCTATGCGTATGTGAAGTGCAGTCAGTCTGTCTAAACAGGATATTATACAATCTCCAATAAGCTTACATGTAAATACTTGGGGGTCTTTATTTGGATGTCTTTGGCCAGTCTATAGTAAATCCACAATTATTTATATGTAGATCCGTGAAAGGAATAAGGTACTCCCAATCTTATACGGATTCCTAAGCATGCTAGGATGGCTTCCACTTCTTTTGGAGTTTACGACTACTCTTCTACTAATACTATTATTACTGTAATATGTCCCCCCAAAAAAATCATCAACCTATATTCAAATGGTCCAGAATTCCTTCTAATTTTAATAACTGGAAAAGATATCACTAGTGATGAGTGAGCGCAATCGGCACTGATCGCATCAGGGTGCTCACGTATGCTCGTTGATTGAGTAACGCTGGTGTTTGAGTGCCAAGCTCGAGTCCACGGTTCACATGTCTCACAACTCTTTTCAGCCAGTAAACTTGTAGGGATTGCTTGACAAACACAGTAATGCCAGAGCCATGTTGGCTGTTGGCATTTCTGTGATTGGCTGGCTGCATTGCATCATCAGGTCTTATATGAGACCTAGGGGTGCGATGCTCGGCACACTGCAGTTCAGGGAGAGTTGATGTAGGAGAGAGCGGTTAGATTTGATCAGGAATATAGACAGGGCTTTACACTTGCGCTTTTAATGTCTTTCATGTGGCTTTAAAGAGGGTTTTTAGCCTGGTTTAATTGAATAAATATATATAGATATATATATATATATAAATATATATATATATATATATATATATATATATTTTTTTTTTTTTTTTAAACTGTGTGGAGCCCCATCTCTGTTTTTATAAACAGCCAAGGTAAAGCTGCCAGTGGAGGGCTGGTATTATCAGGCTGGGAAGGCTTATGGGTATTTGGCCTTTCCCAGCATAAAAATAGGAGCTCACAGTAGCCCTAGAATTGGTGCTACTCTAATCCCATTAGATACGGTGATTCTGGCGCTTTGCCCTAGCTCTTCCTGATTGCCCTACACGGTGGAAATCACGCTAATATTTTTGGGGCTTGATGTCATCTGTGAATTGTCAGCTAACATCAAACCCAGGGGTTTTTAACCCCTTCACGACCTTTGACGGATCTTTCCATCATGGAGTGTGTCACGTGAGTCCCCGCCCCCTGCCACGGGCAGGATGCGGCGATTCACGCACATATCAGCTGTTTTTAACAGCTGACATGTGTGCCTGCATGTTACGAGTGGAATCGCATTCCACCCGTAACATTAACCCCTTACATCTTGCTGCCAAAGTCTGGCAGCGAGATGTTTATACACGCGGTCATGATTTTCACTTACCGCCGCCCCCACCGGAAGTCACGTGAGTGATCACGTGACTTTCTGTGGTTGCCATGGTAGCACAGGGTCATGTGATGACGCCTGCAGCTATGACGAGTCACTTTAGTTTTCACTCGGCCCGGAGCCGAATGAATCAGGAAGTGACCGTATCTGCTGTTTATAGCTGTATAGCTGTGACCAGCAGATAGTGCACAGTGATCGGATTGCTGATCGCTATAGCCCCCTAGGGGGACTAGTAAAATAAAAAAAAGTTTTAAAAAGTTTTAAAAAATAAAAAAAAAACAAAAAAACCTAAATGTTCAAATCACCCCCCTTTTACTCCATTGAAAATTAAAGGGTTTAAAAATAAATAAATATACACATATTTGGTATCACCGCATTCAGAAATGCCCGAACTATCAAAATATAAAATCAATTAATCTGATCAGTAAACGGCGTAGTGGCAAAAAATTCCAAACGTCAAAATTACGTTTTTTGGTCGCCGCAAGTTTTACGCAAAATGCAATAACAGGCGATCAAAATGTAGCATCTGCGCAAAAATGGTACCATTAAAAATATCAGCTTGAGACGCAAAAAATAAGTTGTCAATGAGCCATAGACCCCAAAAAATGAGAACACTATGGGTTTCGGAAATGGCGCAAAACGTACGCCACTTTTATTGGACAAGCTTGTGAATTTTTTTTAACCCCTTACGTACAAGTAAACCTATACATGTTTGATGTCTACAAACTCGCACCGACCTCAGGCATCAAACCCACACATCTGTTTTACCATATAGTGAACACGGTGAATAAAACATCCCAAAAACTATTGTGCGATCACACTTTTTTTGCAGTTTTTCCACACTTGGAATTTTTTTGCTGTTTTCCAGTACACTATATGGTAAAACTTATGGTTTCATTCAAAAGTACAACTTGTCCCACAAAAAACAAGCCCTCATATGGCAAAATTGAAGGAAAAATAAAAAAGTTACGGCTCTCGGAAGAAGGGGAGCAAAAAACAAAAACGCAAAAACGGAAAGTGCCCGGGGGCTGAAGAGGTTAAAAGATAGGCGTCTGCCATTACTAACTTAGTAAGTGAAAAGTTAAAAAAAACACACATACAGGAACAATTAGTTTATTTGAATAAAAGTCTCTGCCAGACTATCCCTCATTCACCAGTTTATTAAAAATTGTGGCCAAGAGGCTCTGATGTAGTTCATGATCCACGACTACAACTCTGACTACTGTGAGTAGCAGTAAAGTACAGCTATTCACAGATGCTGGAAACGATGACATTGCTCACCAGAGCCGCCTGCTCAATGCTGTGTTTAGTGAGACCCCGCACCTCTGATGAGCATTGTCGTCACCTAGCGTCTCTGAATAGCTGCACTTTACTGGTACTCACAGCAGGTGTTGCAGTTGAAGTCATGGATTGTGGATTACTTTGGAGCATCATGTGAACATATTTTAATACATTTGTGAATGAGGGAAAGTGTGGAGGAGTCTTTATTAAAATAAACTTTTTTTTTGTGTGTTTTTAATTTTACACTTACTGGTCACAGAAATGGGGGGTCTTATAGATTCCTCTTTATTACTAACCCCTGAGCTTGATGCCAGCTGACATTACACAGCTGCCATCAACCCCATTAACGTATTACCCTAATTGCCACTGCACCAAGGCAATTGGGAAGAGTTGAAGCAAAACACCAACTTCAAACTAAGAAATAACCATAGGCGTTGCCAGCCTGATAATACCAGCCCACAGCTGTCTGCTTCATCTTGTCTGGTTATCAAAAAATGGGGGGGACACAAAGCTTTTTTTTTTTAAATAATATTAATTACATTTTTTTATTCCCAGTAGTGACTTGGGAGTCAGATATGCATCTAGGTGTCTTTTCATGCATTTTTCTGGCCTATGCAGCACTCTAGTGGGGTCTGCCGGAAAAATGCTTGAGTTCCCCTTAGGCTATGTGTCCACGGTAGAATGTACCTGCGGATTTTTCTGCATGAAAATCCGCGACTTTCGCGGCAAATCCGCACCTTATTTTTGCCGCGGATTTACCGCGAATTTGCCGCGGATTTTGATGCGGATTTTTTTTTTTCCCCATTCTATACCCAAAATCCGCACCAAAATCCGCAACAATAATTGACATGCTGCAGATTTTTCCAGATCAAAATTCGCGGCAAATCCGCCGCGGAAAAATCCGCAGCATGGACACAGCATTTCCAAAATGCCATTGAAATGGCTTGGAAGTGCCGCTGCTGCAAATTTTCGGAAAATCCGCGGTAAATCCGCGGCAAATCCGCGGCAAAATCCGCGCAAAATCCGCAGCGTGGGCACATAGCCTTAGACTTCCATTATGCTAGTTACTCGAATTGAGGGGGTTAGGCTCTCTTGATTTGAGTAACGAGCACGTTAGCAATACAGTTAAACATTTTTTTTAATCTAATATTTTCTAATTGCACATTTTTTATTCTATTTTCTGCACATTTCTAGTGGAGGCCATCTTGTCTCAGATGCTATTAACAGCATTTATACATACAGTTTAATGCAGTCACATTGAACATATGCATCAACATTTAATAACTGACTCATTAAACTTTTATAGGAAATATTTCTAGGCATGCTCCTTGATCATTGATCTATCTATGTATTTACAATATTTCTATTGAAATATGAGACAATGTAACTACTTTTATACTACTGCCTGAAATGAGATGAATGTTGGATATAAATCTTTGCAGAGCAAAAAATTTGAGCCTAATGTTAGACAAAGTGAAAATTGCACGCTTTTAAGATTAAACTGAGGTGCAAGCCCATGTCCTTATTTCATCCATAACTGTTGCTTCTAAGACCCTCTGTACACATTATACAAACCTTGACTGAACCCACCTATATTGACCGGTATGGCAAACTGATTAATGTGTATTGGGGCCCCTAATATATCATTTTGTTGGAGTTAGGAATCCAGCATCTCCAATTTTGGACTATCGCTTTGGACTAATCACTTTTTCTCTAGAGATAAGCCACCTCCAGAGATGTTTGGCTGCTGCCACTAGTGGACACAGACAGAAAGGGGCCTCTGTGCAAGAATAGTATATGGGCCTTCTGCAGTATAATTTTTCATCAAAATCCACCTGCTTTGGATGTAGAAATGGGCTCCGCAACCTCTTGGGCCCCTATGCGACTGCACAGGCTGCACCAATGATATGGCCACTCCTGGCTGCCGCTATATCATACAAATGTTTGGCTGAGCGAGTAATCTTGTGTACAGGATAGTCAGGTAAGATAGCTGCCAGACGAATGATCACCCATTGTTAAGCCGATAGCTATGTTAAGTGTATTGGGGGCTTAATGCACTATTTATGAACTTGTACCTATCATATAATGCACAGTAATGTTCAGAATTCACTACATTGAACTTCACTAAAAATGTAGGCATAATTATGCTTTGTATCTCCAATATATCTAAGCACTAAGATTACTGTTATAAGCCACTGTAATGAAAAACTGTGACCAGCTAGACCTGTAACGCTCTGTGCTTTGTATTGACATTTTTATTCTTATTTAATACCCATTGCTGTTTTGTATATTGTACAGATTATAGATTGTTGTAGCCAGAAAACAATATTTCACATGTCTGATCTGCTTTGTGTTTGCTGGATGTGTTATTCAAAGTGTGACTCAACTGTTCCTATTTTATCATTGACTTCTAGTTTCCATGGCAACTTTTTTTGGTGACTGTGACTTTCATGTATAACAAAAAATAAAACTATTCTAAACCAAATAATTGTTCTCATAAAAATCTCTATTATGCAAACTTCATCTTATATTCATGAGTTACCTTATGCGATGTTCATATCAATAAATTGTGTTACAATCTCATTAATGACATATTGGTAATGTCTTTTTTTGTAACATTTGTTGTCTTAATGAGTAAGACTTTCATTCTGAAGACGTTTAGTTAAAATTTTCTGAAAAGAATTTAAGGCTTAAAGTGCATCTGTCAGAAGGTTCAAGCCTACTAAACTGTCTATATGGGCATGCAGGCCATAGAAAAGTGAATATGATACTATGATATCTGCAATCTGATGAATGGTTCTAGAGAAATACATATTTTTTTATATGTAAATGAGCTTGTTAAGATCTTTGGGCTAGATATGTAGATCAAGAGAGCAGACTGTCAGTCATTACATGTCTCACACTGGTAATGCTCCTATTCATTTAACATAAGCTCTGGAGGCAGATTCCATTTGTATTTTTTATTTTATGTACATTGTGCGAAAAAGGACTTAAAAAGGACGTTACAAACTACAATGGGTCCTGTAAAAAACAAGGTCTCATACAACTATGTCAACTGAAAAATATAAAACTTTTTAATATTCCATGTGATTGCGCTGGATTTATATTCTATGAAAAATATAAAAGTTATAAATATAGGAAGAAGGTTAAGAGAAATTAAAAAAGTTATTGTCAATTCGATCAGGGGGTCAAGTGTCTGCATATACCCAATGTCCATACTAGGTGTCACATGACATTCATCTCTATATGATGTTCTTATTGCTCATAGTACATTATAGTGATACATAGAGATACAGTTGGAAAAACTAAACCAGTACACCTCTATTTATTAAAAAAAATTATATATATACTGTATACACACACCCAAACCCACACACACACACCCACACACACACACACACACATACACACACACACACACACACACACACATTTGGCTTATTTTCTGACAATTCATGGTTTTGTTTAAATTCATTATGCATATTGGAAATGTTAGACTTGTTTTTTCAATGTGAGCTCAGATGGAAAGGCTTTAATTGTGTAAAGTGCACCAGAGCAGTAGCCACAAGCAAGGGATTCCCTCTTTTAGGTACCTCAGCCCTCTACAGAAAAAGTGGGAGTGTGGTCCTGGCTGGGTGCGTGGACTTGTGTGGTGCAGATCATACTTTTTTGCAGGCCACTTGCTGCCATTGCTTCTGACGAGCTTGGACCAGTCCGCAGTGAAGATAGTAACATTGGTCAAGAGTTCTTAAACAACTGTCTTTTACTAAACATTTTGCTAAATTCTTCCAATTTGACTTTACATGCAGGATAATGGGCACAAAACTTAAGCATGGTTTCTTATTATAACTTCAGATACACAGCAACAGAGTCTCTGATAGTTAATTAACTTCCCATACAATGGTTTTAGTTTTACAAAAAAGAGAGATTTTCAAACCAGCTCACCCATCTGGAGAGGAACCACAAGGACCAGGACGATGCACAGAAAAATTGACAGCTCAGCTAGGTTGTGTAGACACGAGGTGAAAAATAGGGAATCCAGCATCCAATCCGGTACTTTTTTCTTTACAATATTCTTTATTTAAAAGTCCATATCCAAGATCAGTTTAAAAATAACACATAGCGGTATGTGTAGCGGTATGTGACGCGTTTTGGACGTGTCACATCCTTAGTCTAGAATGAGACCGCATAGACTGAACATTTAGGCTATAAGGGGGTGGACAGTAAATGGAATGAAACAACCATCACCGCGAATGTCATGCGATTAAAAACGTAAGCAGAAAAAATACATTGCATTATAACACATTTAAAAGTTCATTTCTGATGTTCATGCCTTTTGGCATCCTAGTTTCAAGCATGAACATCCATTTTGCTTCCAGTGTATGCAATATTTCTACCAAATTTCCACCTCGTTTAGGTATCATAACTTTTCCCAGTTGCGTTAAGCCTTAACGTCACGAAGTCACCTCCATGTTTATTTAAAAATGTTCTGAGACTGCAGAAAGGCTACAGGTGGTGGTGGCATATTGAATTTAGCATGCTGTAAATGTGATGACGTAGACAACACTACTTGACCCACAATTTATCAAGGAATGGATTTTAAAGTCCTTCTTAGACACACAAGTAGTTGTCATCGTTGTATTCAACATCAATTTACAGAGACCACAATTTTTTTGTCCACACTTATAAGAACCTTTAGAAGGTAGCCAATTGGAAGTATTTTCATTATTTGTTTTTCTATTTGTGTGATCACTAGGAGAGATACGACTCGCAATTGTCCTGTTCCTTCTTGAGACAAATGTTACTCAATATTTCAGGACATTTTTACTATTTCATCCATTGACAATATTGGCAAACATTTTTTTTATAATTTTTATTACTTGATAGTAGTCACTACTAAATTTAGTTGAAAAAACAACGGGTGACATATTTTTTGTTATAATTGATAGAGTTTTATTGTTTTCCAGATATTCCTCTCTTTCTTTCCTATCCGTTTTATTATTAGCCTTATTTAACCCCTTCACGACCGTGGACGGATCTATCCGTCCAAGATCGTGTCCCGTTAAGCCCCGCCCCCTGCCGCGGGCAGGCGGCGTGGATCGGCACACATATCAGCTGTTTTCAACAGCTGACATGTGTGCCTGCTAGCCGCGGGTGGAATCGCTTCCACCCGCGGCTATTAACCCCTTAAATCTTGCTGCCAAAGTCTGGCAGCAAGATTTAAATGCGCGCGGCCATGTTCCTTACTTACCGCCGCCCCCACCGGAAGTCATGTGTGTTATCACGTGACTATCGGTGGTTGCCATCGTAGCACAGGGTCATGTGATGACGCCTGCTGCTATGATCTTTCACTTTCGTTTTCCCTCGGCCGAGAGCAGAGGGAAAACCAAAGTGAGTGAATCTGCTGTTTACAGCTGTATTGGTGTGATCAGCAGATAGATAATAGCGATCGGATTGCTGATCGCTATAGCCCCCTAGGGGGACTAGTAAAATAAAAAAAAAAGTAAAAAAAAAGTTTTAAAAACTAAAAAAAAACAAAAAACCTAAAAGTTCAAATCACCCTCCTTTCCCCCCATTGAAAATTAAAGGGTTAAAAAATAAATAAATATACACATATTTGGTATCGCCGCGTTCAGAAATGCCCGATCTATCAAAATATAAAATCAATTAATCTGATTGGTAAACGGCGTAGTGACAAAAAAATTCCAAACGCCAAAATTACGTTTTTTGGTCGCCGCAAGCTTTACGCAAAATGCAATAACAGGCGATCAAAACGTAGCATCTGCGCAAAAATGGTACCATTATAAACGTCAGCTCGAGACGCAAAAAATAAGCCATTACTGAGCCATAGATCCCAAAAAATAAGAATGCTACATGTTTCGGAAAATGGCGCAAAACGTGCGCCACTTTTATTGGACAAACTTGTGAATTTTTTTTAACCCCTAATCCCAAAAACTATTGTGCGATCACACTTTTTTTGCAGTTTTTCCACCCTTGGAATTTTTTTGCTGTTTTCCAGTACAATATATGGTAAAACCTATGGTTTCATTTAAAAGTACAACTCGTCCCGCAAAAAACAAGCCCTCATATGGCAAGATTAACGGAATAATAAAAACGTTACGGCTCTCGGAAGAAAAGGAGCAAAAAACAAAAACGCAAAAACGGAAAGGGCCCGGAGGCTGAAGGGGTTAATGTCACTTGAGTAGCCTCTTTTTCTGAACCGATTATGTATAATTTTACATTGCTTGTCATATGTCTCCTGTGATGCACATCTTTTTGCTCTTACATACTCTCCTGTGGGGATGTTATTTATGATATGTTTTGGGTGGCAACTTGTTGCAAACAATAATGAGTTTCCAGATGTAGGTTTTCTTTAAATGTAGCATTCTACCACTTTTGTCTGGATATTTGAATTTAAACTAACATCTAAAAACAAAAAAGTTGGACGTTATATTGATGCATGAAAAAAATATTACACGGATTGTTATTTAGGTAAAAAATGAAATCCTCAATACCCTGTTCCGTACCATTCCAAATTACTATTACATCGTCAATATATCTTAAGAATAAAAAAAATCTCAGATGTAAATGGATTTTTTTCCGTGAAAGTGTACTTCTCCTCCCACCAGGACATAAAAATTTTAGCAAGTGATGGGGAAAGTTTTGCACCCATCGAACAGCCCTGGGATTGTATACAGAGCTCCCCAAAAATGTGAAGAAATTATTCTGTAGGAGAAATTGTTTTACTTCAACTATGAATTCCTGTAATTCCCAAGAATAATTGCTGTATTTTTTGAGTTGGGTTATTTAGAGCCAAAAGGGCCAAATCATGCGGGATTGATGTATATAAACTCTGGATGTTGCATGTAAGCCAGCTATATGTGTCTTTCCACTGTATATGTGTAAGAATATTTAATACATGCTCTGTGTCTTGTGCAAAGCTGGGAGACAATTATGCTAAAGGTCTTAACCTGACATCTAACCATTCAGAAATATGTTCTGTCCGATATCCTATCCCAGAAATAATGGGTCTGAAGCTTGGGGGAATACATTCTTATGCGCTTTGGGTAACTCATCTAGTAAAGGTATTTTAGGATGGGTAGGGATACAATATTCATACTGATTTTGTTTTATTATTCCCATCCTTAAACCTCTATCTAACAATTTCTCCAGGGACATTCTAACTCTGTTTGTGGGGTCTTGGTGGATTTTGCTGTATATGTTGTTATCTCTCAGCATAGTTATAATTTTTTTTTCATGTAACCCTACATCTAGTATTACAACAGATTCCCCTTTATCCGCATTCTTCACTATAATATTTGCATTTTCTGATAATGATCTTAAAGCTCTTTTTTCCAATCTTGAAATATTAGATTGAATACTTCTTTCTTTACTTCGCTGTAATTTTAAGAGTTCCTCTTGTACCAAATATTGGAAATCATCCATGACTTGGCTTTTAGACTGTTCTGGATAATATGTCGGGTTAGGCACTTTGAAAGAAAAACTCTCATCACATAAATGCGGTATTTTTGATCCGGTATCTGATAAATCCCTTAAATATTTTAGGGAGGTCTGTTCCTGGAAAGATGTAGGTAAAAATTCTTCCACCATAGGGGGTACAGATACAATATTTTGGTCTTCATTGTTGGCAAAATGTTTGCGTAATCTCAGTCTCCTGATAAAGTTATTAACATCCAATATGGTGTCAAACACATCCAATCCGGTTGTAGGTACGAAATGTAGTCCTTTCTCGAGTACATGGACTTGTTCTTTACTGATTATGTTTGCAGATAGATTTATAACTGTAAAGTCATCTTCAATATTTAGTAGTTCCTTCTGCGTGTTGAACATCTGTATTCCCTTATTATTCGAATGTTTTCGTCCTAATCTTCTCTGGCGTTTACCCTTTACCTGTTTTTTTACTTATGTGGATTATTTGATACTCTTCACATTGTAATTTGGATGAGCTGGTTGAGGGCACATTTTCATTGTGAGAAATATTAGTATTCAAATCTGTAGACTCAAAGTTTGTAGACGAAAAACTCACTTTATTATTCCTTTTTTTTCAAAATGGGATTAATACCTACTGTTCACCTTGTACGAAACTGATTCCAATTGTATATATGGTTATTTTCATAATCTATATTATCTCTCTTAAATTTGCTTTCCTTCAAAGTAGTTATGGATTCTTCAAGTTTGTTCAGGTTCACATTGATTTTATCCTTCATATTCTTAAATGTACTCGTGTCCCTAAATTTATTTAAATTACTTTCAATTTTCTTATTATTTTCTTCTAGTTTATTTATTTTCTCTGCTTCTTTATCCACAATTAATTTAATTAATTTCATCGAGCAGTCAGATAAGATGTCCCAATTTTTTATAAAATCTTGGTCATATTCCGTGGTGGGATGTTTTTTAATTCTTAATCTCCTAGGGATCATGTGATTATGCAGATAAGCCTACAGGGTTTTATTATCCCACCACACCCTGAGCCTGAATGTCATTTTCTTTTCCATATCCCACATGAGTTTTTTAAGATTGCTCTTATTCTTAGATGAAATTGCATTCAATTTATTTGTAAATATATTAGCACTGCAGCTTTGTCCAACCGGGTTTGGTTGTTCCATTAAAAAATGTGTCTGTATATGTAATAACCGGTATCTCCATGATATTTATTTAAGCAAATAATATTATTTTTTGCAAAAAATTATTAATTCCAGCTAGGTTTGTATACATATATATATATACATATATATATATGTATATATATATATATATACAGTTAGGTCCAGAAATATTTGGACAGTGACACAATTTTCGCGAGTTGGGCTCTGCATGCCACCACATTAGATTTGAAATGAAACCTCTACAACAGAATTCAAGTGCAGATTGTAACGTTTAATTTGAAGGTTTGAACAAAAATATCTGATAGAAATTGTAGGAATTGTACACATTTCTTTACAAACACTCCACATTTTAGGAGGTCAAAAGTAATTGGACAAATAAACCAAACCCAAACAAAATATTTTTATTTTCAATATTTTGTTGCGAATCCTTTGGTGGCAATCACTGCCTTAAGTCTGGAACCCATGGACATCACCAAACGCTGGGTTTCCTCCTTCTTAATGCTTTGCCAGGCCTTTACAGCCGCAGCCTTCAGGTCTTGCTTGTTTGTGGGTCTTTCCGTCTTAAGTCTGGATTTGAGCAAGTGAAATGCATGCTCAATTGGGTTAAGATCTGGTGATTGACTTGGCCATTGCAGAATGTTCCACTTTTTTGCACTCATGAACTCCTGGGTAGCTTTGGCTGTATGCTTGGGGTCATTGTCCATCTGTACTATGAAGCGCCGTCCGATCAACTTTGCGGCATTTGGCGGAATCTGGGCTGAAAGTATATCCCGGTACACTTCAGAATTCATCCGGCTACTCTTGTCTGCTGTTATGTCATCAATAAACACAAGTGACCCAGTGCCATTGAAAGCCATGCATGCCCATGCCATCACGTTGCCTCCACCATGTTTTACAGAGGATGTGGTGTGCCTTGGATCATGTGCCGTTCCCTTTCTTCTCCAAACTTTTTTCTTCCCATCATTCTGGTACAGGTTGATCTTTGTCTCATCTGTCCATAGAATACTTTTCCAGAACTGAGCTGGCTTCATGAGGTGTTTTTCAGCAAATTTAACTCTGGCCTGTCTATTTTTGGAATTGATGAATGGTTTGCATCTAGATGTGAACCCTTTGTATTTACTTTCATGGAGTCTTCTCTTTACTGTTGACTTAGAGACAGATACACCTACTTCACTGAGAGTGTTCTGGACTTCAGTTGATGTTGTGAACGGGTTCTTCTTCACCAAAGAAAGTATGCGGCGATCATCCACCACTGTTGTCATCCGTGGACGCCCAGGCCTTTTTGAGTTCCCAATCTCACCAGTCAATTCCTTTTTTCTCAGAATGTACCCGACTGTTGATTTTGCTACTCCAAGCATGTCTGCTATCTCTCTGATGGATTTTTTATTTTTTTTCAGCCTCAGGATGTTCTGCTTCACCTCAATTGAGAGTTCCTTAGACCGCATGTTGTCTGGTCACAGCAACAGCTTCCAAATGCAAATCCACACACCTGTAATCAACCCCAGACCTTTTAACTACTTCATTGATTACAGGTTAACGAGGGAGACGCCTTCAGAGTTAATTGCAGCCCTTAGAGTCCCTTGTCCAATTACTTTTGGTCCCTTTAAAAAGAGGAGGCTATGCATTACAGAGCTATGATTCCTAAACCCTTTCTCCGATTTGGATGTGAAAACTCTCATATTGCAGCTGGGAGTGTGCACTTTCAGCCCATATTATATATATAATTGTATTTCTGAACATGTTTAACAAAACTTGTGTCACTGTCCAAATATTTCTGGACCTAACTGTATATATATATATATATATATATATATATATATATATATATATAATATAATATAATATAAATCAAATCAAATAAGCTTTATTGGCAGGACCAAATACAAATTAGTTTTGCCAAAGCAAGTGTACAATAGGGACTGGGACTGTGGGGATGATGGGTAGGGACCATAGTAAGGATGGATGGGGCACATCCAGGGTGGGGACTGTAGGTAGGATGGATGGGGCACATCCAGGGTGAGGACTATAGGAAGGATGGATGGGGCACATCTAGGGTGGGGACGTTGGGGGCTATGGAAGTCCATGGCTTATCATAGTTCTCTTTCTCGAAGTTTATGACATTCGCTCACATACTGGCGCTGCAATCTCCACTGCGCTCTCTTCTTCCCCCAGCAGGGTATATGTTTTCTCTTCCTCCTTCATGGAGCTGAAATCCGAGAAGAGATGGGAGAGTCTTCTGAAGTGAGTGTCCCTCACTGCTGAGTACTTGGTGCAGTGTAGCAGGAAGTGAGTTTCATCCTCCAGGGCCTCCAGGTCACAGTGTTGGCACAGTCTGTCCTCCCTAGGCTTGTAGCTCTGCTTGTGTCGGCTGGATTCGATGGCTAGACTGTGGGCACTGAGTCTATATCGGCTCAGGGTCCTGCGGCCTCTGGGATCCGGGAGTTTTTCCAGATACGGGGCCAGTCTGTAGTCTCTCTGTAGTCTCTGGTACGTGGTCAGTTTCTATGAGGTGTTGATGTCGGTCCTCCAGTCACTGACATACCTCTCCTGGCCCTCGTCTACCATCTTTCTGATTCTGGTTCTTGTCAGGCTGCTGTGATTGGTTATTTTGACCAGTTGGGTTTGAGAGAGCTGTGCCAGGGGTCCTGGGTCATCTGGACCACGTATATATATCAGAGCTTTGTGGTGATGGGAGCTTGGATTGCTACTCTGTAGGTGAGCCCGAAATGATAGTGCCCTCTTCAGAACCGCTAGGTGTAGAGTGAATCTGCCCAGCTCGGCCCGACAGGCGCTGTGGGAAGTGCTTTGATGGACCTGGAGAAGGTGCTTACAAACTTCTAGGTGGAATATTTCTGTTGGGCTGAAATCCCACCTTGACCAATCTGGGTAAGTGTGAGGGCCCCAGACTTCACTGCCATACAGGAGGATTGGGGCGATGATGGAATCGAAGATTTTTAGCCAGACCCTCACTGGAGGTTTCAGATGATAGAGTCTCCTTCAGATGGAAACTCCTTGTTTTTCAGGGTCTCTATGGCTTGTTTGAAGCTCCCTGACTGGTGAATTTCCAGGCCCAAGTAGGTGTATTTGTCTGTTCCTGTAAGAGTGCAGTTGTTTAGGACAACATATATATATGTGACACCTGCTTTAGTAGGAGCTGCGGCCTTCCAGGTTTACCACACCGAAGACGGATTTTGCCTGCTGTAACAACTCCCTCCCAGACATTGAATCCAGACGCCCCAGTGTGGAATAGTCTGAGAGAACGGACCTGCTGCAGACAGAAGTGAGTAGGACATTGCTGTGACTTGTAGTTCTACAGTTTGAGAAGTGTGCTGGAGCAAATTACAAGGCGTTGCTAGAGAGGACTTTTGACTGCACTAACTGGGAGTTTGTATAGGACCAGCCCTGGGGACATACTGCCTTCATTACTTTAAGTGCACCAACGTACTGCAAGCGCGCCAACGTACTGCAAGCGCGCTGACATCCGCGGCAACTGGGGCCCCAATTTGGGACTGTGTCAATTGTGAGGCTGCAGCTGTTAGTTGGTATATTGTAAGTAGTCAGCAGAGTGTGTGGTGTAGGTTAAAGAGGAAGCATTACCCCTAACCTTCAGATCTATTACAAAGAGCCCCTCCTGCATTTTTGTAGAATACTGCATAACACTACCTGTCCTTTCACTGTTATTTGCTTTTTCCCTGCAATTACCATTGTCATCCTCCTGCAAATAAACCTGTTAAGATTTCTAACCTCAGTTATTGTGAGTGTGTACGGAGCGTGGGTAGGGGTTTCCCGAGTCGACCGCTAGCAGAAGACAAAGACCCTTCTGCATTCCACTAGAGCTCCTAGCAAGATTTGGGTGGAGGCACTGCGTCATATCAAGGTGAGAAATACCGAACACCCTGCCCCAGCGGCAAATTAAAGGGGTGTTACAGTGGAGGCACTGCTGAGATCGATCAAGACAGGTATCGCTGACATGGGGGCTTTAACTGAAGCACAAGTGTCCACATGGTGTGGGGAAAGAAGTATACTTGAAGAACACAGTTTTGCAGTATGCGGTGAACTCTCCAAGGTACCGGGTGAAGAGGTACTGAAGATTGTGAACCAAGTTCATGGAGTTGTCCATCCCAGAGTGGTTGACAGAAGGACTAATGAAGGGAGTCCATTATCAGCAGCTCTAATCACTACTGAGGGGACACTGGATAAAGGGTACTTTCCATCTGTCATAGCTGTGCCATTAAAACATGGACCACATTGGAATCTCACCTGGCCTGTGAGGTCCGAAGCAGGGACATCATCTTCGGGTGCAAGTTCACAGCCTAGGAGATCTAGTCGATGTCTACCTTCCACTCCTACTCGGGACAAATCTGAAGAAACAACCATGATGGTTGACGTGGTAGTGGCAACCATGGAGAAGTTAGTCACCCAGTTTACAAAATTGCAACCTGAAGGGGCCTACTGTCGTCTGAGAACCTTCTCGGGTGTCACTCCTGTCCCAGCTGTTGAAGAAGGGTATGACATGTGGAGGGATGTTACTCTGCAATATCTGGAAGAATGGCAGTGTACTGATGCAGTGAAGAAGCAGAGAATTGTGGAGAGTCTGAAGGGGCCTGCTATGGAAGTGGTGCAGGCTGCTTGGAGAAGTCAGTCAGACACAACTTCTAAAGATTACATGACTGCTCTTGAAGATGCTTTTGGATCCCCAGAGGATGCCACTTATCTCCTTTATCAACTCCGCACCACCTATCAAAACTCTGGTGAGAAGATGTCAGATTATTTTTATCGATTGGACAAATTGATGCATAGGGTCGTATCCAAGGGGGGACTTAGGCCCGAACAAGTTGATCAGTGTCGTTTAGAACAAGTGCTCCGAGGAGCTCTGACTCACGATCCCATTGCTCAACGACTGAGGTGTTGCAACAAAGGGTAGATTCCCCGTTCTTTCCATTAGTTGCTTAAAGAAGTCAGACAAGAGGAAGCTCTCCTGGCCGCCAGAGAACAAGTGACCCAGCGAGTGGCTGCTGCCCCTGTACATCTTGAATCCAGCCATCGAGAGGGAGAGTTCTTGAAGGTCATTGAGAGGCAAGGGGAACAGCTTGCCCAACTTCTAGCTGCCCAGGCTCTGAAGGTTGACCAGCTAAAGCAAATTGTTGAGACAGCTGTCAAGAGTCAAAGACCGCCTTTGCAAGTGGCAAGTGATGACCACAGTCTGGTAGAAGATACAAAGCCAGAAGAATGTTTTGTCTGTGGGAGCACCCATCATATGGCTCGCCAGTGTCCGAAGAGGTGGAATTTGAAGAGATCTCGGGACCCCCCACCTAACAAAGAAGGGGCAGACGGGAAACGGGAAAGGGGGCCAGTAGAGTCCTATACTGACCCCCTTCAAAATCAGAGGTATATTCTACTGCTCCATCTAACCCTGTCCAGTCAGAGCAATTTCCTAAAGGTCTCGTAGGACCAGCACCACATGTACCGGCCTCTATCAATGGGCAGCCATGCACTGTATTACTGGATAGTGGTTCACAAGTGTCCATCATTTTTGAGAAGTGGTACAGAAAATACTTGTCAGACGTGCCCTTGCAACCCCTATCTGGACTTGTAGTCTGGGGTTTGAGTGAAAACAGTTACCCCTACAAAGGATACGTGGCTGTCACACTACGATTCTCAGAGACTATAGCTGGGGTGGAAAGAGAGGTTCCCATCATTGCATTAGTCTGTCCAGACACTGATGAAGACCGGGAAACAGTGCCTGCCATAGTAGGGACAAATGCCAACCTATTCCGTACTCTTGCTCAGTGGTGTCGCGAAATTGGAGGTAATAGATACTCGCAGGCCCTCACAATCCATCCTGTCTGTTTGGTTGCTTATGAGAAGAAAGAGGAAGAGGAAAGGAAGGAACTACGTCCTGAACATTTTGACCTCTGTTTTGAAGGTAGTGATCTGAAGAAGGAGGAAAAGCAGTCAGTGATAAATGGTATGATGAAGCGTGCCGGAACCTTCTCATTGGGTGATTGGGACCTGGGCCTTGCAAGAGGAGTGGAGCATCACATCCGGCTGACTGATGAGAAGCCATTTCGAGAAAGATCCCGACGATTGGCTCCCGCAGATGTGGAGGATGTTCGAAAGCATTTACGGGGTTTACTGGACACTGGAGTCATAATAGAGTCCAACAGCCCATACGCATCTCCGATAGTGATCGCTCGGAAGAAGAATGGAGCTATTAGGATGTGTGTGGATTATCGCACCCTGAACAAACGCACTGTGCCTGATCAGTATACTGTGCCCAAGATTGACGAAGCTTTAGATTGCCTGCAGGGAAGCCAGTGGTTTTCTGTGTTAGATCTTCAGAGTGGATATTACCAGATACCCATGAGCAAGGAGGATCAGGAGAAGACTGCTTTCATTTGCCCTATCGGTTTCTATGAGTTTCAACGGATGCCTCAAGGGGTGACCGGTGCCCCTGCTACTTACCAGAGATGTATGGACAAGGTGATGGGAGACATGAACTTTCGTGAGGTCCTGGTTTACCTGGATGATCTGATTGTATTTGGCCACACCTTGGAAGAGCACAACCTGAGGTTATTTAAGGTGTTGGACCGGCTAGAGGAAGCTGGGTTAAAACTATCCCTCGACAAGTGCCTGTTCTGCCAGAAATCTGTGAAGTATGTAGGACACATTGTCAGCCGAGAAGGAATCTCCATGGATCCAGCCAAAATAGAAGCTGTGATGGAGTGGCCCAAACCCACCAAATTGGGGGAGCTTAGATCTTTTCTAGGTTTCAGCGGGTACTACAGAAGATTTGTGCCACAATATTCCAAGATCGCAAAGCCATTGACAGCCCTCACTCAAGGGTATCCCCCACCTCGAGGGACAGCTCGCTCCAAGAAACCTGCAACAAAAACCTACTTCAAGGTGAATGAGCCTTTCGGAGAGAGATAGACATCAGAGTGTGATGAAGCCTTTGAGAAACTCAAGTCCTGCTTGACCCAGGCACCTGTACTGGCCTATGCAGACCCCAACAAGCCATACGTACTTCATGTGGATGCTTCTTTTGATGGACTTGGAGCAGTCTTATACCAGGAGCACTATGGCGTCCTGCGGCCAGTCTACTACATCAGTCGTGGATTGTCTCCGAGTGAGCGCAATTACCCAGCACATAAACTGGAGTTCTTGGCCTTGAAATGGGCCGTGGTGGACAAGCTGCATGACCACCTCTATGGAGTGCATTTCCAAGTTCATACTGACAACAATCCACTGACCTATGTGAGGACTACAGCAAAGCTGGATGCTACTGGTCATAGATGGCTCGCCGCGCTAGTTATATATGATTTCAGCCTGAAGTACCGACCTGGTGCCACCAACATCGATGCAGATGCTCTGTCCCGGTTGCCCAGGCAGATGGTGAATGAAGAAGAAGCCTGGATTGAGGTTCCAGCCCCAGAGGTGAAAGCTATGTGTCATCGACATCAAGGAAGGATTGCTCAATCAGGGGGCTGTGCTACCTTCTTAGGGGCTCCAGAGGAAGCTCTTCCACTATTGTTCTGTCAACTGACCAACATTGATGCCGGCTCCCTGCCTCAACTGACACAAAACCAGATTGAAAAGGCTCAACAGGAAGATCCTTCTGTGGGAGTTATTCGATGGTGAATGAAAAGGGGCCAAAAGCCTGAGAGGAATGCTCTGAAGACACAAGAGTCTGTTCTCTTGACCCGACAGTTAGACTTTCTGGTGGTGAAAAATGGATTGCTGCACAGCGAGGTCAAATGCCAAAATCGAGAAGTTCGTGTCCAGTTGGTGCTTCCTGCTCAGTTCCGTGAGATGGTCATAAGGGCACTGCATGATGATCATGGACACCTTGGGGTGGAAAAGATCACCAGCCTCATAGCAGATCGGTTCTATTGGCCAAAGATGGAAGCTGACATTGAACAATACTGTAAATCTTGTAAGCGGTGTATCCTAAGGAAAACCTTACCTTCTCTGTCTGCCCCCCTTGTCAACATAACCAGTGATGGCCCCCTTGATTTAGTGTGTATCGACTTCCTTTCCATTGAGCCTGATGAAGGAAACGTCAGCAACGTTCTAGTGGTCACTGATCATTTCACAAGATATGCTCAAGCTTACACCACTAGAGATCAGAAGGCAACCACTGTGGCTAAAACCTTGTGGGAGAAATTCTTTGTGCATTATGGGCTGCCAGCACGCATCCATTCTGACCAAGGGAGAGATTTTGAGAGTCGGCTAATTAAGGAGTTGTGTGAGGTTTGTGGGATCAAGAAGTCCAGGACCACACCATTTCATCCGCAAGGAGACCCTCAGCCTGAAAGATTCAACCGTACCCTTCTTAACATGCTGGGCACTTTGGATTCAAAACAGAAAGGAAGGTGGAGTCGACACATAAGTCAATTAGTTCACGCCTACAACTGCACCAAAAATGAGTCAACAGGGTACTCGCCCTACTTCCTCATGTTTGGAAGGGAAGCCAGACTACCTGTGGATATTAGTTTTGGAGTGTCCCCTGGCAATTCATCTGGGAAGAACTACCTGAAGTATGTGTCACAGCTGAAGGAACAATTAAAGGAGGCCTACAAGTTGGCTGATGAGGCCTCTGGTCGATCCGGGAGGCGAAACAAAATGTACTACGACCGCAGAGTCCAGGACCAAGTCCTGCAACCTGGAGATAGGGTCCTCATCCGTCAGTTGGGCCTCCATGGAAAACACAAGCTTTCTGATCGATGGCGTTCAGAACCTTATGTGGTGGTAGAGAAGTTGCATGGCATCCCAGTCTACAGAGTGAAGCCTGAGAAAGGCGGGGGGGTGTTAAGACCTATCATCGTCAGCATTTGCTACCTATAGGACAGAATGTCCGATTCCAGTCGCCACAACGCACCGAAGCCCATGCAACCACCCGATCTCACCGAAGGAGTCTTCGGCCGCCGCAAGCGACGCATCCTGTGGTCCCTCCTGAAGGTAGTGAGAGTGATTCCAGTGATGAATGTGGACCATGCTTCAGATGGACAAGTGACCCAGGCTCTGTAATTCCAGATCATACAGACCAACCAGCTGAAGAAGTGTCCCAAGACGAGTGTGGTCCGGCACCAAACCCATGTTGCGATCAGTCGGGGGAGAGTTTAGAAAATGCAGAGCTACCAAGTGAAGAGGTTGCTGTCATAGAGCCTGAAAGTCAAGAGCTAGGGGTCGATGAGGGGGTCCCTGTCCCTGCTGTACACACTCGTCCAAAACTGGACATTAGACCCCCCATGATGCTGACATATGACCAGATGGGGCAAGTCACTGAGGTTCCTAGAGTAGTACACCCCTATTCCAACTATGTGTGGCCCTATTTCCCCCCTACAGCTATGTGGCCTGTTAGTGATTTGGGTGTAACTAGTTGTGGTGTTAGTCAGGATGCTTTAACACAAAATTTCCTTCCAGGTGGTGAGTCTTCATTTTGTGCTTGGGAGCCTACAGCGACTCACCAGGGGGAGAGTGTGACACCTGCTTTGGGAGCGATCTATAGTGTTCCACCCACATTCACCTCTACAGATGCTGCTTATTTGGTTGAACTGGAGAATACTACAATTCCCAAGGTGCCTTGCAAATCTGGGGGAGGAGGAAACAGGACGGAGGGGTGGAAGGAAGCTGAGTCATCTTGGAGGCGGGAAGCTGCAACTCTGGGTGAGGAGAGACTGTCTAAGAAAGTGACAGGAGGCACCATTAGTAGGAGCTGCGGCCTTCCAGGTTTACCACACCGAAGAAGGATTTTGCCTGCTGTACCAACTCCCTCCCAGACATTGAATCCAGACGCACCAGTGTGGAATAGTCTGAGAGAACAGACCTGCTGCAGATAGAAGTGAGTAGGACATTGCTGTGACTTGTAGTTCTACAGTTTGAGAAGTGTGCTGGAGCAAATTACAAGGCCTTGCTAGAGAGGACTTTTGACTGCACTAACTGGGAGTTTGTATAGGACCAGCCCTTGGGAAATACTGCCTTCATTACTTTAAGTGCACCAACGTACTGCAAGCGCGCCAACGTACTGCAAGCGCGCCGACATCCGCGGCAACTGGGGCCCCAATTTGGGACTGTGTCAATTGTGAGGCTGCAGCTGTTAGTTGGTAGATTGTAAGTAGTCAGCAGAGTGTGTGGTGTAGGTTAAAGAGGAAGCATTACCCCTAACCTTCAGGTCTATTACAAAGAGCCCCTCCTGCATTTTTGTAGAATACTGCATAACACTACCTGTCCTTTCACTGTTATTTGCTTTTTCCCTGCAATTACCATTGTCATCCTCCTGCAAATAAACCTGTTAAGATTTCTAACCTCAGTTATTGTGAGTGTGTACGGAGCGTGGGTAGGGGTTTCCCGAGTCGACCCCTAGCAGAAGACAAAGACCCTTCTGCATTCCACTAGAGCTCCTAGCAAGATTCGGGTGGAGGCACTGCGTCATATCAAGGTGAGAACTACCGAACACCCTGCCCCTGCGGCAAATTAAAGGTGTGTTACATATATATATATATATATATATATATATATATATTTAGGGGAGCAAAAAAGGTTGGCCGCAATAACAATACAAAATAGAGAGATTTTCAAAAGGACCAGTCAGCAGTGAAGATAGTAACACAGGTCAAGAGTTCTTAAACAATTGTCTTTTACTAAACAACTTGCAGAATTCTTCCAATTTGACTTTACATGCAAGATAATGGGCACAAAAATTAAGAATGGTTGTTTATTATAACTTTGGATACACAGCAACAGAGTCTCTCATGCTTAACTTCCCTTTCCCTTCTCCATCCCTTTCAGAGGAGTAACTCCAATGGGCCAAAACGCTATGGCAGAGATCAATCTGCATGATCTCAGACACTTCACGATAAAGGCCTTATATCTGCAGGTAAGATGTTGGCAAGGGGTATGCCACAACTCCAGCGAAGAGCTCCTTGCTCACAGTCGCTAACAAAGATTCTGTGTGAGGAGGCTGTTCTCTGTCCCTCACTAGGGAGGGTAACCCCATACCTGTAAAGATAAGGAGCCTGGTCGACCATCAGTTCTCCAGCTCTGTCTGTTGCATTTTTGAAAGCTATGGTCTCTAGGTGAATTCATGTTTTCTCACAGTTGATGTTCTGCTTTGTGATTGACATGAATCACCCGCTAACTACAATCTTTTGGTACTAGATGACTTGCACATCTGTACTAATCACAAGATAAACCCTATCTGAGCTGCAAACCTGAAACCAGACTCTTGCCCTATGAACTAACTCCCCCCATTGTGGGCTAGTCCCACTCAATTATTTTTACCACTGCACACATTTTGTTGCTGGGCAGAACTTCCTATGTACCAACATTCTACATAAACTCATATGTATCTTTTACTGAAAACACATTATCTTACATAATATTTATTAAAACACATTGCAATGATAGTGCTGGAAAATTCCCTTTGGGAAAAAGGGAAAAAGATGCTGTGCCTATCTGAGCGTAGTAATAAACTGTGAACAATGGGTGATCGAATTGTATAGCACTCACCAAATAGTAGGAAAATCAAGGCATATCATGGGAGCATCCCCAAACACTGATGTGGAGTCCTCCAGAGTGGTGTGGACAGAAAAGAAAGAGATATGCAATCCCTCATATTGGTGCCACTGTTCACAGTGATGGTGAGTGAACCATTGTATTGGGAATCACATAAAACTCGTACAGGTATGGATATAAGATTTTTTATTATTAAAATTTAAAATAAAGGTACAATATGTTTTGGCCGTAAAGCCTTCTACAGGTACATAAAAAAGCTTTTATGTGACAAGCGCTGTGATGTGCAGACTGTGCAATGTGATATACTATCTAATGATCGGCACATCGCAGCGCTTGTCACATGAAAGCACTGCATTGTAAAGCAGGCTGAGGGAAGTGTGAAGTGTGACCTGGGCATGTGTTCCCAGACTGCAGACTGATGTCACTCATGTAGAGGCAGCCCTGCCCCCCCCCTCCAGTGACATGCCCTGGTCAGTTGGTCCGATTCCGGTCTCCAGACTGGAAAGATCAAAGCTACAACATCAACATAGGAGTATTCATGCTACAGAGACATCAGCTTACAGGGTAGCTAGCAGATAATAAGGAAAGTGTTAGGATAAATGAAAGGGGGTCACATTAGTAGTGGAAAACCCCTTTAAAATCATAATTTATTGTAAATGGAAGTTCTGGGCTTAGGCGGGCTTTACATGTTGCGACATCGCTAGCAATTGCTAGCGATGTCCAGCGCGATAGCACCCGCCCCCGTCGCACAAGCGATATGTGGTGATTACTGCCGTAGTGAACATTATCGCTATGGCAGCTTCACTCGCACATACCTGCTCGGCGACGTTGCTGTGACTGCCGAACTATCCCTCCTTCAAGGGGGAGGTGCGTTCGGCGTCACAGCGATGTCACCACAATGTCACTAATCGGCCGGCCAATAGAAGTGGAGGGGCGGAGATGAGCGGGACATAACATCCCTCCCACCTTTTCCCTTCCACATTTCCATCGGGACGCAGGTAAGGAGATGTTTGTCGCTCCTGCAGGTTTACACACAGCGATGTGTGGAGCTGCAGGAACGACAAACAACATCGTACCTGCGGTCGACCCAAAATTCTGAAAATGAACGACGCTACACAGATCACTGATTTTCGACGCTTTTGTGATCGTTAATCGTCGCACCTAGGATTTACACGTTGCGATGTCGCTACCGGCGCTGGATGTGCGTCACTAACGACGTGACCCCGATGATATTTCGGAAGCGATGTCGCAACGTGTAAAGCCCCCTTTCTCCTGTTTCAGGAATTTTTTTTCCTCTGTATGTAAATGTTTATAATAAAAATTTTGAGTATTCTATAATATGTTACCATGGAGATTGTTTACATATTAATACTATTATATTATTTTTGCCTTCCTTATGTACTGCTTTCTTTTGTAGCGACTGTGAACAAGGCCTGAAAGGAGACAAAAATTTATATTTAAAGTCATAGCGACTTATCGAACCCTGATTGTATTGGCAAATAAAGCTTATGAATTTGGTCAAGTTTTTGTCAGAGAGTTTACTTTCCTTATGAGCACCTCTACCTTTAATCACACTTTTTTATACTATTATAGCATGTGAACACATTTTAACTTTATAATATGCTATACAATATTTTAGAACTGATAAAAGGAAATATAGAGTACATTGCAGTGAAATGATCTGAGTGATTAAACGGGTTAAATAGTAGATCTTTAAAAATCCTTGTCAGCTTTTGACATTTTGGGTTTTTTTGTGCTTTTCTCAGGTCTTGCTGAGAAGCACAAGAGCTCTTCACTGAAGTATAAATGAAGACGAACCACCATTAGCAGGGTCCTTATGTGTTATTTGCAAGGCATCTTAGAAACAACATGGTAGTTGGGTTTCATGACCCAAAGCATAATGTATCAGGTAAAGAAAAGCACCCCATTCATGGAAGAATTGTGTTTGAGAAAGTACATAAACCTTAGTTTTCTAAACTCTACCAAGACTGAATGTATTCTAGTTTTAAAAAAGGTTGGTAAAGAAAAGTAAGAATGCATCAGGGAACACTTACAATTACTAATTCACTCCTCTTGAAAAAAAAACAGACAAAATGTACATCAAGGACTCACCAGTCCTCTAGCCACAAAGAGATATGTACTTTACAATGCTCAGTACGCTTTCATCACTCTGTATTCCTTTTTTTAATTAAGGTTGTGATGTTTAAGCATTAGTATTGATTTTTTTGATATAGTATCCTTAGGTGGGTCATGGGAAACTTGAATATGTGGTTCCTGTAATGTAGCAGACTATGCCCAATTGTTTTATACTTTTGCTTATTATACTATACTATATATTATGCAGGGCGGCACGGTGGCTCAGTGGTTAGCACTGTAGTCTTGCAGCGCTGGGGTCCTGGGTTCAAATCCCACCAAGGACAACATCTGCAAGGAGTTTGTATGTTCTCCCCATGTTTACGTGGGTTTCCTTCGAGTTCTCTAGTTTCCTCTTACACTCCAAAGACATACAGATAGGGACTCTAGATTGTGAGCCCCAATGGAGACAGTGTTGCCAATGTATGTAAAGCTCTGTGGCATTAATAGCACTATATAAATGAATAAAATTATTATTATTATACTTACAAATAAAAATTATACTTTAAAAAAAGAAAAAATCTGTAGGGTTATTCTGGTTTTCATATTTACAGATAATTAACTTACTTAAAACATAACATGTGCTGCTGTATACTAATGATTTCTAAAGAGTTTAGTGACCAATCATGCTGTATGGTTTGGTAATTCTCTTCAGTGTTCAATGCCAACCATTTAATATAGATAAATATCTATTGTCATCACTAAACTGCTCCCAATCTCATGTATGTGCAATTAATTTGTACTTCCTGGGCTTGTACAAGTGCAAGAGTGATATACATGTCACGCTCCCCGGGTCCTCGGCTCCCCTTCCCGGGTCTCCTGTCCCGCTCCCCGGCTCACCTGCCACGCTCCCCGCGTCCCAGTCTCTTGTGCCCGTCCTTCCTAGGCTCCCTGGCCGCCGATCCCGGCGCCCGACGGCCTCCCAGGCCCTGGCCGGCTCCCCTGCGTCCTCCTCTCAGCCTCCTTCCCTGGCTTCTGGCACCCGGGCCGCGCGCATGCGCATTAGGGCGCGCGCGCGGTCACTGACCCTTTCTTAAAGGGCCAGCGCCCATTAACAGGAAATGAGGTTAGACAGGTACGGGGTATAAAGGGGGTTCTTGTCCAAGGGGGCGGGGCCTGATCTTCGTGTTTTCTGAGCTAGGAGTCAGGTCTCCTTGTGTTTTCCTGCCATACTTACGTATCTCTCTTCTAGAGCTGATCCCGCCTCGCCATCCAGTCCTGCTGAATCCCGAGCCCCGCACGCTGTCCGTCTGCCATCTGACAGTCCGTACCATCTCGGATCCCTGCGGTGACCCGTCATCTTGCTCCAAAGGTTCCGGACCCCGCCTGACATCATCTTGGCTTCCGAACCTGAGCTACGTCACCCGGACTGCCATCTGTGACTCCGTGGTCCCAGGGACTCCTCCGCTACCTTCACTTGCACGGACTGTTCTGCTGCCCATCAGTGCTTCAGCTACCGGACTCCCTACCACCATCTTAGAGTTCGGCCCAGTGGATCCACCTCCTGGGTCTGCCCGACCGCCCGGCCCTGACAGTAAGATCAGGCCATGGATCCCGCTGCAGCACTATTGGCCCTGCAAGAGGAACTCCAACGCCAGCGTGAAGTCCAGACCCGCATGCTGCAATTTATGACCTCCGTGGACACCCGCCTGTACACGTTACAAGCATCAATGACGCCTGCGGCAACCAGGTCCCCCACTAGGCAATCCACGGCTCCCGCACCAGTGGCAGCCGCGTCGGATGCCTCCCGCCTCCGTTTGGCGTCACCACCTCGTTATGCTGGAGATCCCAAGACCTGCAGGGGCTTCATAAACCAATGTTCCCTTCATTTCACGCAGCTGCCACATCTGTTTGCCTCCGACCAAGCCAAGGTCGCCTTCATCATGTCTCACCTGGAGGGCGAGGCACTGGCGTGGATGAACCCCTTGTGGGAGAAGGAGGACCCCATGACCAAGGATCTTCAAGAGTTCCTGCAGGCCTTTCGCAGTACCTTTGACGAGCCGGGACGCGCCTCTGCGTCTGCTTCATCACTTCTCCGCCTACGTCAAGGAACACTGACGGTGGGCCAATACGCCATCCGTTTCCGCACTTTGGCTTCTGAACTCGGGTGGAATAATGAGGCCCTGACAGCCGCCTTCTGGGAAGGACTTTCGAGTCGCATCAAAGATGAGTTAGCGGGTCGTGACGTGCCCTCCACCCTAGATGCCCTGATTGCCCTAGCCACTCGAGTGGACATTCGTTTTCAGGAGCGCTCCAAAGAGCTGGTTCGTGAGCGACGTGCGGTACGGCACTCCTCCCCGCCACAGAAATCCTCTGTGCCACAGTCATCAACAGCTGGGATTCCTGTCCACGAACCCATGCAGGTTGACCGAGTACGACAGTCTGACCAACGTCGAGCAGAGCGGCTCGCCAAGGGCCTCTGCTTTTACTGCGGAGAGGGCACACATCTCCTACGCTCCTGTCCGGAAAGGCCGGGAAACTCCAAAGCCTAGGGTTGGTAGGAGAGGCCACCCTAGGTGCTGGGACTCTCTCAGACCCAGTTATGTGGACGGTACAAGTATCAACAGGAGAGACGCGCTTCACGGCTGAGGCATACCTCGACTCCGGAGCAGCAGGCAATTTTATCCAGCAGGCCACGGTGGACAAATACCAGCTGCCTGTTACTCTACTCGAGAAGCCCCTACTGATTGCCTCGGTGGATGGGAGACCCCTCTCTGATACCATCTCCTGGATCACCAAGCCGGTGGAACTGCGTATCGGTGCTCTGCACACCGAGAACATCTCTCTCTACGTCCTTCCACACATGTCCCATCAAATCCTGCTGGGACTTCCTTGGTTGCGAACACACGAACCATCAGTCAGCTGGGGTACTGGCGAAATCACCCGTTGGGGCTCTGCCTGTCATGAAAGATGTATAAAGTCTATACAACCAGTCCGACGACCTCCGGTTCCTGAGTACCTACCGGGTCTGCCCTCGGCCTATTGGTCCTTCGCGGACGTTTTTGACAAGAAGGAGTCCGAGGTACTTCCGCCACACCGTCCCTACGATTGCGCCATCGACCTGCTCCCAGGAACAACACCACCTCGAGGACGGATATATCCGTTGTCTCCAGCCGAAACCAGGGCCATGTCCACCTACATCACGGAAAGCCTGGCAAAGGGATTCATCCGGAGATCCTCCTCTCCTGCGGGAGCAGGCTTCTTCTTCGTTAAGAAGAAAGAGGGTGACCTACGCCCATGCATTGACTACCGGGGCTTGAATCAGATTACCATAAAAAACAAGTACCCCCTACCGCTCATCCCCGAATTATTCGATCGGCTCAGAGGAGCCCGTGTGTTCACCAAACTGGATCTTCGGGGTGCCTACAACCTAGTTCGTATCCGCTCTGGAGACGAATGGAAGACCGCGTTTAATACTCGCGATGGGCACTATGAATACTGCGTGATGCCCTTCGGTCTGTGTAACGCTCCTGCCGTATTCCAAGAACTGGTGAACGACATTTTCCGGGACCTCCTCTACGTATGTGTAGTAGTGTATCTGGATGACATCCTTGTCTTCTCTCCGGACCTCCAGACCCACAGAGAGAACGTAAAGCTGGTTCTACAAAGACTGAGAGAGAATCGTCTCTACGCCAAATATGAAAAGTGCGTCTTTGAGCAGTCTTCTCTTCCTTTCCTGGGATACATCATCTCGGGTACTGGGCTGCAGATGGATCCAAAGAAGGTCTCCTCCATCCTCCACTGGCCTCCCCCGTCTGGACTGAAGGCAATCCAACGGTTCCTGGGATTTGCCAACTACTACCGCCAGTTTATCCCTCACTTCTCCGCCCTGACTGCTCCTCTCTCCGCTCTGACCAAAAAGGAGGCTAATCCAAAGGACTGGTCACCTGCGGCCGACGCCGCGTTTTGCTCCCTGAAGCGAGCATTCGCCTCCTCTCCTGTACTCCACCGACCGGAGTTAAACCGCCAGTTCACCTTAGAGGTAGATGCCTCCTCCTCAGGAGCCGGAGCAGTGCTCATGCAAAAATCCTCCTCCGGGAAGATGGTGACTTGCGGTTTCTTCTCTAAAAGCTTCTCAGCACCTGAACGTAATTACACCATCGGTGACCGAGAACTATTGGCGGTCAAACTGGCTCTGGAGGAGTGGCGCTACCTCCTGGAAGGAGCAGTGTACCCTGTGATTATCTACACGGACCACAAGAACCTGGAATACCTGCGGTCCGCTCAGCGACTGAACCCACGACAAGCCAGGTGGTCCTTATTCTTTGCCAGGTTTGACTTCCAGCTTCACTTCCGACCCGCAGACAAGAATATACGCGCTGATGCCTTGTCTAGGTCTCTCATGCCTCTGGAGCAGGAGGAAGAGACTACCCAACCTATCATCTCTCCTAGCAAGATTGTTCCGGTGGCTCCTGTCACTCTGGCCCAGATACCACCCGGGAAGACCTATGTCTCTGAGACCGACAGGCAAAAAGTGTTACACTGGGGTCATGCCTCGAAAACAGCCGGCCATGCAGGCCAGAAGAGAACATGGGGTGCGATTGTACGCCATTACTGGTGGCCATCCCTTCGCACGGACGTTGCCGCCTTTGTCTCTGCCTGCCCCTCTTGTGCCAGGAACAAGACGCCCAAACACCTGCCCTATGGCCGTCTTCTGCCTCTGCCGATACCCTCAGTTCCATGGCAACACATAGCGATGGACTTTATTACGGACTTGCCAGTATCATCCGGACACACAGTCATATGGGTCGTGGTGGATCGGTTCTCCAAAATGGCTCACTTCGTCCCTATGCCCGGACTGCCCTCTGCTCAGGAACTCGCGGAAGCCTATATACAACATATCTTCCGCTTGCATGGCTTTCCTTCCCACATCGTGTCCGACAGAGGAACTCAGTTCACCTCCCGCTTCTGGAGGGCTCTCTGCAAACATCTGGGAGTGACTCTGGACTTTTCTTCCGCTTACCATCCTCAGTCTAATGGCCAAGTGGAAAGGGTCAATCAAATCTTGACCTCCTTCTTACGTCACTATGTCAACGCCCATCACGACGACTGGTCCACGCTTCTGCCTTGGGCTGAATTCTCCCATAACCACCACGTCAGTGAGTCGTCCTCCAAATCTCCCTTCCATGTCGTTTACGGACTGCAGCCTTCCGTCCCGTTGCCTATATCCCCTTCTTCGGATGTCCCTGCTGCTGATACTGTAGCCCGTGACTTCGCTACCATTTGGGACTCTGTCAAGGCGTCCCTTGGGCGCGCTTCCCAGCGGATGAAGAAACACGCTGACAAAAGGCGTCTAGACCCTCCGTGTTTCTCTCCTGGTGACCTGGTCTGGCTTGCTTCCCAGTACATCCGACTGAAGATACCTTCCTACAAGCTGGGTCCTCGCTACATCGGGCCGTTTAAGGTCCTCAGCAAGATCAATGAGGTCTCCTACAAACTGAGGCTTCCGACCACGATGAAAATACCCAACTCCTTCCACGTCTCTCTACTCAAGCCGGTGTTCCTTGGTCCCTTCTCCGCTGCTGCCAGTCCGGCTCCTCCTCCTATTGCTGAGGACGACATCTATGCGGTAAGGGATATCGTGGCCATGAAGACTGTTCGTGGCCGGCAGTTCTTCCTGGTGGACTGGGAGGGGTATGGTCCTGAGGATAGATCCTGGGAACCCAGGGAGAACGTGGGCTCTCCTCTGATCCGTGCCTTCATGTCCCGGTTGCGGGGAGGGGGGCGTGGGGAGGGGGGTACTGTCACGCTCCCCGGGTCCTCGGCTCCCCTTCCCGGGTCTCCTGTCCCGCTCCCCGGCTCACCTGCCACGCTCCCCGCGTCCCAGTCTCTTGTGCCCGTCCTTCCTAGGCTCCCTGGCCGCCGATCCCGGCGCCCGACGGCCTCCCAGGCCCTGGCCGGCTCCCCTGCGTCCTCCTCTCAGCCTCCTTCCCTGGCTTCTGGCACCCGGGCCGCGCGCATGCGCATTAGGGCGCGCACGCGGTCACTGACCCTTTCTTAAAGGGCCAGCGCCCATTAACAGGAAATGAGGTTAGACAGGTACGGGGTATAAAGGGGGTTCTTGTCCAAGGGGGCGGGGCCTGATCTTCGTGTTTTCTGAGCTAGGAGTCAGGTCTCCTTGTGTTTTCCTGCCATACTTACGTATCTCTCTTCTAGAGCTGATCCCGCCTCGCCATCCAGTCCTGCTGAATCCCGAGCCCCGCACGCTGTCCGTCTGCCATCTGACAGTCCGTACCATCTCGGATCCCTGCGGTGACCCGTCATCTTGCTCCAAAGGTTCCGGACCCCGCCTGACATCATCTTGGCTTCCGAACCTGAGCTACGTCACCCGGACTGCCATCTGTGACTCCGTGGTCCCAGGGACTCCTCCGCTACCTTCACTTGCACGGACTGTTCTGCTGCCCATCAGTGCTTCAGCTACCGGACTCCCTACCACCATCTTAGAGTTCGGCCCAGTGGATCCACCTCCTGGGTCTGCCCGACCGCCCGGCCCTGACAATACATTTTTACTCTCCATATGTTATATGTATAACAACTACGGATGAGCCAACCCGAATGGTAAAATTTGAGGTTCGTACCAGACAGCTAGTGTCCGGCGCTCAAAGTTCAACACAGACTTTTCATGGAAGTCCTTATCCGAGCTCAGAGTTTGAGTGCTGTTTAGATGCTAAATAAAGCTTGTTGAAAGGCTGCAGCACAGCCAATCAACTTAATGTATATATCAAATTATATAGTAGTGTTATAATATTATAAATGATATTTTGATATCACATCTATCTCAAGATTTGGAGATTGAGCTGGAGGCTGGGACATGTGCTGGCTGATATGCTGGTAACTGGCCTCTATGAGACTGACTATCGAGATACTGAGAACTCCATGGCGATGAGCCCATAGAATAGGGTATACATATCCACCTATTGATAAACCAATAAGAAGGGAAAATGCATTGAGGTTTAATATATGCGTCCAGGAGAGGCTTCAGATCCACATTCCATCTTTACTAGTTTGGAAAGTGATGAGTACCCTTTGATTACACCTACCCTGTACTGTCAATTGTATTATTAAGCCATAAGCACTGTGCACTTTGTTATATCACTCTAGCACTTTATAGATACTGCACTTTTTCTTCCAGGCTCATACGTGGCAGCACGGTGGCTCAGTGGTTAGCACTGCAGTCTTGCAGCGCTTGGGTCCTGGGTTCTAGTCCCACTAAGGACAACATCTGCAAGGAGTTTATATGTTCTCCCTGTGTTTGCATGGGTTTCCTCCCAGACTACAAAGACATACAAATAGGGAATTTAGATTGTGAGCCCCAATGTGGGACAGTGTTCCTGATGTATGTAAAGCAATGCAAAATATGTTAGCGCAATATAAAAATAAAGATTTATTTTATTTATACAGGGTCAGGTAGGGTGAGTCTATGGTGAAAGGGGGGCGCCAATATGCTAATTAGGTTGCCGACCTCCGCTTACAGGTAGGGCACAGGAGGGATTGACTCGTACAGGGCCAGCATTATCATCTCCCTTTTCCTGTGCACTTTTACAGTACATAAATGTTCACTGAATTCACAATCTGTTGTGATTTTAATATCAATTCAATAACAATTTTTTTCAAAGGGTAATGTTACAATATGATACACTAGTCTTATGCCCTATATATATTGATAAATAAGGTCAAACTAACACTTTATATGCAAGCATAATAAATAAAATATAGTAAATATTCTTTTGTTGATTTTTATTGGTCAGCAATAGTAAACTAAAGGGTGCTTTACACGCTGCGACATCGCTAGCGATGTGACAAGCCAGATCGCATCTGCAATCTGGCGAGATCGCACATAAGTCGTTTTATAGAGCAGGTCACATGTGCGATCTCGGCAGATCGCTAATGAGATTGCTAGCGATGTTGCAGCATGTAAAGCACCCTTAATACTAACGTGTTACTGATGAAACCTGTTCATACCCTTCTGAGGGAGCTTAGATATCAAATCTGACTTGTCACTTTATGTGGCATGAGTAGTTCCCTGGAAAAGTCCTTGAGGGGAGATATGAATCATCGAGGTTGAAAACCTTGGTGATGTAAGCTTGAAAGAAGGCTCTAGCATGGTTAATGCTGAGATAGTTAATAGGGCATGTTAAGGCTGAGTTTATGAGCAGTCAAATAGATGGGTGGGAATGACTGTTCACATATCCCCACCCTAGGGCATGGTACAAGAGGTAAAATGGAGACCATAGTCTCCTTTATTTGTCTGCGTGTGGAGGTGTGCAGATCTCCAGCATTGTTTCTCTTGGACATTATCTTGAGCTGGTGAACGCCATATCTTTATCATACATATTCCTTGCTTCTCCTGACCACCAGCTGTCCTCACATTTATGATTGGTTGCAGTGAGACACGCCCTCACCCTGTGTGACAGCCATGCAGTGACAGACCTGGCTAGTTTCCTGCCAGCATTGAGAAACATGTGATGGTGTCTCCGCGGCATTCTTGTTTTGCATACTTTCCCAGGGGGCCTTGTTCTAGTGTCACTGTGTTGAGAAACACGTGATGGTGTCTCCGCAGTGTTGGATGTTGATCTCCCCGAGGTCAACCATCCTTACCTATGACAGCCATGCAGAGACCGGTAAGTATAAAGCACTTGATTTATTCTTATTTTCTTTCTTTTCAGCAGTTGGACTCAAAACCAACTTATCTTCTATTCAGTGAATATTATTTACCCTATTTCTCCATGGAGGTTCCTGGATTTGTTAGAGTGCTTTCATGCTGCATTTTGTCCCCTGTTTAGTCACCCTGTCGAGGCTTACATCCTAACTCCCCTTAAATCAGATTTTGGACATAAGCGCAGATGTAGCCATTGACTAAAATGGTGCAAACACGGTCACTGTGTGCTCTGTAGCGCCTCATTTACAGGCGTATACGCCTACTAGAGATGGACACCCAGGCATAGTAAAGGATGTATGGGTGTACGCCTCCAGTAGGTGTATACGCCCAAAAATAGTGCGCAACCGGTCAGACAGTGACTCTGCCTGCACCATTATAGTCAATGGATCTGTAGGAGCATACATATGAATCCTGTTTTGCAGGAGCTTTGAACGTAAGCCTCAACAGGACCTTTTAACGGAGGACAAAACACTGTGAAAACACACCTAAGATGAATTATATCAAAATTAGACACCTTAATTTTACTGATATATAACTGACATCAATAAAATGGTTGTAACTCCAGAGAAAACATTTATCAATGTTTTAGATTTAGATGATAAACTCATTATTTAGAAGAAATAGGGTGTGTCAGGTGATAACACTTAAAGGAACCTGTCAGGTTTCAGTGCACCCATAACTGCTAGCATTTCTGGGTGCATATTTAAAATCCCTGCATAACTGTCCCAGCATCTAAAAGAACACATAAACAGATGTTTAGAAAAAATATATCTGAACATCATTTATGAGATGTTAATGACTATTCGCAGGAGCATTAGTTCCCTGGAAAGTTGGCCGACGTAGCAGGTTAGCACGCCCCTGTGGGCATGAGTAAATGATTTACAATGCCCGGCATCATGGCAGCGTGATAAAAAGCTGCACATTCACATGGCTTTGTATCCGTCAGCTTTCAGCTCTTTTGACGCCAGGTCAATGGGTCCCAGCTTTAAAGAGGCACATTGCCCATAATCGGACGTCACCCACATTTCTGGCCATATGCACTACTCAGAATCCAGGTTTATGTGTCCTGGCTTCAGAGAGGAGTAGTGTGCATGACCGGAAGTGTGGATGACTTAAAGACCATGGGCAGAGAGCGATTTTAAGTCCAGGGTGCATACAACCAGCATCAAAGGAGCTCAATGCTAACCAACTTTGTATGGCGATGCCATGACGCTGGGCATTGTAAAGCAGGTTGTCATGCCCAACCTGTGGGCATGTTAACAAGCTGAGTGAGCCGACTAGCCAGGGAATTAATGCCCTTGCAATTAGTCACAGCCCTCATTAGCATCTCATAAAATATCTTTAAAAATACTTTTTCTGAAGTTCTGTTTATGTATGCTAGTAAATGCTGGGACAGTTAGACAGGGATTAGAAATATGCACCCAGAGTTGCTCTTGGTTCTAGGGTTACTTGTGACCTTTGCAGGTTCCCTCTAAGTTACTGGGGAGTGCCGTTCACAAAGACCTGTGTATAGCAGTTATTCCAGGCATATTTTAATCTCCTGTATACCTGAATATGGCTTCTGTTTAGGACGTTACTTTTCCAATTGAATAAAAAGCACAATCCAGGTCATGCAATTCAAATTGAAATGATAGCTCCACAGCAAAGAAGTATTTATATAATTCTTACTCAAGCCTGTTTTAGAAAGATCAGGCCTCCTTCAGAGCAAATGTCTTAGCTAAGCGGTGACCTTGTACATTTTCTTTTTGAATAGAGGGCAAACTTAACATAGGAATATATTGTGGATTAATTGGGTGCTGGGCCATAAACTGAAATTCTTCACTGGACAATGTTTCAAATTGCTTTTAACAAATGACATATTTGAGAACAATATGTTCAGGGACCATTGTATTGCAGATCTGGAATACAATCGTATATAACATACAATGGAAAATTGGAAGACGTAAAAAGGATACAGTTATTGTTAAGAAAGCTTATAAATTAAAAACAAAGGCATTTCGTCAATAGAAGCAGCCACTGCTGTTGCTGTCAGTTAATAGTATGGAGGGGAGCAGCACATTGGTCCAAATCCCCCTTCCTCTTGTATGGTAATAATCAAGATGGATTTCCTCTTATTCATGGGCCCCAAATATTAAAAAGCAAATTGATAATAAAAAAAATAAAAAAAAATATTTGCCCTTAAACTCTTGCCACTCTTTTCCAACAATAGATGCATAGATGTAAGTGTGACGCCCTGGTCTATCAGGTCGTCACAAGGGTGCCGTGCAATCTGCCCTTCTGCATGGTACCTGCTCCTCCTTGGTTATGGGTCCTTTCAATTTGGTGTTGCTACAACAGGTGCACGCAAATCCTGAGGAACACTCTGCACCACACCCACCAACCACCCATTGGGCTGCCTGATGAAAGTAGGGCCACCCAGATGGGGGGATGGAAGAGGGAGGGCAGAGATGTCAGTGGTTGAGTGGAGTAGAGTTGAGCAGTGAGACAGCGGTGACGGTGCAGGTCACGCTGTGGAGCTGGGCTCCTTTACTCGTCCCAGGTGCCAGACGTTGGCCTGGCCAGAAGGAGCTGGAGCCCGGGTCACAGGGGGTAGTGACAGGGGGTATGGTGCTGCTACAGAGAGCAGGCCGGCTGCCTTGTGCTACAGCCGGGCAGGGGCCAGGGCACGACGGGGTACGTGGACCCTAGGCTGAAAAGTAGCTTCACACAGCCCAGTAATTCACCCAACGGGAACGGAATCTTCAGGAACCATTCCCCACCCGCTCAAGAATCGTGGTACTAGCGCATTGAGGGGGATAGAACTTCCCAAAATCGTCCAGAAAATCCCAAGTGTGAACCCTGAGAGCAGGCTCGCCTTGCGGGCCACGCAGGTGAGCAGGACTCAAGTGGTTTTAGGTGAAAGGGATCCACCAAGTTAAACACGGTGCCAAGGAACAGGGCTTCAGACCGGCCAGCGGCGCCAAAGGGGCACGGACCCAGCGTTCTCGTCTAAGAGAAGCAGAGCATTTCGAGAGTTTGGTTTACCTGGTGTCAGCGTCAGTGACTTTGGACTGTGTGAGTACCCGATAACCCTTCACCCCGATGGGTTCCCCACTCCATCCCATCACCGGGCCCCGGGACACTAAACCACCTACCCATGGAGGGGTTAAAACATCGTCACCGGACTCCCCAACAGCAGTGGTGGTCTCTCCCGTTACCACGCACCGTGGGTGGCGTCACGAACATTATCTCATTCACCACCCCAAAACACCAAGTCCCCCCCTTTTATTTCCGAAGTAGTCGCGCGACCCCGCCTCGGATACGGAGACCCCTCGAGCCACTGCGGATCCAGGTCCGAGCAGCCCGTCGGCTGTCGCGGGGGCGGCACATAAGTGGTGGGAGAAATTCCCTGTAGCCACAAAGAAAGTATATCTGGAGACACTGACATTTCTTATGTTGTGACAAGTCTCCCCTTTATATTTGTTTTTTTCTTTAAAGAACATAGTTGGGTTCCTTTGTCATATTGTTTTATTTCCATTTGTTTATTTTTTTTCACATGTGAATTACACATTTTTATCTTCATTCTTAATGCATTAGAGAACAGAAACAATAAGCTACCACAATAATTTTTACATGAAAAAACCCTCTAAAATCAGTGTCACTGAGTTTTTGCATTTTTTGTGCAATTCTTGTTTGAATAGAAAATAACTCTCTCTTAAAAATACAAAAGAAAATTCACCAAACTTCAGACATTTAACTGCAACGCTATAATTTTTTTGCACCTCTGTTTTTAGAGTGAAACGTAACAACTTTACACTCCACACCAATAGAGCGCCCTGCTACAAGTGTTGGCATTTTGGATGTGCACCTACCTATCATTTATTATTACCCTGTTTGCCCGAAAATAAGACCTCCCCTGAAAATAAGTACTAGCAGAGGTTTTAAGCAAGGCCTAAATATAAGACATCCCCCGAAAATAAGCCCTTGTCGCGGTTCAATAATGAAGTGTCCATGGAGCTAAAAAAGTTAAAGAATACTGCAGAACACTTCATTATAGAAAGCAAATACCCCCAAAAGAGAGAGGACAGAGAGAGAAGACCCCACGATTATACTCACCAGACGGTGACCAGGAGCAGTGCAATGCATCAAGGAGCTGCGGCAGAACGCACACCTACTGTACACACATGAGAACACACACACACACACACACACACATGAGATCACACACACAATCACACATAAAATTTCACACACACACTCACCACATTCAGGGTTATCGATTGCTTCTGGGTGGCATAAGAACTTGTGACACTGTGAAGTGGAGCTCCAGGACCTGCGGGTGGAAAGCAAGGAGAACAAAGCGGTGCAATGCATCATAGAAACAAGAGAGCAGAAAGTACCTTGCTGGCTGGAAGCAAGTGGTATCACCGGATGTGGTGACTGTGTGCACGCGTGCGATTGTACGTGCGATCTCATGAGTGTGTGTGTGTGTATGTGTATGCGGTCTGATGTCTGGGGGTGTGTGTATACGATCTGATGTGTGTGTGTGTGTATTCGATCTGATTTTGTGAGTGTATGCAATCTGATGTGTGTGTGTGTATATGCAATCTGATGTGAATGTGTCAGCCAGAAAGAGGGGAGGACGGCGTGCAGCATACTTGTTAGAAGCGCTCGCCAGAGATCGCAGGAGGACCTGGGAGCTACGCAGACGCCCCGAGTCTAGTAAGTATGACAATCCTGGGAAGAGGATTATTTTCCCCTCGAAAATAAGACCTAGCACTTTTTCGGGGGAAAAAAAAAATATAAGACAGTGTCTTATTTTGGGGGAAACAGGGTATGTAGTTTCTGGAAAGAGAATATGAATTTTGATAAGAAATAAATAGAAAAAAGTGAACAGTGTTATTAAGTGGGCTGTTGGCGATTACCGTTTACCATCCGTTTCTTCGCTGCGGTCTCTGTGACATTATTAAGGCTCTATTTGTGTTAAACATCTTGAAAGGTGTTGGATACAGTCCACGGAGTGTTACACACATCTTGTAAGGTCAATTGGAGGATTTGCAGCATTGCGATTCATAGCAAATCAATTAGCTGCGAATCAAATATTTTGAAAAATGTTATTGAACCTGGTGTACTCAAATGTCAGAAGATTTGATCATCTCTACTTGTTATAATTAATAAGTTTCTGAAATATAATTTTTACAATCAGATGTACAATATTATGGTATTTGTTTTTACAAGTAAACACAAATATTCCAGTAATGGGATACATTTATGCATACAGAATTACCATGGCTCTACACATCTGCCATTCTAGAAATATACCTTTTGTAAAGTCATCTGTCCTATATTGTCTCTTTGTGATTTACAAACTAGACAGATTGTGGCAAGCTGAATATAGCTCATTGTACATCAGTCACGTTACTAAATCTACTATCAAACAGAGGCCTCTACAAAGGCCAATACACAGGTACTGTGCCATTGTCATTCACCAGGGATTGTAAAGGACATGTTCTCACTCTGTGATAGATCATGTCTCCTTGCTCTGAAACTTAAACACATTCATCAAGCTGTCAACCAGGGACTAACAAAGCAGCAATTACTACTGTACCATTTACTATAATTGCAACTGTCTGTACCTAAGATTCTGCTCTTTCTTGCTCACGTCTTATTTATTTCATGAATGGTGTCATAGTATTCCTCTTACAATTGCTAAAACACCAGAACATTTTTGTTGCATGAGTATTCTTGTTGAGGGATATCATAAGACAAGGATTACCTTCATCAAAGCAATTCATTTGATCAGTTTTTAATCATTATTTTTCGTTTTGTTTACAATGTTTAGTCCTATTTTTATTCATTGCAATTCTAGAGAAATTGTCAATGACCATGTTTTACATGGAATTTAATACCTGTTATTTAAAAGATTTTGCTTTCAATAGATTTCTATGAATACACAACAAGGAGATGCATTATTGTTAGCAGCGGTAGTGGATATACAGTAGCTCATTAATCACAGTGGTTAACCACAATTCTCACTTCCCCTGACACTAATAATTACCTCATATATTCCAGCCTCTTCCATTGACACCTCAGTACTTAAATGCTTGCTTGCCATGAAATGGTTTTATACCTGTAATCATATTTGATGAAAAAGACCCTTTCTTTTGCTTTCTTCTTTCACCTTTCTTTTATTTAGATAATTTCCTATGGATATATCAATGCTTGTAAAACACAGAGAACTCATATGATAGGCTATTGTTATTTACAAAAATTGTAATACACTGGATAAAAACTAGTGATGAGTGAGCATGCTCAGCACTGCTCAAGCACAGGGGTTAGTAATGGATAAACATGCAACATACGCTCCCATTACTAACCCAGTAAGTGTAACATTAAACACACACAAACACACCGAAAAGTAGTTTATTTGACTAAAGACTATCCCACACTAGCCCTCATTTACCAATTTATAAAAAAAAACCATCAGGATCCAACATAATCCTATCTGTAGTAGTCCCATGATGTCCCCCGAATCTATGCTCCAACATATGGAGCCTCGTTCAGAGAACACGGCTCCATAGGTCACCTCTAAAGACAGAGTTTCTCATGCATGTTGACGTTAGCAACTTACTGACGTCAACACTTGTGATAAATTCTAGGTCTAGTGCTGATCGGGAGTAACCTATGGAGTCTCATTCACTGAGCGAGGCTCCATAGGTTGGCGTATAAATTAGGGAGATGCCGTGGGTCCACTACACAATGGATTACATCAGATTTTCATGTTTTTGTTTTTTTTTATTCAAATTAGTGAACGAGGGATAGCGTGGTGGAGTCTATTCAAATAAACTATTTTTTTTGTGTGTTCTTTTAGCTTCACAGTATTAGAAAATGGGGTGTCTAATAGACGCCTATGCATTACTAACCCCTGGGCTTGACATCAACTGACATTACACAGCTGACATCAACTCGTTAACCTATTACCCCAATTGCCACCATATTAGGGCAATCAGGAAGAGCACTGACAAAGCCCCAGAATTGGCACATCTAATGCAATATGCTTACTCTGGGGCAGTTGCGGACTACTATTTTTTGGCTGGTAAGCACCAAATAACCATGGACCTTCCCAGCCTGCTAATATCAGCCTGTAGCTGTGTGCTTTACCTTGGTTGGTTATCAAATATGGGGGAACACCATGATTTTTTTAATTATTAATTTTTAACTTAACAATAGCAACCTCTTAGTCAGATCTATCCAGTCAGCTTCCCCATGTTGTTCCCATTCCTTTTGAGTGCTTTTTCCATCCATTTCAGATATTTTTTGCCACCCCAAATCCCCTAGTCAGCTGGAAAAAGGTTTGGCGTTCCCCATAGACTTCTATTATACTCATTAATAGAATCAAGTGGGTCTGTGTGTCGGACCCGCTCAATTGGATTAAAGAGCACTAAAATGCTCGCTCATCACTAATAAAGACATAGAGCACTTCTAGAAACGTGTTCTCAAAGGGTTTGCCCACTTTGTTTTGAATTTTTTAAAAAAATGTCTTACTTAATTTGATGTCTCCTCCCATTCCACACTGCTTCCAGCAACATTTCTGTCTTGATTGTCGTTTTTTTTTTTGTTGCTAGTCTGATATATTGTTTTACAGGATATTTTATTATACTGCCTACTGCAATGTATCTAGATCTCCCATGACCTTTAGTGCTGGTATCTAAGCCAGTACTAGCAAGGCTCAGTACTTCTCCCACCTAAGCATCACTATCAGGACCGTAGCCTCTCAGTAATATATGACTTTCACTGCGTATAAATGATGCAGTTAGGTCAACAAAAGAAGAAAGGAGAAATTACAAGAAAAGAAGCAACACAGTGGAAGTTGGGCTATTGTTAGGTTTTAGGTTTAATGATCTATATTACTAGCCACAAAACTGAATTTAAAGAATAACCTCCTTTAAATTTCCATCTCATCTGTTACTTTATTGGGTTTATTCCTATGGGACCCACACTTTCTAACGTGTTATGTCAAATATTTACAACTCGTATTTGTTCTTCGATTAGAAACATTAGCTTAAGTGGTAACAACCCCGTACCAGGGTGACAGCTTTTTTGGGAGTGCACCCACAAATACCATTACCTTGTCCAAGATATGAGGCTAGGGATGTGAGCTGTATCTTTTTTTATTATAAAAGTTTTTACACTTGTACAGCAATGGAGGTGGAAAAAAGGGCCTACCGGTACTTCTCATAGTCACGAAAAGTCTTTGTTCTGATCCTGTCATTACAGTAGAACAACTAAAAGCTTCCCATATGTGACACGACATGTTAGAAAGTGTGAATATTAGAGCTTCTTTGCTTTGAAAAGTGAGATGACAATATCATACCTCTTAAAGTACCTCTGCCTTCAAACCTGCTAGGTGTGGAGATCATTCATCCTCAACAAGCTGCCATAAACTGCAACATGGTGAGAAATGCTCTTTAAAGTAATCATTGTTCAGCAGTAAAAACCATATAGTAAACCAAACTGTTTTATAATCGTATAATCACCATTATCACAAGTCATCACGAGCTCTAGCAGTTTGTTCTCACTCGGATGTGTATAATTGATAGGAATGCCTTTGTTGCCTTTGCACATGATGTTCAGAAGGAATCACCAAATAACTGGTCTCTAAGGATAAAGTTATGCCGTAGCATTCTGTAAACATATTTATCATTTTTACTGCTTTCGGTGTGAAATGTTAGGCATGCAAACTTTTAAGGCTTTTTAAAGAAGTTTTGTTTTGCATTGAGACAATATGGCAGGACAACTGTATCACAAAAGTACATACATATGCTAGACAAAAGGAAGCATGTGTGAGGAAAGAGTTAACCTTTTTCACTGACTTAGAAAATAATAGAAATTCATTCTCCCTGGCAAGACCGAACCAGACTTATTTGCGTAATAAACTATGAGACCAACTTCAAGGACGCAGAATGTTTTGACTTAGAGACGACTGAAAAACATTCTTGTTATGGAAAAAGAAACGTCATAGACTGTTATGGGAGTATAAGTCATTATATTAATTTCTCTTGCTGGGAATATGTAATTCACGCCTTTAATGAATATGTATGCTGCATAGTTACGCCCTAATCAAATCTGTATAACCTTGTAATGTAAACAAAATAATACAGTTTCTTTTTGGGAGCCGCACGTCTCCTAGCCTTTACGTGTATAACGGTGTCTGCCTGTTTTCATTGAAGGCTAAAGGGAGGGCAGAGGGGGGTCACCGGTACCCTCTCTCATTTGGGCATCGCTGGCAATAGCTGTGACCGTTAGGTCAACCTAACATTATCTGGCGCCCGAAAAGCAGGGACCCGTGTTTCTAATCCCAGGACGCAGTGGACTGTCTTGCCAAGCCGAGGAGGAGGTGACCAGACGTGGGGACCAGAAACACCTGGCCAGGTAAGAGTTGAACCTAATTCTTCTCTTTATGCTCCCCACATCTGATCTCCCCTCTCCTCAACGCGCAAGAGGTGCACTGTGAGTAGATACTGGGTTATTGGCGGGTTTCTATTGAACTCTGAGAGAGCCTTGCCAGCTGATGTTTTCTGTGCCTTGTTTGGTTGTTTGTTTCTCTGCCTCTCCGTGTGTCGCGTGTCTGCTCTCCTGCGCTTTACTTCTGTGCTATTGTCCTTGTTGGTTGTCATAGATCCCATACATCAGTGAGTGTTGAAAGGGAATAGTGTGCCTGCTCTGTTCAATGGATGTGATATTCACTGCCCTAGTGTTAGTGGGAATAGCCCTGTTTGCCATTGCCATCGGATATAGAGTGTACCTGTGGTACAAGAAGGGCAACCCAGCGCCATTCAACATTCTCAGCCCCCTCTGAACAGTTAGGACACCACCTTTCAGTAGGAATACAGATTAAGAGTCAGTCTCTGGGTACTTCCAGGAAAGGTGGTTCTAGACCTCACCTTAGGTAGGAATACAAAAGGAGTTAGTCTCTGAGTATCTCCAGGATAGGTAGGTTTAGTCCAAAGGACGTTCAAGGGTCTAAAAGCTGAAGAAGATAGACGAAGAATGGGACAAGGAATATCAAAAGACAGAAGAGCTGGATGCACCCTGCAACATCTCATTACGTGTTATCATGGCAAGAGGACAGCCAGTCAGTCCAAGGAAGTTTTCAAGACATTTGGATTGAAGGGAAAGGATCAATTGGACCCCAACAAATGGAATACAATAACAGCTACTAGAGCAGGAGTGATAGCAGATAAATCATGGACTAAACTGATCAGAACTCTTTCTGACATGGCAAAAACAGCCCACGATCAAGGTTGGATATACCATGAAGAATCAGACACATGGGAAGAAGCTGGGAAGCAAGCTAATAAGGATCACCAGCCTCCTCCGTACCTGTCAGCTACTCCTGGAACGACTCCAAAAATAGCAGGATCCCCGGAATGGACCTGCACAAACTGTAGCCAACAAAATCCGGACTGGAGTGAAAAATGCCTAGCCTGTGGAGCTCCACAGCACAAGCTACAAGCCACAGCACCAGTGCCTCTTTATCCCGTAGTGGAAAGAAGAGTCCTGATAAGACCACCTGTTAATCCACAAAACCCAGATGCTCCTAGAGATGCAGTTCCCCGTACATATGAAGACTACGTACCCTGGACTCCAGCCGAGCAGATGGCTTTTCTGCAAAATGCTCCAGACCCGACTAGAAACCCAGTCAGTTTTTCACGTTACCTGAACCAAATACAGGTCTCCTACAGAAGTACTTGGTTGGACATGGAAGGTTTGTGTAGAGTTAAAATGTCTCCCGAACTGTATGCCAAACTCACTGCCCACCTGGCAGGACATGCTCCGGACGATACCCGTAATGTGGAATCGGGCCAAGACTTCATGATAAGACTCAATCTCTTCTGCGCCCAGGAGCAAAGAACTAAGGGCACAATGGGACCAGTGCATCAAGGTCCTGTGGAGAATGTCAGTTCATTTTACTACAGATTGATGCAGTCATTCGCAGATGAAGGGCTGGACTTACAAGCGGGTGCAATACGTCGCCTGATGGTAAGATCCTTCATGGATGGAATACATGCACCTCTGGCAGAAAGATTGAAAGCGTGCTGCCCAGAATGGAGGAACATGGAAGACATAGATCTTCTAGTCAACAAAGCAAGTGGCTTAGAAACCGACGTAAAGGATAAAAGGAGCAACAAGAAAGTTGTCATAGCAGCAGTGGACGGTCAGCCAGAAGGTACAAGAAGGAAGGCACCGACCTGCTACTATTGTGGGAGTCAGAGGACGTGATCAGAGACTGTAGAAAGAAGAAGAGGGACACTCAAAACCAACCCAAGAGTCAGGAGGAGAAGACTGCCTGACTTGCGGTAGCACGGGATAGGGATGCCAGAGGTCCATTTATACACGTCCCCCTTCACATTGGCAACAAGGAAATAAGAGCTTTAGTGGACTCAGGAGCCTCTCGCTCCGTACTCCCCAAGAATCTGGTGCCTGAAGGATCCATCTCCTCTGAAGCTACTGTAGTATCCGGATTTGATGGACAAGCCCAGATAATCCCAATAACACATCCACTGAAGGTGAAACTGGGACCACACATGTTCGTGTCTAAATTCTTAGTGTCCCCCCCTGGGTGGAGATGCCCTAGTGGGAGCAGATCTACTATCAAGACTGCAAGCTCAGATTGTCTACAATGAAGATGGATCTGCTATCCTGCAAATTCCAGAAGATATCCCAGAAGAAATCCTGTGCACTCTCCAGATGATAGAAGACCGACCAGAATCTGAAGTTACACATGAAGTAAACACGGACCCAATACTTCTACAAGTTCCTGCAAAACTCTGGTCCACATCAAAAACTGACCTCGGCACACTATCCGTGCCCACAGTAAAGGTTTCAGTCAAGCCTGGAATTACGCCACCGCAGCTGAGACAATCCCCCCTCCCGCTACCTCTCGCAGTACATCTACCAGTACGTGGATGATTTACTACTGTGCTTCCCTAGTGAAGAGGAATGCTTACCTTTCTGGCAGAAGTAGGATGCAAAGCAAGCAGAGATAAATGCAGACGGTGGATTCCCAGTGCGTCACTACTCATGCAACCGCTGTATGATTGCACAAAGAATGTTCCTTTCTCCCTTACAGAAGAAGCTTGATAAAACTTTCAAAAGCTCAAGGAACTAGTGATTGATGCATCTGCTCTGGCACTACCAAACTATGATCTCACCTTCAATCTGTTCGTAGCAGAGCTTCAAGGATTTGCCGTAGGAGTACTCACCCAGAAGACGGACAAACATCACATAATCGGGTACTACTCCTCTCAACTCGACAACGTTACCAGAGCAGCACCAACCTGTGTCCGTGCTGTTACAGCAGTTTCAAACATACTGCAGAAAGCATCTGAAATCTCACTAGATTTCCCGACTACCATCCTTACCAGCCATGACATCTATGCTGTTCTCAATCAAGTGCAGTTGAAACATCTCTCCATGGCAAGACAAGTCAGACTCCAGTGCACACTGTTGCTACCCCCAAACATCTCATTTGCTCGAGTTACAAGTCTAAACCTTGCTGATCTGCTGATCTTCACAAGTTTAGAAGGGGGGACAGAAGAGAGTGACAAACGTACCAGCGCACCATTTGATCATGATTGTCAGGAACTCATTGAACATGAGGCAAAGCCCCTGCACAATATTCAGGCAACACCGCTTACAAATCCAGACTTTGAACTTTTTGTGGATGGTAGCAGATACGCTGATGAAGCAGGCAAGTTCCACACTGGATTTGCAGTAGTGACTCTATATGCAGTCCTAGCCAAACAACCGCTACCTCCACGCATATCTGTTCAAGAAGCAGAACTTCTTGCTCTCATCTGGGCAATTGAGTTTCTGGAAGAACGAACAGCGAACATCTACACGGACTCAGCCTATGCACACGGCATTGTGCACGATTTTGGCACTATCTGGCAGACTAGAGGATTCCTCACAGCAACAGGAAATCCCATCAGGCATGGAGCCTCAGTGAAGAAACTAATGGAAGTAGCCTTGATACCAAAACAGCTAGCAATCATAAAGGTTGCTGCCCACACCAAGGCTCAAACACCCGAGGCAAGGGGAAATCGCTTGGCCGACCAAACAGCAAAACAAGCAGCCTTACTCCCTTTGAAGGAGACGGAAACAGTGTCAACGACGAAGGAAGAAATGCAGAACCTCTTTGAGACACAAGAAAACGCCTCTGAGGAAGAAAAGGCCGGATGGCGGGCCAAGGGGGCAGAAAAGGTGGAGGGGATTTGGCGCCTAAACGGACTTCCCGTCCTGCCACGCAGTTGGTTCCCTGCCATTTTCCAAGTACTCCACTACCCCACACATGGAAGCACAAACTCAATCATGAACCAGATGCAACCATATTGGGTAGCCCCCGGTTTCAGACAATACGCCTCCCAGAGAATAAAGGATTGTCACATCTGTCAACAACACAATCCAGGCCAGCTAACTAAAACCCCGCAAAGACACATGCCAAAGACGTTTGCCCCATTCCAAAGAGTACAAATAGACTATATACAGTTGCCAAGACATGGCATCTACGAGTTTGTACTTGTCTGTGTAGACCTCTTCTCAGGATGGCCAGAGGCCTACCCTGTCAGCTCAGCCACGGCCCGTATTACAGCAAAGAAATTGGCCTGTGAGCTGGTACCCCGGTTTGGACTCCCTGAAGTCATAGAGTCAGACCGAGGTACTCATTTCACTGGACAAGTTTTCCAGAACACCTGTGCCCTGTTAGGCATTCAGTCAGCCTTACACACACCTTACCACCCACAGTCATCAGGGAAAGTGGAAAGGTTAAATGGGACTCTAAAGCTCAAACTAGCCAAGGCAGTGGAGGAGACTGGTAGACCATGGACAGAATGTCTCCCCATAGCTCTTTACTCTATAAGGACTACCCCGCAGGGAAAGCACAGGCTCTCACCATTTGAAATACTCTTTGGTAGTGCACCCAGATTAGGATGCTACTTCCCGCAGGAGTTACACCCGCAATGTGATAGCCTAACGTCTTATGTTGTTTCCCTGCAGAAGAGACTAACTGAAACCCACCAAAGGGTCTACTCTTCTCTACCTGATCCTGATGCTGTTCCAGGAACCCACTCCCTAAAGCCTGGTGACCGGGTCTACCTAAAGAAGCACGTGAGAAAGACCCTTGAGCCACGATTCGAAGGGCCTTTGACTGTCCAGCTGACCACTCCAACCTCCGTCAAACTTGAGGGGAGATCGACATGGGTCCATGCCAGCCACTGAAAGAAGGCCCAATACTGCTGATAAGTATTTCTATGTGTACTCCCTTTTTGGGGCCTTCTACACCATGGCAGAATTCATTTGAGACCCATCATGAAGTGTTAGCTGAAAAACTTGAGATCACAGACTGCTGGATATGTACACACGCACTTGTGACAGCCTCTTCCATGCCATACTTAGCCATACCCGTCCCAATAAACAAAGTGTTTCAATGGGGAGGCTGTTACAACAGACTATCAGTGTTCCAAGTGTTACTCTGTTTACTAGTTGCTTATGTAGTGTTCAAGTTGCTAATGGCTTTGTTTTCCCGCTGCTTGAAGCAATGTAGATGCAATGATTATTCAGCACCCGTATGAAATCACTAATATGCCTTTTTCTCTTCTCTACTCTTTCCTCTAGAAATCACCTTGGCGTATCATGATGAGACTCCTATCGAGAGGCATGCAGGCAGTCCTGGGTGACGGATGTGAGACGACACTCCCTGAGCAACCCGCGACTCAGAAAGTATCTGGAGACTAGCCTGCTCGCTCTATAGTCCACAGCTTCTCGATGGCCCCCTGTCCATCAATCACGCCAATAGGGGGGATTGTGAGGAAAGAGTTAACCTTTTTCACTGACTTAGAAAATAATAGAAATTCATTCTCCCTGGCAAGACCGAACCAGACTTATTTGCGTAATAAACTATGAGACCAACTTCAAGGACGCAGAATGTTTTGACTTAGAGACGACTGAAAAACATTCTTGTTATGGAAAAAGAAACGTCATAGACTGTTATGGGAGTATAAGTCATTATATTAATTTCTCTTGCTGGGAATATGTAATTCACGCCTTTAATGAATATGTATGCTGCATAGTTACGCCCTAATCAAATCTGTATAACCTTGTAATGTAAACAAAATAATACAGTTTCTTTTTGGGAGCCGCACGTCTCCTAGCCTTTACGTGTATAACGGTGTCTGCCTGTTTTCATTGAAGGCTAAAGGGAGGGCAGAGGGGGGTCACCGGTACCCTCTCTCATTTGGGCATCGCTGGCAATAGCTGTGACCGTTAGGTCAACCTAACACATGGCAATAATGTGAAGCAGCTGTTCTGGTGACAAAAATGGCAGAAACTGAAGAAACTTGTAAAGCAATGTTACGGCAAAATGTTTGAACCAAATGAGTCGTCATATGTGCCCTTGAATGTTTTGACTCTTGTCATCCTCATTGTGTTAAGATATCATAAAATGAAAGGTTTCGGTTTGAAAAGAACCCATTGTGATAATAGATGGTGAACACCTGCCACAAACAGATACTGTATAGAAACTCAGTTATATTTCTATGACGCTTGTCATTTTAAGTGCATATTTTGCATATTTACTTCTCATATTTTAAGCATCTATCAATAAGTTATTCATTCCAGATCTCTGTCTTGAACCAATACAGCTCTAAGAAAAAGAAAAGCTTTTTTGTGCTCACCAGAGTACTGCACATGCATTTTCCTGTAAAAAATAGAATCAATTCAATAATAAAAAGACTATGCTAGCAGGGCTCATTTTACTGCATGAGATATGTATATTTGAATACTGACTAGTGATGAGAGAGCACTACCATGCTCAAGTGCTTGTTACTCAAATCAAGCGGGTCAGACGAGCTTGAGTAATGATTATAATAGAAGTCTATTGGGAACTGAAGCATTTTTCCATCAGACCCCCTTAGGAGGGTGGAGGAGGAGGCCAGAAAAAAAGCATAGGAAAGAAGATAGACCCCTCTGCAGTATTATCCCCTGGGCTTCATGTCAGCTGGCAATTCACAGCTGACAACAACTCCCAAAAATATTACTCCAATTGCCACTGCATCAGGGCAATTGGACAAAGCCAGGACGAAGCACTAGAATTGGCACATCTAACGGATATGCCACTTCTGGGTTGGCTGTGGGCTGGTATTTTTAGTCTGGGAAGAGGCAAAATAACCATGGACCTTCCCAGCCTAACAGTATCAGCCTGCAGCTGTCTGCTTTACCTTGGCTGGTTATCAAAAATAGGGGGGACCCCACAACATTTTTTATAAATAATTTTATTACTTTAAACCAGGCTAAAAACAGCCTTTAGTGGCACATGAAAGGCGCTAAAGGCTGCAAGTGTACAACCCCGCCTATATGCCTGTTCTAATATAAGCTCGCCCTACTACAACAACTCTCCTTGAACTGCATTGTGCCTAGCATTGCACCTCTGGGTTTCATGTAATACTTGATGATGCGATGCGGCTGGCCAATAACAGTAATGCCAGTAAGCCAACATGGCTACGACATTACCATGTCTGGTAATGTCTCATGTTTGGTGGCTGAAAGGCTGCAGGGCAGAGACTTGAGCAAGGCGCTTAAGCTCCCGCGATGCTCAATAATGTTACGAGCATACTCGAGCACTCTGATGCTCAATTCAATATCAAGCAGTGCCGAGAACACTCGCTTATATACTACTACTGACACTACAGTTTTTATTCCAATTCCATTCTAACCGTATATCCACAGATATTCACATATTAATTTGTTTTTTACCAACCTGAGAGCATCCTCCTTCTTGAATTTATAGGGAACCTGATATCGCAAACTACTGCCATCTACTGTATTTAAATTTGCTGTAATGCTGATTACATCCATACATTTATAATAGAAATAAAGGTTTATGTTTCAGAGAAATTTATTGTTGAACTATTATTATAACTAGCCATAAGTTTAGTGTCCGAGCACTGCACCTACAACTCTACTGCATCTCTCTTCTTTATTCCCTGCCTGCTGCCTTTGATTACAGAGAGAGGTATAGAAGGGTTTTCATATGCCACGCCAATGATCACTGTTCATATGATATGATTAATGTATCTTTATTTTGCACAAGTCTACGCGTTTCAGGAGGCTCAGCTCCCTTCCTCAGGACCGTCAGGCACAAGAAAACATCAAATCTGATAAGGACTAGTCTAACATGCTGTTCTGTCTCTCCCCCTCCCCACTTACCACAATATGTAATTTCAGCGCACGAATAAATGCCTGCTTTTTTCTACACAGCAAAAATCGGTGAGTGCCTGCTCTGTTTTCTCCATACTTATATATCACCATGAATATCTTTCTCGGACTTTCCTTGCAGAAACAAGAATTGTATCACTCCTCTGCTCTCAGTTGCTGTGAAGAATATCGCATTAGACTCTGCCATTTTGTTTTCCCATCTGCGTAGAACACTGTTGCCATAAGCAACAAACGTAAAATTTTGAAAACATATATTAGACACATAAGGCTTTCATGTGATGTAACATTCATTATCATTGAGACAAAAAATTATGACAAAGCCAAAAACTTATCAGCAGCACCTCACATAAGTCAAAAGGAGAGTTTGCTGTGCTTAAAGGTCCAGTCACACTAAGCAACTTACCAGCGATCCCAACAACGATAGGGATCGCTGGTAAGTTGCTAAGAGGTTGCTGGTGAGCTGTCACACTGCGACGCTCCAGCGATCCCACCAGCAACCTGACCTGGCAGGGATCGCTGGAGCGTGGCTACACGAGTTGCTGGTGAGCTCACCAGCAACCAGTGACCAGCCCCCAGTCTCCTAGTTACAGCACACATCAGGTTAATTAACCCGATGTGTGCTGCAGCTAAATGTGCACAGAGCAGGGAGCAGCGCACACTGAGCGCTGGCTCCTTGCTCTCCTAGTTACAGCACACATCGGGTTAATTGCCTGATGTGTGCTGCAGCTACATGTGCACAGAGCAGGAGCCGGCAGCACAGGCAGTGAGAGCGGAGGAGGCTGGTATCAAAGGTAAATATCGGGTAACCAAGGACAGGGCTTCTTGGTTACCCGATGTTTACATTAGTTACCAGCCTCAGCAGAAGCCGGCTCCTGCTCACTGCACATTAGTTGTTGCTGTCTCGCTGTCACACACAGCGATCTGTGCTTCACAGCAGGACAGCAACAACTAAAAAATGGCCCAGGACATTCAGCAACAACCAACGACCTCACAGCAGGGGCCAGGTTGTTGCTGGATGTCACACACAGCAACATCGCTAGCAACGTCACAAAAGTTGTTCGTTACCAGCGATGTTGCTAGCGATGTTGCTTAGTGTGACGGGGCCTTTAGGCAGGCAAAGGGTTAATTAAAAAGCAATTGTACCTTGATAATGATGGAGAGCAGGGCTGTCTGCTTTAAACGCGTAGACAGTTGTTTACTTTTACCTATGTCTTTATCATTTTGTATCACCCTATTATTTTACCCATGTTTTTATAATTTTGTATCACCCTATTGTTTATGAAAACCATTAAAGTAAAATTTTAATCACTTGACTCAATTTGCGGATGCTGAGATTTGTTTCCATTTTGATTGAGCTACCACCTGGATGCCGTCCCTGAGTCTCCGTGCACTGCACTCCAATTATCCCTGTTTCTGGTTACCTGCCTATTGTACGCTATCTTCTTCTTTTCTGGCAGACCCCAGTCATTGGCCAATTATGAGGATCTCATACATATATTTTATACTTAAAAAATAGGTTTTGATCATTGTGCCCAGCAGGAGAATGCTATGGGTGGCAGGGACAATATAAAAAAGGAGTACGTTGATAGAGCGCTTAACACGCTGTCCAATAATGACATCAGCATTGCCTGCACTCTCAATGACACTTGTCGGGACAGAGTGGTGGCACTTAACAGTAGAGACATGAGCGGGGTAAAGCAAGTATGTGACAATAACTTTATAATCCTATATAGTAAGTGTTAAGAATGTAGACAAGATTAATATTATAGCCAAAATACAATTTTATGTTGGCAAACCTCTTTCATCTGTTACACTAAATTTGATTCTTGAGTTCCATTGAGGGAACTGATTGAGAATATAGTCGACATGTGACCGTAAAGGAAATCCTGAAAGTATGAACATTGCACATGATCACATTTGGCAATCAGCAGTCTCTTAACTAGAAATTTCTGTTCAACCTGGGCAACCACTACATTAATCTGCTCCAAGTGATCTTACATTGAAACTTTGAAATCCCTTTACCATTATCACATATTTATTTGAATACTGTGATGGACATAGCTAAAAGCCACCCTCAAGGGGAAGGTTTCCAGCAGGAAGCATTAACATTATTAACACTGTCCGGGGTCAGGTTATTGAATTATTGCACAGAGCTCCATTTTTATTGCACTAATTTCAGTGATGTCTAATTGACAGGTGCCCTAGTATGACTGTTTTATAAAGTCCTTTGTAGACCTAATTGTTATTGATTAGGCATTCATGTTACCATTAATTCAAGAATATGACATTATACATCTATCTTCACCTTTTGTGTTTCTTGCCATGATTCTGTCATGCTAATAATAGCAGGGCTCATAGATCTTGTGGTGTCTTTCACTTTGACATGCCTTAGCTCTAGGGGTAACCTTCCTGTTCACTTTTAAAGTGGATGGATGATAGATGGCTGACAATTGCATGTTCTCCTTACAGCCTTCAATCACTTTCTTGATTGAGCTTTCCCCAAATAGAAACTCTGCGGGGGTTATGAATCAGATGCTGCAATTCGAGGTCTTAGGTCCTAAACTTCAGATGAATTTGGGAAATTGTATGAACCACTGAGCATCTGGAGAATCTGGAGCATCTGGAGAAGCAGAAGGGTAAGATTATAAAACACTCTGCATCAAAAGAGAATTGGAAAATTCAGCAAACTTCCTATTTTTTCATGCAATTTTGTGCCTTCTGTATACAAACATAATTTGCTTCTAAATAAATTACCTAAAATACCCTTTTTTTTCATTTTGCTTTTCCAATAATTACCAGATCATGAGATTTTTAGCATCCTTCTCTATGGACTCCAATTGACTGCACTTTTTCAAACAAAGGTATCTAGCAGAAAATGCATTAATTAAATAAATACATAATTTTTCAAAGGATTTCCGTAGTGGAGAATATTAGTGTATGACATCAGTCAGAGGCATCAGTTTAACATATTGGTCCCAACAAACAGACAAAATGGATATCGAATCGTTATGTGAACATAGGGTTAAGAGGAAATCAAGTGTCTCTGTCGCGGGTGGGGAGAACGCCGCCGCTGCGCGCTCGCTAACGCTCGGGTCCGGCGCTGCTGCGGCTGCTGCTCGGTGGCTCGAGAGGTGGGCCGGATCCGGGGACTCGAGTGGCGCTCCTCGCCCGTGAGTGAAAAGGGTGGTTGGTTTGGGGGATTTAGTCCGTGACGCCACCCAGAGGTCGTGGTGAAGATGGGCACCACCGTTGCTGGTGACGAGGATCCCGGGAGTGATGGTAGGGAGCAGCTGGGATGTTGTTTTCCCCCTCCGCGGGTAGGGGTCGGTGGTCCCGGGGCCCGGTGATGTGACAGGGAGGCAGGATTGGCGAGGTGCAGGGTTGCAGGGACAGCGCGGCACGGTGCCAGATGGCACGGGTGTACTCACTCAGTAAGAGATGCACAAAGTCCTCGGTAAAACAAACGGCTGGATGGACGGGTCCCGCAGCCGGCTGTAGGGTCTCTCCCCGGACAGGTGATGGCGGCTGTCTTTCCCTACACCTTGATGTACTTAGTTGACTACTATGGATCCCCAACGGTAGTCCGCTCCCCGATGTATGGATGCCGGAGGAGCCCGTTTGCCCGCAGGCGCTGGCCCTTGGGTCTCTAGCCTTAGGCGGTAGCTGTATACCCTCTCGGTGTGGGCGGTTGCCTTCTATCGGGTCTTTGGCTGTTAGGAAACCCCTGGGGTTCCGGTCACACTCGGATTTGACTATTGTCGGCGGCTCCAAGCCTGGTCGGGGTCCGATGGCCCTGCCTGTGTGTGCTGGCTTCACTTCGCTCACCGGTCGGTACCGGTGGGTCAACGCCCTACCCTGGTCCTACGGTTCCGCGTTGCTTCATCACTCCTGCAGACGGCCACCACCGTCTGCCAACCTTGCTGTCAGTGCCTGGGCCACAAACCCAGACACTCAAGTGCTTGCTGCTCTCACTTCAAACTCCTAAACTGTTCTGTCACTTTTCCCGCCTCCAGGCCTGTGAACTCCTAGGTGGGTGGGGCCAACCGCTTGGCTCCGCCCCACCTGGTGTGGACATCAGACCCTGGAGGGAGGCAACAAGGGTTTTGTGTTTGGCTGGTTTCACTGTCCAATGGGGGTGGCGGTGTGTGAGTGTTATCTGTGACGACCTGGCTAGTCCAGGGCGCCACATCTCTAAGCCTCACTATTACAGTGAACTACAAGCTTAAAATTCTTCCTTTAATTATTATTTTCATACTTGTTTAGATTAAAATAGACACAGGTGCATATAGTTCAACTTATATTCCTAAAGCCTGCTTTACACCTTACGATATCACATACGATATCGTATGCCATCATACCCGCCCCCATCGTATGTGCGGCACATTCAATTTGTTGACTGTGTTGCACAAAGGATTATTTGCTGTCACACATACCTACCCTTCCATACGACCTCGATGTGGGTGGTGAACATCCACTTCCTGGAGTGGGAGGGACGTTCGGTATCACAGCGACGTCACGCGGCAGCCGGCCAATAGAAGTGGAGGGGCGGAGATGAGCGAGACGTAAACATGCTGTCCACCTCCGTCTTTCCGCATTGCCGGCGGGAGCCGCGGGACGCAGGTAAGATCTGTTCATCGTTCCCGGGGTGTCACACACTGCGATGTGTGGTACCTCGGGAACATTGAACAATCCGACGTGCAATTTTAAGGAAATGAACAATGTGTATGCGATGAACGGTTTTACGTTCAAACGCAATCGCACGTAGCTGTCACATGCTACAGCAACACTAACGATGCCGTATGTGCGTCACTTACGACGTGACCCCGCCGACACATCGTTAGATTTGTTGTAGCGTGTAAAGCCCGCTTAACATGATGATCTAGAGAAAGGCAGAAACCCCAGGTATTCATCCCTGGACAAGAGAGAGACAAAGGCTCTTTATTAGGGATGAGCGAATGTATTCCCCACTATTCGGTATCCGATGGATAATGGGGTATTCGAGGTATTCGCTATCCGATAGCTAATATGGTATTCACTCCGATACTATCATTTTCATTTAACCATCTCATGTCCTATTAAGTACTGGAATAGCACTCCAACAGCCTAATTAAACACAACTTTTGGACATCAGTGAATGACCAAAACAAGGGGAGTGACAATATTACTATTAAAAAACAATTTTTATTGGTATTCATTAAAAACAAATAAAATCAGCAAAAAGGTACCGATTAAACAGAGAGACAAGGACAAACAATTCAAATAAATCCCAGTATTTGTCAAATTACAGATGGAACATTAACACCATCCTCCCAGGGAAATTGAAATTAATTAATAATAGAAGCCCTATGCCTATATACACCGTCTAGATGATAAAAAACAGAGATCTGTGCAGTTTTTTAGTCCTATAGATGTTAGTAACAAGGCACTTTGATGAAACAAATTAGCTTAAATTTTACCACTCATGGGTATCTCATCAATAATAAATTCCCACACAGTAAATATACATTAATAAATAGAAGGGTATATATTGATATAATCCAAAAAGTGCAGAAGTGCATAGGTGCATATATAAAGTGCACCGTACATAAGGTGCATAGGGTCATAAATAGGACAAAAACTGCACATCCCAGTTAAGTCAAAGTAAAGCATACAGGGAAATAAGCATAAAGGCTGCTTTACACCAGACAATCTATCATGCAATAGATCGTCGGGGTCACGTTTTTTTGTGACGCACATCCGGCATCGCTGGCAATGCCGACATGTGTGACATCTCCTAGGGACGCAGTATCGCTCGTGTACTACTCGCTAGGTTCCATAATATCGTTTAATTTAGTTGTTCATCGTGTCCGGGGTAGCACCCCGGGAATGATGAACAGCAGCTCACCTGCGTCACGCGACCGCCGCCGGCTATGTGAAGGAAGGAGGTGGGCGGGATGTTTACGTCCCGCTCATCTCCGCCCCTCCGCTTCCATTGGCCGGCGGCCGTGTGACGTCGCTGTGACGCCAAACGTCCCTCCCACTCCAGGAAGTGGACGTTCGCCGCCCACAGCGAGGTCGCACGAGAGGTAAGTATGTGTGGCGGGGGTTACCGACTTTGTGCGACACGGGCAGCGATTTGCCCGTGACGCAAAAAGGACGGGGGCGGGTACGATCAATTGTGAAATCGCACAATCGGTCGTACCATATAAAGCACCCTTAACACCCAAAGTTGGTTACATCACCTGAGAAGCGGTGCCCAATGCCGTGGCCCTCTCACTCCGACACGTGTTTCGCTATTGCTTTTTCGAGGATTCATTTGAATTGTTGTCTCTCTGTTTAATCGGTACCTTCTGCTGATTTTATTTGTTTTTAATGAATACCAATAAAAATTGTTTTTTAATAGTAATAATGTCACTCCCCTTATTTTGATCATTCATTGATGTCCAAAGGTTGTGTTTCATTTTCATTTGTGGACTTCCTAGCGCCTTTTTCCAGCCAATGAACACATCTGACGTTGCTTGCCCTCACAGTAACGCCGCAGCCATCTTTGTTGTGGTGTTACTGTGATTGGCTTGGCTGCACGGCATCATAGGGGCTATATAAATCAGCAGCCATTTTAGTCAGTCGGTCTTTCCCTCTCTCTTTCTTACTCACCGATCACGGGCGCGGCGTTGCACGGCTGTCACACTGTGGCGGGTTCCCCATCTTTTGAAAATGCCGGCCGCACATTATTCAATCTCGATTTTCCTGCTTCCCCTGCCCACCGGCGCCTATCATTGGTTGCAGTCAGACACGCCCCCACGCTGAGTGACAGCTGTCTTACTGCAAGCAATCACAGTCGCTGGTGGGCGGGTCTATATCGTGTAGTAAAATAAATAAATAAATAATTTAAAACAATGACGTGCCCCCCCCTCCCCAAATGATACCCAGCAGAGGTAAGCACACAGCAGTGGGCCAGTATTCTCAGGCTGGGGAGGGCGAGGGCCATGGTTACGGCCGCCTCTCCCGTAGCCGAGATTATCATCCCGCTGCTGCCCCGAGAATGTCTCATCCATTAGATGCGACAGTCCCGGCATGTCACTGACCCTTCCTGAATGCCGTGATGCGGTGGCAATCAAGGTAATAAAGAGTTAATAGCAATCAATAGCTGCCACTAAGTCCAAGATTAGTAATGGCAGCATCTATGCCATGCCAGCACTAATCTGTAAATAAAGTAAATAAACACACACACCGAAAAATCCTTTTTTGAAATAAAACACCAACAAGCCCCTCTGTCACCACTTTATTAACCCCCCCAAACATCCAGGTCTGGCGTAATCCACACTGATTCAGCGACGTCTGTGAGCGAGGGCTCAATGCAGCCTCATTCCGTGAACGATGCTGCAGGAGTAACTCCAGGTCATTTCTCACGGTTGGTGATGTCCACACATTACTGCATGCGAGAACTTCAGTGCTGCCATAAAGCACAACCCAGAGTGACGCCACTGACCGGCAGTGACCCTGCGAGAACTCAGATCCAAGCTCCCGCAGAGTCATTGCTCCATCACACATACTGTTGGGGGGGAAACACATACATCACAAATAAAAGCTGTAATATCATCTATCTATCTCTCTATCTATCCATCTATCTATCCCTCCCTCCCTCTATCTATTTATCTATCTATCTATCTATCCATTATCTATCTAGCCATTATCTATCTATCTATCTATCCATCTATCTATCCATCTATCCCTCTATCTATCCCTCTATCTATCTCTCTATCTATCCATCTATCTATCTATTACCTACCTATAGGGTGCTTTACACGCTGCAACATCGCTAACGATACATCGTCGGGGTCAAGTCGTTAGTGACGCACATCCGGCGCTGTTAGCGACATCGCAGCGTGTGACACCAAGGAGCGACGATCAACGAGCGCAAAAACGTGAAAAATCGTTGCTCGTTGACACGTCGCTCCTTTCCCAAATATCGTTGCTGCTGCAGGTACGATGTTGTTCGTTGTTCCTGCGGAAGCACACACTGCTATGTGTGACACCACAGGAACGACGAACATCTCCTTACCTGCGTCCACCGGCAATGAGGAAAGAAGGAGGTGGGCGGCATGTTCCGGTCGCTCATCTCCGCCCCTCCTCTGCTATTGGACAGCTGCCGTGTAACGTCGCTGTGACGCCGCACGAACCGCCCCTTTAGAAAGGAGGCGGATCGCCAGCCAGAGCGACGTCGCAGGGAAGGTAAGTCCGTGTGACAGGTGTTAGCGATGTTGTGCGCAATGGGCAGCGATTTGCCCGTGACGCAAAACCGACGGGGGCGGGTACGCTCGCTAGCAATATCGGTACCGATATCGCAGCATGTAAACTACCCTTATCTATCTATCCCTCTATCTATTCTTCTATCCATCTATCTATCTATCCATCCATCCATTAACCATCTATCCCTCTATCTCTCTCTATCTATCTATCCATCTATCCATTATCTATCTATCCATCTATCTATCCATTATCTATCTATCCATCTATCTATATTCCATTTATCCCTCTATCTATCTATCCCTCTATCTATCCATTATCTATCTATCTATCTATCCATTATCTATCTCTCTATCCCTCTATCTATCCATTATCTATCTATCCCTCTATCTATCCATCTATCCATTATCTATCTATCCATCCATCTATTCCTCTATCTATCCTTTATCTATCTGTCTATCCATTATCTATTTCTCTATCCCTCTATCTATCCATTATCTATCTATCCCTCTATCTATCCATCTATCCATTATCTATCTATCCATCCATCTATCCCTCTATCTATCTATCCTTTATCTATCTATCTATCCATTATCTATCTCTCTATCCCTCTATCTATCCATTATCTATCTATCTATCCCTCTATCCATCCATCTATCCCTCTATCTATCTATCTATCTATCCTTTATCTATCAAATCAAATCAAATCAAATCAAATAGGCTTTATTGGCAGGACCAAAAAACTATTAGCATTGCCAAAGCAAAAAAGAAGTGTGAAAGGGGAGTGGGTTAGGGCTGTGGGGATGGGGTGTTGGGGCCACAATTTAGGGAGTGATGGCCCATTTGGAGGTCTTTAGTACCCCTCATCTTATGACAAGTGGAGACATATTGGGCGGCGATCTCCACCATTGATTCCTCTTCCCCCAGTAGGATGCGGAGTTTCCTCTCCTCGTCCATGGTTGGAAAGTCCGGGGTATGAGCGGTAAGTTTCTGGAAGTGGGAGGCCCTCACTGCTGAGTATTTGTCACAGTGCAGCAGGAAGTGCGCCTCGTCCTCCAGAGCCCCCTGCTGGCAGTGCTGGCACAGTCTGTTCTCCCGCGGCTTGTATGTCTGTCGGTGCCGCCCTGTTTCCACCTCTAGGCTGTGGGCACTCAGTCTGTACAGGCTCAGGGTCTGCCTGTCTTTGGGGTGGCGTAACCTTTGCAGATATGGGGCCAGAGTGTAGTCCCTCCGCAGTGACCGGTAGATGGTGAGTTTCTGGGCGTTCTCTATTTCACTCTTCCAGTCCTCTATGTATTGCATCTTGCAGCTCTCTGAGATCTCTTTTATTTGGCCTTTTGTCAGGGTGTGTTGCTGACTTTGGCTGTACTGGCTGCCGGGGTTCCTGGCTTGCTCTGGGCTCCGGCTCAGCAGGACTTTATGATGGTATCCATCTATCCCTCCATCTATCCATTATCTATCTATCTATCCATCTATCTATTATCTATCTATCCATCTATCTATCCTTCCATCTATCCCTCTATCTATCCATTATCTATCTATCCATTATCTATCTATCTATCTATCTATTATCTATCTATCTATTCATCTATCTATCCATTATCTATCTATCTATCCATTCATCTATCCCTCTATCTATCTATCCATTATCTATCCATCCATGTATCCCTCTATCTATCTATCTATCTATCTATCTATCTATCCATTATCTATCTATCTATCTATCCATTATCTATCTATCCATCCATCTATCCGCTATTTATCCATCTATCTATCCATCTATCTTTCTTTTTATCTATCTATCCATCCATTATCTATTGATCCATCTATCCATTATCTATCTATCCATCTATCCCTCCATCTATCCATTATCTATCTATCTATCCATTGTCTATCTATCTGTCTATCAATTATCTATCTATCTATCTATCTATCTATCCCTCTATCTATCCATATATCCATTAAATTATCTATCTATCTACCTATCCCTCTATCTATCCACTATCTATCTATCTAGCTACCCATCTATCTATCCATCCATCTATCTATCTATCTATCTATCCCTCTATCTATCATTCCTCTATCTATCCATTATCTATCTGTCTATCTATCCATTATTATTATTATTATTATTATTTATTTATAGAGCACCATTAATTCCATGGTGCTGTACATGAGAAGGGGGTTACATACAAAATACGTATACAAGTTACAGTAGACAGACTAGTACAGAGGGAAGAGGGCCCTACCCTTGCGGGCTTACATTCTATAGGATTATGGGGAGGAGACAATAGGTGGGGTGTAGGTCAGGCGGCGGCTCCGCGCGGTGGTCGGGCGGCAGCTCCGCACGGTGGTCGGGCGGCAGCTCCGCACGGTGGTCGGGCGGCAGCTCCGCACGGTGGTCGGGCGGCAGCGAGTTCATTGTAGATTGTAGGCATTTCTGAACAGATGAGTTTTCAGGTTCCGTTTGAAGTTTGCAAGGGTAGGGGATAGTCTGACGTGTTGAGGCAGCGAGTTCCAGGAGACTGGGGATGCTCGGGAGAAGTCTTGGAGTCGGTTGCGTGAGGAGCGAATGAATCGCATTATCTATCTAGCTATCTATCCATCTATCTCTCTATCTATCATTCCTCTATCTATCTATCTATCCTTCTATCTATCTATCTGTCTATCTATCTATCCCTCTATCTATCCATCTATCCATTATAATTATCTATCTATCTATCTATCTATCTATCTATCCATCCATCTATCCATCTATCTATCCCTCTATCTATCTATCTATCTATCTATCTATCTATCTACCTATCCCTCTATCTATCCACTATCTATCTAGCTATCCATCTATCTATCCTTCCATCTATCCCTCTATCTATCCATTATCTATCTATCCATTATCTATCTATCTATCTATCTATTATCTATCTATCCATCTATCTATCCATTATCTATCTATCCATTCATCTATCCCTCTATCTATCTATCCATTATCTATCCATCCAAGTATCCCTCTATCTATCTATCTATCCATTATCTATCTATCTATCCATTATCTATCTATCTATCCATCTATCTATCCATTATCTATCTATCCATCCATCTATCCGCTATTTATCCATCTATCAAATCAAATCAAATCAAATCAAATCAAATAAGCTTTATTGGCAGGACCAAATACAAATTAGTTTTGCCAAAGCAAGTGTACATTAGGGACTGGGGCTGTGGGGATGGTGGGTGGGGACTGTAGGAAGGATGGATGGGGCACATCCAAGGTGGGGACTGTGGGGGCACTTCTAGGATGGGGGCTATGGAAGTCCATGGCTTATGATGGGGCATATCCAGGGTGGGGACTGTAGTAACGGTGGTTGGGGCATATCCATGGTGGGGTCCGGGGGGGCCACATCTGGGATGGGGGGCTATGGAAGTCCATGACTTATCATAGTTCTCTTTCTCGAAGTCTATGACATTCTGTCTATCTATCCATTATCTATCTAGCTATCTATCTATCCATCCATCTATCCCTCTATCTATCATTCCTCTCTATCCTTCTATCTATCTATCCCTCTAACCATCTATGTATCCCTCGATAGATAGATAGATAGATAGAGGGATAGATAGATAGAGGGATAGATAGATGGAGGGATAGATAGATAGATGGATGGATAGATAGATAGATGGATGGATAGATAGAGGGATAGATAGATAGACAGATAGATGGATGGATAGATAGATGGATAGAAAGATGGATAGATGAATAGATAGATTGATAGATAGATAGAAAGATAGATAATGGATAGATACAGTCCCCACCCACCATCCCCACAGTCCCAGTTCCGAATGTACACTTGCTTTGACAAAACTAATTTGTATTTGGTCCTTCCAATAAAGCTTATTTGATTTGATTTGATTTGATAGATAGGTAGATAGATAATGGATAGATAGATAGATAGATAATGGATAAATAGAGGGATAGAGAGATAGAGAGATAGATGGATATCTATCTATCTATTCATCTATCTATCCATCTATCCATTGTCTATCTATCTATCCATCTAGCTATCCCTCTATCTATATAGAGGGATAGCTAGATGGATAGATAGATAATGGATAGATAGATAGATGGATACATGGATAGATAGATAATGGATAGATAGAAAGATAAATAGATAGATAATGGATAGATAGATAGATGGATAGATAGAAATCAAATCAAATCAAATAGGCTTTATTGGCAGGACCAAAAAACTATTAGCATTGCCAAAGCAAAAAAGAAGTGTGACAGGGGAGTGGGTTAGGGTTGTGGGGATGGGGTGTTGGGGCCACAATTTAGGGAGTGATGGTCCATTTGGAGATCTTTAGTATCCCTCATCTTATGACATGTGGAGACATATTGGGCGACGATCTCCACCGTTGATTCCTCTTCCCCCAGTAGGAAGCGGAGTTTCATCACCTCGTCCATGGATGGAAAGTCCGGGGTATGAGTGGTAAGTTTCTGGAAGTGGGAGGCCCTCACTGCTGAGTATAGATAGATAGATAGAGGGATAGATAGATAGATAGATAGAGGAATAGAGAGATAGATAGATAGATAGATAGATAGATAGAGGGATAGATAGAGAGATAGATAGATAATGGATAGATAGAGGGATAGAGTGATAGAAATATAGATAGATGGATAGATAGATAATGGATAGATAGATAGATAGAGGGATAGATGGATAGATAGATAGAGGGACAGATAGAGGGATAGATAGATAGATAGTTAGATAGATAGATAGATAAAGGGATAGATAGATAGAGGGACAGATAGAGAAATAGATAGAGGGATAGATAGATAGTTAGATAGATAGATAGATAGATAAAGGGATAGATAGATAGAGGGACAGATAGAGAAATAGATAGAGGGATAGATAGATAGATAGATAGAAAGATAGATAGAGAGATAAAAAAGTAAAAAAGGATAGATGGATAGATAGATAGACAGACAGACCGACGTAAAACACATATATAATGTCCCACCTCCCTGCACATTCTAAGAAAGCACTCTTCAGTGACTTTCTTGTGGCAATAAAGGGTGCTTAGCCTTGTATTTAGCCAAAAAATAAATAATTTAAAAAAAGCGACGTTGGTTCCCCCCATTTTTGATAGCGAGCTATGGTAAAGCAGATGGCTGCACCCTGTAGACCACAGCTGGCAGGTTTGCCTTGGTTGGGGATCCAATTTGGAGGGCCCCCAGGCTCTTTTTATAATTATTTATAAATAAATGATAAAAAAAATGTGGTTCCCCGCAAATTGGTTCACCAGCCAAGGTAAAGCGGACAGCTGTGGTCTTGTATTCTCAGGGTGGGAAGGTCCATAGTTATTGGCCCTTCCCAGCTTAAAAATAGCAGGCCGCAACCGCCCTAGAAGTGGCGCATGCATTAGATGTGCCAATCCTGGCCCTTTACCCCAGCTCATCCCGTGCCCTGGTGCGGTGGCAAATGGGGTAATACATGGGGTAGATATTAGATGTGTAATGTCACCTGGAGTTTGTGATGTCATGGCGTCTATCAGATACCCGACATCACCAACTGTCAGTAATAAAAGTAGAAAAAAAAATAGACGACAAAAAAAAATATTTGAAAAAACACTCCCCAAAACATTCCCTCTTTCACCAATTTATTGTAAAGAAAAAAAAATCCATTGTTACCAATTTTGGAAGTCCTATGACGACTCTGGACCTTCTAGAATATGGGCGGCACGCTCAGGGAACGTGTCCTCTATTTTCTAGGCATGCAGACCCTCCATGTGAGGACTGTGGGTGCAAAGAATCTGCACCTACCCTCCCCGGGTCACAGCAGCAGTGTCCGTGCATCCAGCGCAGCTCCACAGCCGTTCTCAGTGAACACAGGAAGCTGAGCTCAGCTGACAGCCTTGCTCTGCGCATGCGGCAGCGAAACGCGTCGAGGTGCAGGGGGGTGTGCATGTTGAGGGTCTCCCCAGATTTTGTGGTAAGATACCAGATCCAGCAACACAGCTCATTGGTCCCACTCAGGATCCCTGGTGGCATCACTATTTTTCATGTATATACTTAATCATGGAACTCTCTTTGTTAATATGGTACCATTAACTTATATCTGCTATTTTGGGCATTTACAATTGTATAAGAGGGTCTGATTATTGTATACACTATGCCAAGGGTTGCATTATGTTTTCGACTGCCTCCTTTGGCATATGATTAAGACTCAATTATCTTTCTGTGTATTTTGTTGCTCCTTATACTGTTGGGTTGCTGCACACATATGGCTAACCTTGCTATAATACAAATTGGTGGGCAATTTGTGCAATAACTGACACTGTATGTCCTATGAATACTTATGGCATGTTGTGGGATCTTTTGAATAACCTGGTGATCTGATCCATTGGTTGTGTTATCATTGTACCCTATGAATTATTTCCCATATGATCATGTTTTCTGGGCTGGAACCCCCAGGCGCACCCCCCTGTTTTAAATATGAATCTACAAACACTACTGTGTACTCTGTGCTCTTTTTGTTGTTATCCCCTTAATTAACTTTGCATACTCATAAATAAATTTGCACCTCATTATAAAATGAAACATGGTTTTAGAGTATTTAATTAGATAGAGGTGCAGTAATTATTTAAAATGAAGGTCTTTTTGCTGTCTTTGTGGTCTTTTTTGGTGACCGTTCATACACATGGGTTGTGATATTATGGACCTAATTATTCAATTGGTTTTGTTCTCGCTCTGCGCATGCGCCTACCGTGCATTGTGAAGGAGGAGGGACTCGGGGGATAAACGCTGCAAAAAGGTAAAAATACCGGGGGGGGGGGAACACCAGAAAACACTAGGGGGATATGGAGGGGTGACTTAGCTGGACCCGGGGAGGAGTTTTCTGTCGCATGTGTCATGGCAATGATCAGTGTTATAGTCAAATTTTTCTGGGGTATCTTGTAATGTTTAATACAGGTGCATCTCAATAAATTATAATATCCTCAAAAAGTTAATTTATTTCAGTGATTCAATAGAAAAAGGGAAATGCATATATTATATAGAGTTATTACAAACAGAGTGATCTATTTCAAGTGTTTATTTCTGTTAATGTTAATGATTATGGCATGCAGCCAATGAAGACCCAAAAGTCATTATCACCTGCAAAGGCTTCCTAAGCATTTAAAATGGTACCTTAGTCTGGTTCAATAGGCTACACAATTGTGGGGAAGACTGCTGACTTGACAGATGTCCAGAAGGCAGTCATTGACACACTCCACAAAGAAAGTAAGACACAAAATGCCATTGCTAAAAAAATGGCTGTTCACAGAGTGCTGTATCTAAGCATATTAATGGAAAGTTGAGTGGAAGGAAAACGTGTGGTAGAAAAAGCTGCACAAGCAACCGGGATAACCGCAGCCTTGATAGGATTGTTAAGAAAAGGCCATTCAAGAATTTGGGGGAGATTCACAAGGAGTAGACTGCTGCTGGAGTCAGCACTTCAAGAGCCACCACACACAGAGGTATCCAGGACATGGGCTACAACTGTCGCATTCCTTTTGTCAAGTCACTCATGACTAATAGACAATGCCAGAAGCGTCTTACCTGGGCCAAGAAGAAAAAGAACTGAACTGTTGCTCAGTGGTCCAAGGTATTGTTTTCAAATGAAAGTAAATTTTGCATTTCATTTGGAAATCAAGGTCCCAGAGTCTGGAGGAAGAGTGGAAAAGTCACAATCCAAGCTGCTTGAGGCCTAGTGTGAAGTTTCCACAATCAGTGATGGTTGGGGAGCCATGTCATCTGCTGGTGTAAGTCCACTGTGTTTCATTAAGACTAAAGTCAACACAGCCATCTACTGGCAAATTTTAGAGCAATTCATGCTGCCCTCTGTAGAGGCAAGGTTTTTGGAGATGGAAATGTTATTTTCCAGCAGGACTTGGCACCCGTCCACACTGCCAAAAAGTACCAATACTTGGTTTAGTAACCACAGTATCACTGTGCTTGATTGGCCAGCAAACTCGCCTGATATTATCAGAAATGCAGGAGCCATGGATATTGCCCCCAATACTAAAAATACCAGCCTGCAGCAGCCCAGAATTGTCATATCCCATTACATGTGTCAATTCTGGCTCTTTACATGGCTCATCCCAATTGCCCTGGTGAGGTGGCAATCAGGGTAATATAAGAGGTTAATGAAGGCTGAAATTTGTCAAAAAATGACCGCTGCCATCAAGCCCTGGATTAGTAATGGGAGACGTCTACGAGACACCCTAATTATTTAGCCTGTAGGTGAAAAGAAATAAAACACAAACACTGAAAAAATCCTTTATTTGAAATAATATACACACACCCTCATTCACCCCTTTATTAATCCCCAAACCATCCTTGCAGATATGATGTGATACATATGACATCCTACAACGATTCTCAGCTCTGCTACATTTAGAGGCTGCAGGAGGGAAAACATGTCAGCTCTCTGCAGACTGCATTAATCATTGCCAGCAAAGGGGAACCCAGCTGTGAGCAGGTGACATTCACTGGAGGTAACACTCAGGTTCACATGGTTTGACCTCAGGTGACCTGAAGGCCAGACTGTGGGACATGGCCGTGAACCGCAGTCCGACAGTCCGGTAGTCAGTTCACTTGAGGTAACGCTGGGGGCTTCCCCGCTGCCCTCAGTAAAAGTGCTGCCAGATTGTCGGACTAGGGGACATGTTTTTTTAATGAAATACTTACCAGGTTAGTAATGGGGGTGTCTAATAGACTCTTATCCATTACTATCCCCTGGGCTTGATGTCAGGTGTCAAATTCACAGCAGATACCAACCCCAAAAGTATTAACCAGATTGCAGGATGATGATAAGGTAAGAAAGAGGACCGCACTCCTTCACTGTGCTGGAAACTTTATTCAGACAGGTGCAAGGTAAAAAGCTGGAGGCAACCTGTATGCCAGCTCCTGCTATGGACAACGGCCATTTCGCCTATTAATTAGGCTTCCATGGGTCCACTCGTGGAAGCCTAATTAATTGGCGAAACGGCCGTTGTCCATAGCAGGAGCTGGCATACAAGTTGCCACTAGCTTTTTACCTTGTACCTGTCTGAATAAAGATTCCAGCACAGTGAAGGAGTGCGGTCCTCTTGCTTACCTTATCATCATCCTTGGATCTTGTTTTGTGACACGCACCCTGCTCTGCACTGAATCACCGGCAAGTAAATACCCCGGGCATATGCGGTACCGCAGGTGACAGGCAGTGGTGCATGACCACTCTTCATTTGTGCACGACCACTCTTCATTTGTGCATTAACCAGATTGCTACTGCACCAGGCAATCAGGAAGAGCAGTGGATAGTGCCAGAATTGGCACATCTAATGGATGCGCAACTTCTGGGGTGGCTGCGGGCTTCTTTTTTTAGGCCAGGAGGTGCCAAGTAACCATGGCCCTTCCTGCTCTGATAATACCAGCCCTTAGCTGCCTACTTTACCTTGGCTCATTATCAAAAATAGGGCGGATCAGAAGCCATTTGTTTATTATTATTATTATTTTTATTGTTTCTTTAAATAAAAAAAATCAGTACATGGTAAAACTGATAGCTGAGGATTGCAGCCCACAGTTGTCTGTATTACCTACACTAATTATCAAATATAGGTGGGAGTCCACATCAATTTTTTTTATTTATTGTATATCCACATATTTGCAGGGCAATTGCCCACATTGTGCCCCCTAGCCCTTACTATAACCATTTTACAGCACAGAAGTTCGTTTTTCCATGGTCCGCAGTCAAGTTTAGGTAGAGTTCGAGAACTGAAGCAAACTTTTAACTTAGGTCCAGAAGAAGTTGGCAAACCCAAACATCAACGCGTTCGCTTATCACTTCCAAGGACCTCATTCCCACAGGAATTATTCGAATCAAAAATTAAAGCTTGCCATGTCACACCCCAGGGCTATGGGGTACTTGGTCCCGGGCCTGGTTTCACTGGGAAGTGTCACGGGTGTAATGGCCGGTGTCCGGTTCCGTGACCCTGGGGGGGTCGCTTTTAAAAGGGGGTATTTACAGGGATTATAATAAAGTTTTTGATGTGATGCCACTTGCGGGTTGTAGCTAGATGGATAGAGTCGCCTCTGCACAGTCTCTCACTGCTGGGGCTGATGTTAATGGCAGCCTGGATGTTATGGCCCTCCGCAAGTAAGGCTAGGCCCCAGGGGATAAACAATGGTGTTTGATGTTAAAATCCGTTCACAATACTGGGGCACGGAAAGAAGGTAGACCACGCAAGGGTTTGCAGTGTAAATGGTTCTTTACTCATGATGGTGATGCTTGCAACCCGATGGAGGCTGGTCCTCATCACTGGTCCCCTTAGTTTCAGTGCCGGTGTGGTGACCTGGTGGCTTACTTCCCCTGCAGCCATCTCTGGTGGGTTGGTTCCCGTGGCTTGGAACGTCTGGGGGTTCCCTCCTAGTTGTCTTTCGGTTTTGGTCCATATGGCAGGCAGTTTGAACCCTGTCGGTTCGGTCCTCAGTACCCGGTCCCCTGTTTCTCCTGTCACTGCTGTGCCCCGGACTCTGTGGTCGGTAAGGTCCTGGATGGTCCCCTCATCATGCAGATTTTATCAGGTCTGCCTGGAGCGTTTTCCTGACCTAGGGCTCTGCACCCCACCGGTGCTATGGTTCTGAGAGTACTCACCCATACTCCTTCAGCAACCACACGCCTGAGCCTGACAGGTCACTGTTACACTCTCCCGTCAGTGTCATTACTTCCATCTCGTTTCACTTCAACTTACTGACTGTATGACCCCTCCTCCCTGGTTGTCGTCTAGTGAACTGGATCAGTTCCACCCCTAGGGGGCCATCCATTGGGTCCAATCATAGCCTGTCACCAGTTCTTGGGGAAGAGGAACAACAGGAATTATATGTGTGTTTTGGTGTTACCAGCACTGCTCTTCTGGGTCCCTGGGGGTAGGCCCTGCATCTTTGACAGGATGCAGTTCCCTGTAGATCCTGATGGCTCAGGGGCACACCAGCCACCTAATATAACTAATTTAACACAAAAAGTACACCTGCATCTGAGCAAATGAAATATTGAGAAATCCCCTGGGCCAGATAGCATTCATCCACAGACATTGATAGAATTGACTTCAGTAATTGACAGACTGCTGTATCTCATCTTTTTAGACTGTCTTGTAACAGGTTTGGTGCCTCAGGATTGGAAAATGGCTGATGTCGTACTGATATTTAAGAAGGCTAAAAAGGTAGATCCATGTAACTACCATCTCATAAGTCTGACATCAGTGGTATGCAAAGTTTTTGAGGGCATTTTAAGAGATGACACGCAAAAATGTTGCAGATAATAATATAATAAAGTACAACCAGAATGGATTCACAAAAGATAAGTCTAACCAAAATGTTGGGTTTCTATGAGGAGGTAAGTGCAAATCTGGATATTGGTAATGCAGCTGATGTGATTTATCTGGACTTTGCATTTGATACTGTACCACATAACCACTTTATACTGAAGCTCCAGAAGTAGGGACTAGGGAAAATATAGGCAGTATATGCAGATGGGTAAGAAATTGGCTAAAAGGAAACAAAGTTGTTATAAATGGTACATTCTCTAAATGGGATATAGTCATCAGAGGGGCACTGGAAGAATCTGTGCTAGGACCAATAGTTTTATTCTCTTGTTTATTCTATTGTTATAATCTCTTTATTAATGACCTAGTGGATGGGATTGAGATTAAAGTGTCAGTCTCTGCTGATGACACCAGACTATGTAGAATATTAAAAACGGACCTTGATAGTACACTATTACAAAACGATCTGGATAAGATGTCAGAATGGACAGACACTTGCCAAATGCACCTAGGATGGAGTAATCCTATTGCTGCATATTCATTAAATGGAAGTAAACTCAGTACTATAGAACAGGAGAGGGACTTGGGTATTCAGGTTACAAGTAAGCTGAGCAGCAGCACTCAATGTCAAGCAGGAGGTGCAAAAGCAAACAAGATTTTAGGTTGTATAAGAATAGATAAAATCCCTTGATCCCAACGTATAGCGACGTCTGAGCCCCCAGTCTCTCCCTATCTCCTGTCCTGTAACAAAGGAGAGAGGGAGAGGGGGATTATGGTATTGCCCGAAGCTTGCTCACCTCAAATGGTTGTGCACCCGTGCACATTTGCAGTAAAGGATCCACGGGGTCCCACTGATGCCTGGAGCTGTCTGAAATCCCAAGGAACAGAGTGGAGCGAGTCCTTCCAAGTTGGTCACGGGACCGCGAGCACGCGGAAGTGCGTCACCGCAGGTCCTATGCAGTCAGAGAAACCCGGAGTCACAGCAACCGTGGGTCATTGTAATTGTTGTAGAAACTCGCTGCTCCCAGAGCTGCTCCTGCCGTTAATCCCTCAAGGGCATAATGTATGTGAAGATAACGGAGTAACGGTCAGATAGGAGCATTAGGGAACAGGAGGATAGGAAGGATTTTAAAATTACAAACCTTCTATTTAGTTTAAAATCTCTTCTCCTGGACCTGATGGTAGTGACCCCTCCACACCCACCAGCCAAAGGGACAAACCGGGACAGAGACCTCCAGAACACCAATATTGTCCCACAGACAGGGGGCAACACCAAATACAGACACCCAAAAACAAACAACTAGGGAAAACATACAGAGGTGAACAGGAACCAACATCAGAAGGGGAGAAGTAAGTACACCAGGGAGCTAAAGGTTTTCTGATAATTCTTTTGTAGTTCACTCATCTAAGCTTCCCACTGTGTATACAGTTAGGTCTAGAATTATTTGGACAGATACAGTTATACAATCGGAGCTGGGTGTCAACCTGTTTTTTGCAAGAGAAGATGACATTTTCCGATGTGCCATTTTTATTTATATGACTTTTTGATCACGTTTTATGTCACTTTATTTGTCAGCTGCATGATGAACAGACATTATTTTTGCTACCTTTTTATTAAAGATTTTTATGGTGTTCACTGAAGGGTTTAACTAGTGTGACATTCTTATAGATCGTGTTGTTACGGACTCAGCAATATCAAATATGTCAGGGTTTTGTTTCTTTTTTACATAAATATGCATATTTATTGGATTTTTGTTGGTTCTTCATTCTCTGATTTTTTTTAAAAAAAAATATTTTTACAATTTGTTTTTTACTTTTTTACTTAGTCCCTATATGGGACATCATGTTTTCCTACCCCAGCATTGCAATACATTGTACTGTCAGTGCTGCCCTGTCAAAAGCATCTGGAATCATGCTATCCATAGCTGGGTGACTTGGAGGTCGTCATGACAAACTTGGTGCACCATGGCAACGATTGTGCCCTAGTGATCAAAAAGCGGGGGCACCAATTGGAGCAGAGAGGGAGCATGATCCCTCTCCCAGACTTGTAAACGCTGTGATCAATATCAACAGCGGTATTTAGGGGGTTAAACAGCCAGAGACGGTGCAAGCACCATCCCTGGCTATGACATCTGGGGATCAGTGATCACTTGGTAGTGTGCCTGAGTCTCCGCAATGGCCATGACGAACCCCATACATCATGGATCGGGAAGCCCTGTATGACCATGATGTATGAGGTACATCAAAAGTTGAGAAGGTGTTAAGGGGTTTTGGCTTGTTCAGACAAATATATTAAAAGTTCATTTGTTGTCTGTATGTAAAACTGATAGGGTTCGGAAAGCACTGTCACCAATGCAAGTCAATATGGTAGTTCACATGAACACTTTTACACATGGACAAATGGTCTGTATGAAAAGTATTCTCGATCAAACTCACTCATTATAAGTCAATAGATGCTTAAAAAAACAGATAATATACCATCCTTGTCAGGCATTTTTCATGGATAGATTACAATTGCAAAGATTAGAAACTGAATTTGATCTTATTATTTATTACATTGTTCATGTAAAAACAGATACCACATAGATGTAAAAAAACTAAACACATGGATGACATATGAGTGACTATACAGATGTAAAACCATTATTTTTTCTGGATGTAGAACAGATGCCTGTATAAACCCAGTCATAGCGGGACTTGCAATTAGCAGCAAATTGATTGTCTGCAAATCAAATATTTGAGGAACCAATGTGGATGAAGCTGAAAAATTCAAATGGTATTATTTATTTTACTTGCTTATATAGTGCTATTAATTCCACAGAGATTTAACGGCATGACCATCTCTGTCCCCATTGGGGCTCACAATCTAAATTCCCTATCAGTATGTCTTTGGTGTGTGGGAGGAAACCGGAGAACCCGGAAGAAAGCCATGCAAACAAGAAAAGAACATACAAACTCCTTGCAAATGTTGTCCTTGATGGGATTGTACCACCCCCAGCAGCGGTTGAACCGCTCAGGTCCTTGTGTCGCTACTCGTGGCTTGAGGGTCTCCGGACCCGCGGGGCTCGAGGTCACTCTTAATTGTAGAAGGGGGTTTATTTACAGGGGAGATATAGTTTGTGACGCCACCCGTGGTGTGCGGTAATAGGGAGTACCGCAGCTGCCGTTGGGAGTACCCAGGGTGATGGAGTGGGGCAGCCAGATGACGTTACCCCCCACGGGTAGGGAAGGCCCCGGGACTCTGGAAGGTGGGATGGATCACAGGGGGAGAGCAGGCTTGCTGGTAGCAGGAGCTGATCAAGTACTCACTCAGAAGGAAAGCAGATGCTGACAACGTAGTAAATCAAGTCTCTGGGTGCCACTGCCCTCCTGGGGGAGCTCATCCGGGTTCTGTCCCCTGCAGCACAGCTTGAGGGTCCGGATCCTGCCTCCGTGCACAGAATTTTAGTGTTCGTTGTGACCCGTAAGCTTGGAGCTGTCCGGGCCCCGCTCCCTGCTATGGGTAGCAAAAGAGCTTTCTCTCAGGGGCTCACCCTCGGGATTTCAGTGGGCTGCTTTGCTTGGAAAGCCCTATCCCCTTTGTTGCGCTAGTGCCCCCGATCTCTGAGCTTCGTGGGAACAGTCCGTAAAGGCCCTGTCCTCCGCAGGTTAATTGCTGGATTGCTTAAATCCTCTCCCCGGCCTAGGGTCCATGTACCCCATCGTGCCTTTGGTCCCAGCCCAGCTATTGGACTGCAGCTGCTGACTGTCCTCCTAGACTCAGCCAGGCACCCAGTCCCAATATCCCGCGACCGGGTCTCCGACTCCTCCGGTTCCAGACCACCGTCTGCAACCTTATCCACTTCTCCCCTGGGAGCTCCAACTCCCAGCTTCCTTGAGCTCCTCACTGCTCAAGGGCTACCACTGCACTGACTTGTCACCTCCCACCTCCCTGCCTGACCCCTAGGTGGGCGGCCTTATTCCAGCTTAGCAGCCCACTGGTGTGCCTGACAGGACGTGGTGCGAGGTGTGATTAGGATTTGTGTATGAGGATGGAGGCAGTAATAATAATATTTATTCATTTATATAGCGCTGTTAATTCCACAGCACTTTACATACAATGGCAACAAAGTCCCTATTAGGGCTCGCAATCTAGGTTCCCTATCAGTATGTCTTTGGAGTGTGGGAGGAAGCCGGAGTACCCGGAGGAAACCCACGCAAACACGGGGAGAACATACAAACTACATGCAAATGGTATCTTTGGTGGTTTGGTTATGCGGATGGAGGCAGTACTGCAAGTTGGGAACGCAGAACCATGGGGTTTGAGTCCTGCACTGGGAGATAAAGAGCTTGCAGTACTCTGTGATGACCTGACTAGTCTAGGGGCATCACAGGATTTCAACCCAGTACTGCAAGATTGCAATGTTAAGCACTGAGCCACCAAAAGACACGTTCTCTTCAGTTATGAAATATCATCATTATATGTATATACTTGTGAGTTTTAAGCTGGTGTCACACATAGCGACAGCGACATCGCTGTTACGTCACCATTTTCTGTAATGTAACAGCGACCTTGTAAGTCGCTGTTATGATCGCTGCTTAGCTGTCAAACACAGTGACGCAGCAGCGATCATAACGTCGCTACATGTGCAGAGAGCAGGGAGCCGCACACACTGCTTAGTGCTGGCTCCTTGCTCTCCTAGCTACAGTACAGATCGGGTTAATTAACCCGATGTGTACTGCAGCTACATGTCACAGTGCAGAGAGCAGGGAGCCGCGCACACTGCTTAGCGCTGGCTCCTTGCTCTCCTAGCTACAGTACACATCGGGTTAATTAACCCGATGTGTACTGCAGCTACATGTCACAGTGCAGAGAGCAGGGAGCCGCGCACACTGCTTAGCGCTGGCTCCTTGCTCTCCTAGCTACAGTACACATAGGGTTAATTACCCAATGCGTACTGCAGCTACATGTGCACAGAGCAGGAGCCGGCACTAGCAGCAAGAGCGGCGGAGGCTGGTAACGAAGGTAAATATCGGGTAACCAGGGAAATGTCTTCCCTTGGTTACCCGATGTTTACAGTGGTTACAGTTTTCCGCAGCTGCCAGACGCCGGCTCCTGCTCCCTGCTCGCTTCATTTTGTCGCTCTCTCGCTGTCACACACAGCGATGTGTGCTTCACAGCAGGAAAGCGACGACGAAAAAATGAAGCAGGACATTCAGCAACGAGCAACGACCTCACAGCAGGGGCCAGCTCGTTGCTGGACGTCACACACAGCGACAGCGACGGGACGTCGCTGCAACGTCACAGAAAATGGTGACATAGCAGCGATGTCGTTGTCGTCGTCGCTGTGTGTGACACCACCTTTAGACACCTTCAAAACAGCATCATTTATTCAAGGCATATTTGCACAGTCAGTAATGTTGTATGGATAGACAGACAGACAGATGGACAGATAGACTGTAGAGAGACAGACAGACGGACAGACAGACAGACAGACAGACAGACAGACAGACAGACAGACAGACAGATAGATAGATAGATAGACTGGACAAGTCGGCTGGGTATCATCATTGCTGTCTTCCAGTCTGCACGTCTATTATTTGTAGATGTATAGAAAAATAACTCATATCTATGAGTTCCTACAACTTTTTATGATGGGAACAAGTAGAACTCTTTCACTTGTTAAGTCAATTCTGAAACATTTTATTGTATGTCGGTACTTTCATTCTCGTATAATAGCTTACTTCTGCAGTCTTTTTTCTTCCACTGTAATTTTGTGTCCTTGCTGAACTGCGATAAACTTCAATGAAATTGTCTCCAGTTAATACACAATATAACATAATATGTGTTTAAAGGACACTCGGCGCCCATCATGTGCAGTCAGCCCTAATTGATTATATCACCCAAGGCTGTGGAACCATTATCAATTAAACAGGAAGTATACATTTCTCTTTTCTTCTTTACAGTGGAGGGTTGAAGGAGGTAGTTCAGTTTGAAATCACCCAACCTGAACATTTCCTTGAAGACATGCGGAGAACTACTGTATGTTTTCATTAGAAGTGACATTCAATTGCAAATCTTCTAACTACACATTGAAAACATCTGAAAATTTACATAACAAAACAAAGCTGCAAAGAAATGTAAATTACTTAAAGCATCTTGGTATCAGAAAGTAAGAGAGGGAAAGGAAAGAAAGAGACCTTGTGTTTCCTCTATACGAAACGGGATTACAAGCAGCAATTTCCACTATGATCCTACTGACATTGTCAGATCATTGGCATTATTGTTAAATGTATTCAATCATTAACTTCCATCTTGGAATCCAGAGATAGCGCTTATCTCTAGAGAAATACTATATGAAAGTTCAGCAGCGCAAAAGTATACCAAGTTCAAGACAGATTTTAGCCTCTGAATTTAAAAAAAGATGGTTTCCAAAGCAAACAGCATTTTACAATGCTAAGAAAACAAATATATTAATGAATTACAAAGTATATTAAAAAGTTACTTAACCCTACATTATTCAATGTTTAAAGTGTAACCGTTGTTTAAAAATGTTATCTCTTAAATTAATAATAAAGCAACTTTGTAATATGTTTTATCAGTAGTGATGGGGAACCTGCAGAAATCCGGGAAAGATGGATACAACCGTATTTTAAAAAAGAAAAACGGTTAGGCAGCAGAATTAATCCCTGATATCTGCCTGTGTGCTGATCCGCAAAAACGTCTATGGGGACCCGAATCATGAGATTTAAAATTGTGATAGAAAGGGCTATGAAGATTAGAGCAAGTGCGTTATACCAGAAAACTGGTGCAGACATTTCAGCATCAAATTTTCATCTCCTGGCTGAAAACCGCACTGAAACAGCATCAAAACCATTTTTGTGAGGTTCCTTGCTAAGAGATGCAGATTTGGTGGTGGAATTTATACACCATATTCCGGTACCAAATCTGGATCTCCTGGCAAAAAACGCACCATCAATGCATCAAAATGGCATCATGTATACATTTTAGCACTGAATCTGCAACTGTTGGCAAAAAAAGGGGTTTTCTGCCAAGAAATGCAGGTCTGTGAACTAAAGGTTAGGTCACTGAGTTTAATGAGGTCACCTGAGGTCAGTTTACCTGCGGTCACAGGTGGGGTATCATGAGAATTTCCAGCTGTGACCGCTGATAAACTGAGTGACGTCACTGCTCACAGATGCAGCTAAATGAGTCTTTGCCTGAAACCCACAGCATGCGAACATATTCTGTGCACATGGGCTGTGACTTCAGTATATATATAGCAGAGCCGGAACAGTTATGAAACTTCGTGGGAATTATGTCAGAACTGGGTGCTTGGGGTCAATAGAAGGATGAAAGATGTTTTTGTATTTTATTTCAAATAAAGTATTTTTTCAGTGTTTGGTTTTTTTTTTCACTTTTCACAGATTAGTAATGTGCAAGACTCATATATGCCTTATATTACTAATCTAGGGTTTAGTGGCAGCTCTTAGCTGTCATTAACCCCTGATATTACCCTGATTGCCACCGTACCAGGGCAATCAGGATGAGCAGGGTAAAGTGCCGGGATTGTCCCATTTAATAGATGTGACATTTCAGGGCGACTGAAGGATGCTATTTTTAAGATGAGGGGCCCAATAACAATGGGTCTCCCCAGCCTGAGAATACCAGCCTCCAACAGCACAGTTTTATTTAATTATTTATTTTAATAATTAAAAAAAAGCCTCATGAGGTCCAACTTATTTTGATACACAGCCAAGATAAGCTATAAGGTATTCCGCGTGGATCTGGACTTTTACAGTCCTGGTTCACCCATCCATAATTTTCAGACAAATTTGCTTCTTTCTCTGCCAAAATGGATGTCATTATCAAAATTCTCAATTCTGAGGTAAAAATCTGTATTCAGTGAAGACAGACTGTACCATTATTGACATAGATGATGGCAGTTGTTACTGATAAAGTTATATCTAGATAGAAGGGAGAGGAAACGCAGAAGCTCTGCCCCTAGCTATTGCCTTCTCCGGTCTACATAGAATTGTATCCATAACAACTGCCATCTCTTATCTTAGTAATGGAAAAGTCTTCATATAAAAAAATACAAATAAATAAAAAAAAAGGAGAAATAAAGAAAATAAAAATGAAGCAAGCGCTTCATACATTCCCAGGCTCCGGCCCGGGTGTATGCTGCTCCCAAAATGCTGTACACTGCTCCTGTGGCCTCCCTGGGCTTCTCATTTCATATGCATGGCCTTTCCCGCCCTCTGGCAGGGCTGGCATCTGTGATTGGTTGCAGTCAGATGCGCCCCCATCCTGTGTGACGCATCTCCCTGCATCCAGTCACCACTCATCGCAGCTAATTCATTCTGCACTGACAGCGGGAAGTGATGCTGCCCTATGGCCACTCGCTGTGATATTCAGATGTAGCATCAATCATCAATTCATCATCTGAATCATCGTGGAACCTCGTGTGGATTACATCGGACCTGAGGTGTGTGTTGGGGTTAATAAAGTGGTGACAGAGGATGGATTTTGTATTTTATTCCAAATAAAGGATTTTTTCGGTGTCTGTGTTTGTTTACTTTAATTTACAGATTAATGATGCAGGTGTCATAGATGCCTTCCATCATTAATCTAGGGTTTAGTAGCAACTGTGTCCTGTTATTACCCCCTCATTAACCCGATTGCAACCGCATCAGGGCATTCGGAAAGAGCTGGTAAAGTTCCAGGCTTGTCACATTTAATGGATGGCGGCTGGGGGCTGTAGCAACTGATATTTTTAGGTTGGGTCTCTCCAGCCTGAGAATACAGCCCCAGCCGTCAGCTTTATCTTGGCTGGGTATGAAAATTGGGTGGTCCACACGTCGTTTCTTTAAATTATTTATTTAAATAATTTTAAAAACAGCCGCATGCCGTTCCTCTTAGGCCGGAGTCACTTTTGCGAGGGACTTGCACGAGTCTCGCATCGCAACACGCAGCATGGCCGCACACTCTTCTGACAGGAGCGGGTCAACTGTAGTCATATGCAGCTGCACACTCGTTTCTGGAGAGCATCAGGCCTTGCCTGGTGATGCGATGTGAGACTCGCTCAAGTGTGACTCCGGCCTTATGGTGCGCTTACAAGAACCATATGACTCTCACGAGTCTCGCATCACATCACCTGGTAGCCGCACACTCTCTGGACACGAGCGTTCAGCTGCATAGAAATACATGCAGATGCACGCTCCTGTCAAGAGAGTGTGCGGCTGCCGGGTGATGTGATGCGAGACTCGCACAAGTATATGACTCCAGCCTTATTTTGATACAGATCCATGATAAAGCCCGACAGCTGGTGGCTGCAACTGTAGGCTTTATCTGTGCTAGTTTCAGAATACAGGGGAGGACCCTATGCCGATTGTTTGATTTATTCATTTATTTTAATACCACGATACTCACCCGCAGACATTTGCACTGCTTTCTCCACCCACCGGCCGTCCTGGCGCTTGTGATTGGTTGCAGTCAGCTGACATGCTGACAATCAGGGTGGGGGTGTGTCTAACTGCAACCAATTACACGCACCGGTGGGCGAGGAAAGCAGTGAATATTCAATGAGGGTTAATTGTTGGCTCCGGAAGTGAAAGCGTGACCTGGAAGTAGCTTGCCGCCATGATGGAGGTTCAGTGAGCACACCGAGCATGCTCCTACCCCTCTACCCCTTCTACCAACATTTTTAATCTCTGGATTCTGGTTCCCATAGACTTATATGGGTAACAGATTTCGGACCTTTTTTTTTTTAAATTTAGCAGGGACCCACAGGTCCCGGTTTTCTGCGACTCCGACCAGCTTTAGTGATTAACTAGTTTTTCTGATAAACATTCATGATAATAATCTATTATATACAAGGCTGAAAAGCTTTAGGGTACGTGCACACACTGCGTTTTTTTGACGCTGCGTTTTTGTGCGTTTTTGGCCGCTAAAAACGCACAAAAACGCACCTGCGTCGAAAAAACGCGGCAAAAAACGCACGCGTTTTGCCGCGATTTGGTGCGTTTTTTTGCTGCGTTTTGCTGCGTTTTTGCTCACTGCGTCCTTATGCGTTTTTTATCAGTGAACAAAAAAAAAAGGTCTGATGTCATTTCCTTCTTCAATGTGTTCTTCATTCTCCACTAGTGTATGCAGAAGAGCAGACAGCTGCAGAACTACAAGGCTCAGCATCCTCCATCCAATAGTGTATGCAGGAGAGCAGACAGCAGCTGTCGAACTACAAGGCTCAGCATCCTCCTTCCAGGACTGTATGCAGGATTTCTTTGCCCCCCCAAACAAAAAAAATGACGTGGGCTTCGCCATATTTTTGTATGCTAGCCGGGTACAGCAGGCAGGTACGGGCTGCCCCCAACCCCCAGCTGCCTATTTGTACCCGGCTGGGAACCAAAAATATAGGGAAGCCCTTTTTTTTTTAAATTATTTCAAGAATTTCATGAAATCATTTTAAAAAAAAATGACGTGGGCTTCGCCCAATTTTTGAGTCCAGCCGGGTACAACTAGGCAGCTGGGGATTGGAATCCACAGTGCAGGGTACCCATGCTTTCTGGGCACCCCCGCTGTGAATTGCAGTCCCGCAGCCACCCCAGAAAATGGCGCTTTCATAGAAGCACCATCTTCTGGCGCTGTATCCAACTCTTCCAGCTGCCCTGAAGCCGGGTGGCTCGCTGGGTAATAATGGAGTTAGGGCTAGCTGTATATTATCAGCTAGCCCTAAGCCCGAAATTCATGGTGTCACGCCAATATTAGACATGGCCACCATGAATTTCTAGTAAAGATAAAAAAAAAACACAACACACAGAAAAATATTTTTATTAGAAATAAAACACAACACAATTAGTGACTCCATCTTTATTGAAATAAAGAACCCCCCTCCACAGTAATCCTGGGTCAGGGTCCCGCGCCGTCCAATCCGGATCCAATATCATCTGATCGGTTTTCTGGAAGGCAAAGCGATCAGATGATGTGTCAGGATCAAGTGCCTGAATCCCATCACACATCAGCTGATTGTATAAAAGCCGATTATACAATCAGCTGATGCATCGGTGCAAAAAAAAAAAAAAAAAATAATACTCACTTATGTGCTGATTACCGGCAGCTCCTGCAGCGATGGGGCGGGAGTCTGATCCTGTTCGATCGCTACAGCAGCTGCCGGTAATCAGGGATGAAGTCTCCTGACGCATCCGCTGATACCGGCCGGGCGCCCGCATCACCGCGATACTTACGATCAGCTGATGCGTCAGGTGACTGCATCAGGTGATCCATCGCCAGGTCCTGCATCCATCGGAGCTTTCCCGGCCGTCTGCACATAGCCGGAGCGGGGGTGGCGATACCGTGAGAGGAGATGGGAGCGGGCATGGCACCGGGAGTCTGCAGACAGGTGAGTATAACTTTTTTTTTTTTTCTACTGTTAACTTTTGTTTTCGCAGTCGCTTCCACCTCCTGCCTGTACATGGCACCGCACGGCAGCATACATGCACAGGATGGGAGGTGGAAGCAGCGGTGACGGTACCGGGAGGATTCACGCTTCTGTATATACTGACAGAAGGAATCCTCTTCCTGTACACATCACTTTACTACCCACCTCCTGCGTTTATAGCTGCGTTTTTGGTCTTAGAAACGCACCAAAACGCACCAAAACGCAGCTATTTGCGTTTCTCATTGCGTCTTTCAACATCCCATTGAACTCAATGGATGAAAAGCGCAGTGAAAAACGCGGGAATAATTGACATGCTGCGCTTTTGTGGTCACCACAAAAACGCAGCTGAAAAAAAAGCTGTGTGGGGACAGCAAAAATGAAAACTCATAGACTTTGCTGGGGAAGCAAAGTCATGCAGTGTTGAAGCCAAAAACGCACCCGAAAAACGCGCAAAAACGCTGAGAAAAACGCACTGTGTGCACATAGCCTTAGGCTAAGAACATTCATTGGGCAATGTCTGAGATTTTCTGGCCATGTCAGCCTTTCCGCCAACATATCCTTGATTTTCATATTGCAACATTACATGACATATTTCCTTTTTATTGAACAATCACTTCCGGGACCAAGACAGACAATGGCAGCTTATCCTATAGCTTGGGCCTCCGACATTACCGACATCGTACTGCTGCAGGGATACATCCTGAAAATTCTGTTCTGCTTGGATTTGAGAAAACATTTTTAATTGTTGCAAAAATAACTTTACAAATAAACCTAAATTAAGCTTAACTTTGGAGTGTGTTTATCTGTAAGCAGCCAGCAGTGATGTGGCTTTTTTCCCATAGAGGAAAGTATGTATACATAGCGCAAGGTAAGTTGTTTAGCTACAGAGAGAGGTAATGAATGAGTCACAATGATACAGATGACAGATGCCAAGCATTAGCTCACTAATGCTAAGTCCACAAACATTGCTTTGCCTCACCACAATATTTTTAAAGGTGTTTTTTTTCAGACATTGACTGTCTAAGAACCAGGTGCTCCCCTAGGCAAACATACTAGGATTTCACCTATTGAAAGCTGCCTGAGATCTACTCAAGTTACAAATAACATGCCTTTGGTCTTTAGTGAGATCAAAAGGACTAACTATTGGTAGCAATTCACACCATACTGTGCAAAGTCATCTAAATCTCCATTCTTAAACTGTAATGCAATAATGCTTGTTATTCTAAACTGCCCGTCCTCCCATCAGATGGCAATTTGAATAAATAGCAGTCCCTGTTTCATGCTGACAATTATCCTACTTGTTTAGCTGAGTTAAATGTGCGTCTGCTCCGGTTCTTTTTTTTTTATTCTTGCACAGATGGAATGAAGGAAAAAAAAAATCATAGTTCAAACACATTATAATGTAGAACACCCATGAATGATTCTGATTAGACTAGAAAAATGGTTCCGAACAGCTCTTATAGCAATCATATACTCATTTAGCTCTAAGATTAAAGAAAAATCAATGAATCTCATCAATTTACAGTTTTTATGGAGGCTGATGATAGGCTTGATTATTTTCTATGGAAATTTATCTTGAGATAATAGACAAGGGAACAATCGACTGTGGATAGCAGGAATCCCAGCTATAAAATTTGAGCAAACATATGCAGCAAGACTAGAATTAAATATGTAGGAATAAAGTTACTATTATTATTTATTTATTTATAGAGCATCCTTGATTCTGTGGCACCCCTGTGGTTAAGCACTACAGGGGAATACAGCACCTTAACAGCAAGGTTCAGTGCTCTTTGGTTACAGGTGAAAGAGAGAAGAAATGCAGAGTCTTAGATTGAGTAACATTGACTCAGCAGCCCCTACCTTCATATTCCTGGGACTGTTTATATAGTAGGTTTGTCAGGTTTATCCCCAAACCATTGACTGTTAACCTGGGATCCTAAATTAGAGGAGTCCCGGTATTCATCAAGAGTCTGACTACTAACCCCAAGCCGAGTTCACGACGCTGTTGCGGGATAGAGAAATCATGCAGCATCAGACCCCTGGGAAAACCAGCGACGAGACTAATGAGTGGGTTAAAGAGAGAGTCACAGAGCCCTCAGAGCAGGGACCGAGAAAGAGACATAGAAAGGTTACCTGACAGAGAGAGGTAACAGTGAAGGAGAAGAGGGAATCCAGCACAAATTCCTTTGGTTAAAATAATTGTACCTAAATTTCTACCTCACAGAGAGACTCTGTCATTAAATCTCCTCCGAAATTTGACCATTGGCCTTCTGGTAACCGAACTGTTTCTGCTGTGTACTGTGCAAAACAAACCAGATGCCAGTAGAAAGGACTTATTTAAGCTGATGTGGACTCGGTGTGTCATCTCTCCGCCGTTCGACAGGACCCTGCGACGTCAGAGAAGAAGGTAGCCATCACCGCTCGGTCGCTTCCCTCCTGGTCAGCGACCCGCCGCCCTGAGGTAAAATAGCTCCACCTGTGGGGAGCTGAGAGATCTTAAGCTGCCATCACCATCACCTCAGAGGTCGGCCGCGGGCAGCGCTGGTGTATCCCGCTTTCCAGACACCACAGGTGGCGTCACGTATATCCCCAAAATCATCCCTGTACCCCATTCCACAGCCGCAGAGTGAGCGCCCAGGGCACAAAGCCGGGACCGACCACCTGTGATAACCCCATCGAGAGTAAAGTATCCGTAGTCCCGGCACCAGAGTACCCCCCTATTGAAAACCCTGATGGTCGACTCAATTCCATGGTACTGTACATGTGAAGGGGTTAAATACAAAATACAGATATAAATGACAGTAAATAGACTGGTACTGAGGGAAGAAAGCCCTGCCCTTGAGGACTTACATTCTACAGGATAATCGGGAGGCGACAGTAGGTGATAACACTTTCACTCCATATACAATATGTGAAAGAAGAATCCATTTTATATTTTTTCCCTATTGATTTATGCTAAAAAGGTTTTCCAGAAATCATCTAAACCTTTCTACTGGGATGCAGCCTATAAGATGGAGAGTTGAGAGTGTCACTCCCCTGAGGATCCATGCTACTGTGTAAGTAGGCCAAGACAACAGTTTACTCCATCAGCTCTGCTAGCTTCATGAGGAGATGAGGAGTTGCATGTACATCAAAAATATACTTCTTGTAATATGGGCATCCAACTGTGAATAATATGTTAAAAACAGGGAAGTATATGTCTTTTTTCCTGAACAGTGCACACCTCTATGAGTTAGCGGCATGCCAAAGTCATCTATTTTGAAGAAAACATCGACACACAAGGGGCCTTGTATTAGTGGTTAAAGTGTCAAGCTTGAATAAATTTGCTTGCAGGTTCATTTCCTGAGTGAGTCACTTAAATTCCTCATGATCTTAGCCAAATGTATTCATCTTGATTTCACAGGATGTGCCATAGAAGTGAATATGTACCTGAATCTTTAAGGTAAACTAACATAATTCAAAAGCAAACTTACCATAAATTTTTTGTAGAAACAACCATAACTCTTGTTGATAGCGTAGTATTACATAGATAGCATTAACAAAAAGCTAATTTACAGCCAGAATTACTGATCTACTAAAATGTGGCATTTTTACTCCGGCTTGAGTTTTTGTGTAGTATTCAAACTGCTATTTTTTCTTTACAAAATGTGTACATTACCTTAAGATTATGAAATTGTGAAGGTTTTCTTGTTTTTTTAAATAAGATCATGCTATATGTTGAATTGCATTTCTATTTCTATTTGTCTCTCCAGTAAAGGAGACAAACTCTAGCACAGCGCCACCTATTGGAAGTAGCGATCCTAAAAGTCACAAGTGGATTTTCGACAATCCTTTGCAATATGACTCAGGATATATAAGCCAGATCAGAATCCCAATTTGCAGACACGGTGTTTCGGGGTGCTTGCCCCTCGTCAGTGCAAAGTATGGGGGTGTCTGATCTGGCTCATGAGAAAGCTATGTGGGGACCACGGGGGAACACTATTCTCCTTAAGGAGACTTTGCAAGCCAGTCTGGCTGCCAGGTAAGGGGACTTATAGCTGCAATGCCCCTAAAATTCCACGGGGGAACACTATTCTCCTTAAGGAGACTTTGCAAGCCAGTCTGGCTGCCAGGTAAGGGGACTTATAGCTGCAATGCCCCTCTGGGAAATATTCAAATTGTCTCTCCAGTAAAGGAGACAAACTCTAGCACAGCGCCACCTATTGGAAGTAGCGATCCTAAAAGTCACAAGTGGATTTTCGACAATCCTTTGCAATATGACTCAGGATATATAAGCCAGATCAGAATCCCAATTTGCAGACACGGTGTTTCGGGGTGCTTGCCCCTCGTCAGTGCAAAGTATGGGGGTGTCTGATCTGGCTCATGAGAAAGCTATGTGGGGACCACGGGGGAACACTATTCTCCTTAAGGAGACTTTGCAAGCCAGTCTGGCTGCCAGGTAAGGGGACTTATAGCTGCAATGCCCCTAAAATTCCACGGGGGAACACTATTCTCCTTAAGGAGACTTTGCAAGCCAGTCTGGCTGCCAGGTAAGGGGACTTATAGCTGCAATGCCCCTCTGGGAAATATTCAAATTGTCTCTCCAGTAAAGGAGACAAACTCTAGCACAGCGCCACCTATTGGAAGTAGCGATCCTAAAAGTCACAAGTGGATTTTCGACAATCCTTTGCAATATGACTCAGGATATATAAGCCAGATCAGAATCCCAATTTGCAGACACGGTGTTTCGGGGTGCTTGCCCCTCGTCAGTGCAAAGTATGGGGGTGTCTGATCTGGCTCATGAGAAAGCTATGTGGGGACCACGGGGGAACACTATTCTCCTTAAGGAGACTTTGCAAGCCAGTCTGGCTGCCAGGTAAGGGGACTTATAGCTGCAATGCCCCTAAAATTCCACGGGGGAACACTATTCTCCTTAAGGAGACTTTGCAAGCCAGTCTGGCTGCCAGGTAAGGGGACTTATAGCTGCAATGCCCCTCTGGGAAATATTCAAATTGTCTCTCCAGTAAAGGAGACAAACTCTAGCACAGCGCCACCTATTGGAAGTAGCGATCCTAAAAGTCACAAGTGGATTTTCGACAATCCTTTGCAATATGACTCAGGATATATAAGCCAGATCAGAATCCCAATTTGCAGACACGGTGTTTCGGGGTGCTTGCCCCTCGTCAGTGCAAAGTATGGGGGTGTCTGATCTGGCTCATGAGAAAAACTTTTTTTCATTGTCTTCAATGGGAACAACTATAGCATTTAACATGGCATTATATAAATGTGAATGTGATTCTTACATCAGGTAGTATATTGGGGCATATTTATCAAACTAAATGAGTCCGGATTCAGGTGACATTTTCACCCATAAAACTGTAACACAACTTGCATCAGATTTCTGAAGTATTTTTGACAATTTCCGAGTTTTGCTTATTAATACCTTCACGACCGGACGATTTTTCGCTTTCCGTTTTTTTTTCGCCATTCTTCATCTGAGAGATGTAACTTTTTTATTTTTCAGTCAATATGGTCATGTGAGGGCTCATTTTTTGCAGAACGAGCTGTACTTTTAAATGAAACCATACGTTTTACCATATAGTGTACTGGAAAATGGCAAAACAATTCCAAATGCAGAAAAATAGCAAAAAAAGTGCGATAGCACTATTGCTTTTGAGATATTTTAATCACTGTGTTCACTATATGGTAAAACTGATGTGCAGGTGTGATGCCTCAGGTCAGTGCGAGTTCGTAGACACCAAACATGTATAGGTTTACTTTTATATAAGGGGTTAAAAAAATCGGAATTTTGTCCGAAAAAAGTGGCGCATGTTTTAAGCCATATTCCGTGACCCATAGCATTCTCATTTTTTGGGATCTATGGCTCAGTGATAGCTTACTTTTTGCGTCTCGAGCTGACGTTTTTAACTGTACCCATTTTGTGCAGATGCTATGTTTTGATCGCCTGTTATTGCATTTTGCGCAAATGTTGTGGCAACAAAGAAACGTAATTTTGGCGTTTGGAATTTTTTTGCCGCTACGCTGTTTACTAATCAGATTAATTGATTTTATATTTTGATAGATTGGGCATTTCTAAATGCGGTGATACCAAATGTGTGTATATTTTTTATTTTGTTAACCCTTTAATTTTCAATGGGGCGAAAGGGGGGTGATTTGAACTTTTAGGTTTTTAAGTTTTTTTTTAATTTTTAAAACTTGTTTTTTTACTTTTTTTTTTATTTTACTAGTCCCCCTAGGGGGCTATAGCAATCAGAAATCCGATCGCTCTGCCCTATCTGCTGATCACAGCTACACAGCTGTAACAGCAGATATGCTCACTTTCTGCTTCACAGGGCTCCAGGCCGAGTGAAACTGAAAGTAATTCATGTGTAATATAGGAGTCATCCCATAACCCTGTGCTACCATGACAACCATCGGAATTCACGTAATCACATCACGTGACTTCCGGTATCAGCTGGTAAGTAAAAATTTACCACCGATGCCCTTATAATGGCGCTGTCAGATATTGACAGCGCCATTTAAGGGGTTAAACTGCATGAGCAGATAACGATTCTGCTCGTGCCTAGCAGGCACACATCTCAGCTGTGAAAATCAGCTGAGAAGTGCGCCGATCGCGGCATGCTGAGGCCGGCAGACCACGGGCAGTAATATTATGACGGCCAGGACGTAATGCCCGCAGTCATTAAGGGGTTAAAAAGAGGCAAGTTCAAGCGTGACACCATGCACTTAAAAATTTGCCAAAATTGAGGAGCACATTTCTGGTACAAATTAATAAAAAAAAATAGGAAGGGTGGGAAAGACAGATAGGACAGACTCAGGCTAAGTTCACATGTCATGTAATCTGTTAGAACAGATCCAGTAGAGATCCATTGAGAAAAAAGTTCGGAAAACACAACTTTTTTTGTCCATTTTTAAATAACTGATTTCAGCCGGATCTGTTTTTTTTAACATGGGAGTCTAATGAGAATTAATCCATTAGCGGATTGCTATTTAACAATACATTTTTCTTGCATTTGTAATGCATCCATTTTTTTCTTACAGGATCCGTGTCAAATGAAAAATAAATAGCAATCCATTAACTGATCTGTCCTCCATAAACGTCAATGGTAAAAAAATGGATCAGGCAGAAATCATTTTGCCAATCAATCTCTGTAGGATCTGTACTAATGGATGATTACACAATGTGAACTTGGCCTTATGCTATGATCACACATTGCTTTTTTGCTTTTTTTCTGCAGGCAAAACCAGCTCTCTTGGAAGTAAAGAAGTTGCTTACAAAAACTAGATTTTGCTACTTTTTGGTGCAAATTATATGTGCCATTTACAAGGCTGCCACAAGGAATTTCAGGATCCTATACTGGCAAAATTATTGGGCCCCCTTGAGACTCCACCCAGGCTCCCCCCTAGCTCCACCTCCACCTCTTGAACTTTCCACAGCCCTACCTCCACTTTTGGAAAAACTCCAATTCTGCAAAATGTCCTCTCCAATCACACATTAACCACTGTTAGGCTCTGCTATACATCAAAGTCGTCATTTTGACAGCCTGAAAAAAGCTGCATGCACCACTTTTTGTGCTCTCAAAATTCCGAATATCATCAAAAAGTTAATTTATTTCAGTAATTCAATACAAAAAGGAAAACACGTATATTACATGCTTGGATCCAACTCTCTGTGAACAGCCAGCTTCTTTAGCAATGACCTTTTGTGGCTTACCCTCCTTGAGAATTGTGTCAATGACTGCCTTAGGCCCGTTTCACACGTCAGTGAAAAACACAGACGTTTTTCACTGGCGTGTAAAACACGCACATGTCCCTGCGTGTGCCGAAAATCACGGCACATGTGGGTTGTCTAAGTGCAATCCGGGCTCCGTTCTCCGTGGCCCGTGATTGCACTTAGAGATTCACTCACCTGCGCCCGCTCCCGCTGTCCATGGTGCTGATCGCTCCCGCGACGCAGCATCCGGCCGGCGGTGACCCCCGCAGCAGCTGCTTCCGGGTCGGCTGTGTCGCGCATAATAAATATGCCCGACAGTAATCAGCCGGCACAGAAGGAGCAGGGAGAACGGGCTGCAGAGGACATCGCTGGAGCCGGGTGAGTTAAAATGTTTTTTTATTTTAAAAGCACGTTTTTTTCTGGCACGTGTTTCACGGACCACACCACTGCGTGGTCCGTGGAACATCAGTGATGCCAGAAAAAAATGGACATGTCTCCGTGCAGCAATCACGCACACGCGGGTACGCCGCACGGAGACACGTGCAGTGAAAAATCACTGACGTGTGAGCAGACCCATTCATTATAATGGGTCTGCGTATGTCAGTGATTCTGGTACGTTTAAAAAAAAGCACAAACGTACCAGAATCACTGACGTGTGAAAGGGGCCTTATGGACATCTGTCAAGTCAGCAGTCTTCCCCATGATTGTATCGCCTACTGAACCAGACCATTTTAAACACCTAGGAAGAATTTGCAGGTGTTTTGTGGTAATTATTCTAATTTTCTAAGATAATGACTTTTGGGTTTTCATTGGCTGTAAACCATAATCATCAACATTAACAGAAATAAACACTTGTAATAGATCACTTTGTTTGTAATGACTATATAATATATGTGTTTCCCTTTTTGTATTGAATTACTGAAATAAACTAATTTTTGGTGATATTCTAATTTATTGAGATGTATTTGAATATAATATAGAGGATATACTATACAGTACAGACCAAAAGTTTGGACACACCTCATCTCTAGAACAACTGTTAAGAGGAGACTTTGTGCAGCAGGCCTTCATGGTAAAATAGCTGCTAGGAAACCACTGCTAAGGACAGGCAACAAGCAGAAGAGACTTGTTTGGGCTAAAGAACACAAGGAATGGACATTAGACCAGTGAAATTCTGTGCTTTGGTCTAATGAGTCCAAATTTGAGATCTTTGGATCCAACCACCGTGTCTTTGTAGAAAATGTGAACGGATGGACTCTACATGCCTGGTTCCCGCCGTGAAGAATGGAGGAGGAGGTGTGATGGTGTGGGGGTGCTTTGCTGGTGGCACTGTTGGGGATTTATTCAAAATTGAAGGCATACTAAACCAGCATGGCTACCACAGCATCTTGCAGTGGCATGCTATTCCATCCGGTTTGCATTTAGTTCGACCATCATTTATTTTTCAACAGGACAATGACCCCAAACACACCTCCAGGCTGTGTAAGGGCTATCTGACTAAGAAGGAGAGTGATGGTGTGCTACGCCAGATGACCTAGTCTCCACAGTCACCAGACCTGAACCCAATCGAGATGGTTTGGGGTGAGCGGGACCGCAGAGTGAAGGCAAAAGGGCCAACAAGTGCTAAGCATCTCTGGGAACTCATTCAGAACTGTTGGAAAACCATTTCCGGTGACTACCTCTTGAAGCTCATCAAGAGAATGCCAAGAGTATGCAAAGTAGTAATGAAAGCAAAAGGTGGCTACTTTGAAGAACCTAGAATATAAGACATATTTTCAGTTGTTTCACACTTTAAGTATTTCATTCCACATGTTTTAATTCATAGTTTTGATGCCTTCAATGTGAATCTACAATTTTCAGAGTCCTGAAAATAACGAAAACTCTTTGAATGAGAAGGTGTGTCCAAACTTTTGGTCTGTCCTGTATTTACAGTATATATTTATATATTATAGAGGAAAAAGGCTGCTGGCTGTATATATAATTAATATTGAGGATACAGGCTGCTGGTTGTCTATATATATTAATATAATATTGAGCAGAGGTCTCAAACACGCGGCCCCTGAGGCTGCTTTTTGCGGCCCGCAGACCCTGTGACGATCACAGCTCTATGCCAGGAGGCACAGTACAGTTGAATCATTTGCGGTGCCGCACAGAGCAACTGTCTGCACTACACCAATGGATGACATGGCCAATCGGATTCAAGGAGGTGATGTCGCTGTATAACGTCACCTCCTTGCATCTGATTGGCCATTGGTATAGCGCTCAGAGCTCCTCTGTGCGGCAGCGCAAATAATTGGACTGTATCTGCCGGCGCCGGCTCCTGGCATAGAGGTGCGATCGTCACGGGGTCTGCAGGCCGCAAACAGCAGGTATGTATGTGCCGACGACCAGGACCTGCTGTGTCCTGGACGTGGCGGATCCCGACTGCGGAGCTGCGAGTCTCCTCCGCAGGAGAATACAGGAGACCGCAGCTGCTCATACCCACTATCAGGGTTCGGGCCGCTGCGGTCTTCTCGCTGTATTCTCAGTACGGAGGACACTTGAGACTCTGAAAGCCGCACAGCAGATTTGTGTTTGCTGCGGGCCGCACACACACAGTGGATGGGATTTCTAGAAATCCCATCCACTCTGCTTGTACTGTACAACCCAGCGCTCTGGACGCAGCTGAAACATGCCGCCTCCAAAACGCTTCAAACACTGATCAGCACACAGCCCTGAGGGAACGGGAGGAAAGGTGAGAAGAATTTTTTTTTTACGTCTGTGAAGAGCGGTATAATAGGGGACTAGGATGAGGGCACAAGGATGGCCACAATACTAGAAGTATTGGCACAATACTAGAAGGATGGGCACAATACTAGAAGGATGGGCACAATACTACTGGGCACAATACTACAAGGACACAAGGATGGGCACAATACTACAAGGATGGGCACAATACTACAAGGATGGGCAGAATACTACAGGGCACAAGAATGAGCACAATACTACAGGGCACAAGTATGGAAAATACTACAAGGATGGGCACAATACTACAAGGATGAGCACAATACTAAAAGGATGGGTACAATACTACAAGGATGGGCACAATACTACAAGGATGGGCACAATACTACAAGGATGGTCACAATACTACTTTGCAGAATACTACAAGAATAGGCACAATACTACAAGGATGGACACAATACTACTGGGCAGAATGCTACAAGGATGGGCACAATACTACAAGGATGGGCACAATACTACAAAGATGGGCACAATACTACTGGGTACAATACTACAAGGATGGGCAGTAGGATGGACACAATACTACAAGGATGGGCATAGTACTACAAGGCACAAGGATAGACAATGCTACAAAGATGGACACAATACTACAAAGATGGGCAGAACACTACAGGGCACAAGGATGAGACTAATACTACGGGGCACAAGTATGGACAATACTACAAGGATGGGCAAAATACTACAGGGCACAAGTATGAACAATACTACAAGGATGGGCACAATACTACAGAGAACAAGGATGGGAGACATTAGTACAGGGTACAAGGATGGACACATTACTACAGGGCACAAAAATGGGCACATTACTGCAGGGGACAAGATGGGGACATTTCTACAGTGGACAAGGATGGGGACATTACTACTGGGCACAAGGATGGGGACATTGCTACAGTATGGGGGACATAACTACAGGACACAAGGATGGGCATATTATACAGGACACAAGGGGGAAATTACTACAAGATGTTAGCTAAGATGACTGTATGATGCTGCTAATTGTAAAACAATGTTAGAAGGAGGGGATAAAATGTAAAAAAAAATATTCAAAATAAAGCCATTAAAAATATTATATATATGTATATATATATATATATATATATATATATATCTTAACTAAACAAACATGTGCAGGTTTGTTATAATCAAGCATATTCAAAATAGTGATCCAAAGGTGTATAGAAAAAAAACATGGAATCATTAAAAAATGTCACTTTGCCCTGCAAGGAATGCGGCCCCCCTCAATTTTTTTTTTCTATGTGCGGCTCATTCCCCCAGCTGAGTTTGAGACCCCTGATATAGGCTACTGGCTGTTTATATATCATATAGAGCACACAGGCTAAATCTATTTTTAGTGGCTTTCTGCAGTGTATATATTATATGTTATTATAGACATACATGACTTTGCTATATGCCCATAGACATACACAGCTTTGCTAAATGCCCATAGACATACATGACTCTGCTACCTGTCCTTAGACACACACAGTTCTGCTACATAACCATAGACATACATGGCTCTGCTAGCTACATGCCCACAGACATACAGAGGTCTGATACATACCCATAGACATATGTGCTGCCCCTGTGTCAGCAGCCTGCCGCTGCTGCTCGGATCCGAATCCGTGGTGGCTCGAGGGATCTCCGGACCCGGGGGTCGGGGTCGTGCGGCCACTCGGAATAAAAGGGGGGGATATTTACAAGGGAGGATGTGGAAAGTTCGTGATGCCACCCGTGGTGTGTGGTAAGGTGGAGTATCACCGCTGCAGTTGTGAGTAACCGGTGGCGATGGTGGGGGCAGCCTGGTGTTTAACCCCTCTACAGGTAGGGGGAATGCCCCGGGACTCGATGAGGACTGCGGGGAGGTGCCGTGGGGACGGTAAGGGTCACTTCTGTACTCACTCAGTCCAATAACGCTAAAACCGACAACTGTGGTAAACCAAAGTTCTTGACACCGCTGCTGCTTGGAGGGAGCACGCCTGGATCCCGTGCCCATTGGTGTTGCCTGTTAGTCTGTGACCTTTTCCTTGGCACCTTTTCTTCTAACTGGTCCCTTTAGCATAAAACTAGTCGGGTCCCGCTCACCAGTGTGGCTAACTGTGTGAGCTTGCTCTCAGGGTTCACGCTTGGGATTTTCTGGACTATGTATTGGAAAAGTCCTATCCCCCTCATTGTGCTAGTACTCCGATTTTGGAACGAGTGGAGAACGGATCTTGAAGGCTTCGTCCTCGTCAGATAAATTACCAGGACGCCTGAAACTACTTCCTGGCCTAGGGTCCACGTACCCCGTCGTGCCCTGGCCCCTGCCCGTTGATGGCACAAGGCCACCGGCTGTCCTCCTCGACAGTCCATGCCCCTTGTCACGATCCCCTGCGACCGGGGTCCAGCTCCTACATGCCCAGACCAACATCTGCCACCTAATAGTCTCAAGGAGCCCAGCTCCTGACCTCTCCTCTCAAGAGTCACTTCTCAATTGTGCTACTCCTGACACTCCTGACCTCCCCTCAACCAACCCCCCCAGTGGGCGACTCTATTCTCTTCAGGCTGTCCACTGGTGTGTCTGGTGGGTGTGGTGCAGAGTGTTCCTAGGATTTTGATTAGCTTTTTCTTGGCAACACCAAAGGTCAGGGACCCATAACCAAGGAGGAGGTGGATACTGTGCAGAAGGGCAGATCGCTTAATACCCTGTGACAACCTGATAGGCCAGGGCGTCACACATACATGGTTCTGCTACATGCCCATAGACATACAAGGCTCTTCTACATGCTCAAAGACATTCACAGCTTATTAATATTTAAAATAAAGGATTTTTTCTTTTTTTTCTTTTTACTTACAGGGTTGGTAATGAGGGTGACTCTTAAACACCTCTCCATTACCAACCCTGGTCTTGATGATAGCTGCGATTTTTCACAAATCACAGCTGACATCAACCCCATATATTACCCCAATTGCCACCGCACCAGGGCAATCAGGATGAAACAGCAAATTTATGCGTAAATTATTTTTAGGCTGGTGAGGGCACAATAAAAAATGGACCTTCCCAGCCTGAGAATATCAGTCTTAAGTTGTCTCCTTTACCTGTGCTAGTTATCACAAATAGGCAGGGGACCACATGTCTTTTTTTTTTCATTGCTCCTATCAATCAAAGTAATGCTAGTAGTAAAGATGGCTCTGGCATTACTGTGATTGGTAAGCAATCCCTGCATGTTTAGTGGCTGAAGATCAAGAACCAACTATGTGGGGAGGGAATTCGAACCTCAGAAGGAGAGGAGCAAAATGCTCGATGAGTAACGAATATCGCAAATACCTTAAAATTTGTGCAAGTAACAAATAGTACTGAATATATTCGCTCATCACTAGTGCTGATGTAAAGAAGACATGTAGTAAAAGTTATTTATTAACTATTTTGTGTGGCATAACGCTTTGGTTTAAGGGCATAAAAATGGTACATTTTTAAAATTCTCACCAAGTTAGCAAAATTTTCATGAATTAACGCAAAAAACTCATAATAAATTTATCACTAACATGAAGTACAATATGTCACAAAAAACAATCACAGAATCACTGGTATCCATTGAAGCGTTCCAGATTTATTACATCAAAAAAAGACACTGGTCAGAATTGAAAAAAATGTCCTGGTTATGAAGGTGAAAACAGGCTCGTGTTGACATGGCTCAAAACACGTTATTGGTCTCTTCATTTCTCTGTGAAGTAAAAAAATGACTGGAAATCATGCACCCACACGCATCAGATTCACCCACACAAACATCAAATTACACACAGAATCACACATCAGATCACTCACACAATCACACAATCAGTTTTTCCTGCATGAAGAAATTGCTAGCTGATTGAGTGATGAACGGAAGTAAAGACCACTTTACACACAGAGATAAGTCTTTGACAGATCTGTGGTTGCAGTGAAATTGTGGACAGTCAGTGCCAGGTTTGTGGCTGTGTACAAATGGAACAATATGTCCACAATTTCACTGCAACCACAGATCTGCCAAAGATTTATCTCTGTGTGTAAAGTGGCCTTAAGAAACAAAGTTGAGCGATGTTAAAGTTGAACATTTCGCCAATTTCAAGTTCGAAGGATTTTGGGGGGTGTTTGAGGCGTTCGACGAACTCGAACGATTTGCTTAAAGATCGAGAACGGTTCAATCACCAAATGCGTGGCTTTTCACAGTAAGTATGTGCGCACGTTGCATATCTGCATGTGTCCTGCGTCCCCAGCACAATCCTTCTCTCTTTCCTACTCACCAATCACGGGCGCCTCGCTGCACGGCTGTCACAAATCTCCAGCGGCTTGTCCTCTTTTGAAAATGGCTGCCGCTTCATTATTCAATCAGGTATTCCCTGCCTTCCCCGCCCACCAGCGCCAATGATTGGTTGCAGTCAGACATGCCCCCATGATGAGTGACAGCTGTCTAACTGCAACCAATCACAGCCGCTGCTGGGCGGGTCTATATCGTGCAGTAAAATAAATAATTTAAAAAAAAAAATGCGGTTCCCCCAATTTTGATACCAGCCAGGATAAAGCCACACGGCAGGAGGCTGGTATTGTCAGGATGGAGAGAGCCTCATTATGGGGAGCCCAGCACCCTAACAATATCACCCAGCAGCTGCCCGGAATTGCAGCATCCATTAGATGCGGCAGTCCCAGGACTCTACCCAGCTCATCCTGAATTGCCCTGGTGCGATGGCAATCAGGCTAATAACGGGGTTAATCATGACAAGCGTCTCCCCGAGATACCTTCCATGATTAACCTGTAAGTGAAAGTAAAGAAACACACACAATGAAAAATCCTTTATTTGGAATAAAAGACAAAAAAACCCCTCATTTACCTCTTTATTAATCCCCAAACAACAATCCAGGTCCGAAGTAATCCACACGACACTGTCAGCTCTGCTACATGAAGATGACAGGGAGCCCCGTAGAACACGAGCCCTCTGTGTCCTTTCCACGCAGCACCTGAAGTTAGCCGCCCTGTCAACGGAGACTTCACTCTGCAATGCAGAGGTCAAGATAACCAAATCTTCCTATGTTTCTCATTAGAGGCAGTGGCTCAATGGTTAGAGCTACTGCCTAGGAAACATTAGTTCACGAATTGAAGTCCCGGCCGCCCCGGTAAAGAATTTAATTTTAAATTATAATTATTATTTATTTATAATTATAATTAAATTTAATTTAATTATGCACAGAGGGAAGGAGCCGGACAGCAGTTGTGAGCCACTGCAGAACTACAAGGCTCAGCATACTCCATCCAGGACTATATGCAGGAGTTTTTTGCCCCCCCAAAAAATGACGTGGGCTTCACCATATTTTTGTATGCTAGCCAGGTACCTAAGGCAGGTACGGCTGCCCCCAACCACCAGCTGCCTATTTGTACCCAGCTGGGAACTAAAAAAATAGGAAATTTCATGAAATAATTAAAAAAAAAATCGACATGGGCTTTGCCCCATTTTTGTGTCCAGCCAGGTACAACAAGGCAGCTGGGGATTGGAATCCGCAGCACAGGTTGGCCCGAGCTTTCTAGGTCCCTCTGCTGCGAATTGCAGTCCGCAGCCGCCCCAGAAAATGGCGCTTTCATAGAAGCGCCATCATCTGGAGCTGTATCCAACTCTTCAGCAGCCCTGAAGCCGGGTGGCTTGCTGGTTAATAATGGGTTAATACTAGCTTTGTTTTACTAGCTAGTATTAAGCCAGAGATTCTTAATGTCAGGAAAGTTTGACCCGGCCATTAAGAATTTCCAATAAAGGGTTAAAAAAAAGACACCACACAGAGAAAAAATACTTTAATAGAAATAAATACACAGACACACTTAGAGACTCCATTTTTATTACTCCCTCTCATCCCTCCATGATCCTGGTCTTCTGTCTTCTTTCTCCTTCAACCCATGCAGCTTTACTACATCAGACAACAGTGCATGGGAGGAAGACACTGCTGCTCCCCATGCAGTCTAATCACTTAGTGAGAGTAAGCAGAGGCTATGTGCTGTAAGCGGTGATGTCACCGCTGCCGCCGTTGGTAAAGTAATCTGACAGGCGGTTACTTTAGCAATGGTGCTCTGATCACATGATTCCCGGTGCCGCAATTCACCGGCTGTGGCAGCCAGTCCTTGCATGTGGGCTGACTCTGTAAAGAGCGCCCACATGCAGTAATGAGGAAGCCGACCATGTGCCAGAGCATTTCGCCGGTACACGGAGATGCCCAAATGAGCACCGTGTACCAGAGAGATGAACTGACAGGACCTAGCATGACGTCTCGCCATGTGACCAGTCTGTAGGCAATGAGATAATACACATGTGACTGGTCACATGCTATTTTGACGTCACGGAAGGTCCTATCATCAGTGCTGGTTACTGGGAGGACGCAGCGATGATCGGAAGGAAAAGCGGTGGGAGACAGAGTGCAGGACGCATCGCGGGGACCTGTACGAGTAATGACAATGTTTATTAACTGTATATGTACATGAATAATGTGTTTTTATGTGTTTGTGTTTGCCTGTCATTGTTTTCAATGGGGTTCGAAGGGGTTCGTCGAACATTCGCCGAACGGAGCCTTCGTTCGACGAACCGAACCGAACTCGAACTCTAGGGGGTGGCTTATCTCTAGTAAGGAACCACATGTTGAAGCAGAAAGTTCTGATACACACTTGCATTTACTCTGCCATGTTGCAGTATGAGAGGTCAAGCTACTTGTGCAGAAAACATTCCCTAAACTATGACACTTCCTCCATCACCTTTCACTGACTTCTTAACACATTTTCGGATCAGTATTTCCCCAGTTTGTCAACAAATATAATGTTTCCACCAGTGAGGGTCTGGCTAAAAATCTTCGATTCCATCATCGCCCCAATCCTCCTGTATGGCAGCGAAGTGTGGGGCCCTCACACTTACCCAGATTGGTCAAGGTGGGATTCCAGTCCAACAGAAATATTCCACCTGGAATTTTGTAAGCAATTTCTCCAGGTCCATCGAAATACTTCCAACAGTGCCGTTGGGCCGAGCTGGGCAGATTCCCTCTACACCTAGCAGCTCTGAAGAGGGCACTATCATTTCAGGCTCGCTTACAGAGTAGCAATCCAAGCTCCCATCACCACAAAGCTTTGATATATATACATGGTCCAGATGAACCAAGACCCCTGGCACAGCTCTCCCAAACCCAACAGGACAAAAAGATCAATCACAGCAGCCTGACAAAAGCCAGAATCAGGAAGATGGTAGACGAGGGCCAGGAGTGGTATGTCAGTAACTGGAGGACCGACATCAACAGCTCACAGAAACTGACCACGTACCAGAGTCTACAGAGAGACTATAGACTGGCCCTATATCTGGACTCCTAGACCCCAGAGACCGCAGAACCCTGAGCCAATATATATATATATATATATATATATATATTCACTGCCCACAGTCTAGACATCAAATCCGTCCGACACAAGCAGAACTACAAGCCCAGGGAGGACAGACTGTGCCAACACTGTGACTTGGAGGCCCTGGAGGATGAAACCCACTTCCTGCTACACTGTACCAAGTGCTCAGCAGTGAGGGATACTCTCTTCAGGAGACTCTCTGATCTCTTCCCAGATTTCATCTCCATGAAGGAGGAAGAGAAAACAAATATCCTGCTGGGGGAAGAAGAGAGCGCAGTGGAGATAGCAGCGTGGTATGTGAGCGAATGTCATAGACTTTGAGAAAGAGAACTATGATAAGCCATGGACTTCCATAGCTCCCCCCCTAGATATACCGCCACAGTCCCCATCTTGGATGTGCCCCATCCATCCTTCCTACAGTCCCCACCCATCATCCCCACAGTCCCAGTCCTTAATGTACACTTGCTTTGGCAAAACTAATTTGTATTTGGTCCTGCCAATAAAGCTTATTTGATTTGATTTTATTTGAATTAAACTTGCCTTAATCCCTAAAATGAACTGTGGACCACTTCTCTGCTCACACAACATGCTCCTCACCAAAGGTAAGTCTAGCCTTCTGATTCTTTCTGCTCATGAGAGGTTTGGTCACTGCAGATTAGGCTTTCAGTCCAAATGCTCTTAAATGTTGTGACACAGTATGGCGAGACAGAACCTTACCCTGTTCAGTGCTGAACTGGAGAGCAATTCCAGCTACAGTGTTGAAATGAATGTCATGATGTATTTTACCTTCTCACTGTATTTGCTGTAATACTATGTCTTGGGATGTAAGTGACCATACCTTCCCCCCAGCCTGTATCATATTGCAATCAGGCTTCAGCAGTAGCTATTGTCATTGATTTGGTGGGGGTTGCATATATATATTGTTCTTCTCAGCATGGGACTTCTCCAATCTACAACTTGGTAAACAGAACAGAGCCAGCAGTCTAAAGTCCATTCATGCATCAAATGGCCAGGGGGAGGTGTGCCCACCTAAGGGGCTGATCCCAGGAGGGAAGAACATGTTAGAGCTGTTAGTTGGAGCTCGGCTGGAGAAGGACTAAGATCTATAGCTGAGGCTGGATCCTGGGGTCCGTGTGTGTGGACTGTTACAGACTGGAGATCCGCGGCCACGTGGGATTGTGTTTTGTTGTTCACCTGTTGGACTCAAGGAACTCATATAAGGACCATTGCCCTAATTCCCCTGGCATCGGAATACCAGGCGGTGCCCCTGGATCTTTTGTTTTTTTGTTGTGGACTACTTGCAGATTTGAAGGATTTATATTTATGTTTGCTGCTTTATCTTTGTGGTTCCAATAAAGCCCTTTGGATTGTTCCTTGGCCTGGCGTCACTCACTGCTCTGTTGCATACCCCGTCACAAACTGGTGGCAGCAGCGGGATCAGAACAGAAGAAATGGAGGACAACGGCCAATCAACGTCTGAAACCAGAACCTCAGGATACAGGAACTGGACTGTGGTGAGCCTACAAACAAAGGCCCGTGAATTAGGTGTCGGCTACAAAGGACTCTCTAAGGAGCAACTAATTGAGGCATTGGAAAACGCTTGCCTGCAAGATGGCACCGAGGAACAATTTCCACAACAAGGGGAGCAAAGACGGGAGCTGGAGGTAAATACCCAAAAAAGTCAATGGGTTGTGTGGTACGAGGAGGTGATGGCCTTGCTGGGAGAGGAGACCACCATAGAATATAAGATGGAGGTCATGCATGGAGCTAAAGAGAAGGAGCGCAGGATGGAGGAGATGGCATTTCTGGATAAGCAGCTCGCTGTGGAAGCCGCGAGAGGTTCCAGACAGACTGTAACCCCAGCACCCATCATGAGGGAACTTCCCAGGGTGTCCCGCAAAGACTTCAAGCAGTTTAATGAGGCTGCTGGTGACATTGAGGGCTTCTTCCAGGACTTTGAGCATCAGTGTCGATTAATGGAAGTCCCAGAAAGGGAGCACGTCCGGCATCTGGTTGGGTTCTTAGAGGGTGGAGCTGCTGCAGCCTATAGAGCTATGGACCCTCGGTGGAACTGTGAGTATGTGGATATTAAACAGACTATCCTAGAACATTATGCTGTAACGCCAGACACTTACAGGACTCAGTTCCGTACTTTAGCATGTGATGAGGAAGTGTCCTTCACGATGTATGCCCACAAACTCAAACATCTGTGGCATCGTTGGCTGGAGGCAGAGGAGGCCTTAACCTTGGAGACCGTGCTCCAGGTCCTCCTAAAAGAGCAGTTTTACTTCAAGTGCCCCGCTGAGATCCGGGAATGGGTGCGTGAAAGGAGACCAGCCACTGTGGAGGAAGCTGCAGCTCTAGCTGATGAGGCTCTCACCATCAAGCCTCAGTGGAAAAAACTACTACCCAGTGAGAAAAAAACCACCAACCCAACAACGCTGGCGGCCCCTGGTCCTTCTGGCCCCAATGTTCACCATCACCCTAGACCGTCAACTCATGGGGACCTTCGTGTGACTGTGCCTTGCATTACTCATGCTCCACCTTTGGGAATACGACGTGGAGGAAGAATCCCAGAGTGCAGATGTTATGGGTGTGGGCAGCCTGGGCACATGCAATTCCAATGTCCAGGTGTTCGGAGACAGAACAGCTACAGACTGCCTTTGCCTGTTCATTATCTACAGACACCTTCACCAGGAGAAGAGCTGGATTCTGTGCCTGATGACTTGCCAAGTGACTCAGATATCCTGGCTCCCCTACCCGGAGTCTATGGGGTGCGAGCTCCAGCCACCTGTTCTTCTGATCTTCAGGACAAACATCTACAGGAGCTCGTGCTGGATGGCCAAAAAGTTGTTGGCTTCCGTGACACTGGGGCTTTCCTCACCATAGCCGATCCCCGAGTAATTCAACCACAAGCAATTCAAAAGGGACCAGGAATTGCCATTGAACTGGCAGGAGGTACCCAGAGATATATTCCAAGAGCAAGTGTGACCCTGGATTATGGCTTTGGGGCAAAACAATGTGTGGTCGGTGTGATGAGCGGCCTCCCTGCAGACGTTCTTCTAGGAAATGATGTGGGGAATCTTCATTGCCACTTTGTCGGTGCGGTAACCAGAAGTCAAGCCAAGAGAGCAGCCCATGTGGACATGTACAATCCATCCATGGAAATGAGGCCACCAGATCTGCCATTACAGCCGGTGAGTGATTCTTCTTGTGGGGATAATATGAATGTTACTTGGGATAAAGTTCAGTTTAGAAAAGAAGTAGAGACTGACCCCACCCTTGCTAGTTTTAGAGCCCGAGCTGAAATAGGGCAGCTAGGGGAGAACAGAGAAAGAATTATCAGAGAAAATGGACTTCTGTATCGGGTTGCCAATGCCGACTCCCTAGATAAGCCCTGGACTTATAGCAAACAGCTGATTGTTCCTCAGAAGTACAGAATTCCCCTATTACACCTGGCTCATGACATTCCTACGGCTGGCCATCAAGGCAAAACCCGCACCGAGAGACGATTGACTCAAACTTTTTATTGGCCGGGGATTTCCCAAGCAGTGGCGCATTTCTGCCGAACTTGTGACATATGTCAGCGTAGAGGGCGACCCAGAGATCACCCAAAGGCACCCCTGCAACCGCTCTCTATATTAGAAGAACCCTTTCAAAGAGTAGCTGTTGATATCATTGGACCTCTGGCTAAACCAAGTAAATCTGGAAAGCAGTACATTCTCACTGTTGTGACTATGCCACCAAATATCCAGAAGCCGTGGCCTTGTCAAGTATCTCTGCAGCCAAGGTGGCCGAGGCCTTGGTTATTATTTTTACCAGAGTAGGATTCCCCAGTGAGATCTTGTCGGACCAAGGCTCCCAGTTTATGTCAGAGTTGGTCCAGTGTCTGTGGCGCACCTTTGGAGTACGAGCGATCCGAACGACCCCGTATCATCCCCAAACAAATGGACTTTGTGAACGATTCAACGGCACTCTGAAGAATATGCTGAGGGCCTTCACGGACCGAGATTCAGACTGGGAGAAGTACCTACCCCATCTCTTGTTTGCCTATCGGGAAGTTCCCCAGGAGTCCACTGGGTTCTCCCTCTTTGAACTACTCTATGGAAGAAAGGTCCGAGGACCCATAACCCTGCTCAAGGAATACTGGGAGGGGCAAGTTGAAGATACAGGAACCCCTGTTGTCCCTTATGTCCTAAAGCTGCGAGAAACCCTGGCCCAACTTGCTAGTTTTGCCCAGAGTCATTTGCGTATGGCTCAAACCAGACAGAAGACATGGTATGACCGTAAAGCACACTATCGGGAGTTTGTAGAAGGACAACAAGTCTTAATGATTGTTCCCCATCGGCAGAATAAACTGCAGACCACATGGGAGGGTCCCTTCCGGGTTCTCAGAAAACTGAATGATACCAATTATCTTCTTGCTTTAGATGATCAGGGGCTAAGGCAAAAGACTGTCCATGTGAATATGATTAAGGAGTACCATGACCGGAACCGGAACATTCCAATGATAGCAAGCTGTCGGTTGGCTTCAGAAGATGGTCAAGAGGATGAGGACTCTCTACCTGATCTCGTGGAAGCAGCGAGAGCCCCATCCACTGTGGAACAGGTTCCCCTGGGAGATTACCTGGACTCCTTACAGAAAATCCAGATGCTGGAAGTGCTTCAACAGAGACGGGCTGCTTTCTCATCCCAACCAGGTCGAACCACCATCACCCAACATCATGTGGACACTCAGGGCATCCGTCCCATACAACTGGCTCCTTACCGGGTACCTGAATCAGTTTGAAACACCATGCAGCACGAACTGGAGGAGATGTTACAGTTTGGGGTAATCCAGGCCTCCCATAGCCCTTGGGCCTCCCCTGTGGTGTTAGTACCCAAGAAGGATGGGAGTACTCGATTTTGTGTAGACTATCGGCGACTAAACGACCATACCGTCAGCGATCCTTACACAATGCCTCGTATTGACGAACTTCTAGACCGACTGGCTGGGTCCCGATATGTCACTACCTTGGATCTCAGTAAGGGATACTGGCAGATCCCTCTAACGGATGAAGGGAGAGAACGGTCCGCTTTTATAACCCCCTTTGGTCTGTATGAATTTCTAAGCATGCCTTTTGGAATGAAAAATGCCCCGGCCACCTTCCAGAGAATGGTGGACCAGATCCTCCGGGGATGTGGTGACTTTGCTTGTGCCTACTTGGATGATATCGCCGTCTTCAGCCACACATGGGAGGAACATCTGAATCAAGTAGCTATTATTTTGGACCTGATTCTTGCAGCCGGCCTAATTATTCGACCCGATAAATGCCAATTGGGGATGGGGGAAGTCCAGTACCTAGGGCATAGAGTGGGAGGAGGGAAGCTCCGTCCTGAGCCTGCCAAAATCCAGGCTATTAGAGACTGGCCTGTACCCCAAACTAAGAAACAAGTTATGGCTTTTCTGGGCACTGCCAGTTATTACCGAAAATTTGTTTCTCATTTCAGTACTGTGGCCAAGCCTCTTACCGACCTGACCAAGAAAACAATGCCCCGGCTGGTGATCTGGACTCCAGCCTGTGATGAGGCTTTTAACCGGCTGAAGGACGCTCTGGTCTGCGATCCTGTCCTGGCTGCTCCAGACTACAAGCGGAGATTTATTGTGTAAACGGACGCCTCTGCTTATGGACTGGGAGCTGTCCTCAGCCAGGTGAATAAGCTGGGGACGAACACCCCATTGCCTACCTCAGCAGGAAACTGCTGGACCGAGAAGTGGCCTATGCAACTGTTGAAAAAGAATGTCTGGCTGTAGTGTGGGCCCTTAAGAAACTACGGCCGTATCTGTATGGACGAGAATTCACTGTGGTTACTGATCACAATCCCCTCACCTGGCTGAACAGAGTCTCTGGGGACAATGGACGATTACTGCGATGGAGCCTGGCTCTGCAGCCCTATAACTTTACCATACAATATAGAAGGGGCAGCCAACACCAAAATGCAGATGGACTGTCCAGGCAAGAGGAGCCTTGAGTCCTGTCAGCCATGCCTGCGTGTACTTAACCAGCGACCTGTAGAGGTCCCTAGTACGTACACAAGTTGGGAGGGGAAGGAATTGTCATGATGTATTTTACCTTCTCACTGTATTTGCTGTAATACTATGTCTTGGGATGTAAGTGACCATACCTTCCCCCCAGCCTGTATCATATTGCAATCAGGCTTCAGCAGTAGCTATTGTCATTGATTTGGTGGGGGTTGCATATATATATTGTTCTTCTCAGCATGGGAATTCTCCAATCTACAACTTGGTAAACAGAACAGAGCCAGCAGTCTAAAGTCCATTCATGCATCAAATGGCCAGGGGGAGGTGTGCCCACCTAAGGGGCTGATCCCAGGAGAGAAGAACATGTTAGAGCAGTTAGTTGGAGCTTGGCTGGAGAAGGACTAGGATCTACAGCTGAGGCTGGATCCTGGGGTCCGTGTGTGTGGACTGTTACAGACTGGAGATCCGCGGCCACGTGGGATTGTGTTTTGTTGTTCACCTGTTGGACTCAAGGAACTCATATAAGGACCATTGCCCTAATTCCCATGGCATCGGAATACCAGGCGGTGCCCCCGGATCTTTTGTTTTTTTGTTGTGGACTCCTTGCAGATTTGAAGGATTTATATTTATGTTTGCTGCTTTATCTTTGTGGTTCCAATAAAGCCCTTTGGATTGTTCCTTGGCCTGGCATCCCTCACTGCTCTGTTGCATACCCCGTCACAATGAACACCCATGGAGATTCTCCGCATTATCCTGTCCTCTCTTCCACTTGTTTTTCGAGGAAGACCAGCCTTCGTGGGGACTTGAAAAAGGTTGTGATGGGTTAAGGATGCAATATTCTCAAAATCACACACATAGAATGACCATCTTCTCTTGCTATGGCTGATAGAGTCCCCTCTTTGGCCTTCATCTAGACTACCTGCTGCCGGAGGGCTTCAGTCACTTTGGAACTGTACACTATTTTTGCAAAGTCAGTGCAAACTGAAAAGTTAGGCTGACAGTTAAATAGGGTTTGTCAGATAATTAACACCAGGTGCCAGATTAACACCAATAACTTGTAGATATCTGAAAGTGTTCTCTAATTTTGATCAGTGTTGTTCTTCATTTATCTCATTTACATTTTTATTGTGTGCTTTAAAATAAATTTTATTTATAAATTAAGCTTAAAATACTGCCAGCTTACTCATGTTAGGATATAATCACAAAGGACTACACATGTACCTGAACATTTAGGAAATTGTGTGTTGTTCTCTAATTTTGATCTCCAGTCTACATTCCATGCATTATAGATCTCCCCACCAGAGTATGATCACTTACATCCCTTATGGTAATAACTTCCTGGTTGTTGCATAATTAATCACTCCCTGAACACTGGATCAGAGCAGAGAGAAAGTATAGCCAGAGGTAGAGATCTGAGAATTGACTAATTATTTATGCTATGGGGAAATAATTACCATAAGGATTGTAAATGTTCATACTTTGGCAGGGAGATCTGTACTGCATGGGGTGTATGTCATTATATTACAGATTTTATTACAGTGTGTGGAGGAGGGGGCATAAGCTACCAGCCAAGTATTTGATTATGCTACTGTTATCCACATAAGTATTCCAACATGGGTTAAAGGGGAAATAAAGCCTATATCAATGCAATCGCACCTGCAGCCTGCTGGTTCCTGTACAGACTAGTATCCCTCTCTGCACAGCCCTTAATGGTTTCTGCACAGGCTGGAATAACCCTAGCCATAACACTAGAAACTCACAACTTAGACCTGTCTGCCTAAAAGGCCATTGAGTTGTTCCTCATACCTCCAGAGGAACCAAAGGGGAGATTGCTACGGACTACAAACCATGATAGGAAAAGTGTACAGAGATAGGTAAGGTTCCTAAAGTGAAGAAACATAAAACAAGTGAACAAGTGGAAAAGGTGAAATAGCAAATGCAACCCCTACAACCTGAAAGCTAAGGAGTATGGTGGGGGTTAGATAAAGGTGAAATAGCAAATGCAACCCCTACAACCTGAAAGCTAAGGAGTATGGTGGGGGTTAGATAAATGAGAAAGCACGGAGCAAATACTACACTGGTCTTTGTCTAAAAGGAAATAAATCCCTAGCAGTGGAGCTAGAACTCCATAGCAGAATCCACATAGAAATATACCCAGTAGCGAAGGCTAGTATCAGGAGAGTATAAATAGCCCCACCCGGGATGTGATAGGGAAGAGAACATAAGCAAGTGAGATAACCTCCAACCAAAAGGATAGAAAGAAAGGTAAAGGACCATGAACACTTGGATGATGACTGACCAGGCTGTGGCTCAGCAAGGAAGGAAACTGCCCATGCAGCACAAGGTCCCAAACTCCAGGCATGACATTTACATAAGGGATGACTATGCTACAGCATCCCCTCACCCCATCCCAAGGATGCAGAGCAATGCTGCCAGTGTGACTTAACAAGATGCCCACTGACTGCAGCCCTCTACAACCATGCGATACCCTCACACCACGTTTCTATCATATCTGGTCTGGCCCATGGACAAATGAAGGGGCATCTGTGGGGGCCCATGTCTCTTGAGTGAACAAGCGTTCCTTTCCAGTGGGTCGTACATCATACTGGTATGCCTTAGGGATCCTAATGTGGTAATTTAAAGGTACAGTACTGCTATATTACCCAGTGGCTAGAGCCACTAGGTGCTTTAGCGGCACTGTACCTTGCCTTTAATCATTTGTAGGTTATGGTCCATCCGCTGATGTTTTAAAACTACAATTTTCCTTAAGCACCAAGCTGCCCAGAATTGTTGCTAAAGGACCAGAATGGGGGGAAGAGGGCAAATGCCCCTTTACCCCCTTGCCCAGGATGCCACTGGGCCCCAGTCCATCCAAACAATATTCAGAAGTGAGTTTAAATTATTTCACAGAATAAAGATATTTCACAGGGAAAACCCAGTAAAGTAATATTTAACTCAATAAAGATACAATAAAGAATCCTGTTCATTGAGATGTCACAGAACAGTGATATTTCATATATTTCCGTCACAATGCAAGGAAAATCTTCTAGAAATGACATCATTTGCTAGGGCCGGCAAAATGCGGCTGCCGGCCCTAGCAATGCATTCCCCAGAAATCTGCCCCGGGGTACGCAGAAAAGATCAGTGCACCTGCTGACAGTGAGTGGGCTCCTTTGTTTGTCCAGGGCCCCGACACTTGCGCAGATGTGCTGGGTGGTGGCTCCGGACCTGCTCCAGTGTAAATAGTAACTGCACCTGCTCCTTGTAAAAATGAACCCCATGAATTATTGGATCACATAGCAGCTGCTGTTCCTGCTACCTTGCTTGTTATACCTATGTTGGCTAACAAATGTTAATATTTTTGGAGAATATCAGAGTTTGCATATAGAGATAATGTATGGATTCCGGTACTGTGTTTGAGAGATGATGGCATTGCATCAATAGTCCTAATTAATCTGCCTCTCCTTATAGTCAAATTTCATAAAAGTACAGTAGATCTTCACTATTGAGAAACAGTACCAGATGCAAGGGTTAAATACAGAAAGTCTTTTCCTAACAAGCAGTAGTCCATGAAAACTTTTTTTGCCTATCATAACATTATACTTACTAGGTGCCTTGTGTCTGCGTCCATGAAACCCTATATCTCCCATGTTTTGGTAGGTGTTATGTTCCTATTACACATGCATTAGGTCCTAACATTGAATTTCGGCAGGGCAGGCAGGAGTCATTTGTACTCCAATGAATCGAAAACAGCTTGTTTACAATGTTAATTATTAGTGTGAATTGTGGGAACTGTTCTAGTTCAATCACTGCAGAATAATTGTTTTACAAAGTCCTTTTTGCTCCCTTTATAATTACTGTAAAAGCACAAAGTGCCAAGATGTAAATCAACACAACCATCCTTACTTAATGAAAATCTTTGATCAAATAAATGTGAATTATATGCAAGACTACAAACTGGAGACGATAATGAAAGCTATTTACAATCAAGGAACAAATGGGATTTTAGCATAGAAATTAACTTATTAACTAGTGCAACTTTTAACATTTTTAGTTTGGCAGGTTGGCCATGTAGACTTGAAAGGGAACCTGTCAGGTCCCCTTAAGCCCTCCAATCTAGCATTATTCCTAGCTGTATGGCCAAATTCCCTCCCTAACCAGCCCTGTATAAAGCTATTCACTAATATGAATGTTTAAAAAATGGCTTAAAAACCTCGCTCTTCCTATGCTAATTAGTGCCTTGACTAGTCAAAGGGTAGTTAGTTCCCCAGACTAGTCTACCCTCTTTCCATCTTATCACACCCCTATGGGCCTGGCCTAATAACATGATTTCCTCAAATTGGCATCACCGCCAGTTCATGGAAATCTCATGCATGCGCAAGCTTCATTCCAGCCGTGCCAGTTTGCCCTTGCACCTGGGTGTACACTTCCCGCTTCATTAGGCGCACTGCGCATAACCGGAAGTTCAGAAGACGTGTACATACGTGAGCTGTCTTCTGAACTTCCGGTCATGTGTAGTCACCTAATGAAGCCAGGAGGCATTCACCCTGCTTCTGAGGTGCACTAACACAGCCAAAAGGAGCATCATAGAGGACTGTGTAGACAGAAAATTTGGGCATACAGGTATGAATGCTGCTGGGTTTGAGGGCATAGCTCACTTGACAGGTTCCCTGTAATTCTACCATATTCTACCCTCCATATTAATACAGATGCTAAAATGCAGCTGTCTGAAAATTGTGCATTCATTTTTTAAAGCCCTCAAAGAAATTAAAAAAGTAAACTGTGCATATGTAGCAACCTGAAATTGCACAAAAGGGCCCTGTTCTTGAAGTAGAAAGTCTGCAACCTGCATATATCATACATTTATTGCATATCCTGATGCTATGCAGTTAATGTCCCAGATTAAACACCCCTTTTAATACATTTTGTCTGCTTTATAATATAAGTTCATGTGACCACATTCGGTATTTGGATGCAGAAATTTCTGCACCATTTCTGCATCACTTGGCAGGAGAAATTCAATAGCATTTTGCCGCTTTTTACAGTGTTTTCAATGTGTTTTTCACCTGCGTTTTTCTAGTATTTTTGGGCATCAATAAATGCAATAAAGAATAGATGGCAGATAGATAGATAGATAGATAGATAGATAGATAGGTAGATTGATAAATAGATAGATAGATAGGTAGATAGATAGACAAACATACAGACATACAAGCATATAGACATATAATTGTACATCCTCCAACATATAATTAAATTGCACTCTGTGAAGCTTTTTGGACAGCTTGTTATGATTTGTTATGACTAAATAAATAAATAAATAAATTAATAAATAAATAAACAAAACTGTGAAATCCCACCATTTTTTATAACCAGCAAAGTTAAAGCAAACAGCTGTGAGTTGATATTATCAGGCGATGTTTATTGGGCCCTTCCCAGCCTTAGAACTTCAGCCCACAGTTACCCTAGAAGTGGTGCATAACATTAGAGGTGCCAGTCCTGGCACTTTGCCTCAGCTCTTCTCAATTGCACTGGTGCAGTGGCAATTGGGGTAATGATACTTAGGGTTAATGTCAGCTGTGTACTGTCAGCTGGCATCAAGCTCTGGTATTAATAATCTAGAGGTGTCTATCAGATACCCTCATTACTAACCCAGTAAGTGAAAAGAAAAAAAACATAAAAATACTTTGTTTAAAAAAACACTCTGCAACACTTTCCCTGGTTCACCATTTTATTTAAAAAAAATCAAAAATAAAAATAAACATACAGCTCCACCACAGTCCAAGGATTCTGAAGTAGTCCATGGAATGCAACATGGTCCACAAATGGAAACCTGAAACACATAAAAAGAGAGAAATAAAAACAAGAGCCTGTCCCTCATTCACCAATTTATGAGAAATACAAGTTCACAGCTGCCAGTTTCATTCCACTGCTTCTCATATTTCCATGTACAAATTAGAATAAGGATGATCCCGTTACACAGTGACAACCCTTCAGATATACTGTACGAAAACATTCTCCTCTTAGCCTTCTTTTTTGCAAGTTAAACATTCCCAGATCCTTTATCCATTCCTCGTAGGACATAGTTTGCAGTCTACTCACCATCCTGGTAGCTCTTCTCTGAATGTGCTCCAGTTTTTAAATGTCTTTTTTAAAATGTGGTGCCCAGAACTGGACACAGTATTCCAGATGAGCTCTAATCAAAAAGGAGTAGAGGGGAATACATATTTCACGTGATCTAGACTCTGTGCTTTTCTTAATACATCCCAGAACTATTTGCCTTTTTTTTGCTGCTGAATCACACTGTTGACTCATATGCAATCTATTAGCATACCCAAGTTTTTTCAAAATGGGTGGTTGCTTAGTTCTATTCCTATCATTCTGTTCATGTTATGTTCATTTTTCTTGCCCAGATATCGAATTTTGCATTTCTACCAGTTAAATGTAATTCTATTAGTTACTGCCTATTGTTCCAGCTTATCTAGATCCTTTTGAATCCTTTCTCTGTCTTCTCTAGTGTTAGCTATCCCTCCTAGCTTTGCATCATCTACAAATGTGATTAGTTTACCTCCAGTTCCCTTACCTAGATCATTTATGAAAATGTTGAACAACACTGGGGCCAAGACAGAGCCTTGTGGTGCACCACTTGAAACACTCTTCAAATTGGATGTGCAACCATTCATTACCACTTTTTGAGTATGAACACTGAGCCAGTTATGAACCCACTTAACCGTAGCCTTGTAAAACCCCCCACAAAAGTTCAAGCCACCCCCTTTTGCCCCACTGAAAATTAAAAAAAACAACAAAAAAACTCACACATTTAGTATTGCTGCATTCAGAAATGCCCAAAGCTATCAAAATATAAAATAAATTAATTTGATCGGTAAAGGGAGTAATGAGAAAAAAAGTCAAAATCCAAAATTACGTTTTTTGGCCTAGTCAAAACGCATTGGTTCTTCACTCCACTTTGTTTTATTTTCTGGAATTGTCTGATTGCTTAACCATGTTTTATTGAAGAAATAAATAAATTTTAAGCTTCTCCTTCATTGTGGTCTGCTCCTTGCTGAATGTTGTAAGGACTGCAAAGTTGTGAGATTTGCTCTTCTGAGACCCCGCCAAATATTTTATTATTTTTTTTTTGGGGGAAGGGTCAAATTCTGGTATGGTGCCCCATGATTTCTATGTATGCCCCTGTGTGCAAACATATGGACAAATCAGTTTTGAGATATTAAAGCTCATAGCTTCCAAGAACAGAAAAAAAATAACAAACATGTCTGATCCAGTGGTCACCATTCCTTACGAAACTTTAGTTGCATCCAATTTCCTCTCAAGTGTTTGCTGTTTTACACTCTTTACATTAGAGAAATCTATTGTATATAGACACCCTAAGATATCTCCATTAGCATTGCCAGTGGAACTGACATCTTCTACAGGAGGAAACATTTTAGCTTTGCTAAACACACTGTTCACATCAAAGACCATTAGAACAGCTGTAATATAATTGTACAGCATGTTGTATCTAAATGAACATTTACAGCAGCATTACAGAACAGCATGCTCCTCAGAAAAAAGCAAGAAGGATTTGTTTTACTTAGGAGGATAATTTGATGCAAATTTTTTGAGCGCACTAGATGTAGAGGAGTTTCCAAACTATTTTTTATATATAATTTCAGCCTTTGGTGTGTTTCAAACATTTAACCATGTTCCAGAATGGGTACACTGTCTTTGAAATTCATATTAGTCATCCCATAATCATCTAACTTTAAAGAAGTTTTCCAGAACTTTAAAATAGATCATCTATGACTAGGATAAGATAATAGCAGCTTGGTGGGGTCTTACCCCTCAGACCCCTACAGGTCAGCTGATTGAAGGAGCTACAGTGTATTGGATGTAGCACAGCTGTGTACATCATGCAGTAGCTGTGATATAAGCTCTCTCATGTCCACTTTGTTGCCGCAGGCCCAAAAAATAGCTTAAGAGCAGGGATGCAGAGCGATAGATCCTTGCTTATGTGATAATGATGACTAGTGATGAGAAAATCAATAAATAAATCAAATTAATTATGAATTTCATCAAAAATATGAATTTACCAGATTCTGACATATTTGGGATTTTATTCACTCAAATCTGGCCACCATTTTTCTGCATTCTTAGGGCCTTGGTGTGGTTATACAAGTCATATTCTCACATCTCCTCTGCCCTTTCCATACCTTCAGTAGCCCTCCAATTAGTTCCTCTGTCTGTTGTCTTTTTCTTCTGTTTTCTGCCCTTTCTATAAGCCTCCACAGCTGCCATTCTCCATTTAGCCCCATACTGTCAACTGGAGCGTGACGCCTTTTGATGACATGTATCACAATACAAGTGGTCACGTGAAGTGGGATGCATATTGTTGATGTCAATGACCTCAATTGCTCGACACATTATAGTGTGGGGCCTAAGAAGAATGAAATAGAAGACAGAAGAGACAAAAAAAGAAGAGATAAGACAGAGAAACTGATCAGAAGATCAATGGTAGAAGAAAGTTGAGGAGGGCTGAAGAGTGTTGGGTATAAGAAAGTTTTTTTTAATTAATCAAATCAAATTTCCTGGTTGAATTCAAGCAAATCTGCTGAATTGGAAATTCAGCAGATTTGCTCATCTCTATTGCTGACCTATTGTAAGTTAAGTAAATACCCTATACACCTTTTAAAAACCATGTGTAAGCATTACTTGTCATCGCAATAACAGCATGTACAATTGCCTGTTATTGCCCGTGTCAACAATAGTACTACAGCATTTCTTCTAATAAACAGTAACTGCATAAGCAACTGAGCCAGCAGATTAATGTCAAAATTAGTGATGGGCGAGCATTAGGGTGCTCGAGACAATCGATACTCAATCGAATATTCTGGTTCTCGGGAACAATACTCGAGTCCCCATCCTGCATGTTTCTCGACTATTTTTCAGCCAGTAAACATGTGAGGATTGCCTGCCAATCATGACAATCATGACAATGCCATAGTTATCTTGGCTACTGGCATTACTGTGATTGATTGGCCGCATATCATCATCAGATCTATATAAGACCCAGAGATGCCATGTTTTCCACATTCTATCTGGAAATAGTGTAGGGACTAGGGAGAGATTGTACTAGAAAACAGTGACAGTGTGTTATAGAGTGACAGTACCTGCTGGTACAGCAATAAATCTATTCTATTCTATACGAATACCACTCTAAAGGGGGCTTTACATGCTGCGACATCGCTAGCATCGGCTAGCGATATCGAGCACGATAGCACCCGCCCCTGTTGTATGTGCGATATTGTGTGATCGCTGCTGTAGCGAATATTATCGCTACGGCAGCGTCACACACACATACCTGCTCTGCGACGTTGCTCTGGCCGGCGAACCGCCTCCTTTCTACGTCACACGGCAGGCGTCCAATAGAAGTGGAGGGGCGGAGATGAGCGGGATGGAACTTCCCGTCCACCTCCTTCCTTCCGCATTGCCGGCGGAGGCAGGTAAGGAGATGTTCGTCATTCCTGCGGTGTCACACACAGCAATGTGTGGTGCCGCAGGAATGAGGAACAACATCACTAATAAACAGAAAACGATTTTTTGTTTCAGGACAACCTCTCCGCGGCAAATGATTTTGACTGCTTTTGCGATCGTTTAAGGTCGCTCATAAGTGTCACACACTGCGATATCGGTAATGACGCCGGATGTGCGTCACAAACACCGTGACCCTGGCGATAATTCATTAACGATATCGCAGCGTGTAAAGCCTGCTTTAGTCTGCATTTATTATAGGGTGAGCTTCTGGAGTAGGCATAGTATACTGGAGGCATATAGAAAGGGATTCTTGACTTACAGACCATGCTGCTTGTAACAAATAAATTTAATCTATTCTCTAATAATACCACTCTTAGCTTCACTTAGTGTAGGGCAACTTACTGGAGTAGAAATCGTGTATTACAGGCATGTGGACAGTGATTCTAGCCTTACACAACGTTATGCTGAAACATAAAAAAATGTAATCTATTCTTTACTAATAATTCTTTTGGCTGCATTTAAAGTAGGGCAAGCTTCTGGAGTAGGCATAGTGTATTAGAGGTCTGTAGGCAGGAATTCTAGAGTTATGCAGCATGCTGCTGTTGCTGCTAGCTAAAAAATCTATTTGAATCTCTTTAAATACCACTCTTAGTTCTCAATTAGTGTCTGGTGAGATTCTGGAGCAGGGATCGTTTATTATGGCCCTGTAGGCAGGAATTGTAGGTTTAAGCCCGCTACACACGCTTCAATATATCTCACAATCCGTCGTTGGGGTCAAGTTGTAAGTGACGCACATCCGGCATCGTTTGTGAGGTATCTGCGTGTGACATCTACGTGCGATCAGGATTGAACGCAAAATCGTTGATCGCAAACACATCGTATCTTTGTCTAGAATTGAGCGTTTTGTTGCACGAACCTAGTCAATTGTAACGTGTGACATCCCTCATACGATTTTGATGTCTGATGCTATGTACGCAGGTGTGCGCTCTGCACCGCAGCTTAAAAAAGGTCCGCTTCAGAGTGCAGCTGAAAAGCTGCATTCTGAAGTGCCTCACAATGTCTATCATTCACTAATCTCTGTCAGTCAGTCACTATTTCTGTCCCTCACTCTCTGTCCATGTCAGTCTATCCCCCTCTCTCATATACTCACCGATCCCCGATGCTGCACGGCATTCACACTGCTCCGGCGGCTTTTACTGTTTTGACAAAGCTGGCCGCCCATTAAACAATCTCGTATTGCCTGCTATCCCCGCCCACCGGCGCCTATGATTGGTTACAGTGAGACACGCCCCCACGCTGAGTGACAGGTGTTACACTGCACCCAATCACAGCAGCCGGTGGGCGTGTCTATACTGTGTAGTGAAATAAATAATTAAATAATTTAAAAAAACGGCGTGCGGTCCCCCCCATTTTAATACCAGCCAGATAAAGCCATACAGCTGAAGGCTGGTATTCTCAGGATGGGGAGCTCCACGTTATGGGGAGCCCCCCAGCCTAACAATATCAGCCAGCAGCCGCCCAGAATTGCCGCATACATTAGATGCGACAGTTCTGGGACTGTACCCGGCTCTTCCCCATTTACCCTAGTGCGTTGGCAAATCGGGGTAATAAGGAGTTATTGGCAGCCCATAGCTGCCAATAAGTCCTAGATTAATCATGTCAGGCGTCTATGAGACACCCTCCATGATTAATCTGTAAATTACAGTAAATAAACACACACACCCGAAAAAATCCTTTATTAGAAATAAAAAACACAAACATATACCCTGGTTAACCACTTTAATCAGCCCAAAAAAAGCCCTCCATGTCTGGCGTAATCCAGGATGCTCCAGCGTCGCTTCCAGCGCTGCTGCATGGAGGTGACCGGAGCTACAGAATACACCGCCGCTGCTCCGGTCAGCTTCACACAGCAACTGAAGACAGCCGTGCAATCAGCTGAGCTGTCACTGAGGTTACCCGCGGCCACCGCTGCATCCAGTGACAGCGGGTAACCTCAGTGACAGCTCAGCCGATCGCGCGGCTGTCTTCAGTTGCTGTGTGAAGCTGACAGGAGCGGCGGTGTCTTCTGCAGCTCCGGTCACCTCCATGCAGCAGCGCTGGAAGCGACGCTGGAGCATCCTGGATTCCGCCGGACATGGAGGGCTTTTTTGGGCTGATTAAAGTGGTTAACCAGGATATATGTTTGTGTTTTTTATTTCTAATAAAGGATTTTTCGGGTGTGTGTGTTTATTTACTGTAATTTACAGATTAATCATGGAGGGTGTCTCATAGACGCCTGACATGATTAATCTAGGACTTATTGGCAGCTATGGGCTGCCAATAACTCCTTATTACCCCGATTTGCCAACGCACCAGGGCAATTCTGGGCGGCTGTTGGCTGATATTGTTAGGCTGGGGGGCTCCCCATAACGTGGAGCTCCCCATCCTGAGAATACCAGCCTTCAGCCGTATGGCTTTATCTGGCTGGTTTTAAAATTGGGGGGGACCGCACGCCGTTTTTTTAATTATTTAATTATTTATTTCACTACACAGTATAGACACGCCCACCGGCTGCTGTGATTGGGTGCAGTGTGACACCTGTCACTCAGCGTGGGGGCGTGTCTCACTGTAACCAATCATAGGCGCCGGTGGGCGGGGAAAGCAGGGAATACGAGATTGTTTAATGGGCGGCCGGCTTTTTCAAAATAGTAAAAGCCGCCGGAGCAGTGTGAACGCCGTGCAGCGCCGGACATCGGGGATCGGTGAGTATGAGAGAGGGCTGCTCAATTCAGTCACTCAGGAGTTTAGCGGTCACCGGTGAGCCCTTCACAGGTGACCGCTAATCAGGACGTGATGCAGACAGAGCCACAGCATGACAATGAAGTCGGGTGAAGTTCACCCGAGTTCATTCTGATCGTGCGGCTCTTTCTGTGTCTGCTGTCATCGGCCATTCAGCTCTGCTACATGGCTGTCTGTGTCTGCTGTCAGCGGCCATATAGCAGAGCTGAATGGCAGATGACATAGTAAAAACGCATCCCTACACATTACACACGCTTGTCAAGTCAATAAATAAAAAAAAAAAAAAAAAAAGTGCCCAATGCATACGTCACAGAACACATGATCTAAAGGATCGCACATAAAATTGATCAATTTAACATAGACTACTAACGCTCGTGTGACAGCAAATGAACGACCTACGTGCAATCTCATAAGATCCCGTATGCAACCTGGGCGTGTCACATCGCAAATGCGATTGTACAACTAATTGCAACGTGTAAAGCTGGCTTAACACAGTGTGCTGCTTCAGCTAGCTATAAATCTATATTTAATTCCCTTTAAATACTGCTCTTAATTTCCAATTAGTGTCGAGTAAGATTCTGGAGTAGGGATCTAATAATACCGGTCATAGCTTCGTGTAGGGATCTAGAAATACCAGTCTTAGCTTCGTACATAATTTAAAATGTGCAAGACCTGCGGTAAGGAACGTGGAAGTGGACGTCATGCTGATGATAGTAAACGCAGAGGTCGTGGCAATGAGCAGAGAAAACTGGGTCTTGTGCTGGACCACAGCAAACACACTTATCATCTAGAACTATTTTATTGTTTCACTATGCAGGGGGTCACAGGACACCACTGTTGAAGTCAGAACAGTGCCAGCAGGTTGTGGGCTGGATGGCCAATAATGCTCCCAGTCTGTTTACCAGCACCACACTGTCTTCCACACGGTCCAGTAAATGTTACCATTTAGGCTTGTGGACACTGAGGCTTTCCGCAACCTGAAGGCTGTGGCCATCCCTTGGTACTCAGTCCCCAGCCATGAATACTTCTTCCGATGTCCCTGCCTTAAACAACCTTGTGTCCCATAATATCACTCATGCCCTCAGCAACGCAGTTAATGGGAAGGTCCACTTAACCACGGACACGTGGACCACAGATTGTGCCACGCATGCTAAATTTCCCTTAAAAGCACACTGGGTGAACCTCGTGGAGACAGGAACCCAAGATGGAGCCTAGGATGGCATACTTGCTACAGACACCTAGAATTGTAGAACCTAGTTTCATCAGGGTTTCCTCCAGCTTCGATGCCAGTTCATGTACTGCCCCTCCTCCTCCTCCTCCTCCTCCTCCTCCTCCTCATCCCCCATCTCTAGATTGCTGTCCCAAGCTGGAAGCACTGCAGCACTTCCTTGGTGAGGCAGCAATAGGATCTGTTAAAATTCATATCTTTAGGTGACAAACAGCACACCATTACAGAGTTGTTGAAAGTTCTTACTAGAGTTGAGCAATGTTCGAGGTTCGAGGTTCGCAAATTTCATGTTCGAGTGATTTTGGGGGTGCTCGAGATCGAACTTGAACTCGAGCTTTTTGCTAAAAGCTCGACAGTTCAAGTTACGTTTGAGAACGGTTCGATCACCAAAAGCAGGGCTTTTTACAGCTACAGTGTGCAGGGAGCCATCGCTGGCAGCCTGCGGTAAGCTGGTAACCAAGATAAATATCGGGTATCCTAGCAAAGCGCTTTGCTTGGCAACCCGATATTTACCCTAGTTATGTGTGCAGGGAGCCGACACTTCCCCGCTGGGCTCCGTCCCCTCCTACACTCGGCATGTACACACACACACACACACTCACACTCACCTGTCCCCAGCCATGCAGTCCCCGGCACTGACGTCCTCAGCGCCACATGGCCCGGCTAGGTTCCACCCACTTCGCACTCCGCCGCCCGCACACATGGCCCCACTAGGCTCCACCCACTTCGCACTCCGCAGCCTGCACACATGGCCCCGATAGGCTCCACCCACTTCGCACTCTGCACACATTACCCTGCTTAGCGCCACCCACCTCACACTACACACATTACCCCGCTTGGCTCCACCCACCTGGCACTCTGCACACATTACCCCGCCTGGCTCCACCCACCTCGCACTACACACACATGGCCCCACTTGGCTCCACCCACCTCGCACTCCGCACACATTACCCCGCTTAGCTCCACCCACCTTGCACTCTGCACACATTACCCCGCTTGGCTCCACCCACCTGGCACTCTGCACACATTACCCCGCTTGGCTCCACCCACCTCGCACTCTTCACACATTACCCCGTTTAGCTCTACCCACCTCGCACTCTGCACACATTACCCCGCTTGGCTCCACCCACCTGGCACTCTGCACACATTACCCCACTTGGCTCCACCCACCTCGCACTCTGCACACATTACCCCGTTAGGCTCCACCCACCTCACATTCCGCACACATGGCCTCGCTCAGCTTACCTGCGGTGATGAAGTCCCACCCTCCCGACCTCAGCGCTGTCACTGTCTTCCATGTCCGCAACTTCACATTTCCTCTCACTGTCGACCCGAGACTGCGACTAGCGGGGACGTCACAGGCTCCCGCGATACATGGCTGTGAAGGCAGCGGTCATTGAAGTCAGTGACAGCTCTGCTATCAGCAGTGCAGGAGATCGTCACCGCAGGTAATGTACCTCGCTCCTGACAGTAGCGCTCGTCATCCCCTGCAGTGACCTGGGCTGACCTATTGATGTTAGCTCAGGTCACTGCATTGCTCTCCCAGCCAATGGGGAACATTCTGTTCTTCATTGACTGGGACAGTGACTATGGTATGGATTGTCATGGGAACCCCTTGGATTACAGCAGACCTGGATTTGTTTTTCTTTCTAATAAATTGGTGAAAGAGGGAATGTTTTGGGGAATGTTTTGTCAAATAAAAATGTGTTTGTCATCTATTTTTTTTTTTATTACTGACTGGGTTGGTGATGTCGGGTATCTGATAGACGCCTGACCTCACGAACCCCAGGGCTTGATGCCAGGTGACATTACACATCTGGTATTAACCCCATATATTACCCCGTTTGCCACCGCACCAGGGCACGGGATGAGCTGGGGCGAAGCACCAGGATTGGCACGTCTAATGCATGCGCCACTTCTGGGGCGGCTGCGGCCTGCTATTTTAAGGCCGGAGAGAGTCCAATAACCATGGACCTTCCTAGTCTGAGAATATCAGACCCCAGCTGTCTGCTTTACCTTGTCTGGTGATACAATTTTGGGGGGACCCCCACGTGTTTTTTTTTTTTAATTATTTGTTTAATTTAAAATAGCAGCGTGGGGTCCCCTCAGTTTTGGATTACCAGCCAAGGTGAATCTGCCAGCCGTGGTCTGCAGGCTGCAGCTGTCTGCTTTACCCTAGCTGGCCACAAAAATTGGCGGAACCCCACGTCATTTTTTTTTAAATTTATTTGGTTTTTTTTGGTAAATACAAGGCTAAGCACCCCTTAGTGCCACATGAAAGGCACTAAAGGGTGCAAGATTACAAAATGCAGGAGAGTGGGACATTATGTGTCTTTCTGCCATTATAATGACCTAAAAGACTGATATGACGTGTACAAGCACAAGAAAATCACCAGAGCGCTCTATGCTGTGAAAAGCAGTAGAAAATGGCACTGGAGTGAACATGTGATCGTCTCATGTAGGTTGAAGCTATGGATCTTGGGTAAACTTATGTATTTTCCCTAGTTCAGTTTTTTTGCAGTACGCAAAAAAACCGGAAAGCACACGGATGACAAACAGATGACATACGGACCGTATACGGAACGGAAACGGATGCCACACGGATGCACCCGTGAAAAAAAAGGACTGTTTTTCGCGGACCGCAAAATTGGATCGGTCATGTGAATGTAGCCTTATTTTGATCTGCCATTTATAAAGAGCAGGCAGAAATAAGTGAATAGCGCCCCCCAGCGTCATAAAATCTCCGGGGTTTTAGGGGTAGCTGAGACCCTGGAGATCATGATTCAGGCCAGTTTTTCCGGTCCCCGCTCACGTGATCACAGGTATACACCGTATACCGATGATCACGTTTCAGTAAATGACAGCAGCGGTAAAAAATTATTTATCTCCCATCTGCCATGACATGTCTGATGGGAGATAAATCTCCTTCCCGGTCCCCTCCGGTCCCCCGGTGTCGCCAAAGTGCCCCCCCTGCCCCCCTCCCGTAAATCCAAGATGGCCACGCGCACAGCAGCATGCCGGCCGCATTCACCCTACTCCTCTGATTTCTGTCGAATGTGCCATGACACGTGCGACAGAAAACTCCTCCCCAGGCTCTGCCAGGTCACCCCCTATAACCCTACCGGTGTTCCCCGGTGACCCCCGTACCTGTGCAGCATTGATCCCCCGCGGCCCCTCCTTCACAATAGACGCTGCCGCATGCACAGAGCGGCTGTCAACTCAGCCTCCTGTGATCAGACACAGTGAGTGGCGGTAACCATGCATCTGTAAGCAACTGCAATGCCCTGCTCATTAGGTAAGGAACATAGTTGATCAGGAGAGCTATACTATATTTCCAAATGGAGGGATTTGATTTTATAGTTGCCCTGCTGAACGACTACCAAACATGAGAGTCCGTTATACGCCACAAGAAAACATGTCTAAATAGCGAGCTCTGTTGTTTAGTGCAGCAAAAAGTGAACAAGTCCTGCACCGCCTGCCCTCAGATTACCTCCAGGTCCAGTGGCTCACGTGCTGATGATTGCCATATAGCGCTGGTTGCAGGCGCAGCGTGCTGGTCGGTAGTGAGCAGCTAAAAGATCCAACAACAGGGAGATGAATAATCGACCGCAAACAGCTGCTATGCCAAACAAATTCTTTTTTATTCAAACGTTCTTTTCATCGGTGCAGATAAAATTGCGGGAGGTGGCTTGGATGCGAGTCCCTCCAAAGGACGACGGCCGTTTCGTCTGTAAGCCAGACTTCTACGGGTCCACGTCGGGGAATGGCCGCACACACCATATAAAGGGGAGTGCATCCAGGCCACATCACCGCACGTTAAAAACAGAGGAATGCACACATGACAGTGATTAACATAAGTGCAGACAAAACATCCCATTTAAAACATGGTCATGCAACCAATGTGACATACATTTCAAAAACAAACATGAAAACAGGGAAAAAAAAGGAGAAAAAATACCACTGAAAGGTACAGGGGCATTTATCAATGTCATATCGACACATAACACATTATATTCATATTATTCTTTTTAATGACATAACCACTCATTTGTCAAAAGATCCAGAATGAATCAATCACTCGAAAATAATTTACAAAAATTGGTTTTATGCAAACCGATTTTATAAGAATACCACCAGGTCGTTACGGTCATTTAAACCCAGGTTTCCCTGCGCTCCAAATTTTATTATCATACTTGCTTCTTTACGTAGCAATAATTTATGGAGATCGCCCCCTTGTGGAGGCAGGGAAACCTGGACTAGTCCTGCAAAGCGCAAGATGTTGGGATTACCTTCATGTGCTGTACGAATGTGTTCTATTAACCTAGGAGAACCTTTACCTGTGGAAATCGATTTATAGTGCTCTCTAAAGCGTATGTACATGCAGCTGATTGTCTTCCCTATGTAAAATCTTCCACAGGGGCATACAATGACATAAACCACATATTTCGTCTTGCAGGAAATAAACTGCCTAACCTGGTGAGAAAAGGAACCAATTTGAAGAGATGTACCGGTGAGATGCAAGGCGCAAAACTTGCAGTGACCACAGCGAAAGTTCCCAACAGGCGAACATTTATCGAGCCATGTGGACTGACAAGTCACCCTGTTTTTCACCAGTAGATCTCTTAAATTGTTGCACCGTCTGTAAGAGACTAAGGGTCCTGCGTCTGTCATACTCTTTAAATCCGGGTCATTGGCAAGGATATGCCAATTCTTTTTTATGGCTTTTTTTATTACTCCATCTAAGGGGCCAAACCTGAAACTGAACATAAACCTATTTACGGCATTGTTCATTTTTCTCACCTTTTTTGCCTTTGCCTGACTATATGCCAATTTTCCAGCACCAGAAGATTGACTGAAACATAGATTTTCAGAACTCTCAGAACACACCTTCTCATACGCAGAATCAATTAGTGTACTAGGGTACCCCCGTGCCAATAACCTTAATCTTAAATCCCCAGCCTGTTCTTCAAAAGTCTCTTTTACATTATTGATCCTCCTTAGTCTCAAAAACTGAGAGTAGGGTAAAGCTACTTTAGTATGAGTGGGGTGGGCACTCTGAAAGTGCAGTAACGAGTTAGAGGCAGTTGGTTTCCTGTACATCCTTGTCAATATCGACCCTTCCTTCACTTCTACCTCTATATCCAAAAAGGTTATAATGTTGCCTCCAAAACATGATGTGAACGACATATTCATGGCGTTTATATCATTGAGGTAGGTGACAAAACCTGTGAACTCCTCCTCTGTGCCATCCCACACCATGAATATGTCGTCCACATACCTGAGGAACAACTTCACGTGCTTGAGAAATGGGTTTGTGCTAACAAAAACGTATGCGCTCTCAAAAAAACCCAAAAAAATATTAGCCATGGCGCACGATACGGGGGTACCCATTGCAGTACCCCCGCACTGGACATACCATTTATCCAGGAACATGAATGCGTTCTTTGAAAGCACAAAATTCAAAGCCTCACCTACAAAATCGCAGTACAACTGCGTTTTCCCACTGCGAGCTACCGTCTCCCTCACTGCCTGTACACCCAGGTTCTGAGGTATCCGTGTATACAAGCTTTCCACATCGATGGACACCAGATTGAACCCCTCCTGCCAAACAAAACCTCTCAACAAAGATATAAAATCATTACTATCCTTCACGTAGGAAGGGATTCTTTCCATCAGAGGCCTCAATAACCAATCAAGATAGTGGGACAACGGCTCGGTTAGCGAACCGATGCCAGCCACTATCGGGCGGCCAGGGGGGTTAACACTATCTTTATGTATCTTAGGTATAGCATACCAATGGGGTTTTGTGGGAAACTCTGGAATTAGTTTTTCGACCTGAGTGCTAGTGAGAAAACCGAGTGTTACATATCTCCCCAATAAGCGTGTCAATTGCTTCTTGTACTCATTAATAGGGTTAGATTGTAAAGGAGTATATGTATCACGATCCTGCAGATGCCTTAAGCATTCTTTAATATAAGCGGCGCGCGTTAACAACACGATATTACCGCCTTTATCCGCTTGGCGGAATACCGTGTCATTCCACGTGCGCATTATTTTTACTGCTATCGCTTCTCCCTCATTAAGATTGTTATCCATTTTGGGGTATAGCAATGCCTCCACATCTTTGACAACTGCTTCCTGAAACACATCAATTAAATTACCATGGGTCACCGGGGGGAAAAAACTAGATTTCACCCCCTTAGTGAATCTACCACATTCATTTGTGTCACCACCTGGGTCAAAAGGCTTGTCACCCTCAGGGTCATTCAGACTCAACAGCAAACCAGCGTCCTGGATTACAGTGGAGTCGAAAGCCCCCGTGATGTCCCAATCGCACCCCTCAGTTGTGCAAGGTTGGTGACCCTCAGGGACTACAGTTGAAGTGGTCGACGTCTGGTGAAAAAACTTATGCAGGTGCATTTTCCTTGTGGCTTTATATAAGTCAATTCTGAATTCAGAAAAATCAAACTCTTCTGGCACGCAAAAATTTAAACCTCTAGATAGGACAGCTATCATATCATCGGTCAACTCATGTTCAGACAAGTTAACAATACTACTGGCAGAAGGAGAGAGAGAAGATTACAAACATTCTAATTCTTCCATGAGACAAATTTTCTCTTGTGACCTCTTCCCCTTGTGCCTCTTCCTGCCCCCCCTACGGATGCGTTTCCTAAAGGGGCAGGATTTGGCCCAACTTGGGGGGTCACCGTTCTAGAGGGGCCTGGAACCACATCCTCGGAGCCACTGGACTCCGACTCAGTGGTCCAGTACCCTCTTTCCTGGTTACCCAATTTTTTATTTTTTATATAAGGTTTCCTTTTATAATTTTTAGAGCGATCTTTTGTCCAACAGAAAATTTGTTCCATTTCGTAATCTTTTTTATCTCTCATAAACTTTTCTCTTTTTTTAATTTTAATCTCTGTCTGAGTATCAATCAATTTTTTATCCAAGTTCTGTATAAATGTTAACCATGCGCCCTCAGTAACACGTGAACGAGTGTCTTTTTTTCAAAACGTCCAGCTGTACGTTCAGAGCTGAATATTCCTCCTCATTTTTCTTTAAAACCAGCTGGAGCAGCCTCATGGAACAATCATGCTGAATGCTCTCCCATTCTTTAGTAAAGATTTTATCATCTTGAAAATGGGACAATGTTTTTATCACTCGAAGGCCCCTAGGGACCCTGCCGCAATCAACATAAGACTGTAACGACTTTATAGTCCAAAATAGACGCACCTCTCTACGTGAAGGATAGTAATGATTTTATATCTTTGTTGAGAGGTTTTGTTTGGCAGGAGGGGTTCAATCTGGTGTCCATCGATGAGGAAAGCTTGTATACACGGATACCTCAGAACCTGGGTGTACAGGCAGTGAGGGAGACGGTAGCTCGCAGTGGGAAAACGCAGTTGTACTGCGATTTTGTAGGTGAGGCTTTGAATTTTGTGCTTTCAAAGAACGCATTCATGTTCCTGGATAAATGGTATGTCCAGTGCGGGGGTACTGCAATGGGTACCCCCGTATCGTGCGCCATGGCTAATATTTTTTTGGTTTTTTTTGAGAGCGCATACGTTTTTGTTAGCACAAACCCATTTCTCAAGCACGTGAAGTTGTTCCTCAGGTATGTGGACGACATATTCATGGTGTGGGATGGCACAGAGGAGGCGTTCACAGGTTTTGTCACCTACCTCAATGATATAAACACCATGAATATGTCGTTCACATCATGTTTTGGAGGCAACATTATAACCTTTTTGGATATAGAGGTAGAAGTGAAGGAAGGGTCGATATTGACAAGGATGTACAGGAAACCAACTGCCTCTAAAGGCCCAGTCACACACAACGACTTACCAGCGATCCCGAAAACGATGCGATCTGATAGGGATCGCAGGTAAGTCGCTGGGAGGTCGCAGGTGAGATGTCACACAGTCAGATCTTACCAGCGATGCAGGAACAATACAGGTCGCAGTAGCGACCTGTATAACGATCTCAGCAGTCACTGTGACCCTGCCACACAGTGTCAAACACAGCGATGTGTCCTGCCCAGCAGGACATTGCCTTTGAAGAAAATGGCCTGGACCATTCTGCAACGACTAGCGAGCTCACAGCAGGGGCCTGATCGCTGGTAGGTGTCACACATAACAAGATCGCTAATGGGATCGCTACTGCGTCACCAAACGGTGACTCATCTGCGATCTCGCTAGCGATCTCGTTATGTGTGACGGTACCTTAACTCGTTACTGCACTTTCAGAGTGCCCACCCCACTCATACTAAAGTAGCTTTACCCTACTCTCAGTTTTTGAGACTAAGGAGGATCAATAATGTAAAAGAGACTTTTGAAGAACAGGCTGGGGATTTAAGATTAAGGTTATTGGCACGGGGGTACCCTAGTACACTAATTGATTCTGCGTATGAGAAGGTGTGTTCTGAGAGTTCTGAAAATCTATGTTTCAGTCAATCTTCTGGTGCTGGAAAATTGGCATATAGTCAGGCAAAGGCAAAAAAGGTGAGAAAAATGAACAATGCCGTAAATAGGTTTATGTTCAGTTTCAGGTTTGGCCCCTTAGATGGAGTAATAAAAAAAGCCATAAAAAAGAATTGGCATATCCTTGCCAATGACCCGGATTTAAAGAGTATGACAGATGCAGGACCCTTAGTCTCTTACAGACGGTGCAACAATTTAAGAGATCTACTGGTGAAAAACAGGGTGACTTGTCAGTCCACATGGCTCGATAAATGTTCGCCTGTTGGGAACTTTCGCTGTGGTCACTGCAAGTTTTGCGCCTTGCATCTCACCGGTACATCTCTTCAAATTGGTTCCTTTTCTCACCAGGTTAGGCAGTTTATTTCCTGCAAGACGAAATATGTGGTTTATGTCATTGTATGCCCCTGTGGAAGATTTTACATAGGGAAGACAATCAGGTGCATGTACATACGCTTTAGAGAGCACTATAAATCGATTTCCACAGGTAAAGGTTCTCCTAGGTTAATAGAACACATTCGTACAGCACATGAAGGTAATCCCAACATCTTGCGCTTTGCAGGACTAGTCCAGGTTTCCCTGCCTCCACAAGGGGGCGATCTCCATAAATTATTGCTACGTAAAGAAGCAAGTATGATAATAAAATTTGGAGCGCAGGGAAACCTGGGTTTAAATGACCGTAATGACCTGGTGGTATTCTTATAAAATCGGTTTGCATAAAACCAATTTTTGTAAATTATTTTCGAGTGATTGATTCATTCTGGATCTTTTGACAAATGAGTGGTTATGTCATTAAAAAGAATAATATGAATATAATGTGTTATGTGTCGATATGACATTGATAAATGCCCCTGTACCTTTCAGTGGAATTTTTTCTCCTTTTTTTTCCCTGTTTTCATGTTTGTTTTTGAAATGTATGTCACATTGGTTGCATGACCATGTTTTAAATGGGATGTTTTGTCTGCACTTATGTTAATCACTGTCATGTGTGCATTCCTCTGTTTTTAACGTGCGGTGATGTGGCCTGGATGCACTCCCCTTTATAAGGTGTGTGCGGCCATTCCCCGACGTGGACCCGTAGAAGTCTGGCTTACAGACGAAACGGCCGTCGTCCTTTGGAGGGACTCGCATCCAAGCCACCTCCCGCAATTTTATCTGCACCGATGAAAAGAACGTTTGAATAAAAAAGAATTTGTTTGGCATAGCATCTGTTGTTTAGTATTCATTCAGCTGGATAACTGGAGTTAAAGGGGTATTCCATCTCCAAGATCCTATCCCCAATATATAGTAGGTGGAATAGCAATAATATCAGCAAATAGCAACAGTTCTCCTGATTAGGCATGCCCTTACCTCATGAGCAGGGCATTGCAGCTTTGGTAGCAACACTTACGACATGGACTCTGCTGCTGTGGACCCGGGGAGAGTGGGTGCAGATTCATTGCACCCACACTCCGCACATGGAGGGTCTGCACTCCTAGAAAATGGGGGATACATTCCCTGAGCATGCCCCCCCATATTCTAGACGATCCAGAGTCATCGTGGGACCCCCTTATTTTTTTTCCTTACAATAAATTGGTATAAAATAAATAAATACATTTTTTTTGTCTATTTTTTTGTTAGTACTGACAGTTTGTGATGTCGGGTATCTGATAGATGCCATGACATCACAAACTGCTGGGCTTGATGTCAGGTGACCTTACAGCTAGTATCAACCCCATTTATTACCCCGTTTGCCACTGCACCAGGGCATGGGATGAGCTGGGGTGAAGCGCCAGGATTGGCGCATCTAGTGGATGCGCCACTTCTGGGGCACCTGCGGCCTGCTATTTTTAGGCTGTGAAGTGCCAATAACTATGGACCTTCCCACCCTGAGAATACAAGACCACAGCTGTCTGCTTTACCTTGGCTGGTAATCCAATTTGGGGGGGACCCTACTTTTTTTGTAATTATTATAAAAAAGAGCCTGGGGTGACCTCCACATTGGATCCCCAACCACGGTAAAGCTGCCAGCTGTGGTTTTCAGGCTACAGCCATCTGCTTTACCCTAGCTGGCTTTTAAAAATGGGGGGACCCCACGTCATTTTTTTTTAACTATTTTTTTAAATAAAAAAAATTAATGGGCTTCCCTGTATTTTGATTGCCAGCCAAGGTAACGCCAGGCAGATGGGGGTGGCAACCCGTAACTGTCTGCTTTAACTGCGCTGAGAATCAAAAATACCGTGGGGCGCTACGTCATTTTTTTTAATGAATTATTTTTATAGCACTGTCATGTCAGGCAATCAAAATACAAGGAAGCCCATTTTTTTTTTAGTTATTTAAATAAATAATAATAAAAAATATATGGGCTCTCGCTGCATTTTTTGTATTGCTAGATAAGGGTAATCCAAGCAGCTACTGGCTGCTAACCCCCACTGCTTGGTGTTACCTTCACTGTCGAATGGAAAATCCAGGGAAGCATTTTTTATTTTTTTTCCCAAAAAACTAAAAATGACGTGAGCTTCGCCATATTTTTGTATGCTAGCCAAATACAGCAGGCAGGTACGGCTGCCCCCAACCCCCAGCTGCACATTTGTACCTGGCTGGGAACTAAAAATATAGGGAAGCACTTTTTTTTAATTATTTCATGAATTTCATGAAATGATTAAAAAAAAAAACCTCATGGGCTTCGCCTCATTTTTGTGTCCAGCCGGGTACAACTGGGCAGCTGGGGATTGGAGTCCGCAGCACAGGTTAGCCCGAGGTTTCTGGGCGCCTTTGCTGCGAATTGCAGTCCGTAGCCGCCCCTGAAAATGGCGCTCTCATAGAAGCACCATCATCTGGCGCCGTATCCAACTCTTCCAGCTGCCCTGGTGACGGTGGCTTGCTGGGTAATAATGAGTTAATACTAGCTTTGTTTTACTAGCTAGTATTAAGCCAGAGATTCTTAATGTCAGGCAAGTTTGACCCAGCCATTAAGAATCTCCAATAAAGGGTTATAAAAAAGACACCACACAGAGAAAAAATACTTTAATAGAAATAAATACACAGACACACTTAGAGACTCCATGTTTATTACTCCCTCTTATCCCTCCACGATCCATGGTCTTCGGTCTTCTTTCTCCATCAACACATGCAGCTCTGCTCCATCAGCAGATCTGCATGGGAGAAGAACGCTGCTCCCCGTGCAGGCTTTTCACTCCGTGAGTGATCAGTGTTGCTGACTGTTAGCGGCACCGGCACCGCTGACAGACGGGTTGCCATAGCAACGGTGCTCCGATCACGTGATTCCCGGTGCCGCTGCGGCTATTAGCGGTGACGTCACCGCTAACAGGCGCTTTGCTATGGCAACGGTGATCTCCGTTATTTACCGGCTGTGTCAGCCGGTCAATAATGGAATGGGGAAGCAGAACGGGGAGTCGACCGTGTGCCAGAGCATGTCGTCGGTGCACGGCGATACACAAACGTGCACCGTGTACCGGAGAGTGCAATGACAGGACCTAGCATGACATCAAAGCCATCTGACCAGTCTGTAGCCAATGAGATAATAGACACGTGACTAAACACATGGCTATTTTGACGTCACGATAGGTCCTGCATCACTGCTGGTTACTGGGAGGACGCAGCGATTACCGATGGAAAAGCGGTGGGAGACAGAGTGCAGGACGCATTGCGGGCACCGGTAAGTGTTATGGCAATGTTTATTAACTGTATGTGTACATTTATAATGTGTTTTTATGTGTTTGTGATTGCCTCCCATTGTTTTCAATGGGGTTCGAGAGGTTCGTCGAACGGCTCGTCGAACAGGGCACTGTTCGACGAACCGAACTCGGACTTCAGGGGGGGCTCATCTCTAGTTCTTACAGGCCAGACAGATTTAAGGCTCTCAACGCTGAACCTCCAACTAGGAATGGTCGTGTATGATAATGGCTGTAACCTGGTTAGTGGTTCAGCACTTTCTGAAAATCTACCCAGACTTGCCTGAGCTACTTGTGAAGCTGTGCCGCATGTATGTCCATTTTGTTAAGACAGCTACAACTGGCAGTGCTACAGCAGTGCTTGAAAGTGCCAAATCACTGACTGATATGCAACCTGCCCACATGTTGTAACTCAACATTACATATGTTGTCAAAGCTTTGTGAGCAGCAGAGCTGTAGTTGAATACCAGCTCTAACATGCCCATCAGTGTTGCTGTCAGCCATATTAGAACAAACAAGTGGCAATGGATGTCTGACATCTATGTGGTTCTCCAAAACCTTTCGGAATCAGCCAAGAAGGTGAGTGGTGATGATGATGATGATGTCATAATCAGCGCAACCATCCCCCTTTTGTGTCTACTGAAACGCTCGCTGCTCACAGTGAAAGAAGAAAGTTTGGAAAGTTTGCATGTGGAACAGGTGGAGATGAAGGAGGAAAATGCACAGGGTGATACTACCCAGCCCAGCCTCATCTCATCTTCACAGCGCGGATTGGGTGATAATTTGGAGGAGGAGGCTGAGGAGGATGAACAGAAGTTGGTTGCCTTTGCTACACAAGGTACTACCCACAACATCTTTATCCTGTCTATTCAGTGTGGATGGCCTGAAGAGGAGGAACAGGAGGAGGAAAGGGAGGAGGGAAGAGAGAGAAATCTTGCCTGTTTGGCATCTGGTATATAATAGACTTTTTGTCCCACTTCTTTTACAGGGACCCTAGTGTTGTACGCATTTTGGACAACATAGGTTATTCATTGTGCACCTTTCTCGACCCACGCTGCAAGGATAACTTTACATCTCACATTCCTGCCATTGAGAGGGCTACTAAAATGGTGCAATACCAGAAGCCATAGCTGAAGAATTCTTCAAAAAATTCCCATCTGACAAATCTAGTGGCAAAGGTCAAAGTTCTTTGGAAAACCAAAGAGTAAAAAGGAGGGAGACACACAGTAGGACCAACAAAGCCAGAGGAACATGATCAAAGGCCTGGGACAATTTCATTAGACCCTACCAGCACCCATGCCCTGATGTGTCTGGTACTTTCACAAGGAGGGAAAAGAGCTGAACGTCCCAACTGGCACCACAAACTCTTTGTTTATTTTTTTTTTTCTCTCCCTCTTCAATATTTTTTTTTACCACCATCACAAAAGCCTGTCACATGTGCCTGGTACAGCCACTTCACCACTCGGACCCACCACTGTGATAGCAGAGGTCTACCATGGGCAGCACATCTCTGTAATTTAATATGCACCAGCTGTGTGGTAAGGGAAGTGGATGTGCTGCTGATTGTGCATACACAGGTTAAGATAGTCAGGCAGGAGAAACTGTGCCTGCTGCATGAGCACAACAAAAACGCTCTTAACCCAGACCTACTGTCACGAGTGTCTCTTGTGCTTGACAACGCTGAGACTGGAGCTTCACAATGCTCTATGATTTTAAAAGTGTTTTGCCTTGTTGGTGCAGCAAGGGTTAATGGTATTTTCCTTGCTCGTACCTCCTGCTTAGTTCACCTCAGGTGTAGCTGGTTTGTTACCACTCCCATCTCCTTTATATAGTCACATGATCCATCACCTAATACTAGTAATAGAATCTCATTCTGTTTCTGACCACCGTCGAGGGAGAAAGTTCTTTTGGAGCTGCTGGAGCTTAGCTGTTACAGTGCTACATATTCAAGCCTCGTCGGCTGTAGCAGTGAAGTTTGTTTGTATATTCTTTTGTCTATGTTCCCCTGTTTGTCTCCTTCACCTCTGTGTTGTTACTATACTGGTGACATCTTGCATACTTACCGGCCTTTTCACTATTCAGGGTGAGTGGAGGGACAGTTAGGAACTAGGCACAGGACGGCGACAAGGAAATGGACTCGTACAGGGACATTGGTGGAGCTCAGGGACAAGACACAAGTTAAGGCGGCGTTACAAGGGACGATATATCGTGCGATCGCAAGAGCGATCGCACCCGCCCCCATCATTTGTGCGTTACAGGCAATTCATTGCCCGTGGAGCACAAAGTCGTTAAACCCCCATCATACATACTTACCTCCCTAACAATGTCGCTGTGGGCAGCGAACATCCTCTTCCTGAAGGGGGAGGGACATTCGACGTCACAGCGACGTCACACAGCGGCCGCCCAATAGAAGCGGAGGGGTGGAGATGAGCGGGACGTAAAATCCCGCCCACCTCCTTCCTTCCTCATTGCCGGCGTGACGCAGGTAAGCTGTGTTCGTCAATCCCAGGGTGTCACACGCAGCGATGTGTGCGGCCACGGGAACGACGAACAACCGGCGCGCAGAAGAAGGAACGACATTATGAAAATGAACGACGTGTCAACGAGCAACGATAAGGTGAGTATTTTTGCTCATTAACAGTCATTCGGAGGTGTCACATCGTACGATATCTCTAACGATCTCGGATGTGCGTCACGAATTCCATGACCCCGACGACATATCGCACGATATATGGTACCGTGTAATGCTGCCTTTAGTGTCAGAAGGTGGCCCATCATCCACTCCCTATTGTCAGGATCCTCTTCTCCTTTACCATCCCCATTAATACCCATGTATTTTGCCGTGCACTTGACATTCGTTGGTTCATGCGCATCTCTACCTCAATGTGTCGGACACTCGCCAGTCGGAGCGTGACACCTGCCTTACTGTACAGGGGGGCATAAGGCAACACTTCTGAAGGTCGAACAGTGCCAACAGGTTGTCGGTTGGATGGCAGATAACGTTTTTACAATTATAACAGAATTTAATCAGTCCCTCGTCTGCATTTTTTGCTGCGTGTACAATCCCTCCTTGGAAGTCTTGATAGTCCTTACAATGAATGCATAGGCTGTATAAGGGTAGGAGTCTGACTCTTTCTACTATTTATACAAAATGTATTCATAGGCCCTCCTCTTCTCTGTCTCTTGCTTTGTGTACAATCCCTCCTTTTAATTCTAGATAGTCCTTGCAACAAGTCCATAGGCTTCACCAGGGTAGGAGTCTTAAGCTGGGTTCACACATAGCGACAGCGACAACGACGTCGCTGTTACGTCACCATTTTCTGTGACGCAACAGCGACTTAGTAAGTCACTGTTATGATCGCTGCTTAGCTGTCAAACACAGCAGACGCAGCAGCGATCATAACGACACGCGTCGCTGTGGAAGCCATGCTGCACTTGGTAACTAAGGTAAATATCGGGTTACCATTACCCGATATTTACCTTGGTTACCAGCTCACACCACTTAGCGCTGGCTCCCTGCTCTCCTAGCCAGGGTACAGATCGGGTTAATTACCCGATGTGTGCTCCGGCTACGTGTGCAGGGAGCCAGCGCTAAGCGGTCTGCTCTCACGCTGCCAGTGCCAGCTCCCTGCTCACGTAGCTGGAGTACACATCGGGTAATTAACCCAATGTGTACTCCAGCTATGTGTGCAGGGAGCAGGGAGCCGGCACTGGCAGCGTGAGAGCGCGGTGCTAGTAACTAATGTAAATATCGGGTAACCAAGGAAAGGGCTTCTTGGTTACCCGATGTTTACCTTGGTTACAGCTTACCGCAGGCTGCCAGATGCCGGCTCCCGCTCCCTGCTCGCTTCAGTTCGTCGCTCTCTCGCTGTCACACACAGCGATGTGTGCTTCACAGCGGGAGAGCGACGAGCAAAAAATGAAGCAGGACATTCAGCAACGAGCGGCGACCTCACAGCAGGGGCCAGGTCATTGCTGGATGTCACACACAGCGCCAGCGACGGGACGTCACTGCTACGTCACAGAAAATGGTGACGTAGCAGCGACGTCGTTGTCACCGTCGCTAAGTGTGACACCACCTTTAATCTTTTTAGAATTGACACAAGATGTAGTCTTCCTTATCTGGTATGTGTCTAACCATGTCACACACACCACATGCCCAGATAAGGTAGTAATCTTTTAAAATATCTTTACCATTGAGTACCAGTGGGTGTAATTTTATTTCCCCTGTAGGGATTCAGCTCTGGTAGGCGATGGCAGCCACTCAGTAAAGAGGCATACACAGGATTACAGTCCAAAAAGGGTCAGTGTTTTATTCACACATGACACATAAATAAAACTATGCAGTCTTACTTTAGAGTTGCTCACCAATTCACAGAGCACATGCTAGGAGGCATATAGTTCCCATCGATCACCATACCCTTTACTGCATCACACCCCTATACTACAGGGAGGGCCATAAGTAGGGATACAATCTGGGTGAGCCATAAGTATGGATGCACCCTGATAAAAAAAAGAGTAAAATTTAATTCAAAATGGTGGCTTTGCAGATGACTGCCATAAGTGTCACCTGGCCTCAAATGCCCCTCCCATGTACTAATATGCCAGAAATGGTAAGTTGATATCAGCAACCACTTCCATTTTATCAGGGTGTAGCCATACTTATGGCCCACCCAGGGTGGATCCATACTTATGGCCCACCCTGTATATCATCTTCTGTAGTCATAGGTGACAAGGAAATACAGTGAGAGATAGCCCGGCTATTAAGGCTATGTTCACCCATTGTGTGACGCCCTGGACTAGCCAGGTAGTCACAGTTAGGCCCCCGCACAACACCCTTCCCCTAAAAAGGGTACCATCAGCCAACCTAAAACCCTGAGTCACCCCTCTCAGGTTCTGATGTACACACCAGGTGGGGGGAGCCAGGCGATTCGCTCTGCCCACCAAGGAGTTCAGAAGAACCTGAGGCGGGAAAAACAGAAGAGTTCCCATTGGGGAGTGAAAGGGAGAGGAAGGAGAGGAGTAGGGAGAGCGATAGGAAAGAGGAGAACGTCTGTTAGGGGTCCGGGTCATAGCCCAGACACTCTGTGGCCAGGAGGCAGACGGTGGTGGCTGCCTACAGGAGCAGGGATTTCAGCCGGTGGAACCGTAGGGACTGGGGACGGGCGGTGGCCTGCTGGTACCGAACCGGGGAACCGATTGGAAACTGGAGCACCAGGAGGGGTACTCAGACCCAGTACGAGGCCCAGAAACAACTGGGCTGAGTCAAATCAACTGATTGAGGACTGGACTTGAGGTCCCTTCCCATCCAAGGCCTGACTGAAGACAACGGCCCACCCTAACAAGGATAGAAAGCCACCGCCAAAGCATAGAGATCCAAAGGGCCAGCATCTGCTCAGCACACATCCAGCTGGGGAGCGGACTACCGACGCTGAGGCGTAGGCAGTCGAACACATACACAAAAAGGTGCAAGAGAAAGGAGGCAACCACCCGCCCTAGAAAAAGGGGAGAAACACAGCTGGCTGCGGGCACCATCCACCATCTTGTTTGGTTTACCAGAGACTCCAGCGTACCTGTGATAGTGAGTACACCAGTGCCCTCGGGCAGAGCGCCGCACCGCATCAACACTGCCCTACACCAACCATTTACAGCGACCCCTCGGGCCCCGGGACCATCACCCCTACCCACAGAGGGGTTAACACCAAGCTGCGTAACACCGTCCCCGGGAGCCTAGTCAACGGCAGCGGCGGTGTCCATCCATTCACCACAACCCGTGGGTGGCGTCACAAACTCAAATCCCCCCTTACAAACAGCCGCAGCTCCGGCCGTGGACCTCCCCACCGAAGTCCCTGCGTGTAGCACCAGCCCCCTTTCAGAGCAACGTGACCCCCGGGTACGCGAGGAGCTCGAGCCACCCACCGTCGAGCACGGATGCGAGCGGCTCGGCAGCCGGCCGAGCCCCGGGGCGGTACAATTGCATTTATGCTGCATTTTTTGACAGTGTTTTTAATGAGTTTGGTGCAATATAAAAGCTAATTTTACAGTCCCAGCAAAAGCTATGTGATTTCATAAAGTTAATGCACATGATTGTTTGTTTTTCCTGACTGAAATGGGAAACTGCTGCATTTTTGAGAGAACGCTAAGTGTGAAAATAGCCGAAGGGATGGAGGAGGCGGTTTTCCTCTCTCGTTAAATTTGCCTTAGAAACATGTCATTCTACATTAAAGAATGTTTCCTAATATTTTGTCCATTAAAATACATTTTACTGTTGGTTTTGTATGTTTTATTGTCAGTCCATAAACAGGGTGTAATTGTCCAGCAGCGACCTGGGAGTTAGAGATGTGTCCAGGTATCTTCCCATGCTGGTCCCATTCCCATTCCATTTCACTGGTGTTTCCATCCATTTCAGTGATTTCCAGGACCCTGCAGAAATAATACTCAAGCTTCCCATTGACTTCCATTATGCTTCTTACTAAAGACTAGAGATGAGCGAACCGGTCGCGGTTCGGCTCGAGGTTGGTTCGCCGAACGGACCTCCCGTTCGAGTTCGGTTCGTCGAACGTTCGACGAACCGAACTCGAACTGCATAGGAAACAATGGCAGGCAATCACAAACACAGAAAAACACCTAGAAAACACCCTCAAAGGTGTCCTAAAGGTGACAAACAACTCAAACACATTGGAAAGTGACAAGGACATATACTCATGCGAAAACAAAACAGCTGGACAAGGAAAAAGAGGAGGACACACAGATATAGGCATGGCACGCCCTTCTAAAATCATGTAAAACACCGCAAGGTGACTCCAAGCGGAGTCTCCATTTTTTCCAAAAATTGGGCCACACACACACCCACCCCTTCAGTGGCAGCAGTTGTGCCCCAGTTGTACACTTCACAGCTACATTTGCATCAAGCACATTCAAAAATACGCCATTCTTATCCATCCCCAGGATGACACCGGGGTAGGTAGCAAAGTCTTTGCTGACCCATGACTTGTTCATCTTGGCTTCTTTTAAAAACAATGTAAGCAAGGGTTACTCCAAGCGGAGTCTCCCTTTTTTCCAAAAATTGGGCCACACAGACACCCACCCCATCAGTGGCAGCACTTGGGCCCTAGTTGCAAACAGGATGTTTTGATTTGCATCAAGCACATTCAAAAATACGCCATTCTTATCCGTCCCCAGGATGACACCGGGGTAGGTAGCAAAGTCTTTCCTGATCCCAGCTCTGTTCATCTTGGCTTCTTTTAAAAACACATCAAGCAAGGGTTACTCCAAGCGGAGTCTCCCTTTTTTTCCAAAAATTGGGCCACACAGACACCCACCCCATCAGTGGCAGCACTTGGGCCCTAGTTGCAAACAGGATGTTTTGATTTGCATCAAGCACATTCAAAAATACGCCATTCTTATCCGTCCCCAGGATGACACCGGGGTAGGTAGCAAAGTCTTTCCTGATCCCAGCTCTGTTCCTCTTGGCTTCTTTTAAAAACACATCAAGCAAGGGTTACTCCAAGCGGAGTCTCCCTTTTTTTCCAAAAATTGGGCCACACAGACACCCACCCCATCAGTGGCAGCACTTGGGCCCTAGTTGCAAACAGGATGTTTTGATTTGCATCAAGCACATTCAAAAATACGCCATTCTTATCCGTCCCCAGGATGACACCGGGGTAGGTAGCAAAGTCTTTGCTGATCCCAGCTCTGTTCATCTTGGCTTCTTTTAAAAACACATCAAGCAAGGGTTACTCCAAGCGGAGTCTCCCTTTTTTTCCAAAAATTGGGCCACACAGACACCCACCCCATCAGTGGCAGCACTTGGGCCCTAGTTGCAAACAGGATGTTTTGATTTGCATCAAGCACATTCAAAAATACGCCATTCTTATCCGTCCCCAGGATGACACCGGGGTAGGTAGCAAAGTCTTTCCTGATCCCAGCTCTGTTCATCTTGGCTTCTTTTAAAAACACATCAAGCAAGGGTTACTCCAAGCGGAGTCTCCCTTTTTTTCCAAAAATTGGGCCACACAGACACCCACCCCATCAGTGGCAGCACTTGGGCCCTAGTTGCAAACAGGATGTTTTGATTTGCATCAAGCACATTCAAAAATACGCCATTCTTATCCGTCCCCAGGATGACACTGGGGTAGGTAGCAAAGTCTTTGCTGATCCCAGCTCTGTTCATCTTGGCTTCTTTTAAAAACACATCAAGCAAGGGTTACTCCAAGCGGAGTCTCCCTTTTTTTCCAAAAATTGGGCCACACAGACACCCACCCCATCAGTGGCAGCACTTGGGCCCTAGTTGCAAACAGGATGTTTTGATTTGCATCAAGCACATTCAAAAATACGCCATTCTTATCCGTCCCCAGGATGACACCGGGGTAGGTAGCAAAGTCTTTCCTGATCCCAGCTCTGTTCATCTTGGCTTCTTTTAAAAACACATCAAGCAAGGGTTACTCCAAGCGGAGTCTCCCTTTTTTTCCAAAAATTGGGCCACACAGACACCCACCCCATCAGTGGCAGCACTTGGGCCCTAGTTGCAAACAGGATGTTTTGATTTGCATCAAGCACATTCAAAAATACGCCATTCTTATCCGTCCCCAGGATGACACCGGGGTAGGTAGCAAAGTCTTTGCTGATCCCAGCTCTGTTCATCTTGGCTTCTTTTAAAAACACATCAAGCAAGGGTTACTCCAAGCGGAGTCTCCCTTTTTTTCCAAAAATTGGGCCACACAGACACCCACCCCATCAGTGGCAGCACTTGGGCCCTAGTTGCAAACAGGATGTTTTGATTTGCATCAAGCACATTCAAAAATACGCCATTCTTATCCGTCCCCAGGATGACACCGGGGTAGGTAGCAAAGTCTTTCCTGATCCCAGCTCTGTTCATCTTGGCTTCTTTTAAAAACACATCAAGCAAGGGTTACTCCAAGCGGAGTCTCCCTTTTTTTCCAAAAATTGGGCCACACAGACACCCACCCCATCAGTGGCAGCACTTGGGCCCTAGTTGCAAACAGGATGTTTTGATTTGCATCAAGCACATTCAAAAATACGCCATTCTTATCCGTCCCCAGGATGACACCGGGGTAGGTAGCCAAGTCTTTGCTGATCCCAGCTCTGTTCATCTTGGCTTCTTTTAAAAACACATCAAGCAAGGGTTACTCCAAGCGGAGTCTCCCTTTTTTTCCAAAAATTGGGCCACACAGACACCCACCCCATCAGTGGCAGCACTTGGGCCCTAGTTGCAAACAGGATGTTTTGATTTGCATCAAGCACATTCAAAAATACGCCATTCTTATCCGTCCCCAGGATGACACCGGGGTAGGTAGCAAAGTCTTTCCTGATCCCAGCTCTGTTCATCTTGGCTTCTTTTAAAAACACATCAAGCAAGGGTTACTCCAAGCGGAGTCTCCCTTTTTTTCCAAAAATTGGGCCACACAGACACCCACCCCATCAGTGGAAGCACTTGGGCCCTAGTTGCAAACAGGATGTTTTGATTTGCATCAAGCACATTCAAAAATACGCCATTCTTATCCGTCCCCAGGATGACACCGGGGTAGGTAGCAAAGTCTTTGCTGATCCCAGCTCTGTTCATCTTGGCTTCTTTTAAAAACACATCAAGCAAGGGTTACTCCAAGCGGAGTCTCCCTTTTTTTCCAAAAATTGGGCCACACAGACACCCACCCCATCAGTGGCAGCACTTGGGCCCTAGTTGCAAACAGGATGTTTTGATTTGCATCAAGCACATTCAAAAATACGCCATTCTTATCCGTCCCCAGGATGACACCGGGGTAGGTAGCAAAGTCTTTCCTGATCCCAGCTCTGTTCATCTTGGCTTCTTTTAAAAACACATCAAGCAAGGGTTACTCCAAGCGGAGTCTCCCTTTTTTTCCAAAAATTGGGCCACACAGACACCCACCCCATCAGTGGCAGCACTTGGGCCCTAGTTGCAAACAGGATGTTTTGATTTGCATCAATCACATTCAAAAATACCCCATAATTAACCGTCCCCAGGATGACACCGGGGTAGGTAGCAAAGTCTTTGCTGACCCATGACTTGTTCATCTTGGCTTCTTTTAAAAACAATGTAAGCAAGGGTTACTCCAAGCGGAGTCTCCCTTTTTTCCAAAAATTGGGCCACACAGACACCCACCCCATCAGTGGCAGCACTTGGGCCCTAGTTGCAAACAGGATGTTTTGATTTGCATCAAGCACATTCCAAATCCACAAGCATTTACTCTCCCCAGGATGACACAGGGGTAGTAAATTCCTTCTGGATCCATGACTTGTTCATTTTGATGAACGTCAGTCTGTCCACATTGTCACTGGACAGACGCGTGCGCTTATCTGTCAGCACACACCCAGCAGCACTGAATACACGTTCAGAGACAACGCTGGCAGCTGGACACGACAAAATCTCCAAGGCGTAACTGGAGAGCTCTGGCCATTTTTCTATGTTTGAAGCCCAAAAGGAGCAAGGCTCCAGTTGCACAGTCATGGCATCGATGTTCATTTGGAGATACTCCTGTATCATCCTCTCCAGCCGTTGAGTATGTGTCAGACTTGTTGTCTCTGGTGGCCTTGCAAAAGAGGGTCTAAAAAAATTATGAAAAGATTCCATAAAATTGCTGTTACCGGCACCAGATACGGTCCTACTGGTACGGGTAGACTGGTGAAGATGACGAGACCGTCCCATGTTTGTCAAGTTACAACTGGGAGATTCCCTCCCTGCACCTGCACGGTTGTTTGGTGGAAAAGCCGAGCTAAGATCGAGTAACAGCTTCTGCTGATACTCCTGCATACGTGCGTCCCTTTCTATGGCTGGAATTATGTCACAAAATTTGGACTTGTACTGGGGATCTAATAGTGTGGCAATCCAGTAGTCATCATCACTTCTAATTTTGACAATACGACTGTCATGTTGGAGGTAGTGCAACAAAAAGGCACTCATGTGTCTTGCGCAGCCATGCGGACCAAGTCCACGCTGTGTTTGTGGCATAGAGGTGCTACCCGTTCTTTCTTCCTCTGACATCTCCCCCCAACCTCTTTCAACTGAAATTTGACCAAGGTCTCCCTCATCCGCTGAGTCTTCCATGTCCATGGACAGTTCGTCCTCCATTTCTTCATGTTCTCCTGCACCTTGCTCAACATTTCGCCTGCTACTATGCGCCCTTGTCGATCCCTGTTCCCCATGGTCCCATGCCTGCTGCGTTGGTGATGATGAACGTCTGGACCTTGGTGATGTTGTTGTCCCTTGCACATATGAATCCTCCTGTAGTTCCTCCCCTTCATGTTGTCCCACCCCCTGACTACGAATAGTGTTTAGCGTGTGCTCCAGCATGTAAATGACTGGAATCGTCATGCTGATAATGGCATTGTCAGAGCTAAACATATTCGTCGCCATGTCGAAACTGTGCAGAAGGGTGCATAGGTCCTTGATCTGAGACCACTCCATCAGGGTGATCTGCCCCACCTCTGCATCTCGTTGGCCCAGGCTATACGTCATGACGTATTGCACCAGGGCTCTGCGGTGCTGCCACAGTCGCTGTAACATGTGGAGAGTTGAATTCCAGCGTGTCGCCACATCGCATTTCAGGCGATGAACCGGCAGGCCGAAAGACTTCTGTAGCGATGCAAGTCGCTCAGCTGCGGCGCTTGAACGCCGGAAGTGAGCAGACAGTTTTCGTGCCCTGTTCAGAAGGCCATCTAGGCCGGGATAGTGTGTTAAAAATTGCTGCACGACAAGGTTCAACACGTGAGCCATACAAGGTACGTGTGTCACCTTGCCCAGGCGAAGGGCCGCACCCAGGTTTGCAGCATTGTCGCACACGGCCTTACCAGGCTGCAGGTTGAGTGGAGACAACCATTTATTAAACTCGGACCGCAGAGCTGACCACAACTCCTCAGCTGTGTGACTCTTATTACCAAGACATGTCAAGCTAAAGACCGCCTGATGCCGTTGCGCTCGGCTGCCAGCATAGTAATGAGGCGTGCGTGATTCCTTCTGTGCAGTGAGAACGCTGGTGGCCTGACCAGGCAGGCTTGGGGCGGAGGTGGAGGACCCAGATGAGGTGGAGGATGCAGAAGCTGTGGCGGAACTTGGACAGACAGAGGATTGACACACAAGTCGTGGGGACGGCAAGACTTGTGCAGCAGACCCTTCACCATCTATCACCATAGTTACCCAGTGCCCAGTCAGCGACATGTAACGTCCCTGTCCATGCTTACTGGTCCAAGTATCGGTGGTGAAATGCACCCGTTCACACACAGAGTTTCTCAAGGAAGCGGTGATGTTGTGTGCGACATGCTGGTGTAGCGCGGGCACACCTTTCTTAGAGAAGTAGTGGCGACTAGGCATCTGGTACTGGGGCACAGCGACAGACATAAGGTCTCTAAAATCCTGTGTGTCCACTAGGCGGAAAGGCAGCATTTCGGTAGCCAACAGCTTACAGAGGGATAGAGTCAACCTCTTAGCTTTGTCATGGGTCGGAGGAAGTGGCCTTTTATTTGACCACATCTGAGGGACAGAGATCTGGCTGCTGTGTGTAGACGGTGTTGAGTAGGGTGTCCCTGGAAAAATGCAGGTTTGTGAGGAAAGTGCAGGCGGAGACATGATGTTGCCTTCATCCAACGTTGGTGCTATCGATGTCTGAGAGAGCTGTACACACTCACTTGTTTCCCCTTCCAAACCAACTGACGACCTTACAAGCAAACTGCCTGTTGCGGTTACAGTGGTGGAAGTTTTGCGTGGAAAAACAGGTGTGACAGCTGTCCCCACAGTCCTAGAAGATGAAGAGCGCGCGGATGCACTGGAAGGGGCGGGCGGTGGATGGTTCGCTCCGCTAGCCGGCATTGCAGCACGGTGAGCTTCCCACCGGGACTTATGATATTTATTCATGTGACGATTCATGGAAGAAGTTGTCAAACTGCTGAGGTTTTGACCTCTACTAACAGAATCATGACAAATGTTACATATCACATGAGTTGGGCGATCTTTTTCGATGTGAAAAAAGGCCCAGGCTAGGCAAGGCTTAGAGGCCATGCGACCTGTTGATCCACCCCGAATAATGCTCATAGGCAGAGTGGTGGCTGAGGATGCAGTTGTAGACGTGCTACCAGTGCTCCGACTCTGTCCAGGAAGGCGCAAGGTAACTTCGTCGTCGGTTGCATCCTCCTCCACCGCCTCTGTTGACCTCCTCGAGTGCCTGACTGGGGGTTGACAGTAGGTGGGATCTAGAACGTCATCATCAATTGTTGTGTTCGCACTCCCCTCCCCCTCAGACCGAGCCTCTTCTTGCCCTGACCGAATATTTAAGTTGTCATCCCAATCGGGTATCTGCGTCTCATCTTCATCAGTATGTTCCTCATTGTCTATAACCACAGGTGTTACAGTTTGTGACAAAGGGTCAACATTATGCTCAGAAACTTGGTCCTCACGGCCTGAATCTGAGTCACAAAGGTTCTGGGCATCACTGCAGACCATTTCCTGTTCTGTACTCACTGTAGCTTGGGAGCAGACCTCTGATTCCCAGGCTATAGTGTGACTGAACAGCTCTGCAGACTCAGCCATCTCAGTTCCACCATACTGTGCAGGGCTGATGGAGACTTCAGAGCTGGGAGAAATCAAGTGTGATTGGGATGACAACTCAGAGGAATGGTGTTTTTTGGATGCGGTACTTGAAGTGGCTGAGAGGGCACTTGTTGGACCACTTGAGATCCATTCAAGCATTTTCCTTTTTTGCCCATCATCTACCTTTGTTCCTCTTGTTCGTGTCCGTAAAAAAGGGAGCACATCGGATTGTCCACAATAAGTAGTAGACATCTTACTTTTGCTAGTAGATGGTCTATCTTCAGCAGATGATAATGGAGCTTTGGCACCTTCCCCACTGACAAAACCTTTTTTGCCTTTTCCACCACGCCTCTTCCCCTTTCCACCAGCATCTGTCATTTTGCCACTCATGTTGATTGCGACAAGATTGTGGACTGAAAATGTGGTAGTAAAAATTGAGAGGTGGTGAAGATTGCAGTGGTGGTCTAGCTTTATTAACAGCAGAATAATAAAGAATAAATATCCCTGACAATGTAACTTAGTTATAATTCGTTGGAGTGTGCAACGCAGGCAGACGTGCTGCAAATGTCTTGGCACTAGTGGGACTATAGCAAAGTCCAATAGCCACGTATAGGATGCCACTAGGTACACTGAGTGTGTGCTAGTATAATGGCTTAGTTATAATTAGTTGGAGTGTGCAACGCAGGCAGACGTGCTGCAAATGTCTTGGCACTAGTGGGACTATAGCAAAGTCCAATAGCCACGTATAGGATGCCACTAGGTACACTGAGTGTGTGCTAGTATAATGGCTTAGTTATAATTAGTTGGAGTGTGCAACGCAGGCAGATGCGCTCTGCAAATGTCTTGGCACTAGTAGGACTATAGCAAAGTCCAATAGCCACGTATAGGATGCCACTAGGTACACTGAGTGTGTGCTAGTATAATGGCTTAGTTATAATTAGTTGGAGTGTGCAACGCAGGCAGACGTGCTGCAAATGTCTTGGCACTAGTGGGACTATAGCAAAGTCCAATAGCCACGTATAGGATGCCACTAGGTACACTGAGTGTGTGCTAGTATAATGGCTTAGTTATAATTAGTTGGAGTGTGCAACGCAGGCAGACGTGCTGCAAATGTCTTGGCACTAGTGGGACTATAGCAAAGTCCAATAGCCACGTATAGGATGCCACTAGGTACACTGAGTGTGTGCTAGTATAATGGCTTAGTTATAATTAGTTGGAGTGTGCAACGCAGGCAGACGTGCTGCAAATGTCTTGGCACTAGTGGGACTATAGCAAAGTCCAATAGCCACGTATAGGATGCCACTAGGTACACTGAGTGTGTGCTAGTATAATGGCTTAGTTATAATTAGTTGGAGTGTGCAACGCAGGCAGACGTGCTGCAAATGTCTTGGCACTAGTGGGACTATAGCAAAGTCCAATAGCCACGTATAGGATGCCACTAGGTACACTGAGTGTGTGCTAGTATAATGGCTTAGTTATAATTAGTTGGAGTGTGCAACGCAGGCAGACGTGCTGCAAATGTCTTGGCACTAGTGGGACTATAGCAAAGTCCAATAGCCACGTATAGGATGCCACTAGGTACACTGAGTGTGTGCTAGTATAATGGCTTAGTTATAATTAGTTGGAGTGTGCAACGCAGGCAGACGTGCTGCAAATGTCTTGGCACTAGTGGGACTATAGCAAAGTCCAATAGCCACGTATAGGATGCCACTAGGTACACTGAGTGTGTGCTAGTATAATGGCTTAGTTATAATTAGTTGGAGTGTGCAACGCAGGCAGACGTGCTGCAAATGTCTTGGCACTAGTGGGACTATAGCAAAGTCCAATAGCCACGTATAGGATGCCACTAGGTACACTGAGTGTGTGCTAGTATAATGGCTTAGTTATAATTAGTTGGAGTGTGCAACGCAGGCAGACGTGCTGCAAATGTCTTGGCACTAGTGGGACTATAGCAAAGTCCAATAGCCACGTATAGGATGCCACTAGGTACACTGAGTGTGTGCTAGTATAATGGCTTAGTTATAATTAGTTGGAGTGTGCAACGCAGGCAGACGTGCTGCAAATGTCTTGGCACTAGTGGGACTATAGCAAAGTCCAATAGCCACGTATAGGATGCCACTAGGTACACTGAGTGTGTGCTAGTATAATGGCTTAGTTATAATTAGTTGGAGTGTGCAACGCAGGCAGACGTGCTGCAAATGTCTTGGCACTAGTGGGACTATAGCAAAGTCCAATAGCCACGTATAGGATGCCACTAGGTACACTGAGTGTGTGCTAGTATAATGGCTTAGTTATAATTAGTTGGAGTGTGCAACGCAGGCAGACGTGCTGCAAATGTCTTGGCACTAGTGGGACTATAGCAAAGTCCAATAGCCACGTATAGGATGCCACTAGGTACACTGAGTGTGTGCTAGTATAATGGCTTAGTTATAATTAGTTGGAGTGTGCAACGCAGGTAGACGTGCTGCAAATGTCTTGGCACTAGTGGGACTATAGCAAAGTCCAATAGCCACGTATAGGATGCCACTAGGTTCACTGAGTGTGTGCTAGTATAATGGCTTAGTTATAATTAGTTGGAGTGTGCAACGCAGGCAGATGCGCTCTGCAAATGTCTTGGCACTAGTAGGACTATAACAAAGTCCAATAGCCACGTATAGGATGCCACTAGGTACACTGAGTGTTTGCTAGTAAAATTGCTTAGTTTAAAAAAGTTGTAGTGTGCAATGCAGGCAGACGTGCTCTGCAAATGTCTTTGCACTAGTGGGACTATAGCAAAGTCCAATAGCCACGTATAGGATGCCACTAGGTACACTGAGTGTGTGCTAGTATAATGGCTTAGTTATAATTAGTTGGAGTGTGCAACGCAGGCAGACGTGCTGCAAATGTCTTGGCACTAGTGGGACTATAGCAAAGTCCAATAGCCACGTATAGGATGCCACTAGGTACACTGAGTGTGTGCTAGTATAATGGCTTAGTTATAATTAGTTGGAGTGTGCAACGCAGGCAGACGTGCTGCAAATGTCTTGGCACTAGTGGGACTATAGCAAAGTCCAATAGCCACGTATAGGATGCCACTAGGTACACTGAGTGTGTGCTAGTATAATGGCTTAGTTATAATTAGTTGGAGTGTGCAACGCAGGCAGACGTACTGCAAATGTCTTGGCACTAGTGGGACTATAGCAAAGTCCAATAGCCACGTATAGGATGCCACTAGGTACACTGAGTGTGTGCTAGTATAATGGCTTAGTTATAATTAGTTGGAGTGTGCAACGCAGGCAGACGTGCTGCAAATGTCTTGGCACTAGTGGGACTATAGCAAAGTCCAATAGCCACGTATAGGATGCCACTAGGTACACTGAGTGTGTGCTAGTATAATGGCTTAGTTATAATTAGTTGGAGTGTGCAACGCAGGCAGACGTGCTGCAAATGTCTTGGCACTAGTGGGACTATAGCAAAGTCCAATAGCCACGTATAGGATGCCACTAGGTACACTGAGTGTGTGCTAGTATAATGGCTTAGTTATAATTAGTTGGAGTGTGCAACGCAGGCAGACGTGCTGCAAATGTCTTGGCACTAGTGGGACTATAGCAAAGTCCAATAGCCACGTATAGGATGCCACTAGGTACACTGAGTGTGTGCTAGTATAATGGCTTAGTTATAATTAGTTGGAGTGTGCAACGCAGGCAGACGTGCTGCAAATGTCTTGGCACTAGTGGGACTATAGCAAAGTCCAATAGCCACGTATAGGATGCCACTAGGTTCACTGAGTGTGTGCTAGTATAATGGCTTAGTTATAATTAGTTGGAGTGTGCAACGCAGGCAGATGCGCTCTGCAAATGTCTTGGCACTAGTAGGACTATAGCAAAGTCCAATAGCCACGTATAGGATGCCACTAGGTACACTGAGTGTTTGCTAGTAAAATTGCTTAGTTTAAAAAAGTTGTAGTGTGCAATGCAGGCAGACGTGCTCTGCAAATGTCTTTGCACTAGTGGGACTATAGCAAAGTCCAATAGCCACGTATAGGATGCCACTAGGTACACTGAGTGTGTGCTAGTATAATGGCTTAGTTATAATTAGTTGGAGTGTGCAACGCAGGCAGACGTGCTGCAAATGTCTTGGCACTAGTGGGACTATAGCAAAGTCCAATAGCCACGTATAGGATGCCACTAGGTACACTGAGTGTGTGCTAGTATAATGGCTTAGTTATAATTAGTTGGAGTGTGCAACGCAGGCAGACGTGCTGCAAATGTCTTGGCACTAGTGGGACTATAGCAAAGTCCAATAGCCACGTATAGGATGCCACTAGGTACACTGAGTGTGTGCTAGTATAATGGCTTAGTTATAATTAGTTGGAGTGTGCAACGCAGGCAGACGTGCTGCAAATGTCTTGGCACTAGTGGGACTATAGCAAAGTCCAATAGCCACGTATAGGATGCCACTAGGTTCACTGAGTGTGTGCTAGTATAATGGCTTAGTTATAATTAGTTGGAGTGTGCAACGCAGGCAGATGCGCTCTGCAAATGTCTTGGCACTAGTAGGACTAGAGCAAAGTCCAATAGCCACGTATAGGATGCCACTAAAAAACACTTAGTGTGTGCAAGTATAATGGCTTAGTTATAATTAGTTGGAGTGTGCAACGCAGGCAGATGCGCTCTGCAAATGTCTTGGCACTAGTGGGACTATAGCAAAGTCCAATAGCCACGTATAGGATGCCACTAGGTACACTGAGTGTTTGCTAGTAAAATTGCTTAGTTTAAAAAAGTTGTAGTGTGCAATGCAGGCAGACGTGCTCTGCAAATGTCTTTGCACTAGTGGGACTATAGCAAAGTCCAATAGCCACGTATAGGATGCCACTAGGTACACTGAGTGTTTGCTAGTAAAATTGCTTAGTTTAAAAAACTTGGAGTGTGCAATGCAGGCAGATGTGCTCTGCTAATGTCTTTGCACTAGTGGGACTATAGCAAAGTCCAATAGCCACGTATAGGATGCCACTAGGTACACTGAGTGTGTGCTAGTATAATGGCTTAGTTATAATTCGTTGGAGTGTGCAACGCAGGCAGATGCGCTCTGCAAATGTCTTGGCACTAGTGGGACTATAGCAAAGTCCAATAGCCACGTATAGGATGCCACTAGGTACACTGAGTGTTTGCTAGTAAAATTGCTTAGTTTAAAAAAGTTGTAGTGTGCAATGCAGGCAGACGTGCTCTGCAAATGTCTTTGCACTAGTGGGACTATAGCAAAGTCCAATAGCCACGTATAGGATGCCACTAGGTACACTGAATGTTTGCTAGTATAATGGCTTACTTAGAATGAGTTGGAGTGTGCAGAGGACAAGAGGGTACAGTGGCAGGATTGTGGTGCTCTGGGTAGAGGAATGGAAGCCTGCCTTTCTATTCCCTCCTAATGGTGAAATGCAGGGAGGAAATCCCTGACCTGGGCTACACAGACGCTGTTGCTGTTTGCAGGACCTGTCACTTATGGCTCTCTGACCCTGCCGCTTTGAGCCCTTAAAAGGACTGCTAGAATGTGCTCTCCCTAAGCTGTCTAACGCTGTGTATGCAGCGCATACAGCTGTATCGGCTATAGGACTCAGGAGGACGGAGCTGCGACACTGATGTCTGACACCAAAGACGCAGAAGGCAGATAATGGCGTTCGTGAAGAAAATGTCCGGTTTTATAATGCAGGGACATGTGACATGCAGATCCTATCACACATGCCGTTGCTTCTCTGGCTCAAAGTCCACTTAGGTGTGTGTGTGTCTGTGATTGGCTGACATGCTGGCCCGCCCCACAAGACGCGCGCGCTTAGGGAAGGAAGACAAGAAAAAAAAAAAAAAAAATGGCGATCGCCATTATAGAAACAGCAGTGATCTGAAGGCGCTGTTCACGCACACTATACACTGAAATGTGATAATAGTTTGATTCACAGAGTGACTTACACTATTACAGCAGAAACCAAGCTAGGATTTAGCTGTTTTTTGGCTGCTAGAACCGTTCTCGAACGTTTCTAGAACTATCGAGCTTTTGCAAAAAGCTCGAGTTCTAGTTCGATCTAGAACATGCCCCAAAATCACTCGAGCCGCGAACTGGAGAACCACGAACCACGAACCGCGCTCAACTCTACTAAAGACGAAGACGAGCACATAGCACTAGAAATTGCTTGACTCGAACAATGAGCACCAGAGCATTTTATCACCTATCACTAGTCATAATCTATAAATAAACAGTGCCAGCTCTGTATTCCATAAAGATTGCCTTCCAACCAACAATGCAAACAGAGTGCCACCATAGTACTAGCAGAGTACTGTCAATAATGGTGACATCTGAATGTAGATTCCTAACCAGTTTAGCTTAGTTAGCCATCCTACATTCTGAGATAATAGAGGCTGACAATATATAAAATATTCATATATTAATTAGTAACATTAACATGTACATTTTATAATCATATAAAAAAGAAAAAGTTTTTCCAGCTTACCCAATATATTGTAGGATCAAGCTGCTATGACTATAGAGGCTCTTAGCACGGATATATGGTAGAAGCTCTTACCAGCACAAATAGAAGAGATGAATCCAGCGAGCCAAAGTAGTAGATAAAAAGTTTCTTTAGTCTTTATTTCAATAATATTAAAAAAAGTCTTTCTCCATAGCAGCATAAATGATGACAGACAGAGGTAGGAAAAGTTGCTGCTGGCGCACGGCAAGACGCGTTTCGGCTAAACCTTTATCATTGCCATGGTATACCTTACTAACTGTGTGGGATATAAAAAGGAAAAGACCCCCTAAGGTGGGTGGTGCTATAGTTAATTAATTTGTAATCAATAACACTTGTAAGAAACCACCCACGACCTAGGCCGGTTAAAAAAAAAAAGTGTATTAACCCCTTAAGAAAGAGTCAATACGCCAGCAGCAATTTTTCTTGTGTTATACAAGAAATATTTTTTACAGAACATGATGAGACAAAATGTATATACAAAGTAATTTCATTAATGCTAGTCATTGCTACATACAGGGAAAATGGAGGGCCCACACCAACTATATGAATTAAAGCAAAAAAAAAAAAAAAATTCATCTTACATTTAGAATAAGAAAGCTATATACTTTGTGGAACAAATCCAAAAGAATTTCAATAAATTCTTATTAGGTCTTGCCTATAATTCAGACCTATCGGCATCCTACTTTCCAAAGTAAAAATCCAAGCAGATTCTCTATTTAGTAATTTGCGCTTTCTATCGCCCCCTCTGGTGGATCGTGTTACCTGTTCAATAGCCTTGAACCTGAAACTATCAAAATTACCAGAATGGCATTGTGAAAAGTGTCTGGAAACCGCTGAAGGGTTAAAAGTGGAGGTGTTTGTGGCGTCTGAAATATGCCTCCTAATTCTTTTCCTTAATTTTCCAGTTGTACAACCTATATACTGTTTGCAGCATGTTGTACAATCAATCAAATAAACTACATAAGTAGAGTTACAGTTCAAAAAACTATTGATGAAAAATTTTTTGTTGCTATATGATGGGGAAAATGTATTACTTTTATGTGCATACTGGCAACAAGTACATCTATTGCTGCCACATTTGTAGAAACCTTTCAGTTATAACCAAGTATCAGCGGTTTTCAGCGGAGGATTCAGGTACAGACTCAGTGATAATTTATCCTGTAAAGTAGGGGCCTTTTTTGCTACATAGGAGATTTGGTTTTCTGCTATGATTTTTTTCAGTTTTGGATCCTGACTCAATATTGGGATGTATTTCTTTATTATAGAGACTATGTTGTTATATTGTAAACTAAATGGGGTGGAAAAAAAGATTTTTCTCTTTGGGGGTTGGTGTTTTTTTGTTGCCTTATTATTTGTTGTCAAATCCTTTCTATCAATATCATTGACTATTTTGGTTGCTCTCTGTAACATCCAATCTGGGTATCCTCTACATGTCAGCCTCATATTAACTTGCTCCTGTGCTTTTTTGTACGTATTAGGATCAGTAGAATTGCGTTTATACCTAATAAGCTCTCCTATGGGGATATTTTTTATCACATATTGGGGATGGCAAGAGTCCGCTGCCAGCAATGTGTTTTTGGCTGTGTCTTTGCGATAGGGACTAATATATATTTTTTTATCATTTTCAATTAAACCTGCTGTTAACGTTACATCAAGAAAATTCACTGTATTTTTGTTCCAAAAATGAGTAAAGGCTAGATTGAATTCATTCACATTGATGTCATTAATGAAATTGGAGGCTTCTTGCTGTGTTCCTTTCCATATGATGATCAAATCATCTATATAACGCCCTATCCACACTAGTCTGGTGGAAAAAAGACTGGAGTCAGCATATAACACCAATTCCTCCCATCTGGCCATAACCAAATTAGCCAGAGAAGGGGAGAACTTGGCGCCCATGCTGACTCCAATCCTCTGCAGGAAAAACCTGCTGTTGAAAGAGAAATAGTTATGGCTTAGTAAAAACCTGACTGCCATTACCAAAAAATCTTTGATTTCTATAGTATAATTACTGAAAGTTTCCAGGTGGTAAATTAGAGAGTCTATAGCTACCCTATGGGGAATCGATGGATACAATGCAACAACATCACTTGTAATCCAGGAAAAGTGATCTTCCCATACAAAATTTTCTATCATAGTGACTAAGGCTTTAGTGTCTCTAATGTAACTGGGGATTTCTTTCACCAGAGGCTGTAGGTAATGATCCACCCATTCTCCCAATCTCTCTCCCAAAGATCCAATACCTGCCACTATAGGACGTATTGGAGGTGGAAATACATTCTTATGGACCTTTGGGAGTGAATGGTAAATAGGAACAATCGGACAGGTGGTATACAAATAATCAAGCTGCTGTGACTATAGAGGCTCTTAGCACGGGTATATGGTAGAAGCTCTTACCAGCACAAATAGAAGAGATGAATTCAGCGAGCCAAAGTTGTAGTAGCTAAGTTACTACTTGCAATGATAAAGGTTTAGCCGAAACGCGTCTTGCCGTGCGCCAGCAGCAACTTTTCCTACCTCTGTCTGTCATCATTTATGCTGCTATGGACAAAGACTGTTTTTAATATTATTGAAATAAAGACTAAAGAAACTTTTTATCTACTACAACTTTGGCTCGCTAGATTCATCTCTTCCTTTTATAATCAGAGTTACAATCCCAATCACTATCTTAATTACCGTATTTTTCGTTTTATAAGACACACCCCAAATTCACAGATAAAAAAAAATGGGGTCCGTCTTATACTCTGGTGTTGTCTTACCGAAGGGGTTCGGGAGTGGTGGTGGAGTGGAGACACAGGAGGCAGTGGTGGAGTCTGTCCTGGCAGCGGTAGGGTCTGTCCTGGTGTGCAAGCCAGGGGTCACAGGTCATCACACCACCACAACCTACACCCCAGTTAGGAACACCAAGGCTAACCCAAAATCCTTGTTGCCTTCCTCCAGGGGCTGATGTTCACACCAGGGGGTGGGCCAGGCGGTTGGCTCCGCCCACCGAGGAGTTCACAGCCCTGGAGGCAGCAGGAACCAGGCAGTCCAGTTAGCGGAGTGAAGTAGAAGGAAGCAGTAGTGGAGCTAACGAGAAAAGCTGAAGTGACAGAAAAGTGACAGTAGTAAGCCTGAAGTTGGTCCGGGTGTGTGCCCCGGACAGTGACAGCAAGGTCAGCAGACGGCGGTGATAGTCTGCAGGGGGGCTGCTCGGAGGTTGCTGGAAGGACCGCGAACGGGTGGTGACCCGGCGGTCTGGAGCAGTATACGAAGAACAGTCAGCACCAGGGCAGGGGCCTTTCGGATCCCGGCAAGGCTAGGAGTCGCCATAATTTGCCAAATCCGTCAGTGAAGGGGACGTCTGTCTCCTAACAACCAAGTCCCGATTGAAGGCAACAGTCCAACCGCAACGGAGAGACACCGCCACCGCCAGGGCACCAGATTCTCAGGGCCAGCGCCTGCGGGCAAAGTAGGGCTCCTCCGGCCCATATCCAAGCCGGGGAGCGGGTTACCGGTGGGAACCCATCGCAACCATTATCATCATAGGTGCAGGACAGAGGGACCGTCACCGTCACCTACTGGGGAAAGCAAGTGCAGCCGTCCGTGGGAACCGTCTTTCCAGCCGTGTGTTTTACCGAGAACTGTGTCATCGTCTCAGGCTGAGTGAGTACCACAGTGCCGCAAGGCACAGCGCTGCCCCCGCGTCCCTGCGCCCACCAAGCCCTGCATCTCCCACCTAATCACTGGGCCCAGGGATCACCAACCCCTACCCACGGAGGGGCAACACAACAACTGGCTGCTCCATACCATCCCTCCCGGGATCCCCATACAGAGCAGCGGTGGTGTCAACAAATCACCACAACCGTGGGTGGCGTCACGGACAATAAACAATCCCCACACCCAAAAACCCCCTTTCACTCACGGGCGAGGAGCGCCGCTCGAGTCCCCGGGATCCGGCCCATCGCTCGAGCCACCGAGCAGCGGCAGGCCGCAGCAGCCGCGGCAGCCGGACCCGAGCAGTGCGAGAGCGCGGCGTCCGCTCCTCCGCCCGCGACACTGGCAGCGGTGGAGTCTGTACTGGCACCGGAAGCTGCGGTGGCTGTGTGGAGCAGGCCTGTGCGGCAGGTGATCCTCTGTCGGCAGTCCTGGCTTCAAAGAAATGGCGCCCAGAATGGCGCGTGTGCAGATGGAGCTTTCACCATCATTTGAACCCAGAGCATCTGCGACACTCAACGCACCGGCATGCTCCATACAGCCACCATAGCCCGCCGGCCACCTGCCCTCTCAAAGAGGCAGCCTGCCGCCTGCCCGCACAGAGAAGCAGCCTGCCGCCTGCCTGCACAGAGAGGCAGCATTTCGCCTGCCCGCACAGAGACGCAGCCTGCCGCCTGCCTGCATAGAGAGGCAGCCTGCCACCTGCCCTCACAGAGAGCCGCCCACACAGACAGCCGCCCTCACAGACAGACAGCTACTTTTAATAATATAGAAAATTAAAATATCTACTAAACAACTCATAAGTTTAAAGTTCACGTCCCATAATCATCCATTAGAACTGATCTAGTAGCAAAGAAAATAGGAGGACCTAGCGTCACCTATTACAGGTGCTCAGGAGGAAAAGAAGTCACAGAGGAAAAAAGATATCCCTGGCACACTGTTGTATTTCCCAAAATAAAGTCAAAGAATAAATGAAATTGAAAAAGTCTTGATATTTGTTTCAATCTTTTAATTGCAAAAGAAGGGAATTGTGGGCCCCGTGCGTCTGGTGAGGCCTGATTCCATACTGCCATCTTACAAATCATATACAGATTGGCATCCTGTCTTACTTTGAAGGACACGCAAAGTGCACATAAGCAGTGGCTGAAGCCCTTCCTCATATACAGAATCATGACAACTGTGATGAATTTCTATTATTGACCCCTGATTGACTTTTTTCATCTTTATCATTAGATAATTTCATATCTAGATGATTTTTGCCCATACCAGCATTTTGCCTTCGTGGATCTCCCACACATTTAGTCAGTCTGTCCGAATAGATGAAGGCCGAGATTAGGCCGAAACGTTTTTAGGCGGACTCTCTGTTGTAAGGGCCTAGGGACAGAGGACCTCAAATGTTCTATATGTCACAGTTGCTGTTCTGGTACAAGGGTGCAGGGGTCATGTTCCCTGGGTGGTCTACAAAGCCCTGATGTTCCCTGCTATCCACCCCCACACAGTATCCACAGCTGATGGACAGTCCACAGACACGGTCTTGGGGATAACAGTTGCTTTAATACAGCAGGAACAAAGGAAAACAACACGGAATATACAGTATGTAAAGCAAATTGATAAAGCAGCGAGTCTCGGAGAGGTAATTATTATGGGGGACTTTAACTATCCTGATATAAATTGGGGAACAGAAACTTGCAGTTCCAGCAAAGGAAATAGATTTTTGATAACAATGAAAGATAATTACCTTTCACAAATGGTACAGGACCCCACAAGAGGGGGAGCACTACTAGACCTTGTACTAACCAATAGGCCAGACCGCATATCAAATATACAAGTTGGGGGTTACTTGGGGAATAGTGATCACAAAATAATAAGTTTTCATGTATTCTTTAGTAAGATGTATAGTAGAGGGGCTACAAGGACACTAAACTTCAGGAAAGCAAATTTTAAACGGTTGAGAGATGATCTTAGTGCAATAAACTGGGATGATGTACTAAGTAATAAAAGTACACAAAGCAAATGGGAGACTTTTATGAGCATCCTGAATAGGGCTTGTGCAGAAAATATACCCTATGGGAACAAACATGCTAGAAATAGGAGGAAACCCCTATGGCTAAATAGAGCTGTAAGGGAAGCAATAAAAGAAAAACAGAAAGCCTTAAAAGAATTAAAGAGGGTAGGTAGTGATGAGGCATTATATAATTATAGAAAATTAAATAAAATATGTAAAAAGCAAATTAAGTTAGCTAAGTTTGAGACAGAGAGACTCATTGCGAGAGAAAGTAAAAATAATCCTAAAATATTCTTTAACTACATAAACAGTAAAAAACTGAAAAGCGATAGTGTTGGCCCCCTTAAAAATAGTGTTGGTGAAATGGTGGAAGGGGATGAGGGTAAAGCCAACCTGCTGAATGACTTTTTTTCTACGTTTTTTATACAAGAAAATGCCATGGCAGATGACATGACCAGTGATGCCATAAATTCACCCTTGAATATTACCTGCTTAACCCAGCAGGAAGTACGCCGCCGCCTCGAAATCACTAAGGTTGACAAATCTCCGGGCCCGGATGGCATACACCCCAGAGTACTACAGGAATTGAGTTCTGTGATAGATAGACCATTATTTTTAATCTTCTCAGATTCCTTAATAACAGGGTCGGTACCGCAGGACTGGCGCATAGCAAATGTGGTGCCAATATTCAAAAAGGGGACAAAAACTGAGCCGGGAAATTATAGGCCGGTAAGTTTAACCTCTACGGTTGGTAAAATCCTTGAGGGTTTCTTGAGAGATGCTATACTGGAGTATCTCAAGAAAAATAACCTTATGACAGAGTATCAACATGGGTTTATGAGGGATCGATCCTGTCAAACTAATTTGATCAGCTTCTATGAAGAGGTAAGTTCAAGCCTGGACCAGGGAAATGCAGTGGATGTTGTGTATATGGACTTTTCAAAAGCTTTTGATACGGTGCCACACAAAAGGTTGGTACATAAAATGAGAATAATGGGGATAGGGGAAAATATGTGTAACTGGGTTAAAAACTGGCTCAGTGATAGGAAACAAAGGGTGGTTATTAATGGTACGTACTCGGACTGGGTCTCAGTTCATAGTGGGGTACCACAGGGGTCAGTATTGGGCCCGCTTCTTTTCAACATATTTATAAATGACCTTGTTGGGGGCATGCGGAGTAGAATTTCAATATTTGCAGATGATACTAAACTCTGCAGGGTAATCAATACAGAGGAGGATAATTTTATATTACAGGGAGATTTATGTAAATTGGAGAATTGGGCTGAGAAGTGGCAATTGAAGTTTAATGTAGATAAATGTAAGGTCATGCACTTGGGTAGAGGAAATAACATTTATGATTATGTACTTAATTGTAGAACACTGGGTAAAACAGACACAGAAAAAGACTTGGGTGTATGGGTGGATGGTAAACTTCACTTTAGTGGACAGTGTCAGGCAGCTGCTGCCAGGGCTAATAAAATAATGGGATGTATTAAAAGAGGTATAAGTGTTCATGAAAAAAATATAGTTCTACCTCTGTACAAGTCACTAGTGCGACCGCACGTAGAATACTGTGTACAATTCTGGTCACCGATATATAAGAAGGACAGAGCTGAACTGGAGAGGGTGCAAAGAAGAGCGACCAAGATTATTAGAGGAATGGGTGGGCTGCAATACGAAGACAGGTTATTAAACTTGGGGTTATTTAGTCTGGAAAAACGAAGGCTTAGGGGGGATCTAATCACAATGTATAAATATATGAGGGGACAGTACAGAGACCTTTCCAAAGATCTATTTACACCTAGGCCTGCGACTGGAACACGGGGGCATCTGCTACGTCTTGAGGAAAGAAGGTTTAATCATAATCACAGACGAGGATTCTTTACTGTACGAGCAGTGAGACTATGGAATTCTCTGCCGCATGATGTTGTAATGAGTGATTCACTACTAACATTTAAGCAGAGCCTGGATGCCTTTCTTGAAAAATTTAATATAACCAGTTATGTATATTAGATTTTATGACAGGGTATTGATCCAGGGAACTAGTCTGATTGCCGGATGTGGAGTCAGGAAGGAAATTTTTTTCCCCATTGGAACTTGTTTGCCACATTGGGGTTTTTTGCCTTCCTCTGGATCAACATGTTAGGCTACGGGTTGAACTAGATGGACTTAGAGTCTCCCTTCAACCTTAAAACTATGATACTATGATACTATGATACTATGTTTCACGGTCTTTTGTGGGTAGGCCATGGCAAATACAGCTTGGTGTTGAATGCTGAAGTATAATTAGAGTTCTGTAGCTTTAAGAGCACAATTTGCTTCAGATGTAATACTGGTATGTCTTTAGAAGCAGGTTCAGAGTCTCTTGAGCTTAGAGGGTAGATATAATAAGATTGTACAGACCTGGAGTCCTGGGGTTAATTTCACTGCTAGTTCAGACACGTGCAGTACATGTAAGCAAATGAAGACAGTTGCCCAGAGTGCTACGGGGAGTGGATGGCTGGTGCGTGGACAATGGCATGAAAGCCACTAATATTGCAGTGGGGCGGGAGACCCTCAAACGTCCCCAATCTGCGTGCAGTAGGATCTTGTATATAATTAGCATGCCCTACTGTCTGAAGAGATGTATATCTGGCCAGTGAGGATTCATGATAGGAAGCCTTCAGCATAGTGGCTGTAAAAGTCAGTAAATGGTGAAATTCTAGGCCTCGGGCCTAGCAGGAGTCTTGTGGTGAAGAGACACTCCACATAATGTCTTCCCTCAGAGGAGACTCAGCCAGAACCAGCTCATTCCAGTTCTTTCCAGACAGAGGCTAGAGAATAGCTCCACCTATTGAACCATGTGACCAAGAACTAGCCAATAGGATAACACCCAATGCACACTTCAGATTCTTACAGTTTTACCCAGTAGATGGTGCTAGAACACAACAAATGAAAAATGCTTTACTTATAACATATAGCATAATATTACATATAAGTAAATGTACTTAAAGAAACAGACACAATCTGGACCGGGCCACTACACTGCAATTGTACAACAATTTCCTTCTTTTACAATTAAAAGATTAAAATAAATATCAAGACTTTTTCAATTTCAATTATTCTTTGACTTTATTTTGGGAAATATAACAGTGTGCCGGGGATACCTTTTTTCCTCTGATCTAGTAGCAATCCATTGGCAAAAAAATTGTGTTAGACACAACTTTTTTGTCTGTTTTTAAATAATTGATTTCAGCTGGATCTGATTTTTTTACATTGGAGTCTATAACAGATTGCTGTTTATCTTCTATTTTAAATCTGATACAGTGAGCAAAAAATGGATCCTTTACAAATGGAAGGAGAATGGATGGCTTAACTGGTTTCATAGACTCCAATGTTAAAAAAATTGATCCAGCTGAAATCAATTATTTAAAAATGGACAACAAACTTGTGTCTGCACAACTTTTTGCCAACAAATTGCTGCTGGATCTGTTTTAACGGATGATTACTAAACATGCAAACTTAGACTTAATCAACAGAATAAAAATACATGCCATGTAATTTACTTAATCATTTTGTGAGTTGGTAAAGCTGTTGAGGTCCTATGAATGGATAGATAGATAGACAGATAGATAGATAGATAGATAGATAGATAGATAGATAGATGGATCGATGTATGGATGGATCAGTGGGTGGATAAATAAATAGATATATAAATATTAGTGATGAGCGAGTACCAAAAAGCTCGGGTGCTCGAGGCTCGGGCCGAGCATCCCAAGATACTCGTGTACTCGGCCCGAGCACCGAGCCCAATGTTATCCTATGGGAGACCCGAGTATTTTTATGAAATGACCCCCCGGCAGCATGTAGAAACCCTAAAAATGTCACAAAAGTCTCAGAAGAGTGCTCAAATGACATGGCAACAGCATGGGGAAGACCCCTTGAAGCATTTATCACTCAAAAGTCACAGCTGTGAACAATTTTGTCCGAGTTTTACGCCATTTTTACGGACTCACCAGAAAACCTTCCAAAATGACACCAAAATGAATTTTCATGGCGGAAATGTTAACGGCACATACCCAATAGTGAGATAGAGCTGGTGTATGTTACTTGGAGATTACATGAAAGATTTTACGTGAAAACATTGTGTGGCACTCCGATGTCCCTGACAAGAGACGTACATGAAGGCCTCTTGAGTCTAATGTGCCCATTTTGAGGAAGTGAGTCTTTGTAGTATTTTCCTTTGCCAGGGCAGTCCAAAATTGTGAGGTTCACCAATGCCCCTGCATACAGACGTGCATGAGGGCCTGTAAACCTGACGTACCCATTGTAAGGAAGTGGGTCTATTGTAGTATAGCCCTTAGGCAGGGCAGCCAAAAATTGGGAGGCTGCACATTGTCCCTGGATAGAGACGTGCATGAGGGCCTGTAAACCTGAAGTGCCCATTGTAAGGAAGTGGGTCTATTGTAGTATAGCCCTTAGGCAGGGCAGCCAAAAATTGGGAGGCTCCACATTGTCCCTGGATAGAGATGTGCATGATGGCCTGTAAACCTGAAGTGCCCATTGTAAGGAAGTGGGTCTATTGTAGTATAGCGCTTAGGCAGGGCAGCCAAAAATTGGGAGGCTCCACATTGTCCCTGGATAGAGACGTGCATGATGGCCTGTAAACCTGAAGTGCCCATTGTAAGGAAGTGGGTCTATTGTAGTATAGCCCTTAGGCAGGGCAGCCAAAAATTGGGAGGCTCCACATTGTCCCTGGATAGAGATGTGCATGATGGCCTGTAAACCTGAAGTGCCCATTGTAAGGAAGTGGGTCTATTGTAGTATAGCCCTTAGGCAGGGCAGCCAAAAATTGGGAGGCTCCACATTGTCCCTGGATAGAGATGTGCATGATGGCCTGTAAACATGAAGTGCCCATTGTAAGGAAGTGGGTCTATTGTAGTATAGCCCTTAGGCAGGGCAGCCAAAAATTGGGAGGCTCTACATTGTCCCTGGATAGAGACGTGCATGATGGCCTGTAAACCTCAAGTGCCCATTGTAAGGAAGTGAGTCTATTGTAGTATAGCCCTTAGGCAGGGCAGTCAAAAATTGGGAGGCTCCACATTGTCCCTGGATAGAGACGTGCATGATGGCCTGTAAACCTGAAGTGCCCATTGTAAGGAAGTGGGTCTATTGTAGTATAGCCCTTAGGCAGGGCAGCCAAAAATTGGGAGGCTCCACATTGTCCCTGGATACAGACGTGCATGAGGGCCCCAAAACATTGTTTCCATTGCAAAGGAGTGGGTCTCCTGTCGTTGTAATGCCCATTCTGAAAGAATGGGCGAAAAAATTTACCACTGGGGGTATACCTGAAACAATGGTCATCATGGTGGCGCATGAGGAGAAGGAGGAGCAGTCCAGCGATTAGCCAAACTCCAGAAGTGTGTACCCATGGGTGAGTGGAGGTACATGGCAAAGGGCTATACTACAATAGACCCATTTCCTTACAATGGGCACTTCAGGTTTACAGGCCATCATGCACGTCTCCATAAAGGGACAATGTGGAGCCTGATGCTGCCACCGACAGGCACATACGTGCGTTTTTTAAATGCAAGCACGGACGCACTAAGAACCTAACAGGTTTTTAGGAGCGACAATTACTGAGAAGTTTGACACTATCAGACACTGCTGACGTGTATTATTCACTAGACTTGTGCGTTATATACTAGTTTGGGAAAAGTTTGACACTATCAGACACTGCTGACTGACATGTATTATTCACTAGACTTGTGCATTATATCCAAGTTTGTGCAAAACACACACAAGTGCACCTATACGCTGCCACCGACAGGCACACACGTGCGGTTTTTAAATGCAAGCATGGATGCACTAAGAACCTAACAGGTTTTTAGGAGCGACAATTACTGAGAAGTCTGACACTATCAGGACTGTTTTAGACTGTGTACACCAGCCCCAGATATGATGAAGGCTGGTATACGGTCACCACTAGGAATGGCTATATACCCTGCCTGCTTGCCTGTATACAGCTACAATAGTCCTGAGAAGGACTCTTTTGGTCACTAGCCTGTATTCCGACCTGGCTATACTCTGCCTGCCCTGCCTGTATACAGCAACAATAGTCCTGAGAAGGACACTTCTCCTGTACTCCGACTTGGTTATACCCTGCCTGCCTGTATACAACTACAATAGTCCTGAGAAGGACTTCTGGTCACACTGTTTGCAGCCCTGCTACGGAAATAACTATAAAGGGCTGCAAACCTTTCCCTGAAGCAGCAACACTCTCTCTGCACTGACTGTCTGGATGGCTGTGTGCAGAGCACAGCGCGCCCGCCGGTATAAAGGCTCGGTCACGCTGTGCGGGCCGGCCAATCACTGCAATTCCACAACTAACAGGGCTGTGGCATTGCAGGGGTCTGCCAGCCAATCCCTGCATGAGGGCTGGCTCTCAAAAGAGCGCCAACATGCAGGGATGAAGACCACGAGTACAGCACGAGTATCGCGAGATTACTCGGTCCCCGCCGAGTAGCCCGAGTACAGTGATACTCGTGCGAGTACCGAGTAGTGACAAGCGTACTCACTCATCACTAATAAATATAAAGCATAGGCAGATTTGTGTACTAGGGTGAGGTAATATTGCATGCAGCTGAACAATGGAACCACAGAACTAATGTTACCAGTGAAAAAGCCTGACACTGTACAAGTATATTTGAGAATGGTGGACTATTGCTTTCGCATTCCTGCCCACGTAATTGTATTGTTGTGTAGTGTAATTTGAATACTGTGTTGCAGATTGTGTGTATGTGTTAAGTAAACTGTGATGATACACTGACAAGCAAAGGTTTAACAATGATTTGAGCTTTGGACTTTCAGGCTCCATATCTCATCATCCCCTACAGTTTGGAATGTAAGACTACTTTCAATTTATAGACAATCATTTTGGTTATCTTATACATAACTTTAATTTACAAATATTTAGCATATGATTATGCAGAATCTTGTCATGTCATTGCATTGTTACTATTTTATTATTTTGTTAGTATTTTGTAAATACACCTTTTGGCTTTTAACACTGATTCAATCCTTCTGAGCATGATCTTGATCAGATTCAAGAATGTATTAACCGAAATCTGATCCCAGGTCTCTTTTTTACACGGTCTCAATGTTGGTGTACACTAGTTACTCACTTGGGTATGTATTCAGGCTATTTTTCAACTCCACCCACAAGTGTTCGATTGGTTTGAGCTCTGGTGACTTCGGGAACCATATACACAGAAAGTCATATACATATACACAGAAATTAATGTCTAAACTGCTGGCAACAAAAGTGACCGAATAGCCATTTTGCTTCCCTGGTGTCATGTGACTCCTTAGTGTTACAAGGTCCCAAATATGAATGTGGAGCAGGTGTTTTAAATTTGGTGTTATCGCTCACACACTCTCTCATACTGGTCACTGGAATTGTTGCTCTCCATTAATACGGTATAGGCTTTATGAAGATTGCAAATGCCTGAAACTCAGCTGCAGCACGGTGGCCAAGACCAAACAGTGAATAGGTTCTACTTAGAACATGCCTTGCCATAGTTGACCAAATAAGTCGACTGCACGTGCACAGCCTCATATCCAATTGTCTTTTCAAAATAAATGTATGAGTGCTGCCAGCATTGCTGGAGAGATTAAAGGGGTGGTGGTCAGACTGTTAGTGCTTAGATCATAGGTCACACACTGAATCAAATTGGTCTGCATGGCTGTCATCTCAGAAGGAAGCCTCTTCCAAAGATGGTGCATAAGAAAGCTCACAAATAGTTTACTGAAGACAGGCAAACTAAGGACATTGATTACTGGAACCATATCCTGTAGTTCGATGAGACCAAGATAAACTTATTTGGTTAAGATGTTGTAAAGTGTCTGCGGTGGCAACCAGGTGAGGAGTATAAAAACAAGTGTCTTATAACAAGGGAGGAGAAAAGGAGACAAGGCAACAATTATAATTGAAAAATACATTTTATTGATTAAAAACACATAGAAAAATATTATCATAAAACATGTAATATTCTGGGTAGGTCTGACAATTTGTGGAAAACAAGGGGTGGTTTATGTTGGGGCAAAGAAGCTTGCCGCACAGAATCAACCAGGTCATAAATGTCAATAGTTGGATTTTAGACACCACCATGGCAAAAAAATGGTTAACAGAGTGGTGAACTAGAAGGGACACATATTATAAAGAATGAATATAATTATATACCTGTAATCGGGTATAGATAAAGTGCCCCCAATAGAAACCACTGTGGGATAAATAAAGGTAGGAAAGTTTCCTCAGCTGCTGCACAGATCACCAAAAGATCAGGCACATTCAATCAAAGCATAGTTATGAGTATTAATAGCCCAGGTTTGGAAGAACTGTGCAGGCAAAGGAAAGTTCCATGTAGAACAACAGGAATAAGTTACAATACCTGGTGGTGTATGAAGGAGTTGGTTCTGGTGGCAAGAGTGACCTCCTGACAGCTGTTTCGCAACACGCTTTTTCAGAATGGAAGTGTGGCATATGCGATAAACAGTCAGCTTTATGGAAAGCAGGGAAGGTGGAAGTGATAAATCGTGATTGCAGTTAGTACTGTGGGCATGCGCCAGCAACTGAGTAGGGCAGCAGCAAGGGAAAAAAGCACCGCTGTATGTAGCGCATGCGCAGGACCATGGGATGCGTCACCAAGGTACCCGCACGTGCACACCAGAGAACACCGATCCCAGCCATCGCCCGCTGTCAGCACGCCGGAGGACGCGCGTAACCGCAGGCAGGTAAGTAAAAGTTGTATAAAGAAGTATATGAGTGCATCAGGCAAAAAGTACATTCATGACCAACGTTGTATAGAAAAACAGGAATGAGGCGGAGATAAGGATCCACGGAGTTCCGGACAAGCCTGGTATAGAAGAGTATTCGTGTCCCAATACATTTTTAGTAGACCTATAGAACATGAAAGTAAAAAAAGTGACAAGGAACAAAAAAGTTAAAAACAAGGGCACACACCCAGTAAGACAAAAAAACCCTCAATACCACCAATTACAAAAATGTCCTATCTATATCTTGTGTCATCCCACAAGGGCCACAGATACAGTGCAGGGAGATGACTAGAGGAGAACTGGGAGGGTGTAAAAAATTTGCAAAGGGGATAAGTAATAATGTGTATATCAATTGTGAAACCTGACCAAAATGAGCAAGTGCCAAAGGATGCCCCTTACAAGAAAAGGGCGCAACTGACCACTTCATTTAGTCCAAAAGGGACCAGGGTGTTCAGGGAGACAATCCACCTGGACTCCCGTTGGGCGAGAGTCTTACGTAGATTGCCCCCCGGACACCCACTTGGATCACATCAATATCCCGTACCTGTAGTGATTTAGGGCTGCAGTTATGAACAGCCCTAAAGTGACGGGGCAACGTCTTCAGCAAGGTGACATCCTCCACCGAAGCAGCCGCAATGATATCTCTCACGTGCTCCCTGACTCTCACGTGGAGCTCACGTGACGTGAGCCCCACATAAATCAGGGAGCACGAGCATGTTGCATAATAAACCACATGTGTGGTGCTGCATGTGATGTATTGATCGATGGAGAATGTCCTTTTACCGTCCGAAGAAATAAATCATGACGCCCTAATGATGTTACTGCAAGCGGCACAGTGGCCACACGGAAAACAGCCCCAATAAAAAAGTAATTCTGCCTGGGAGGAATATAGTGGCTTTTGACGAGAAGGTCCCCCAGGTTCCTAGTCCTCCTAGCCGTCATGAGGGGTCTCCTTGACAGCACTTCAGCCAAAGTGGGGTCGGTGAAAAGTACTGACCAGTGCTTTCCCAGGATTCCCCTCATCGTGTCCCATTCATGGTTAAAGGTCCCAATGATTCTAATTTGATTGTCGGTGGCTGGCCGACGTTGTTTGTATTGGAGAAGTTGTTCCCTGGGGGTATTTTTAGCACGTAGATAGCCTTTCTTAATACATCTATTGCTATACCCCCTCGCTTTAAACCTGCATCGGAGATCGGACGACTGGGATTCAAAGGTGGAAGAAGTAGAGCAGATCCGCTTCATCAGCAAGAACTGTCCGGTCAGGATGGCGCATATGGTGGAGATGCTATGACCCGAGGATGCGTGAAGGAGGGCACCAACGCATCCACGTAGATGTTGACATCTAGAAAGTCCAAATTGGTCTTACTTGACCTATAGGTCAATTTAATATTAAAGGGGTTGGAGTTAAGGTCATCCGTGAATTGATCGAGTTGCTCGGTCGGGCCCTGCCAAATAATAAAAATATCATCAATAAAGTGGAACCAGCACTGCACATGGGCACATACCGCAGCGCCACTGTCCCCAAACATCAACCTCTCCCAGTAACCTAGGAAAAGGTTGACATAGGCGGGTGCGCAGGCCGTGCCCATCGCAGTGCCGCGCCATTGTAGGTAAAACAAGTCCCTAAAAACAAAAAAGTTATGTGTCAGGGCGAAACCGAGCAACTACATCAACAGTGTAACCAAGGTGCCATCCAGACCGGAGGCATGATACAATATGCATTGAAGTAGAACATGAAAACTTCCCTGTCCTTTTGGGATGTTTTGAATAAGTGTCCAATATTATGTTAAGGAAACATTTATATCTAGATATGGTAAGAGCTATTAAACTTCCTGTAAGGGAAAATAAACTTTATACAGAATGCAAACGGTCAGATTAATTAAAACTGTGCACAGCAATTGTGCACAGCAATCCTAATGAACAGGACTGCTGGAAAAAGGTGCCCTTTAAGGAATTCTGTCAGTAGGTTTTCACTATGTAATCTGAAGATAAACTAAGTTAGGGGATGACACACTGATTTCAGCAATGTGTCAGTTATTAGGCTCTGTGCTGTTGTTTCAATACAATGAGTGTTTTATCAAAAGGAGACTAGAACTGCCTGGCATACGTGCTTACATGAGACTTGTTTACCACACCCTGATCATTGATTATCAGCTCACTGCCAATATACATTGTACACAAAAGCTACTAATGAGTGGAGTGGGCAGAGATAGCTTTATGAGCTCTGCTACATTCTACATCTAAGATCTAAGATAGTGTCACAACTGCTGCACCCAGTAAACTAAAGGCCCAGTCACACTAAACAACTTACCAACGATACAACCTGATAGGGATCACTGGTAAGTTGCTAGGAGGTCGCTGGGGAGATGTCACACTAAGCAACGCTCCAGCGATCCCACCAGCAACCTGACCTGGCAGGGATCGCTGGAGCGTCGCTATACGGGTTGCTGGTGAGCTGTCACACAGGCAGATCTCACCAGCAACCAGTGACCAGCCCCCAGCCAGCAGCGCCGCGTGGAAGCGATGCTGCGCTTGGTAACTAAGGTAAATATCGGGTAACCAACCCGATATTTACCTTGGTTACCAGCGCACACCGCTTAGCGCTGGCTCCCTGCACACCTAGCCACAGTACACATCGGGTTAATTACCCGATGTGTACTCTGCTACGTGTGCAGGCAGCAGGAGCCGACTTCTGCGGACGCTGGTAACCACGGTAAACATCGGGTAACCAAGAAGCCCTTACCTTGGTTACTCGATATTTACCTTTGTTACCAGCGTCCCCGCTCTCACGCTGTCAGTGCCGGCTCCCTGTTTCCTGCACTCCTAGCCACAGTACACATCGGGTTAATTACCCAATGTGTACTGTGGCTACGTGTGCAGAGAGCAGGAGCCGGCACTGGCAGCGAGAGCGGCGGACGCTGGTAACGAAGGTAAATATCGGGTAACCAAGGTAAGGGCTTCTTGGTTACCCGCTGTTTACCGTGGTTACCAGCTTCCGCAGAAGCCGGCTCCTGCTGCCTGCACATTTAGTTGTTGCTCTGTCGCTGTCACACACAGTGATCTGTGCTTCACAGCGGGAGAGCAACAACTAAAAAATGTCCCAGGACATTCAGCAACAACCAACGACCTCACAGCAGGGGCCAGGTTGTTGCTGGATGTCACACACAGCGACATCACTAGCAACATCGCTGCTACGTCACAAAAGTTGTTTGTTAGCAGCGATGTTGCTAGCGATGTTGCTTAGTGTGACGTGGCCTTTAGTGATACATTGCTGGAATCAAGGTCTCTTTTCTGACATGATGCTTCTTTCAGATGACGTAGCAAAACCTTGGTTTAATTCATTAAGACATTACATGTCTCACATTGGTAATGCCTACTTTCATTTAAAACAAGCTACTGGGGTCCTATGACTTGCATGCATGTATAAATGGCCTAGGAGGGTTCATCCCACTGACAGATTTCCCTTCACCACACAGCCTGTTTTCACGTTCATGACCACCCCATTTTTTTTCAATTCTGACTAGTGTCACTTTATAAAGTTATCACTCTGGAATGCTTTAACTAACCCAAGTTATTCTTAGATTGTTTTTTTTTCTTGACATATTGTACTTAATGAAAGTGATAGATTTAGGATGATATTTTTTGCGTTTATTTGTGAAAATATCAGAAATTTGGTGAAAATTTTGAATTATGAAACTTTGAATTTTTATGTCCTTATATCAGAGTTATGTCACACAAAATGATTAATAAATAACATTTCCCACATGTCTACTGTACATCAGTACACTTTTTGAAATATATTTTTTTTTGTTAGGAAGTTAGAAGGGTTCAAAGATGTCAGCAATTTCTAATTTTTCCAAGAAAATTTACAAAACAATGATTAGGGACCACATCACATCTGAAGTGACTTTGAATGACCTAGGTGACAGAAAATACCCAAAAGTGGCACCATTTTAAAACCTGCACCCTTCAAATGCTCAAAATCACACCCAAGACGTTTATTAACCCTTCAGGTTCTTCACAAAAACTAAAGCATTGTGGAAGGAAAAAATTAAAATGTTACTTTTTCCTACAACAATGTTACTTTAGCCCCAAATTTTTCATTTTCACAGGGGTAACAAGAAAAAATAAAAATTGGGAAAAAATTCCAGCTTATGGCAAAAATGTTAAAATTGTAGTTTTATTCTATCATTAAAAATTGAACAATAATAGTTGAGACAAAATGGAAACACAAGACAACGCATTTCAAACTTGAGTTGCTTTCTTCATCAAGCTTAATCAGAATACTAAACAGGTGATTTGATATTCAAACAGCCAGCAATTAGGAACACGAATAAAAATCATATGATGACTACATCATAGCAAGACAGATCAAAACATGAAAAATATAAAATTGTACAATAAACACTGATATATACAAACAATAAATGTCCAAATGACATTCAAATGTTTTCATAATGAAACATAACATCACATCTTAAATTCAGACCTTCCAGAAACCTAGTACCTGGATGGAATATCCAAAAGGTTTCACGGGTTAATAAATGCCTCCTTACATCTCCACCCCTTGGAGACTCCCTCATTCTCTCAATACCAAAGACCTCAAATGAAGACAATTGGCACTGATGAGAAGTAATAAAATGTTTCGCTGCAGAAGATAGATTTCTGTTAAAATCTTTGATATTAATAATATAATTTATATGTTTGATAATACGTACTTTCAGCTTACAGTTCGTACATCCAATGTACTTTAGATCACATGAAGTGCATTTAATACAATACACCAAATTTTTAGAGTTGAAATTCATGTAACATTTTACATCAAATATTTTGGAGTACTCATAATTATGAATGATGAATATTGAGATGCAACTTTACATGTTCCGCAGCACACGGCTCCACACTTATAAGAACCTTTGTAATGGAGCCAGGTAGGAGTGGCTCTATCAGATTTGAAATATCTAGGTGATAAAATATTTTCAATACATGGTGCTTTTTTAGTAACAATGTTGCAACTGGATTGCAACAAAGTTGCTAAAGTTTTGTCCTCATGTAATACAGGCAAAATTTTGTTAATTATTTGTTCAATTGATTCAAACTGGGAACTGAACTGAATGGACAAAACAGATTTGATTGTTTTCTCTGAAATCTCAAGATTATTTTCATGAGATGTATATAATCTCAAATGATTAATAAGTTCCTTGCGTTTTGTTGTCGATTATGTTACATGCACGGTTCAGGGTCCAATATGGTTAACCTCAATTGCACAATCTCCCCTCCGTATGTTTTAATTCCTTTCTAAATGTGCCTGGTTCACTGCAATTTCTCAGAACCCTAGAGAATTCCCCCACCGGAAAGGACTTGATTGTATGCCTTGGGTAGTAGTATGCTGCATAAATACTGAAAACCCTCACAAGTGGCCCAGTTTTGGAAGCTAAACCCTTCAAATAATTTATCTAGATGTTTTATTAGCACTTTGAACTCCCTGGGTAGGGCACAGGGAGTGTGACGCCTTGGCATATCAGGTCATCACAAAGTATTGTGCAATCTGCCCTTCTGCATGATATCCGCCTCTTCCTTGGTTACGGGTCCCTGACCTTTGGTGTTGCTAAGAATAAGCTAATCAAAACCCTAGGAACACTCTGCACCACACCCACCAGACACACCAGTGGACAGCCTGAAGGGAATAGGGTTGGCCACTTGGGGGGTTGGTTAAGGGGAGGTCAGGAGTGTCAAGAGACAGTTAGTTGAAGAGTGACTCTCAAGGGGAGAGGTCACAGGGAGTTGAGAAGTGACTCTCGTGAGGAGAGGTCAGGAGCTGGGCTCCTTGGTTTACTAGGTGGCAGACGTTGGTCTGGGCCTGGTAGGAGCTGGACCCCGGTCCCAGGGGGTCATGACGAGGGGCACGGACTGTCGAGGGGGACAGCCGGCGGCCTTGTGCCATCACCGGGCAGAGGTCAGGGATCGATGGGGTACGGGGACCCTAGGCCAGGAAGTAGCTTCAGGCGTCCTGGTAATTTACCCGACGAGAACGGAGCCTTCAAGATCCGTTCTCCACCCGCTCGAAAATAGGGGTACTAGTGCAATGAGGGGGACAGGACTTCCCCACTACATAGTCCAGAAAATCCCAAGCGTGAACTCTGAGAGCAAGCTCACCCAGTTAGCCACACTGGTGAGCGGAATCCATTTAGTTCTATGCTAAAAGGGACCAACTACAGAAAAAAGGTGCCAAGGTTAAGGTTACAATCTAACAAGCAACACCAACGAGCATGGGATCCAGGCATGCTACCTCCCTGCTGCAGTGACATCAAGAACTTTGCTTTACCACGGTTGTTAGCGTCAGCATTATTGGACTGATTGAGTATGCAATTAACCCTTACTGGCCCGACGGCATCTCCCCAACACCATCACCGAGTCGCGGGGCACTCCACCCTACCCGTGGAGGGGTTAAACATCTGGCTGCCCACACCATCGCCACCGGGTACTCCCAGATGCAGTGGTGGTACTTCACCCTTACCACATACCACGGGTGGCGTCACGAACTTTAACCAAACAGCCCCATGTAAATATCCCCCCCTTTTGTTTGAGTGGCCGCATGACCCCGACCACCGGGTTCGGAGATCCCTCGAGCCACTGCAGATCCTGATCCGAGCAGCCCGGCTACTGATGCAGGGCGACACAGGAGCGCCATTTCACATTTGAACCCAAAATTGTCTAGCATCAATAGCGGACGCCATGTTGCATTTGGAGAGTCCCTGATGTGCCTAAACTGTGGAAACCTCCCACAAGTGACCCCATTTTGGAAACTAGACCCCTCAAGGAATTGATCTAGATGTGTGGTGAGCACCCTGAGCCCCCAGGTGGCTAACAGAAGTTTTTTAAGTTGAAATTGAAAACAAAAAACATTTTTTCCATACAAATTTTGCTTTAACCCAAATTTTTCATTTTTTTAGGGTAACATGAGATTAATGGACCATATAATTTGTTGTGCAATTTTTTCTGAGTTCTCCAATACCCCATATGTGGTCAAAAACTACTTTTGAGGTACAAGCCAAAGTGAAGAAGAGAAAGAGTCATATTTCAGTTCAGACTTATTTGGAATAGTTTGTGGCTGCCATGTCACATTGGTGCCAGAACAGCAAAAATTACCCACAAATGACCCCATTTTACAAATTGCACCCCTCAGTGAATTCATCTAGGAGTGAAGTGAGCATATTGACACTACAGGTGTGTCATAATATTTTATACTATTGGATGGTTAGGAAAAAATTATTACATTTTTTCCACAAAAAATGTTGCTTTTAAACTCCAGATTTCCAATTTTCACAAGGAGAATAGGTAAAAATAGGCCCCTTATTATGTTAAACAATTTTTCCTGAATGTAAAAGTACCCCACATGTAACTATACAGTACTGTTTGGCTGCACTGCAGGGCTCATGTCATGAGGGAAGAAGCACAATTTGATTTTTGGAGCATAGATTTTCCTAGAATAGTTTGTGGACTGCATCTGCACAGCCTCTAAAGGCCAGAACAGCAGAAACCCTCTTAAGTGACCAGTTTTTGGAAATTACACCCCACTTGGAATTTATGTACAGGTAAAGTGAACATTTAGTCTCTGGAAAATACCCATGGAGTCAAACACAGTGAATGTTGCAGAATTCTAAATTGCAAATAAGCCCTTGTCATGCTGCCTAGTACATTGTAGTGACCTACAGTGTGCCCAGCTTGTGCTTCTGGAGACGCCCTTACTGTAAATTAAGTGGGAATTCTTCACTACAACAATGCCAAACATGTGAGTGTAACTGGAGTTTAGGCACATTGTAGGGCTCAGAAGGGAGAGGGGCATTTAGATTTGGGAGTGCAAATATTGTTATTTTTTTAAGGAGCCTTTGTGCTACCAGTAATGTGGAAGCCCCCAATATTTCCATTAACAAATGACAGACCTGAGTTAGGACTTGTGTTTTATGGGTTGAGTTGAATACTATTTGGTGGCGATTTGGGTTCAGAACATTTTGGATCAATTCACATTTATCCTGTGGTCTTTGCTAAGCACCAGCATTGCAATACATTAGATCTGTCAGTGCTGCACTGACATAAGTCTGTGATTATGTTCCTGGCATGATCACAGAGGCTTTCCATAGCTCGGTGACCTGAGGTCACCATGATGACCTCAGGTCACCAATGAAATGATGTTGCAGGGGTTACCGATCTGACCAGAGAGGGAGCGCACTTACTCTCCAAGCCCTGTAAATTATGCGATTAGTATTGATTGCAGCATTTAGGGGGTTAAACAACCAGGGTTAGTGCGGGGACTGTCCCTGGCTGTGACAGACATTACCCGGCTGTCAGGTAATCTAAGCTCCCAGCGGCCATCATGTAGGCACAGCTCTTGTGCCCACATAATTGCCTGGACATACTGAGTGAGTCCAACTTTGGGAAGTCTCCAACAAACAGGATGTATCCAGTGCGTCCAAAGTTTGGAGGGGTTAAAGGGAATCTGTCAGTAGAATCAACCCTCCTAAGCCTCCTATATTGGTATGTAGGTCATATGAAGCTGAATAGAATGATACCATAAAATCTGCGATCGATGTATTTGTCGCGGGCGGAGGAGGGGACGCTACGCTCTCCCACTGCTCGGGTCCGGCTGCCGCTGCTGCTGCGGCTGCTGCTGCTCGGTGGTGGCTCGAGCAGTTGGCCGGATCCCGGGGACTCGAGCGGCGCTTCTCGCCCGTGAGTGAAAAGGGGGTTTGGATTGATTGTGGGGATTTATTGTCCGTGATGCCACCCACGGTTGTGGTGATAATGGTGACACCACCGCTGCTCTAGACGGGGATCCCGGGAGCGGTGACAGGGAGCAGCTTGGTTGTTATTTCTCCCCTCCGTGGGTAGGGGGTTGGTTGTCCCGGGGCCCGGTGATGGGGTAGGGATGGATGGCAGGCGGGTTACGGGGCCTGGCGAGGTGCAGGGTCGCAGGGGCAGCACTGTGCCGCACGGCACGGTGGTACTCACTCAGCCCAATGATGAAGACACAGTTCTCGGTAAAACACTCGGCTGGATGGACGGGTCCCACAGACGGCTGCGGTGCTGTTTCTCCCAGCAGGTTGATGGTGACTGCCTTTCCCTGCACCTAAGTACGGTTGATAGTTCCGATGGGTTCCCACCGGTAACCCGCTCCCCAGCTTGGATATGGGCTGGAGGAGCCCTTCTTTGCCCGCAGGCTCTGGCCCTGAGAAATGGTTGCCTTGGCGGTGGCGGTGTCTCCCTCTGTTGGTTGGACTGTTGCCTTCTGTCGGGACTTGACTGTTTGGAAACCCAGGAGGTCCCCTTCACTAACGGATTCGGCAAGTTCACGGCGACTCCTAGCCTTGCCGGGGTCCGAAGAGCCCCTGCCAGATGGTGCTGGCTTCTCTTTGCATACCGGTCCGGTACCGCCGGGCCACCGCCCGTCCATGGTCCTTACGGTAGACTCCAATCAGCCACTCCTGCAGACGGTCTGCCAACCTTGCTGATCCGTCCGGGCCACACACCCGGACCAACTTCAGGCTGCTCAACTACCACTTCCTTCTGCTCACTTTCACCTCCACAACTCATCTGCCTGGTTTTCCCGCCTCCAGGACTGTGAACTCCTCGGTGGGCGGGACCAACCGCCTGGCCCACCCCCTGGTGTGAACATCAGCCCCTGGAGGAAGGCAACAAGGGTTTTGTGTCTGACTTCGGTGTGCCTGCTGGGAGTGTGGGGTGTTGGATGTTGTGCTCTGTGGCCCCTGGCTTGTCCAGGGCGCCACATTCCCACTTAGTTAAATGCAGACCGTCCGCGGGCTGCCCGTCCATCACCGGTTTTATTTTCACCAACTGAAAAAGATAGAAAATGGTAACACACAATACAATTATAATAACTTCTTCCCACATCGGGAGGTACTCTTACTTAAACGTTGCGTAACGGTTACGGCTTCCGCTCTCTCCCACCCAAGCAACCTGGCCCTGATGCTGCCCCTAAGCAAACAGGCAGCACCCCTTGACCCCAGTCCAGCACAAGTTGCCCGAGCGGGTTCTGTCCTTTTCAGGGAACCCACGTCCATGGGGAACCCCTGAAACCCGCAGAGGATTGCCACCGGTTCCGGTGGTGGCTGGGCCCCAGCCTGCTCCACTGCGGGCCCTTCCTCCAATCTGCCTCTCCGGAGGTGGTAACGGTAGAAGCCACAACAACATTTTTATTTACATGTCACTAGTTTGTGGTTGCCCTGCAAGTTCTCGGGCTTGTTCATAAAGAGTTCTTTATGCAACTTTTCGAACGGTCCCCATGGGGACAGCGGTGCCGGCAACAACCGGTTTCACTCAACAGTAAATCAGGGCTTCAATCAGGTGACTTCATCGGTATCATTTACTTATCATTCTTGTAAAACTTTCAAAACTTTAAACAGTGGCGGTCCCAACGGGGACGGTGACAACGGCATTCCGCTGCCCTTACTCCGACTCTTCGGTGTCTGCTGGGGGAGAGGGTGCGGCGGACACCCGGGCTTCCTGACTGCCCCTCAGCTTGGCATCCAGCGCAAACCACCCCCTCTCCCCACAGTGCCGGGTGTACTGCACCAGGTCGCCCGGCATCAGGTTACGACCTGGGTGCTCTTCTGGCAGGTGGGCATTAACATCCCGCCGGGCTATAAAGACTTCGGCCTCCAGGCTCGGTTCATAGATGAAACCATAGCCCCGGCGGACATCAAACCGCCTCACCTGCCCTTCATACAGCGGGCCCCGGACATGGAAGGTCGCTTGTCTCAGGCTCTCTTTCTCCCGGATTGCACGGGCCACCAACTCCGCCTTCTTCCTTTCCCTCTCCTCGATTTCTGGGCCCAACGGTACCGGCTCCCTATCCCAGTATGGCGCTGCTGCGAGCTCCGGCGCACGGGTCGGGCCCCGCGAGACCTGTTGAACACTGCCCACTGCTGGTGATCTGGGCGGAAGGTCCCATGGTGACTTGGCCTTGGGCGCCGCCTTGCAGCGGCAACCCGGCGCAACCTCAGCCGAGGTGTAGGGGATGGGCACAGGGACTTTCTTCCGCTGGGCCTTCGGCACGGAGCGGTCTGTCAGCTCTGGCTTGGGGAATCTCTCGGGGGATGCCTCCGGTTCGGGTTTCGGGGCTTTCCATGGTAGCACCTCCGGTCGGCTACCGGCTCCGGCTACAGGTCGGTCCGCCTAGGCGGACATGCTGGGTATCGCTACCGGTTGCGGTGGTAGCGGGCCTAGTGGCGGGGTCACGGCAGCCGGGACGGGTGGCGAGGGAGGCAGTAGGGCGAGGGGGTTCAGACCGGGTCCCACAGCCATGATGACCGGCCCACTAGGGGTACCGGGAAGTGGGTCACTCACCCTCCCTTCCGCAACTTCCTCCTCGCGTCTCCGCACGGTCGCTATGACCTCCGTCATGTTGGTCTCTCACTCCTCCAAGAGGAGCTGCATCTTGACCTGCAGCCTCTGATAGAGCTGCGCGGTCCGGATCTCCACCCACGCCGCTGTTCCAGGCGCGGGGGCTACGGTGCTTCGGGACGGCATGTACATCTTGCTGGCGGCCTCTCCCAGGAACAAGATGGCCGCAGGGTCCTGGCGTCCCTGCTTTTATAGCCGCGCTCACATGTGACTGGCCGCCATTTCGCCCCCCCTTAGTTTCTTTCTGGCTCCTCCTCTATTGGGGCGGGGTTTTGGCCTTCGCGCCTCTACTACTCGAGGAGACGCTCGAGCAGGAACTCTTCGCGCCAAAGATGGTGGCTTCGGCAAATTTTCAGCCGGACACCTCCGGCAATAACAAGGTGCACCTCTACTCAATGGCAGAGCGGTAGGATCCTATTCGTGACGCCAAGTTGTCGCGGGCGGAGGAGGGGACGCTACGCTCTCCCGCTACTCGAGTCCGGCTGCCGCTGCTGCTGCGGCTGCTGCTGCTCGATGGTGACTCGAGCGGTGGGCCGGATCCCGGGGATTCGAGCGGTGCTCCTCGCCCGTGAGTGAAAAGGGGGTTTGGATTGATTGTGGGGATTTATTGTCCGTGACGCCACCTACGGTTGTGGTGATAATGGTGACACCACTGCTGCTCTAGATGGGGATCCCGGAAGCGGTGACAGGGAGCAGCTTGGTTGTTATTTCTCCCCTCCGTGGGTAGGGGGTTGGTTGTCCCGGGGCCCGGTGATGGGGTAGGGATGGATGGCAGGCGGGTTACAGGGCCTGGCGAGGTGCAGGGTCGCAAGGGCAGCGCTGTGCCGCACGGCACGGTGGTACTCACTCAGCCCAATGATGAAGACACAGTTCTCGGTAAAACACTCGGCTGGATGGACGGGTCCCACAGACGGCTGCAGTGCTGTTTCTCCCAGCAGGTTGATGGTGACTGCCTTTCCCTGCACCTAAGTACGGTTGATAGTTCCGATGGGTTCCCACCGGTAACCCGCTCCCCAGCTTGGATATGGGCTGGAGGAGCCTTTCTTTGCCCGCAGGCTCTGGCCCTGAGAAACAATTGCCTTGGCGGTGGCGGTGTCTCCCTCTGTTGGTTGGAGTGTTGCCTTCTGTCGGGACTTGACTGTTTGGAAACCCAGGAGGTCCCCTTCACTAACGGATTCGGCAAGTTCACGGCGACTCCTAGCCTTGCCGGGGTCCGAAAAGCCCCTGCCAGATGGTGCTGGCTTCTCTTTGCGTACCGGTCCGGTACCGCCGGGCCACCGCCCGTCCACGGTCCTTACGGTAGACTCCAATCAGCCACTCCTGCAGACGGTCACCAACCGGTCTGTCAACCTTGCTGATCCGTCCGGGCCACACACGCGGACCAACTTCAGGCTGCTCAACTACCACTTCCTTCTGCTCACTTTCACCTCCACAACTCATCTGCCTGGTTTTCCCGCCTCCAGGACTGTGAACTCCTTGGTGGGCGGGACCAACCGCCTGGCCCACCCCCTGGTGTGAACATCAGCCCCTGGAGGAAGGCAACAAGGGTTTTGTGTCTGACTTCGGTGTGCCTGCTGGGAGTGTGGGGTGTTGGATGTTGTGCTCTGTGCCCCCTGGCTTGTCCAGGGCGCCACATATTATTCCAGAGAAATCCATGTTTTTCTTATGTAAATGAGCTGTTCCAGGCTATGGGCTGGACACTGATCTGCATGAGATTCTGCCTCCAGAGCTTACTATAAATAAAAAGGAGCATTACCAGTGTGAGACATATAACTAACACTAAACAGTAGACGTGACCTTTGTCTCCTATTAGCTGCAGCTCTGCTGTATTGTAACAATATTGTAACACTGGCTGCCTGTGAGATTGAGGCTGAAGCTCAGAGGAACCTTCAGATGTGTCGGTTATAACCACACACAGCTCTGCAGTGATATCAGGAGAGCAGAGAGCGGCCGTCACATATCATACTGATAACGCCCCATTATATGTAAAATAAGCTCTAGAAGCAGAATCTCATGCAGATCAGTGTCCGGCCCATAGCCTGGAACAGCTCATTTACATAATAAGAAAAATATGGATTTCCTTGGCATAAGACAACAGATTGCAGATATTAAGGTATCTTTTTATTCAGCTTCCTTCGAACTACATGCCCATATAGACGGCTTAGGAGGGTTGATTTTACTGACAGAGTAGGGGCACCTTACATCTAGTATGGGCTTCCAACAGAAGAACTTACTTTAGTAAAGCAGCATAAATATTGATGAAGTAGGCATCATACTCGCCCTACGTGTCTCACCCATTTTAGTAAAGCTGGCCAGGACTGGGGTAAAAATGATAAATATCTCAAAATGTAAGTCCAACTTCATGTTGTGCAAAAATTTAAGACATTCGAAGGTGTTTTATGCCAGGAAACTGGCAGAAATTCTTACACAAATAGAGTACAAAATTTAAGGCCTTTTTCACACTGTTACTAAAGTACCCAGATTATGTAACTTCCAGCCTGTTCCCCTCCTTAGGGCTGATACATGTTGGTTTAGATTTTTTTTTTTGCTTTGTAGAGAAGAGCAATTGACTGTGGTTTTTCTTTACACAGACACTCCTGAAAAAAAATCTATTCTGCAAGTTATACATTTCCTTATTATGGGAGGCTATTGGAAACATATCCACTGTATGCCAATTTTGTGTGGCATATGCCAGGTATATACAGTACTGACCAAAAGTTTGGACACACCTTATCATCTCTAGAACAACTGTTAAGAGGAGACTTTGTGCAGCAGGCCTTCATGGTAAAGTAGCTGCTAGGAAACCACTGCTAAGGACAGGCAACAAGCAGAAGAGACTTGTTTGGGCTAAAGAACACAAGGAATGGACATTAGACCAGTGGAAATCTGTGCTTTGGTCTGATGAGTCCAAATTTGAGATCTTTGGATCCAACCACTGTGTCTTTGTAGACAAGGTGAACGGATGGACTCTACATGCCTAGTTCCCACCATGAAGCATGGAGGAGGAGGTGTGATAGTGGGGGTGCTTTGCTGGTGACACTGTTAGGGATTTATTAAAAATTGAAGGCATACTATTCCATCCATCTTGCAGCGGCATGCTATTCCATCCGGTTTGCATTTAGTTGGACCATCATTTATTTTTAAACAGGACAATGACCCTAAACACACCTCCAGGCTGTGTAAGGGCTATTTGACTACGAAGGAGAGTGATGGGGTGCTATGCCAGATGACCTGGCCTCCACAGTCACCAGACCTGAACCCAATCGAGATGGTTTGGGGTGAGCTGGACCGCAGAGTGAAGGCAAAAGGGCCAACAAATGCTAAACATCTCTGGGAACTCCTTCAAGACTGTTGGAAGACCATTTCTGGTGACTATCTCTTGAAGCTCATCAAGAGAATGCCAAAAGTGTGCAAAGCAGTAATCAAAGCAAAAGGTGGCTACTTTGAAGAACCTAGAATATAAGACATATTTTCAGTTGTTTCATTTCATTCCACATGTTTTCATTCATAGTTTTGATGTCTTCAATGTGAATCTACAATTTTTAGAGTCATGAAAATAAAGAAAATTCTCTTTGAATGAGAAGGTGTGTCCAAACTTTTGGTCTGTACTGTATATCATACGTATGCCTGCTGCAGAGGGCTCAAACACATTTTGAGCAGAGCTTAAAGGCCCCGTCACACACAGAGATAAATCTTTGGCAGATCTGTGGTTGCAATGAAATCATGGACATATTGTTCCATTTGTACACAGCCACAAACCTGGCACTGATTGTCCACAATTTCACTGCAACCACAGATCTGCCGCAGATTTATCTCTGTGTGTGACAGGGCCTTAAGTCTACACCAAGTGGAGGGCTCGATACTTATGTATTATAAAGAGTTACAAAACTTTGGATTTTTCAATAATTAAACTTTCTGAACAAAGTACCAGAAAATGCCCTTAAACGTTTCTTGACTTTGTGTAAGGCTAGCATTAACATATGAATAATGTATTCTGCTGTATTTGAGGTAAACACCAGTTCACTTTTGGCAATAAATTGCAATTGAATTCTGGCGATACACTGTGTATGAGTTAAATTGTGTATTTTAATTATCTTAATTAGCAAATAATTAGATACAGGGTAGGGGATGGAGTGCTGCCCATTTGGCACATAGTGAAACTCCTCACACTAGTACTACGTACTTTGTAATAGCCATATGAAAGCTTGCCGTCTTCGTAGGGAATGTTTAAAATAACTTATTAATGTAAATGCAATGCAAATGAAAGTACTTTGTTCCAGGCATTCTTCAAGTAAACCGAGTAATAAATCAATTTTAGAATCTCATTACTACCACTTAACATAAAAATAATTATGCATATCGCTTTACTGCTGCAAACAAGTGGAGTTATGTGTATGTCATCAATCACCAGGTCTGCCCAGCATGTATACAGTAAGTGCAATGTACAGCACTCTGTAAGCACCAAGACATATGAAAACATAGAATGTATAAAACTTAAACTGCATTAATGCTATATAGAATATACTTAGAAAAATGAAGGTTCTTTGAGCAAAAATTGGCTACTTTTTGGGTGTCCACCCACCGCGGCAAGGGGACCTTTCTTTAATGGGACCCAATTCTAGTGTCATGCCTCTCCTGGACTAAAAGTCTACAAATACTGTATATCGGCAGATATGATCTGACACAAATGAAAACCACCCTGTGGCTGATGAGCAGAAATCACAGTTAGAATAGGAGGCTGTCTACACCTCCAATATATACTGCAAAAACACCCCCCAAAAAACTGCATCTCCAAATAAAACAAAGAACATGTGATCAGGTATCAACTGCTATAACTACACAAAACACTCATTTTTGTGTTTTGTGTAGTTATAGCAGTTGGCACCTGTTCACACTTGCTATTTTTATTTGGAGATACAGATTTTTTGGTTTCTACAGTAAACACTAGCAAATGCATGTTACTATATATTTTAGCCATGCAGTAGCTGGAGGAGGGGAAAACTGATGCATGTATCTCGGGTGTTTGCTGCCAGCTAGCCACTTTTACCAGACAGGTGTATTTAACCGTTTACCAAGGGCAGTGAACTGAGCCTTTGCCCTAGGTGAAGGAAAGCCTAGCTACAGCTTTGATATTGGTTCTTCATAAACAATATATTGATGAAATATATATATATATATATATATATATATATATATATATATATATTCTAATTTTTTAGAATACAGTAAAGCTTTAGTCATACTAAGTAAAAGCTTTTTATTTGGCACTGTTAATGGAAGTTTCTTACTAAATCTACTAAACACAAAGAGCCCCAATGTGTTCCACCATATACCAAAAGCATGCATAAAAAACACTAATAATTATAATAATACATCATAAATAAGCTGACATAGAAACATATATATATATATATATATATATATATATATATATATATATGTATGTATGTATATATATATATATGTATATACATATTTATATATATTTTTCTTTTTAAACAGATGTATAAGAAAGGTAAAATGTGTATTATGAATTTGTCCTACACAGTTCAAAAAAAGTGTACAAATAGTACAAATTCTAAGCATCTATTGGTTCATTATAGGGCTGTTCCAAGAATGTCTCACGCTGTATGTGCAGTGCAAGTGTAGACAATGGTAAGGTGGGTGAGATTCAAAATAAGGCTGGAGTCACACTTAGAGTGCCTACAAGTAGTATTCAACCCCTGCAGATTTAGCAGGTTTACACATTCGGAATAAACTTGGCATTCTGACATTTGGACTGTAGATCAGCCTGGAAGTGTGAAATGCACTGCAGCAAAAAAGAATGTTATTTCTTTTTTTATTTTTTTTTTAAATTGTGAAAAGTTTATTCAGAGGGTCATTTATTATTCAACCCCTCAAACCACAAGAATTCTGTTTGGTTCCCCTAAAGTATTAAGAAGTATTTCAGCCACAAAGAACAATGAGCTTCACATGTTTGGATTAATTATCTCTTTTTCCAGCCTTTTATGACTAATTAAATCCCTCCCCAAACTTGTGAACAGCACTCATACTTGGTCAACATGGGAAAGACAAAGGAGCATTCCAAGGCCATCAGAGACAAGATCGTGGAGGGTCACAAGGCTGGCAAGGGGTACAAGGCCTACCTGTCTCCACTGTCGGGAGCATCATCCAGAAGTGGAAGGCTTATGGAACTACTGTTAGCCTTCCACGGCCTGGACGGCCTTTGAAAGTTTCCACCCGTGCCGAGGCCAGGCTTGTCCGAAGAGTCAAGGCTAACCCAAGGACAACAAGCAAGGAGCTCCGGGAAGATCTCATGGCAGTGGGGACATTGGTTTCAGTCAATACCATAAGTAACGTACTCCACCACAATGGTCTCCGTTCCAGACGAGCCCGTAAGGTACCTTTACTTTCAAAGCGTCATGTCAAGGCTCGTCTACAGTTTGCTCATGATCACTTGGAGGACTCTGAGACAGACTGGTTCAAGGTTCTCTGGTCTGATGAGACCAAGATCGAGATCTTTGGTGCCAACCACACACGTGACGTTTGGAGACTGGATGGCACTGCATACGACCCCAAGAATACCATCCCTACAGTCAAGCATGGTGGTGGCAGCATCATGCTGTGGGGCTGTTTCTCAGCCAAGGGGCCTGGCCATCTGGTCCGCATCCATGGGAAGATGGATAGCACGGCCTACCTGGAGATTTTGGCCAAGAACCTCCGCTCCTCCATCAAGGATCTTAAGATGGGTCGTCATTTCATCTTCCAACAAGACAACGACCCAAAGCACACAGCCAAGAAAACCAAGGCCTGGTTCAAGAGGGAAAAAATCAAGGTGTTGCAGTTGCCTAGTCAGTCTCCTGACCTTAACCCAATTGAAAACTTGTGGAAGGAGCTCAAGATTAAAGTCCACATGAGACACCCAAAGAACCTAGATAACTTAGAGAAGATCTGCATGGAGGAGTAAGCCAAGATAACTCTGGAGACCTGTGCCGGCCTGATCAGGTCTTATCAAAGACGATTATTAGCTGTAATTGCAAACAAGGGTTATTCCACAAAATATTAAACCTAGGGGTTGAATAATAATTGACCCACACTTTTATGTTGAAAATTTATTAAAATTTAACTGAGCAACATAACTTGTTGGTTTGTAAGATTTATGCATCTGTTAATAAATCCTGCTCTTGTTTGAAGTTTGCAGGCTCTAACTTATTTGCATCTTATCAAACCTGCTAAATCTGCAGGGGGTTGAAGACTACTTGTAGGCACTGTACATGTGATTCGTGCGAGGATCTCATGACAGGAGCAGGTCAGCTGCATAGAAATATATGAAGCTGACCCACTCCTAGCGGTCCAGGCAGTGCGATACGAGTCACATGCAAGCGTGACAACAGCCTAATTTTGATCTCCCTAATGTATGAGGGAAAAATTGTGTCTAGAGATGAACAAATATTAAAAAAATTGTTTTGGGTTCAATTGTGCAAAACAAGAAACAACATTTTGATGGATTTGTGAGAATCAAATTGCAATGTTTTTTTCCTGGAAATTTGTAATGAACATCTTCTCTAATTGTGAGAAAAGCCAGATGTTCCTGCCCAAGAACTGATCCAATATAGTTGTACATACATGAGTAGATTGTGGAATTGTGTAGCTTCCTCTCCTCTAGGTATAGAATATATGAAATGTTGCACACAGTGACATTATTGTATCATCAGCCAGTTCAGCTTTTTATTAGAAAGGTTGACTGAGATGTATTTTAATGCTTTATACAATCACAGTAACTTGACATTTGAAAGTTATAATGTCTTGGTGATCTCTTCACCCTGAACTACCATCCACGATAAGACGAAGATTAGATACTTAGAGACAAAGTGACAGCTGAATGACAAAAATCATTAAATGCGATTTTACTTATGACCAGAAGCAAATATGCCCTTCAGAATCCTTTCTATAAAACTGATTTCAGATATACTCAAGGAAAGCTAGAACATCTCTGCAGTAAAATCTCCTCGCACTGCAGTGCCCTCTGACTGTGGAAATCACTCAAATAGGCCGCTCTAATATACAGATCAGAAGACCGGCTCAGGTCAAGCTGGAGACTTAGAAACACTTTGCAGTTCTTAGACTCACAATATCAGAGTAACTTCTCAGCACCATTAATAAAGCAATGAATCATAAAAAGAAGGAATGTGAAATATATATTTTTAACCAAGAGCTATTTAGTTGAAAAATAAAAACACAATGATACAAAAGTTTTAGTTAGGTCAGAATGTTTTAAAAAAAATACAAGTGTTAATAGTTTATTTTTTTATAAATGTTATAAATTATTCAAAGGGAAAAAAAAGAAAAATCTAAATCCAATCAATATTTAGTATGAGCACTCATTTGTCTTTAATAGACCAAGAATTCTTCTAGGTACACTGGCATACAGATTTTGAAGGAACTCAACAGGGAGGTTGTTCCAAACATCTTGGAGAACCAACCCCAGATGTTCGGTGAAAAATTTTCTGTCTCATGTAATCACACATGAACTTGGTGTTGAGATTGTTGTTGGCCAAGGAGAGTTAAAGGGGCTTTACACGCAACGACATTGCTAACGAGATGTAATTGGGGTCATGGAATTTGTGACGCACATCCGACCTTGTTAGCAACGTCATTGCGTGTGAAATGTACGAACGACCGCTAACGATCAGCTATCGCTTCCATTGGCCACCTGCCGTGTGACGTCGCTGTGATGCCGCACGAACCGCCCCCTTAGAAAAGAGGTAGTTCACCGGCCACAGCGACATCGCTAGGCAGGTAAGTATAGTTTGACGGGTCCTAGCAATATTGTGTGCCCATGACGCACAACCCACGGGGGAGGGTGCAGCATGTAAAGCGGCTTTAAGTGTTGCAGATGAAAGACACAACAGGCTTGATGTCCTTTGAAATCAAAAGACTTACATCTCTGCTATCAGCTCAGAACTGGCAGCAATACAGTTATTCCCAAAGGGTTGCTAAAATTCATAACTTTTACAGGAAACAAGACCAAGCCACTCAATTATGCACAATATCATAGGAATTGGTTTTCAGAAAAATGGCAGCAAGTGCTCTGGACTAATGAGTATAAATATGCATATCAGGATGTAATAGAAGTGTTAGGGCCAGGTGGACGGACAGACCCAGGAGGTGGATCCACTGGGCCGAACTCCTTGATGATGGTAAGGGGTCCGGTAGCTGGCGCACTACAGGTAGCAGGACAGTCCGTGCACAAGAGTAGAATGGAGAAGTCCCTGGGACCACGGAGTCACTGATGGTAGTCTGGGTGACGGAGCTCAGGTTCGGAAGCCGAGATGTTGTCAGGCGGAGTCCGGAACCGATGGAGCGAGAGGACGGGTCACCGCAGGGATCAGAGATGGAACGGACTGTCAGGATGGCAGATAGGCAGCGTTCGGGGTTCGGGATTCGGCAGGACCGGATGGCGAGGCAGGATCGGCTCTAGAAGAGAGAGAGGTGAGTATCTCACAGGAACACAAGGAGACCTGACTCCTAGCTTGGGAAACACGAAGAACAGGCCCCGCCCACTTGGACACTTAACCCCTTTATACCCTGTACCTGTGTGCTCAATTTCCTGTCAGTGGACGCTGGCCCTTTAAGAAAGGGTCAATGACCGCGCGCGCGCCCTAATGCGCATGCGCGAGGCCCGGGTGCCAGAAGCCAGGGCAGGGAGCGTTGAGAAGGAAGCAGCAGAGCCGGGCTGGGGCTGAGTAGCCGACGGGCGCCGGGAGCGGGGACCAGGACGCCTGGGAACCACAGGCAAAGGAGGCTGGAGACCGGGGAGCGGCGGAGACCGGACAGAAGAACCAGGGAGCGACGCAGGGAAGCCGGGGAGCGTGGCAGGTGAGCCGGGGAGCAGAGCAGGGGACCCGGGGAGCGTGACAGTACCCCCCCCACGCCCCCTCCCCGCAACCGGGACAGGAAGGCACGGATCAGAGGAGTACCCACATTCTCCTGGGGTTCCCAGGACCTATCCTCAGGACCATACCCAGCCCAGTCCACCAGGAAGAACTGTCGGCCCCGTACGGTTTTCATGGCCACGATATCCCTTACCGCATAGATGTCGTCATCGGCAATAGGAGGAGGAGCCGAACTGGCAGCAGCGGAGAAGGGACCAAGGATAACCGGCTTGAGCAGGGAGACGTGGAAGGAGTTGGGTATCCTCATCGTGGCCGGGAGCTGCAGCTTGTAGGAGACCTCATTGATCTTGCTGAGGACTTTAAACGGCCCGATGTAGCGAGGTCCCAGCTTGTAGGATGGTAGCTTCAATCGGACGTACTTGGAAGCAAGCCAGACGAGTTCTCCTGGAGAGAAACACGGAGGGTCCAGACGCCTCTTGTCTGCGTGTCTCTTCATCCGCAGGGAAGCACGTTCAAGGGACGCCTTAACAGAGTCCCAAATGGTTGCAAAGTCACGGGCTACAGCATCAGCAGCAGGGACATCCGAGGAAGAGGATACAGGCAATGGGACGGAAGGCTGAAGTCCGTAAACGACATGGAAGGGAGAGCTGGAGGAGGACTCACTGACGTGGTGGTTATGGGAGAATTCAGCCCAAGGAAGAAGCGTGGACCAGTCGTCATGATGGGCGTTGACGTAGTGACGTAAGAAGGAGGTCAAGATCTGATTGACCCGTTCCACTTGGCCGTTCGACTGAGGATGGTAGGCTGAAGAAAAGTCCAGAGTCACTCCCAGATGTTTGCAGAGAGCCCTCCAGAAGCGGGAGGTGAACTGAGTTCCTCTGTCGGACACAATGTGTGATGGAAAGCCATGCAACCGGAAGATGTGTTGTACATAGGCGTCAGCGAGTTCCTGGGCAGAGGGCAGTCCAGCCATAGGGACGAAATGAGCCATTTTAGAGAACCGATCCACCACGACCCATATGACTGTGTGTCCGGAGGACAATGGCAAGTCCGTAATAAAGTCCATCGCAATGTGTTGCCACGGTACTGAGGGTATAGGCAGAGGCAGAAGACGGCCATATGGCAGATGTTTGGGCGTCTTGTTCCTGGCACAAGAGGAGCAGGCTGAGACAAAAGAAGCGACGTCCGTGCGAAGGGATGGCCACCAGTAATGACGTACAATCGTACTCCATGTTCTCTTCTGGCAAGCATGACCGGCTATTTTCGAGGCATGGCCCCAGTGTAAGACTTTTTGCCTGTCAGTCTCAGAGACATAGGTCTTCCCGGGCGGTATCTGGGCCAGGGTGACAGGAGTCACCGGAATGATTTTACTAGGGCAGATGATGGGCTGGGATGTCTCCTCCTCCTGCTCCATGGGCATGAAAGACCTGGACAAGGCATCTGCGCGTACATTCTTGTCCGCGGGTCAGAAATGGAGCTGGAAATCGAATCTGGCAAAGAACAAGGACCACCTGGCTTGCCGTGGGTTCAGTCGCTGAGCAGACCGCAGGTATTCCAGGTTCTTGTGGTCCGTGTAAATAATAACGGGGTACACTGCTCCTTCCAGAAGGTAGCGCCATTCCTCCAGAGCCAGTTTGACTGCCAATAGCTCTCGGTCACCGATGGTGTAGTTGCGTTCAGACGCTGAGAAGCTCTTGGAGAAGAAACCGCAAGTCACCATCTTCCCGGAGGAGGACTTCTGCATGAGCACTGCTCCGGCTCCCGAGGAGGAGGCATCCACCTCCAAGGTGAACTGTCGGTTTAACTCCGGACGGTGGAGCACAGGAGAGGAGGCAAATGTCCGCTTCAGAGAACCAAACGCGGCGTCGGCCGCAGGTGACCAGTCCTTTGGATTAGCCCCCTTCTTGGTCAAGGCGGAGAGAGGTGCAGTCAGAGCAGAGAAGTGAGGGATGAACTGGCGGTAATAGTTGGCGAATCCCAGAAAGCGTTGGATTGCCTTTAGTCCAGAAGGAGGAGGCCAGTTGAGAATGGAAGAGACCTTCTTCGGATCCATCTGCAGTCCGGTATCGGAGATGACGTAACCCAGGAAGGGAAGAGAAGACTGCTCGAAGACACACTTCTCGTACTTGGCGTACAGACGATTCTCCCTCAGTCGTCGTAGTACCAGCTGCACGTTCTCTCTGTGGGTCTGGAGGTCCGGAGAAAAAACCAGGATGTCATCAAGATACACCACCACACAGATGTAGAGAAGGTCCCGGAACACGTCGTTCACCAATTCCTGAAAGACTGCTGGTGCGTTACACAGGCCGAAGGGCATCACACAGTATTCATAGTGCCCATCGCGAGTATTGAACGCGGTCTTCCATTCGTCCCCAGAGCGGATGCGGACCAGGTTGTAGGCACCCCGAAGATCCAACTTGGTGAACACACGAGCTCCTCTAAGCCGATCAAACAATTCGGGGATGAGCGGCAAGGGGTACTTGCTTTTCACGGTGATTTGGTTTAATCCCCGGTAGTCTATGCATGGGCGTAGGTCACCTTCTTTCTTCTTAATGAAGAAGAAGCCTGCTCCAGCAGGAGAGGAGGATCTCCGAATGAATCCCCTTGCCAGGCTCTCTGTGATGTAAGTAGACATGGCCCTTGTTTCGGCTGGAGACAGCGGATATACCCGTCCTCGAGGTGGTGTAGTTCCCGGGAGCAGGTCGATGGCACAATCGTAAGGACGATGTGGCGGAAGTACCTCTGATTCCTTTTTGTCGAAGACATCCGCGAAGGACCAATAGGCCGAGGGCAGTCCCGGTAGGGACTCTGGAACCGGAGGTCGTCGGATGGGTTGTATGGTCTTCAGACAGTTCTCATGGCAAGAAGAGCCCCATCGGGTGATTTCACCAGTGCCCCAGCTGACTGATGGTTCATGTGTCCGTAACCAGGGAAGTCCCAGCAGGATTTGATGGGACATGTGTGGAAGGACGTAGAGAGCGATGTTCTCGGTGTGCAGGGCACCGATACGCAGTTTGACCGGCCTGGTGATCCAGGAGATGGTGTCAGAGAGGGGTCTCCCATCCACAGAGGCAATCACGAGGGGTTTGTCGAGTGGAGTAACAGGCACCTGGTACTTGTCCACCGTGGCCTGCTGGATGAAATTGCCTGCTGCCCCAGAATCGAACCGCGAACCGCGTCTCTCCCGTTGTCACTTGAACAGTCCACGTAACCGGGTCTGAGAGAGTCCCAGCACCTAGGGTGGCCTCTCCTACCAACCCTAGGCTTTGGAGTTTCCCGGCCTCTCTGGACAGGAGCGTAGCAGGTGTGTGCCCTCTCCGCAGTAGAAGCAGAGGCCCTTGGCGAGCCGCTCAGCTCGGCGTTGTTCAGACTGCCGCACACGGTCGATCTGCATGGGTTCGTGGACGGAGACACCAGATGCCGTTGACTGAAGTACGGTGGGCTTCTGCGGAGGAGAGGAATGCCGTACCGGACGTATCTCACGGGACACCTCTTTGGATCGCTCCTGAAAGCGAATGTCCACTCGAGTTGCTAGGGTAATCAGGGCATCCAGGGTGGACGGTACGTCACGACCAGCCAGCTCATCTTTAATTCGACCCGAGAGTCCTTCCCAGAAGGCGGCGGTTAGAGCCTCGTTGTTCCACCCGAGTTCCGAAGCCAGGGTGCGAAAACGGATGGCGTATTGACCCACCGTCAGAGTCCCCTGACGTAACCGGAGCAGAGATGAGGCAGACGCGGAGGCGCGTCCGGGCTCGTCAAAGGTGCCACGAAATGCCTGCAGGAACTCCTGGATGTTCGTGGTCACAGGATCCTCCTTTTCCCACAAGGGGTTCATCCACGCCAGTGCCTCACCCTCTAGATGGGACATGATGAACGCGACCTTGGCTTGGTCGGAGGCAAACAAATGCGGCAGCTGCGTGAAATGGAGGGAGCATTGGTTTATGAATCCCCTGCAGGTCTTGGGATCTCCGGCGTACCGGGGTGGTGAGGCCAAACGAAGTCTGGAAGCATCCAAAGAGGCTGCCACGGGAGCTGGAGCCGTGGATTGTCTAGTGGAAGCCCGAGATGCTGAAGATGTAACTGACGCTTGTAGCGTGTTCAGGCGGGCGTCCACAGAAGACATGAATTGCAGCATGCGGGTCTGAGTCTCACGCTGGCGTGTGAGTTCCTCCTGCAAGGCTGCTAGTGCTTCAGCGGGATCCATGGCCTGTTCTTACTGTTAGGGCCAGGTGGACGGACAGACCCAGGAGGTGGATCCACTGGGCCGAACTCCTTGATGATGGTAAGGGGTCCGGTAGCTGGTGCACTACAGGTAGCAGGACAGTCCGTGCACAAGAGTAGAATGGAGAAGTCCCTGGGACCACGGAGTCACTGATGGTAGTCCGGGTGACGGAGCTCAGGTTCGGAAGCCGAGATGTTGTCAGGCGGAGTCCGGAACCGATGGAGCGAGAGGACGGGTCACCTCAGGGATCAGAGATGGAACGGACTGTCAGGATGGCAGATAGGCAGCGTTCGGGGTTCGGGATTCGGCAGGACCGGATGGCGAGGCAGGATTGGCTCTAGAAGAGAGAGAGGTGAGTATCTCACAGGAACACAAGGAGACCTGACTCCTAGCTTGGGAAACACGAAGAACAGGCCCCGCCCACTTGGACACTTAACCCCTTTATGCCCTGTACCAGTGTGCTCAATTTCCTGTCAGTGGACGCTGGCCCTTTAAGAAAGGGTCAATGACCGCGCGCGCCCTAATGCGCATACGCGAGGCCCGGGTGCCAGAAGCCAGGGCAGGGAGCGTTGAGAAGGAAGCAGCAGAGCCGGGCTGGGGCTGAGTAGCCGACGGGCGCCGGGAGCGGGGACCAGGACGCCTGGGAACCACAGGCAAAGGAGGCTGGAGACCGGGGAGCGGCGGAGACCGGACAGAAGAACCGGAGAGCGACGCAGGGAAGCCAGGGAGCGTGGCAGGTGAGCCGGGGAGCAGAGCAGGGGACCCGGGGAGCGTGACAAGAAGATATTTTACTCATGATGGGCTGGAGAGCGATACAATAATGATAGAGAAGAATGTGGAGAGTCCTTGCTAGTTTGTGGCAGCATTTCATCAAATAACGTTGGGAATATGGTGAAGAATAATGATGTCTGCAATGCTGAAAAATACAGGCAGATACTTATACATTGTGCAATACCATCATGGAGGCATCTTACTGGCTCCAAATTGAGAAGCACTTTGCACACTGCGACATCGCAGGTGCGATGTCGGTGGGGTCAAATTGAAAGTGACGATATCGTAGTGTGTAAAGCCTTTTTGATACGATTAATGAGCGCAAAATCGTCGTAATCGTATCATCGATGTAGCGTCGGTCACTTCCATAATTTGGAAATGACCGATGTTACGATGTTGTTCCTCGTTCCAGCGGCATCACACATCGCTGTGTGTGATGCCGCAGGAGCGAAGAACATCTCCTACCTGCGTTCTGTGGCTCACGCCAGCTATGTGGAAGGAAGGAGGTGGGCGGGATGTTTACGTCCCGCTCATCTCCGCCCCTCCGCTTCTATTGGCCGCCTGCCGTGTGACGTCGCTATGACGCCGCATGACCCGCCCCCTTAATAAGGAGGCGGGTCACCAGCCAGAGCGACGTCGCAGGGCAGGTGAGTGCATGTGAAGCTGGCGTAGTGATAATGTTTGCTACGCCAGCTATCACCATGATATCGGAGCTGCGACGGGGGCGGGGACTATTGCGCTCGGCATCATAAGCATCGGCTTGCGATGTCGTAGTGTGCAAAGTGCCCCTTATTCTGTAGCATGATAACAACCTCAAACATACATAGCCAATGTCATTATCTATAGCGAAAAGAAGTATAAGGCATCCTGGAAGTGATGATATGCTTTTGTTAAAAGAATAATATGCTGTATACCTGACATTTATGTTGTGGATTCTTGTAACTGTATTTTCACTAATGTCATATTGGCATACAGTGGGGAAAATAAGTATTTGATACTCTGCGGATTTTGCAAGTTTTTCCACCTACAAAGTATTGAGGAGTCTGCAATTTTTATCATAGGTACACTTCAACTGTAACAGACAGAATAAAAAAAACAGAAATTCACATTGAATGATTTTAAAATAATTAATATGAATTTTATTGCATGAAATAAGTATTTGATACAACAAAAAAATGAAACTTAACCTCTTCACAACACATGACGTACTGGGTACATCATGGATCGTGTTAGGGAAATCGCCGCCAGCTGCCACACAGCTGAACAGCTGACATGTGTGCTTCCTAGGCACGAGTGGATTCGCGATCCACCCGTGCCTATTAACCCTTTACAATGGGCTGTCAAACTGTGAGTGGTAATCCCTGGCCACCGTCGGAAGTCACATGACGTGAGCATGTGAAGCCGATGGTTACCATGGTAGCACAGGGTCATGTAATGACTCATGTGGCTATCATGAGTCACTTCCTCTTACAACCGGCAGAACGTGTATGAGAGGAGAGCAACTTTTCTGCAGATCCTTATAGTGCCCTAGGGGGACTAGTAAAATAAAAAAAGTAAAAAAAAAGTTTTAAAAAATTAAAAAACCTAAAAGCTCAAATCACCCCCCATTCGCCCCATTGAAAATTAAAGAGTTAAAATAATAAAAATATACACATATTTGGTATTGCCGCTTTCAGAAATACCCGATCTATCAAAATATAAAATCAATTAACCTGATTGGTAAACTGTGTAGCTGCAAAAAAATTACAAATGACAAAATTACATTTTTTGGTTGTCACAAATTTTGAGCAAAATGCAATAACAGGCGATCAAAACGTAGCATCTGTGCAAAAATTGTTAAAAACGTCAGCTTGAGATGCAAAAACTAAGTTGTCATTGTGCCCCAGAGCACAAAAAATGAGAACACTACGGGTTTCGGAAAATGGTGCAAAAAGTGTGCAATGTTTTTTTGGACTAACTTGTGAATTATCTTTCAGCCCTTAGATAAAAGTAAACCTGTACATGTTTGGTGTCTATGAAGTCGTACTGACATGAGGCATCACATGGAGACATCAGTGTTACTATATAGTGAGCACAGTGAATTAAATATCCCAAAAACTATTGTGCGATCACACTTTATTTTGCAATTTTTCCACACTTGGAATATTTTTGCCGTTTTTCAGTAGATTATATGGTAAAACGCATGGTTTTATTTAAAAGTACAACTTGTCCCGCAAAAATCTTGGAAGAAGGGGAGAAAAAAAACCCCAAACAAATAATTGCCAAGGGTGAAGGGGTTAATATTTGGTACAGAAACCTTTGTTTGTGATTACAGAGGTCAGACGTTTCCTACAGTTCATGACCAAGTTTGCACAAACTGAAGTGAGCATGTTGGCCTACTCCTCCAAACAGATCTTCCCCAGATCTTTCAGGTTTCGGGGATTTTCTATGCCACTTCAGGACCTTGAAATGCTTCTTACTTCTTACTAAGCCATTATTTAATTGCCCTGGCTGTGTGTTTTGGGTCATTGTCATACTAGAAAACCCAGCCACGAACCATCTTCAATGCTCTTACTGAGGGAAGGAGGTCTATGGTCAAAATCTTGTGATACATGACCCCATCTATGCTCGGTTAAACACGGTGCAGTTGTTCTGTCCCCTTTCCAGAAAAGCACCCCCAAAGTATGATGTTTCCACCCCAATGCTTCAAGTTTTCGACAGTGTTCTTGGGGTTGTCCTCATCCTTCTTCTTCAAACATGGCGAGTGGAATTGATACCAAAAAGTTCTATTTTTGTCTCATCTGACAACATGACCTTCTTCCATGTCTCTTCTGGATCATCCAGAGAGTCATTAACCAAGTTCAAATGGGCCTGGGTATGTGCTGGTGTGAGCAGGAGGACCCTGTGTGCCCTGCAGAATTTTAATCCATGACAGTATAGTATGTTACTAATTGTAATTTTTGAGACTGTGTCCGAGCTCTCTTCAGGTCATTGAAAAGGTCTTCCTGTGTAGTTCTGGGCTGATTATTGAATTATTCTTACCCCACGAACGAGGTGAGATCTTGCATTGAGCCCCAGACCGAGTCAGATTGACAGTTATCTTGTGGTTCTTCTATTTTCTAATAATTGGTATAACAGCAGGTCTGCTAAGCAGAAAATGTAATGCCCTATAGTCCAAAAAGTAACAGAAATACAGCAGGGACTAAAACTTAGCTTTTACTAGTACATAGATAAAATCAGTAATAACAATAATAATAAGGTGCTTGTGCATGAATTGTGCAAACAACAGCAAAATGCCACATGGCAGCGCATAGGCTTGATCTCACCCAAGCTTCATCCATGGGCTTCTTTTAGGTTTTTTGCACCCAGTTCAGACTTAGAATGGTGTTCCAAACGTTATTCGTTATAGTTAGTAGTTTTTAGTTTGTGAACCCTCCCCAACCACACCTATTGCCAATCCATATAATAAGCATAAATAGCCAGGGTCTCAGCTTCCCATACACGGTAAGTTTTTTAACTGCGTGAGAGGACACACACAGGCTGGGGACCCCAACGTGGAGAAATACTTTGGCGTAGTGTTGGGGCTCTATTGCATTGATCAATTCAGTAGCTAAATTTCTCTTGATTCATATGTTCATGGCAGTAATGCAGATTCCATTTTTCACATTTTCACTCTTACACATAGCTATTGGATTTTTCAAGTCAGTATTCACACAGCAGTTTCTGCTATTCCATGTATTCCCCTTACATAGTCACTGGTGTGCATACCTTATCTCCCCATAGTCATCCATGGGCTGGACTGCACATCGGTCCCAAGGTGAGAGGTCACAGGCCGGAAGGATCAGGTAGACAGGTATACTACAAACCCTGTTGTGCCCCGTGAATGAACTTCCACCCTGACAAGGGCAGCACCCAAGTAGAATGTCTGCCCCACAACCAAAAAACAAACAATTCCTCCCGACGCGTTTCCCTCTCAGTAATGAGAGTTCCTCAGGGGAGACGGAGGAAAAAATTGGGAGAGATCAACCTGCAGTGGCAGGGATCAGCACAGGCCAACAAGGTGATGGACCTATGTGTGCTAGGCAAATGGTGGCGCTCAGTCTCTGATAGAACTAATGCCTTTATACACCCTTAAACCATGTAAAGCCCCACATCTGTGCAAAAAGCCATACTTACTGCAAGCATGATGGAAACCGATAGTCACCACCATGCTGGCGTCTGAGATCACAGCCAGAGCGACAGGTACCGCCCCCTTGCGTTCCAGGTTGGAGCGCATCGCGCCCAGATTGCACGCAGTCACAGACTGCATACCACAGTGCCAGACCCATATTTCCACGCTCCACACTGGGACGCAGAAGAACCAATAGGAACCCTGCAAGGGAGCCCTCCCACAATCAGATACCATTCTGGGAGATCCGGACCGGAAGTCAGCGCAGATCCATCAACTGACGGCTAAATTCACCAATCAGAGATGAACATTGAAAAAGGTCATTTCCGGTTATACTGACAGGAGCGTCCCTAGTGATATGTAAATAAGTCACAGTGGACCATACCCAAAATCCGGACATAGCCGCTCGGTGTGTCCTAGCAGCAGGCATGATTAACCCCATAGAGGGCGATCATGCACAAAAGTATAAAGCACTAATTGCAGTGGTCGCCAATGGTAACCAGCGACCAGAGGGCACAGTGGTGCCCATGGAAATCATGCAAAAAGGACGCACAATAAGCATGCCTGCCATATAATAGACAGACAGACAGGGGGGAGGAAAAGGGGGGAAAAGGAGAAGGCTGCCACAACATTTATGAATGGAAACATGCAGGTGAAACACAAATATAAACAGCATAGTACGACACCATAATGAAAGGGAGAACAAATAAGGAGAAATTTCTATCCTTATTATATCCATAACTGGACCTAATCACAATAAAGAGAAGCCCAGCTAAAATGTAGGCTCCCTAAAGACCCCTGTCACCTTATAATAAAGAAGGGCCAAAATAGAGGGCTAGAAAAATATTTTTGGTTAAAAAGCAAGGCTAAACCTTCCACACGAGCAGATCAGCCAAGCGGCCAAACGGAGACCTATCAAATGAAGCAGCCATAGTTGATTTGATCATTGAGGCCATCAGGATGACAGGTTTTAAGACGAAAAATCATCCTGGCCTCTTTTTGTAGTAAGACACGATCCAAATTACCGCCTCTGGAGGACATTTTGACTTTGAGAATACCCATAAATTCAATGGCTTCCTTGTTAGAACTGTGACGTGTATTCATGTGCCTGGCAATAGGGGTGTCACGATCATTTCTAATGTCCCCATGTGTTCGCCAATACGTCTACGGAATTCACGCACAGTTTTGCTCATGTATTGTAAACCACAATGACACGTGGCAAGGTACACCACCCCCTTCGTTTTGCAATTGATGAATTCCCTAATAGTCAGGGACTCACCCGTAGAGGTACTGGCGTATTCCTTACCTATCTTGATGTTTTTACAGGCAACACATGACCCACACTTAAAACAACCAGATGGTTTACCTGGAAGCCAAGTGGTTTCCGCACTAGGGGGTACAAAATGGCTGTGAGTCAACCGATCACCCAACGAGCGATTCTTGCGGAATGTGATCGCCGGTTGAGGTTTGATACAGTCAGCAATGTCTATGTCCATTCCAAGGATACCCCAATGTCGCTCAAGTATTCTTCTGATGGTTGGGACACCTTTAGTGTACGTGGTGATAAGTCTCACAACGTCGTCCTCATCATTTTGTCTAGATTGAGGGGATAAGAGTCTTGTTCGGTCCTGATCAAAGGAAAACCTATAGGCTTGTTTAAGGACCCGATCAGGATACCCCTTCTCCACGAAGCGGGACCTCAAGTCAGCAGCTTTAGCCACAAATTCACTCCGATCAGAGCAATTCCTTCTTAGACGGAGGTATTGTCCCTTAGGGATACCCCGCCTGAGAGGCAATGGGTGATGACTGCCCATCTGAGGAGTGAATTTGTGGCAGTAGGCTTCCTGTAAATCATAGTCCCGAGCCTGCCATCAGGATCAACTGACACCAATAGATCCAAAAAAGGCAAGCTCACAGGATGGATGACATAAGTGAAGGTAAGTCCCAAGGGGCTCATATTCAAGTTGTTAACAAATTCAGTGAATGTCTCAAGGGGACCCTGTGAGGTAAATCCGGAGATGACGATAAATCATGATATTCAAGTATGTCAGGAAGCCCTCTCCTGGTGTCACCCCCCCCTTTCCTTCACACAACTGGTTTAGCAACAAATCCCATGGCCATCTCCTGTGGTATGGAGATGAGGTGGTGTGGGAACAATGGACACAGGATGACTCCCTGCCGTCACCCTGTAACAAGAGTTGTATCTCATTAGCAAGGCTATGGAACTAGCTAGACAGAACGACTCCAGTAAAAAATGGTTCATATCTCGCAAGCCATATTTCCGATAAATATGGCAACCATAAAAATGGTGTCTCCGCATGTGGACGATGCCGGCACACCCTTTTTATGGGAGCAGGACATTGGGAAATGCCCCAGGCGTGATATCAGCCAATGGGGAACTGGCAGACAGGTCATGAGTCCCCTCGTTCTGTAGCTAAATTCATAACTGTCACAATGAGAGCATTGGCGTCCGCCTACGACGCTCCCAGGCAAAGTTATGGCCCATATTCCATGTTGGGATATTGTCCATAACTCAAGCCAGGGGTGGAGCAGTGCTCCCTGTGAGGTCACGAAGGTAGGAGGGGACCTGGATCTGCCCAGGTTGATAACCCTACTTCGGCCATTTTCCAGGGTTCTTCTGCTCGGGGGCCTGGTTGGGAAAGACCTGTGAGGGAGTTCCTGGAAACCTGGTCTACAGCGCCCCCCTGTGGCCAGACGCAACAAGGTAACTGCTGGAACTGTGTATGCCTGTTTGTAACCCATGCTTTGACTGTAACTGTACTCTGACATATGTATATTCTGTAGATTCCCTATTGTATATATTGTAGTTTCTAGTGTGCTTTAGGCTGATTAAATTATATAATTAATCTTGGGCTGTTCTGTTATCTCGATCTTGAATCCCACGTCTGTGTGTTCGGCTAATAGTTACTGTAAATCGGTTGGTGGCAGCGAATTGTGCCAAGGATTATTGTGGGGAGGCCAGTGAGATTCGGGGAGATTTTATATATTCCGCCCGCGGAGGTCGGGGGAATATATACCTTACTCTCACCGGGGACCCTTCAATAATCGGCATAAGTAGTATAGCGGCCTCCTTGCTTATTGTCGGGCAATTCCATAATTGGCCTGACTATAAGAGGGGCGCTAGAGAGCGCGTCACGTGCTCTGTCTGTCGGTCGGGAGGTATAAAGGAGGGGTGACCCCACTTGTTACCCCCCGATTGTGACGTACTGGTAGCCAGCGCGGGGGATTTCTGAGTGACCCCCCCGGTGGTTTGTGACATATTGGTGGCATAGCGGTGGGATCGAGATAATAGTGTGTGTGAGTGTGAGACCCATACTCCCAGACACTAAAGACTGCCTGCAGCAGCTGTGGCTGCTGGGGTCTTCAGACTAGCTCAACACTAGAGTGTCAGAGTGCAGATACTGTAAGGTGTGTGGAGGCATCAGGTGTCAGTTCTGTGTCAGTGACCAAAAGTCTGCAAGAATGGCTGATGGCACCAGGAGCAGAGCTATGCAACTGGCCAATGCTAAGGCAGGAGCCGAAGAGAGGGAGGACGGTGCTGTGGACAGCAATGAGGAGGTTGCCCACGAGTCCTCCAGGAGCTCGACGCCAGAAAACCGTTCTGCCGAGGACATTGCGCAACCTGGCACTGCTGGACAAGATGAGGAGGAGCTCACCCAAGGTTCCTCAACGAGCCAGATGCCAGCCCTCCGCTCTGAAAGGGACAGTGAATCGCCTAGCTCTGCAGCGTGCCGCAGATCAACACGTGCCATTCCACCGAGCCTGGGAGGCTCGGATAGCCTTCTTCAAATGGCTATGGCCCTTCTCCAGGCTGGAGACCAGAAGGGCTACAAGGAACTCCTGGCAGAGCGCAGGGCAGAGCGGCAGGCAGCGCGTGACGCTGAGGCTGCGGAGCGGCACGCAGAGCGTGAGGCTGCGGAGCGAGAGCGGCAGGCAGCGCGTGAAGAGCGAGAGCGACAGGCAGACCGTGACTACCAGCTGCAGCTAGCTCAGCTCCGGCCCTCATCAGCCACATGTGACCTTCGAGACACCAAACTTCCAAAGGTCCGTGTTGAGGACTTCCCAGTGCTGGAGAAGGATGGAGACTTGGACTCTTTCTTGACTGCTTTTGAACGGACTTGCTTGCAGCACCATCTGGACAAGGACCAGTGGGCCAAATACCTGACCCCCCGTTTAAGGGGTAAGGCCCTGGATATCCTTGGGGACTTGCCTGCTGAGGCAGATCAGGGCTACGACACCATCAAGCGGGCCCTGATCCAACAGTACAACCTCACTCCAGAGTCCTACCGCAAGAAGTTCCGGAGCCTACAGAAGGGACCAAAGGACTCCTGGGCTGACCACCGGCGGGCACTTGCCCGAGCTGCCGACCACTGGACCCAAGGCCTGCAGCTTTCCACCGGACCGGAGATCCTGGACTTGTTCATCACGGAGCAACTCTTGTGGAACTGCCCTGAGGATCTCCGCCAGTTCATCCGAGACCAGAAGCCAAAGGGGTCCACGGCTACAGCTGCCCTTGCCGATGACTACACCAACAACCGGGCCCCTGAGGCCAGGAGAGCGGCCACCAGCAGCACCTGGAGAGGGGGTAAGATGAATTCTGCGACTGCCCCACCTGCCCCTAGACTGCAGGGGGTGTCCCCCTCAACTCCCCTCTCCAGGCCCGTGGCGGAACCAAGACGGTGCCACCAGTGCAACCTACCTGGACACTTCAAGGCCATGTGCCCTCAGCGTCCCAAGGCCCCGGCTCCGTCCCCGTCCCAAGGGCCGCCCAAGGTGTATTGTGTGGGTGGGGGTGGTGGTAGGTCCCTGGACAGCTTCCAACCTGTCACCGTCGGCCGGTCTGTGACCATAGGACTGCGAGACAGCACCTCGGAGGTGACTCTGGTGCGGCCTGAGATGGTGTCCCCCCAAGACTTGATCCCTGGAAAAACCCTCGCTGTCTCCGGGATTGGAGGCACTGACCCGGCGCTGCCTGTTGCTGACATTTATGTGGACTGGGGCGCAGGGCGGGGGGTGAGGGAGGTGGGGGTAACTGATCGGATCCCTGCAAACGTGCTACTTGGGACAGATTTGGGGCAGATAACCTCCCAGTTTGGGCCCCCCCCAAGGGCTGAACCTTCAGCCCGTACTGACATGACTCCTAACAATGTTAATGTGTTATCTATGAATGATGTAAGGGAGGAGGGAGTGAACTCTGATATTTCTGCTTGCATAGACACCATAGACACACACTCAGCTGCAGCTGTGACAGGGGAGGGGGTCAGAGAAAGGTGTGACAATGCCTCTACAAGTAACCAGCCTGTGAGCTGGGATCTGTTGCCCTCTGCAGGGATAAGCAGAGAGCAGGGTGCTGCAGGGGGAGGACCAGTGTGTGGGGTGGGGGCTACCACAGCAAATGTGGGGTCCCCAGAGATTTCACAGCGGGGTTCTGTTGCTGCAGGAGGGGAACAGGCAGGTGAGATTGGGGCCGGTCCAGGAGCGGAAGTGCTCCCAGGTAAGATCTCGGTGCATGGTTCCCCCACAACCGGGGTGTCAGGAAGCCAGGTAGGTCTGCCTGAACCGGCGACTTGGTCAGGAACGGAGGAGGAGCAGGCACGACCCACGGTCGCAGCGGCTGTGGCCGCTGTCACCCGCAGTGGGAGTGCTGGAAGCCAAGGGGCCTCCCGGAGGTCCGATAGCTCTTCCCCTTCTGACCAAGTGGCAGCCGAGTCAGGTGGAGGCCAGGACACAGGTCCCGGGGTACTGACTGAAGATGTGACAGTCTCGTCGATTCTGGCCACATCTAGTCAGGGGTTTCAGGCAGCGTTAGAAGCTGACGACAGCCTGAAAGCTCTTAAGGAGCAGGCGGCACAGCCTCCCTCGGACTCGGACCCGGAGCGAGTGGTCTGGGACCAAGGACGGCTGTACCGGGCCACGGTCCAGCAGGGTTCACCGGAGGCGTGGCCCAGGGACCGACAGTTGGTGGTACCCTATCCGTTCCGGACGGAGTTGTTGCGGATCGCACATGAGATTCCGATGGCCGGACACCTAGGGATCGCTAAGACCAAGGCCAGGTTAAACCAGCATTTCTACTGGCCAAAAATGGGGGCCGATGTGGCTGCCTACTGCCGTTCGTGTGAAACCTGTCAGAGAGTGGGGAAGGCGGGGCCACGCCCCAAAGCCCCACTGGTATCTCTGCCAATCATCGATGAGCCTTTCAGGAGGGTGGCTGTGGATCTGGTCGGCCCGCTGGCCATCCCCAGCAGCTCCGGGAAACGCTTCATACTGACGGTAGTGGACTATGCCACCCGGTACCCAGAAGCAGTGGCCTTGTCGTCCATTCGGGCTGACAAGGTGGCCACCGCATTGCTGGAGATTTTCTCCCGAGTGGGTTTTCCCCAGGAAATGCTCACTGACCGGGGGACCCAATTCATGTCCCAGCTGATGGAGGCCCTCTGTAAGCAAGTCCAGGTGCGACATCTGGTGGCCAGCCCGTACCATCCACAGACTAATGGCCTGTGCGAGCGGTTCAATGGCACCTTAAAGCAGATGCTTAAGATGTTGGTCGACTCCCATGGGCGTGACTGGGAGCGGTATCTCCCACACCTGTTATTTGCTTACCGGGAGGTTCCACAGGCCTCAACAGGATTCTCACCGTTTGAGCTCCTGTACGGGCGACGTGTGCGGGGCCCCCTGGCTCTGGTGAAAGAGGCTTGGGAAGGGGATTTGGCCACCCCTGGAGTGTCGGTTATCGAGTATGTCATGCGCTTCCGGGACAAAATGCAGGCCTTGACGCAACTGGTACACGACAATATGGCTCAAGCCCAGGCCGATCAGAAGCGTTGGTACGACCAAACGCTTGTGAGAGGACCTACCAAGTGGGTCAAAAGGTGTGGGTACTGGTCCCCGTACCACAGGACAAGCTTCAGGCAGCCTGGGAAGGCCCATACCTCGTGTACCAGCAGCTCAACCCTGTAACGTACCTGGTCACCCGGGACCCTGCCCGTGGAAGGCGGAAGCCCTTCCATGTGAACATGATGAAGGCACATCATGAGCGGGAGGCATGTGCGCTCCCCGTGTGCAACCTGCCCGAGGAGGGAGAAGCGGAAACCCTCTTGGATATGCTAGCCCAGGTTAGGGCAGGCGGATCCATTGAGGATGTGGAGGTTGGCCACCAGCTCTTGGAAGACCAACGGTCCCAGCTGTGGGCCACCCTCCTCCCCTTCCGGGGGTTGTTTACCAACCAGCCCGGAAGGACTGACTTGGCTGTCCATCACGTGGACACTGGGGATCATCCCCCGATCCGGCGTTCAGCATATCGGGTCTCCCTGGAGGTGCAGCAACACATGCGCCAGGAGATTGACGAGATGCTGAAGCTGGGGGTGATCCAGGCATCCAACAGCGCTTGGGCCTCGCCTGTAGTCCTCGTCCCTAAGAAGGACCGAACCACTCGGTTCTGCGTGGACTACAGGGGGCTCAATGCTGTCACGGTCGCCGATGCGTACCCAATGCCACGCATCGATGACCTGCTCGATCAGTTGGCCGGGGCTCAGTACCTGACCATCATGGACCTGAGCCGGGGATATTGGCAGATCCCCCTGACTCGCAAGGCCAGGGAACGCTCTGCCTTTATTACCCCATTTGGACTGTACGAGTCCACGGTGATGCCATTCGGGATGAGGAATGCCCCTGCCACTTTCCAGCGGATGGTCAACACCCTGCTCAAGGGACTTGAAGGGTACGCGGCCGCGTACCTGGATGACATTGCCGTCTTCAGTCCCACCTGGGAGGACCACCTAGAGCATCTAGCACAGGTGCTCAGGCGGATCCACCGGGCAGGTTTGACCATCAAGCCGGGAAAGTGTCAGCTGGCCATGAGCGAGGTCCAGTACCTCGGTCACCGGGTAGGTGGGAGAACACTGAAGCCCGAGCCTGAGAAAGTGGAAGCCATCGCATCCTGGCCCACCCCCAGGACCAAGAAGCAGGTGATGTCCTTCTTGGGGACCGCTGGGTACTAGAGGAGGTTTGTTCCATGCTATAGTAGCCTGGCAAAGCCCTTGACGGACCTCACCAAGAAGAAGCTGCCCTCTGCAGTCGATTGGACAATGGACTGCGAGACAGCCTTCCGGGCCCTAAAGGACGCCCTGTCCAGCCCGCCCGTGCTACAGGCAGCCGACTTCACGCGGCCGTTTGTAGTACAGACCGACGCCAGTGACTTCGGCCTCGGTGCGGTGCTCAGCCAGGTGGACTCTGCGAGCCAAGAGCACCCAGTCTTGTACCTGAGCAGGAAGCTGTTACCAAGGGAAGTTGCCTATTCCACGATGGAGAAGGAGTGCCTGGCCATAGTGTGGGCCCTGCAGCGTCTGCAACCCTATCTATACGGGCGCCACTTCATCGTGGAGACGGACCACAATCCCCTCAGCTGGTTGCACACCGTCTCTGGGACGAATGGGCGATTGTTGCGATGGAGCCTTGCGCTCCAGCAATACAACTTCACCATTCGCCACAAAAGGGGCCGTGACCACGGTAACGCAGACGGGCTGTCCCGACAAGGAGAGGTCGCGGACGGGCGCACGGGGGAACACCGGAGTGTGCTGCCCCCTAGCGCCCTCAAAAGGGGGGAGGTGTGAGGTAAATCCGGAGATGACGATAAATCATGATATTCAAGTATGTCAGGAAGCCCTCTCCTGGTGTCACCCCCCCCTTTCCTTCACACAACTGGTTTAGCAACAAATCCCATGGCCATCTCCTGTGGTATGGAGATGAGGTGGTGTGGGAACAATGGACACAGGATGACTCCCTGCCGTCACCCTGTAACAAGAGTTGTATCTCATTAGCAAGGCTATGGAACTAGCTAGACAGAACGACTCCAGTAAAAAATGGTTCATATCTCGCAAGCCATATTTCCGATAAATATGGCAACCATAAAAATGGTGTCTCCGCATGTGGACGATGCCGGCACACCCTTTTTATGGGAGCAGGACATTGGGAAATGCCCCAGGCGTGATATCAGCCAATGGGGAACTGGCAGACAGGTCATGAGTCCCCTCGTTCTGTAGCTAAATTCATAACTGTCACAATGAGAGCATTGGCGTCCGCCTACGACGCTCCCAGGCAAAGTTATGGCCCATATTCCATGTTGGGATATTGTCCATAACTCAAGCCAGGGGTGGAGCAGTGCTCCCTGTGAGGTCACGAAGGTAGGAGGGGACCTGGATCTGCCCAGGTTGATAACCCTACTTCGGCCATTTTCCAGGGTTCTTCTGCTCGGGGGCCTGGTTGGGAAAGACCTGTGAGGGAGTTCCTGGAAACCTGGTCTACAGCGCCCCCCTGTGGCCAGACGCAACAAGGTAACTGCTGGAACTGTGTATGCCTGTTTGTAACCCATGCTTTGACTGTAACTGTACTCTGACATATGTATATTCTGTAGATTCCCTATTGTATATATTGTAGTTTCTAGTGTGCTTTAGGCTGATTAAATTATATAATTAATCTTGGGCTGTTCTGTTATCTCGATCTTGAATCCCACGTCTGTGTGTTCGGCTAATAGTTACCGTAAATCGGTTGGTGGCAGCGAATTGTGCCAAGGATTATTGTGGGGAGGCCAGTGAGATTCGGGGAGATTTTATATATTCCGCCCGCGGAGGTCGGGGGAATATATACCTTACTCTCACCGGGGACCCTTCAATAATCGGCATAAGTAGTATAGCGGCCTCCTTGCTTATTGTCGGGCAATTCCATAATTGGCCTGACTATAAGAGGGGCGCTAGAGAGCGCGTCACGTGCTCTGTCTGTCGGTCGGGAGGTATAAAGGAGGGGTGACCCCACTTGTTACCCCCCGATTGTGACGTACTGGTAGCCAGCGCGGGGGATTTCTGAGTGACCCCCCCGGTGGTTTGTGACAGACCCCTCCACAAAAAAAAAAACGTCATCAATAAAACGGACCCATAGATCAATCATATTGGTAAATGATGACATAGACTCTTCAAACACAATGGTGTCTTCCCACCAGCCCAGGAACAAGTTGGCGTAACAGGGAGCACATGGGCTCCCCATAGCCGTGCCCCTGAGCTGGTGGTAAGTGGAGCCATCAAACAGAAAAAAGTTGTTATGTAAAACAAATTCCAGCAAGGAAATAACCAGCCTATTATGGGCCTCAAATTGTTTGCCCCTCGTGGCCAGAAAAAATTTGACGGCCTCAACACCCCGATCATGTGGGATGGACGAATAAAGTGTTTCCACATCAATGCGCGCCAAAAACGCGTTGGGACCAACCGTAATGTCCTCAATCCTACTGATGAAGTCTAGACTGTCACGAATGTAAGAAGGTAAAGATGTTACAAATGGGTTAAGAATCTTATCTAAGTACACTCCCACGTTTTGTGCAATATTACCAACACCAGATACAATCGGTCTCCCCCTAAGGGGGTTAACCCCCTTATGGATCTTAGGGAGGGTATAGAAGGTAGACATCAAGGGGTGGTCCGGCAACATAAACGTAGATTCCTCCTTACTGATTAACCCCTCGATCTCAGCCCTATTCAGTAGGTCCCTAAGACAGTTTCTCGCAGTTATGACAGGATTACCAGAGATTTTACAGTAAGTGTTAGCATCCTTCAGGATGTTCAAACAAACATCACGATAATCGATTGCATTCATGACCACTATATTTCCCCCCTTATCAGAGGGCTTTATAGTGATAGTGGCATCCTTTTCCAAGTCACACAGTGCTCGCATTTCAGTCCTAGATAAATTGTTCCTTTCCTCCTGTAGAGAGGTTGTACCCATCATGCTCAATTGGGTTTTGGTCAGGGCAAGAACCTCTTTGGTCACCTGACTGAGGAAGATATCTATAGCCGAAACATCAGTAAGATTAGGTGGCATTTTGGTGCTGGGATTTTTTAGAGTGGTGAAGGGACCTTTACCAGTAATGGATGTAGTGGGTTCATCCAATCCTGCCAACAGCCTGACATCATCCAGCATATCCATCGGTATATTCAGACCCATGCAGATTTTATTGTCTTTTTCCTAAAAAACTTCTTCCAACGCAGTTTGCGAACAAACAAATTGAGGTCTTTAATAAAGTCGAATGTCGAAAAATCACTAGTAGGGACAAACGACAACCCCTTACTCAGGACCGCCATTTCAATATGATTTAAGGATCTATCAGATAGGTTGATAACCTGGGTGCCTAATCTTTATTCCCCTTGCGACTTCTGAGAAAGTAATTGCGGTCTAAAAAAGAGGAAGAAGAGTTGTTGGAATTATTCGTCTGAGCTGATGGATATGCTGGATGTTCAGTCCTCTGGGGTCCCCTACGATAGCGTCTACCCCTATACTGTGGACGAAAAGGAGGGCCCCTCCCCTCTGTGTCCGAGCCCTCAGCCTCAGTGGAGGACAAGTCTGATTCCCGCTCCCTAGGTGCCGGACCCTCACTTGGAAAAATCTGATAAACCTTATTATCCTTGAAGTCTTGGAGATCACGTTTAAACTGCTTATGTTTTCTCTCTTTTAAATGAAACTGAAATTTCTCAATAGAATTTTTCAGGGTGTTTTCCTTCACAGAAAAATCAGTCTCGTTTTGATAAGTTTTTGTGACCTCAAAACCTTGTTGGCCTGTGCTGATCCCTGCCACTGCAGGTTGATCTCTCCCATTTTTTTCCTCCGTCTCCCCTGAGGAACTCTCATTACTGAGAGGGAAACGCGTCAGGAGGAATTGTTTGTTTTTTGGTTGTGGGGCAGACATTCTACTTGGGTGCTGCCCTTGTCAGGGCGGAAGTTCATTCACGGGGCACAACAGGGTTTGTAGTATACCTGTCTACCTGATCCTTCCGGCCTGTGACCTCTCACCTTGGGACCGATGTGCAGTCCAGTCCATGGATGAAGCTTGGGTGAGATCAAGCCTATGCGCTGCCATGTGGCATTTTGCTGTTGTTTGCACAATTCATGCACAAGCACCTTATTATTATTGTTATTACTGATTTTATCTATGTACTAGTAAAAGCTAAGTTTTAGTCCCTTCTGTATTTCTAATAATTGCACCAACAGTTGTTGCCATCCCACCGAGCTGCTTGACTATTGCCCTACAGCCCATCCCAGCCTTGTGAAGGTATATAATTTTATCCCTGGTGTCTTAGACAGCTCTTCAGTCTTGGCCATAATGAAGAGATCGGAGTGTGATTGATTTAGTGTGTTGTATAGGTATGTCAAAGTGTTAATGAATCAGGCCCTTAGTGCCTAAAAGTACATGGGATGCAACTCCAGTAGTAATATTAATGGCATAAAAGATGTGATAATTTTCTGCCAAATATACAGGGTGGGTCATTTATATGGATAACACCTAAATAAAATGGGAATGGTTGGTGATATCAACTTCCTGTTTGTGGCTCATTAGTATATAGGAGGTGGGAAACTTTTCAAGATGGATGGTGACCATGGTGGTGCACCATCACATTATGGGTCTCAGGTCAGAGCATTCCTACATGAACAGTGTCCTGGAAAGTGGATTGGTCATCGTGGGCCATTTGAATGGCCAGCAAGGTCTCCCGATCTGGCCCTCTTACACTTTTATCTTTGGGATCATCTGAAGGCAATTGTCTATGCTGTGAAGATAAAAGATGTGCAGCATCTGAAACAACAGATACTGGAAATCTGTGCTAGCAATTCTTCTGCGGTGTTGCTATCAGTGTGTCAAGAGTGTGAGAAGAGGGTTACATTGACAATCCAACACAATGGGCAGCACTTTTAACACATTTTATACATTTTATAAGTGATCATAAAATTGTAAATAACTAATAATAAATAAAGGTTTGATAAAACCAACCACACCATTGTTTTTCTTGTGAAATTCTCAATAAGTTTGTTGTGTTACATGAGCCTCTTCCCATTTGAAAAAATAAAGTTGGATCCAAATATTCAAAATGTCTGCCATTGTCACCACCCATATTGAAAAGTTTTCCCCCCTCTCATATACTAATGAGCCACAAACAGTAAATTGATATCACCAACCATTCCCATTTTATTTAGGTGTATCCATATAAATGGCCCACCCTGTACTTTAACATTTGTTATTTTAACGTTTCTTGTGTATTGCTTGCATTTGCTATAATAAAAGGACATTATAATGCTAGAAGTGATATATTAACTCAAGGGACTTTATCTTGTTCTATTCGTCTTGTGCAGTGGAATTTTTTCCTGAAGCCCTACAGTTTTAGCCTTTAAAAAAAATAGTCCCGAAGGTCATTTTAATCAGGAATCACCAGTTGGTTTGGAATTTTCAAGTTCAAGGGAGCAAAAGGTCAATGAGGTATTGTAAGGTCAGTATTGAAAAAGTGTTGGGTCATCATTGTGCTCATAAACTTAAAATTGGGCAGCCATGGCTAATCCGTGGTGGACATTCAAGGTGTCAGAAATGAACAATTTGCTTAGATTAGAAGCAGATTGTGCTAGTTTGACACTGGTCTCCATTTTTAAACAGTATATATAATTACAATCTTTTTAGCTAATTGAGGAGATTTGATTAATAGCATTAGACAAGTCTTCATACGTACCAATGGATATATTTGTACTCGATGATACAGTCCCTCTTCTAGTTTATTTCTCATCTAAATTTGCAGCATGAGCTTACATAAAGTGATGTATCATTATATAAAAAGTCTTTTCTCTCAACCTGTTATATGTACGTGACATAGAGACATATTGAACTAAGAACCTTACATTGAGCTCCTCTGTGTGTGCCTTAGCTTTGTATTCATTTATCACAGCAAGTTCCCTCTCGCCCGTAGAATCCAACTCCTCTATGTGTCTGGCAGTCTCCCTCCTAGCGCCTTAATCTCAGGTGTGACAGTGAGTGGAAAGATCAGCAGTTAAAATTACTGCACGGTGGGAGAAAGTGACAGCTCTATCCTCCCCTGCCAGGTCCTGTGAAGTAAATGACAACTAGTGCTTCCAATCTGTATAAAAGAGTTCATATGAGCTGCTGTCAGACTCGGCAACACGCTGGGAAGGGCACGGCGCGCGCTCTCTCCCTCTGTCACTTCCTCGCACTACCGATATAAAACTTATGTTAAGCAGTTGACCTGGAGTTGTGACATTGCTTTTACATGTTTTCCAGGTTGTGAATTCGGTAGCTTCACTTGTATATGATGCGGATAACATCGGGATGGCGCAGCACTTAATACGCTCCTAAAAAGTAAAGAGAACAAAATAGAAGCTCAGTGCATTTAAATAAGTAAAATGCTTCTCCTTGCCTCCAAGACGTTACTGTCTGTTTGACGTATGTTTTAATTTTGGATTACTGCTGCCTGAAAATAGCTGTCATTGCCTCCAGAAGACAAACTAGAGGGGAGGAGTTTATTACGGTTTGAGAAAACTTAGATTTGTAAATATATATAGTTTTATTATTTTGTATTATTGGCATGCATGTGTTTTTTTTTTACAGAATTACCGTTTTTAATATTCGCTAAGAGAAATACAAATACCTCTCTAATGGCAGTAATCTTTCCAGTAGACAAGGCTAGTCAAATTGCCTCTACGCAAGGTTTTCTTGGCTAAAATGTTTGAAAATAATTTTATTCTCATCAGTTTCCAAGCTCATTTTACATTCTTTGGTTGTTGCAGGTTCAGATACTCTTATATACCCCAAAGGTGTTGAAGAAGACAACCCAATTTGGAGATGACTTTGGAAAAAACAGGGATTATTTCTCACAAATAACCCGCACCACCTTATTAATTATATATCCTGTGTATGTAGTAATAGCAATCAAGTTTAGAATAAAATTAACCTTTAATTAGTAATGTGTGGTCCATTGGACCCCAAGTGAGTTTGTTTTTTTCATATTTATTTGTCAAGTATGGAAAGTAGATAACCGTCAATTTTGGTAGCTTCCTAGCTCAGGCACCTCTCTGTCCTCTGTGCACTGCGAGATGCGGAATCAATTGTACATGCCACAGCTAGATGTTTGGGATCCCATGGACTGGTATTTTGGTGCAACTAACTGAAGGATAAAAAGGGGGTTTACACATTTTATATAGATTGTGAGTGGCCTACAGAGTCATTTAGTAGGTCCAGGGATCTTCAGTCTGACAATAAAGCCTTGTAAACAGTAAGATAAAAAATATTAATTGTGATATCAAAGCAATTCAACTAATTATATCAATTATTATTGATTACCATGAATTTTTTTTCTGTAGACTTTCCAAAGAATATAGATAAACTCATAATCCATTTACACCAGCCAATCTTCAGCACTAAACATGCACCAATCAGTCAATTGTGTACAGATCGGTGGTTGGTTAATTGCTTGGTTTTACAGGCAGAAACTAACAGAGTTAAATAGATGGGTAGAGTGCTCAAAAAGGGACTAACATGTAAACTCAACCCTATTTTAAAATGTGCAATTTTTATTAATATTCATTAAAATGTACCCACAAACAGACACACAAACATATAAATGAGAATGGATCACGATATACTTGTAAATAACCAAGGAGTTTTATATACACACTCTCTTTAGGAAAGTGAAGGGAAACTAATATAGCCCTATAAGGGTAGTGTATCCCTACCTAACAACGGAGGGTATGACACCATAAGTTACCGGGCGCCCCCGTTCCACGTCGGCTCTCCCTCTACCTGACCCTGATATAGGGATGGGATGGAAAGCCCTATAGTGGTGCTAGCACAGTACAATATATATGAGTTCCCAAATGGTAATACTCTTCCCTGTATTGTTTTCCTTAGATCAAGAAGGTATCAATTTACTGATCTACAACCAGGAATTCCTATTCATGATACTAGCACTGTACAAGACGTATAGACTTCTATTCCTAATAAATTATCGTTATGCAAGGTAGTGATCCATAAGAGTTATTTACAACCACATATGTTACAGGGTGGTATACCCCACAAGTATATTACAGTCACCTAGAGTCATATCACAAGGGGCTCAGATAATCTCCCCATTATACCCCAGGAGCTGAAAGAAAAATGGGATACAGACATCAGCACAATGAGGGGGATAGGGTTTTCCAGCTTATGCAACCCACTGAGATCCCAAATGCCAGCCATTGAGAGCACAGCTCCACTACATATAGGGAGCGGGACCCTGACAGTTTCAGGTCAAGGGGTTACAAGAACAACTAAATTTGTGTATATGGAGGCAGGCTCTGGACCATTAAAGTGATACCGGTTGGAGCAGACACCCGGACGGGCTCCCCAAAGTGGCAGTGGTACCCAGAGACTTTGGTTTACTACAGTGTGTGAGTCTGCTTCATTAGCTGCATCTAACATCACAACAACCTGAGTGAGTACACTGCCCCTCTCCCTGCATTCTGGCTGGCCATCAAGCCTGAACAACACCATCCACCAACCCTGCAGAGTCCCGGGGCCTCCCTACCTGCGGAGGGAACTGTCACCTAGCTGCCCCAACGTCATCCGCCCTGGTACAACCCTCGGCAGCGGCGGTACTCCCTTCTTACTGCAACCTGCAGGTGGCGTCACAAACTAATACCCTGTAAATATTCCCCCATTTTCAATCAAGTGGCCGTTGAGCCCCGGGTCCGGGGACCCTCGAGCCACAGCAATCCTGGATCCGAGCAGCTCGTCTGCTTAGGGGCGGTACACGTGTTTACACAGGACAATGCACCCGATGGGTGATCAGCCACATGCTTACGAGGTTATCGTGAATGAGCATACTTTGAATCACAAGATCACTGTAAGATTACAGCGTAAGTGGACCTTGATACCTACAGGAGGGCCAGCGCTTATATACACAATCTCCACCATATGAATGGGATGCCACATGGTCACAGCGGTCACTGAGCTCTGTATTCAGGAAAGGAATTGATGAGAAAGACTATTTCAATGGCACTGCTACTATGTTTACTTATAGTTAAGGGAATAAACACATCATGTAAAGTTATTTATTTTAACTTATGTAGACAGAATATTTGATCTTCATTATAGAAGTAAATAAGCATAACAGTGATGGAATAAAAAAAAATTCATTGTACTTTATTAAATAAAAAGAGAAGATTGCCGATGTATCTAAAGCGTTGTGGAATTAATGGCACTATACACAGTAAGTGAAGAAATAATATTAATATTATAATTATTAATATATTTGTTATTCCCTTTCATTGAGTCCACTTTTACTTTTATCACTACCCAAAAGTCCTAAAAATTAACTCATGTGCAAATTAACATTATTACAGAGGACTTTGGATAAACCTGCTTTAAAGAAACCACTTTCATTTAAAAAGAATGATACACTTGTTTAATTTTATGTTTTACCTTCCCTCAACAATAAACCGATGCATAAAAGAGCAACACTGCAAAAATCCCTATGTGAACCTGATCTAATTGATTCTCTTTCTGGAAATTATCATTTTAATGATCATTTGGTTTTACAAGTAGGCACTGAAAATCTGAAAAGACTAGATTAGGAGTCTGCTGCCCCCAGACCGGCGGGCTGCATTGTGGTCTTGGTGACAGCTTTAAATGCACCTGCCCGGTAGCAAATTGTCTTCATTCAAATGGTGACAACTCTGGCATATTGCATGTGATGAACGCAGCCGAAAATTCTGTTATTGTTTTTCCTCAGTCATTCACAACTACAAAATGGTGTCAAGAAGATCTTACATTCTCAGGCCTGGGACGTCTCAGTACAGCAAATGTCCTCTGTGTTTTCAGCATTAAGCCGTGCTGTCAGCTCATCGTTCACATTGTTGAAAGCACTGAAATGCTTTGCTCCCGAGTTTTCTAATGCAATGTAATGCCACTGTTTAACAACACCATGTTGGCATTTGTCACTTCTCCTCTTTGGAAAACATTTTATTTTTGTACCGTGAAAAGGAATCTGCTGTATACTCAACAATGCCATCATCATTCGTTATATAATACATATCATTGTGTCATTTCTTTTGTATGTCAATAGTATAATTATATTATGACTAGCCTAATATGGCCACCAAACAAAAGCCGGGTGGACAGAGGGGTAAAGTCTACCATGTGTTGTCGCTATCACTGTTTTGTGAAGGGTCTACATTGATTAAGACATTACATGGAGCACAATTTTAAAAACTAAAAAACAGCTTCATCATTTCAGTAGAAGATACACACTTTAGATCTACTGTGAACTGGTGCGACAGTAAATTAATTCGTTTTGTTACTTTGCTAAGAGCAGTGCTATCATTTTGTTTTAGCTGAGTGAATGTATTGTATTTAAGGTATTGCTTCTCTATCTCCATTTTTAGGTTTCTGCAACTATTAAGCAATTCTGTATTTTCATTAATCAGGAAGGTGACAGCCACCTAGAATAGGAAATGTATTCTCTACAAACATCTCTCATTGCCTGTCCTATTTCATTCCCTATAGTGGACAAAACGGTAGAAACTGAAGTGACTCAATAGTTTATGTCTGTATAGTGAATGGACGATGGAGATGATGAGAACATTTACTTGTTTCGCATGTACTTCTTTGTTGTTGCCTTTCAAAAATACGGGAATTTGTGCCTCAATACAAACAATAATAAACATAATAATCACTACCAGGGGTGGACACTGACCGCTTTGGACTCCTATGCAAGAAATATGTATGGAACCCCCTGCTTTTATACAACTATGGGTGGCTTTACACGCTGCGACATCGCTAGCCGATGCTAGCGATGGCGAGCGTGATAGCACCCGCCCCTATCGTTATGCTGATATGTGAAGATCGCTGCCGTAGCGAACATTATCTCTATGGCAGCGTCACACGTACTTACATGCTCTGCGATGTCGCTGTGACCGGCGAACCGCCTCCTTTCTAAGGGGGCGGTTCGCTCGGCGTCAGAGCGACGTCACTAAGCGGCCGCCCAATCAAAGCGAAGGGGCGGAGATGAGCGGGAAGAACATCCTGCGCACCTTCTTCCTTCCTCATTGCTGGCATGTGGCAGGTAAGGAGAGGTTCCTCGTTCCTGCGGCGTCACACATAGCGATGTGTGCTACCGCAGGGACGAGGATCAACTTAGCCCAAGCGACAGCAGCGATAATTGGGAGAGGACCCCCATGTCAACGAAGAGCGATTTTGGACATTTTGCAACGTTCCAAAATCGCTCCTACGAGTCACACACAATGAGATTGCTACAGCGGCTGGATGTGCGTCATAAAATCCTTGACCCCAACGTAGCGTGCGTAGCGTGTAAAGCCCGCTTTATCTACAGGTTATAGATACTGTTTGTGTGTGTGTTTGTGTGTGTGTATATACTGTATATATTACGTAGTCTGTCTTATTAAGTATATTACCACCCCCTTATTACATAGTGCCCTCTCTTGTTATGTGCAGCATCATACTTTACGTATCAGATCCTTGTTATTTTTGTTATTTATACCACCCTGTCTTTATTTCGTAGCATCCTTTCTTGTTGGATACAAAATAAAATGACTGCTGATGGAATATGGTAAAGCTTCTTTTCTAATGAAGGAGCTTATGGACTGGTCTTCTGCTCAGATGCTGCTCTATTTGCAGTAATTTTATGTGTAACAAGAGAGCACTATGTAATAAATAGGGTGCTATGAATAACAAAAATAATGAGAATACACTATGTAAAAGACGGTGCTATATGTAAAACTTGATACTATGTACTAATGGGATGGTGCTGTACATAACAGGGGATGCTATATCATAAGGGCCTGCATTATGCATAACTAAAGAGGACTTTACGTAATAAGGGACATTGTTATACATAACATGTTGTAATATTTTGTAATATTGGGATTGTGCTCTACCTAAGAGAGGATGCTTTATAAGGGACGGCACAATACGTAATTAAATAGAATGTTACTTAATAAGGGATGGTGTTATATGTAATAAAAGAGGAAACTATGTAATTAAGGACATTGCTATATATAACTAGAAAGTACACTATATACCAAGGGACTGTGCAATACATAAGGCCAGAGTCACATTTGCAAGAGACTCGCGCAAGTCTTGCATCGCATCACCCGGCACGGCCACACACTCTTGAAAGGTATTGTATTTCTATGCAGCTGAGATGCTATTGTTAGAGTGTGCCGGGTGATGCGATGCAAGACTTGCTCGAGTTTCTCACAAGTGTGACTCCGGCCTAATAGGGCTACATTTCTGTTTCCATGTGAAGTGTCAGTGTGCTGCCCGATTTTTACTGCCCGTACTACTGATGTTTCTTCTGATTAGAATTGTTCTTGTTGTTTCTTCTCCGTCTGGTTAGTCTTTCATGTCAAAATCTCCCAGACATGAGTTTTCTGATCCCTGAAAATAAAATGGTCATATATATTGTATAAATACGTTTGTGTCCTGAATAAAAAATCCCACACACTGTGCCCCGGACTAAAAATATGTACCCCCACCATTAATATACTATTAAACACACACCATTCAAAATATAAACGGATAAACGAGCATTGGGCCTCCCATTAATTATACTTTTTGCCGCCCTATAAATATAAAAAAATCAGCTTCTTTGACTCTTTCCCTTAACTCATTTGAAAGCTATGTTCACACGTTATGTTTTTGTTGAATTTTTTTTCCCCTTGAATTAGTTGCAGAAAATATGCAGCATCTTAGGCTATGTGCCCACGCTGCGGAAAATGTGCGGATTTTGCCGCGGATTTCTCGCGGAAAAGCCGCGGATTTCCCGAAAATCTGCAGCAGCGGCACTTCCCAGCCATTTCTATGGCATTTTGGAAATGCTGTGCCCATGCTGCGGATTTTTTCGCGGCGGATTTCGTGCGGATTTTGATCCGGAAAAATCTGCAACATGTCAATTATTGTTGCGCATTTTGATCCGGATTTTGGCTTTAAAATCGGGGGGAAAAAAAAAAATCCGCATCAAAGCCGCGGCAATTCCGCGGTAAATCCGCAGCAAATCCGCACCTTTGAAAACGTGCGGATTTTGCGGGAAAGCCGCGGATTTTGATGCAGAAAAATCCGCAGCAACATTCTCCCGTGGACACATAGCCTTATAGTATAAGCAATGTGATATTTCTGAAATCTCATGCACACATTGCTTATGTTTTCATGCAGATATACAGCAGATTTAAGTCTGCAGCATGTCAAGTCTTTAAGGCCATGTGCCCACGGGAAAAAATACCTGCAGGTTTTGCTGCAGAAAACCCGCGGATTTTCTAGATTTTACAGATAAATCCGAAGGTTTAAGTAAGTACAGACACTCCTCATGGTATCCTATGGGATTTGGGGAGGGCTGTATCAATGCTGAGGTATTTGCGTCTGAGGAAAATACTCCGAACATAAGTGCATGCCAATTATTCATGCGGAATTATCTACGGAAATTCCTGCCTTTCCACTATAGAGATACAGGGTGGGAAATCTGAAATCTGTAATAATGGATAGCTGCGGATTCTGGGGAGCTGCTGCGTGAACCTGCGGAAATACCTGCAGAAAATTCCGCAGGTACGTTCTCCCGTGGGCACAAGAGTTTTTGCAATGTATTTTACCCATATTAAAGCAAAAACACATTTTCTTGCAAACACATCAGAATTTACTGCTGATTTTTTTTCCTGTAAACCCTGAATGTAGGCATGTAGCCTTAGTCCCTGTCCTGTGTCCCCTTCTCCCAACACACATTCATTATAAGTCCCTGATAGCATCATTATGAATTAGGAGGAGGGAGAAAACATTATCACAGTCTATAAAGACACATGTGTTCACACCATTTATAATGATGTCCCCCATACTGCCCCCTTTCTGGCATAATGTCCCCTACCCTGGGCTTTTTGTAGTAATCATGTTTCCCAAACTGGACTCCTTCCTAGGATAATAACTCCCAACCTGGACTCCATCTTATAATACTGTTTGCCATTCTGAGCTTATTCTTGATATAATGTCCCTCATCTCAAGCCTCTTCCTGGTATAATGTCCCCCATTAAGGGTCCTTTCCAGTAATAATATGCCACAAACCGAGCGCCTTTCTGACATTTATCAACCTTGGCTCCTTCTTGGTTTAATGTGCCCCTTCCTGGTTTAATGTTTTCCATCCTGGTCCCCTTCCTGGTATAATGTGCTCCAACCTGGTCCTCTTCATGGGGTAATGTCCCCTATTTTGGGTCCCTTCATGGAATAATATGCCCCATTCTGGTTCCCTTCCTTCAATAATATCTCCCAAGCTTAGTTCCTTCTTGGTATAATGTGTCCCATCCTCTTCCTCTTCCAGGTATAATGTGCCACATCCTGATCCCATTCCTGGTATAATGTCCCACATTTTTGGCCCCTACAGGATATAATGTGCCCTCCTGATTCCCTTCATGGTATAATGTGCCCCACCATGGACCCATTCCTAGATAATTGCACCCACTCTGGGCCCTTACCAGTAATAGTGCCCATCCTTATCCCCTTTCTGGGATAATGTGCTCCATTCTGGTTCCCTTTCTGGAATAATGTGCCCCAACATTGTTTCCTTCCTTGTATAATGTGCCCCATCCTGAACCCCTTCCTGGTACACTGTGCCCGTTCATGGTATAATGCACTCCATCCTAATATAATGTTCCCTGTTTTTGTCCAACACATTAAAAAAACTGTGGCTCCCATGCCAATTGGCATCCTCTTCTAGGGCTGGTTCAAGAGATGGCAGCTACACATTCAGCTTAAATTGTTGGCAGGCCTCGCTACGTGTTTGGGCCACGATGCTGCTGCACCGGCTGCACCAGCAGTATGTCCTCTCCTGATTACGTTACTACCAGGAGAGTTGACTTCATGGACAAAGACTGGACTGTAGTGTTACAGCATAAGACATTTTTATAATTTGAACCATTTTAATAAAAAATCAATGATCACACATGGACATGACCTGGAGTTTGACATATAAACATCTTCTAACAGCTTTTTACCTATTTAGACAATCCATTAATTGAGGAACACGTCTTCACAGGAACACTCGATCACAACTATTAGGCTGTGTGCATACATTGCGTTTTTGCCATGTTTTTGCTTGCAGTTTTTCAGAAATCTGTGAGGAAATCCACATGCCAGCAAAGTCTATTAGAATCCTGAAGTGTTGTGCACATGTTCATTTTTTCCTTGCGGATTTGGTTGCAGAAAAAAATCTGCAGAATGTCAATTCTTTCCATGTTTTTGGCTACGTTTTCACCACTTAAAGCAGTGAGAAAAAGCATAAAAAAACATTACCATCGTGGCAGAAAATGCAGCAACACATTCTTTTTTGCAGCAACGTTTTTCCTGCCAGAAAGTGCAGATTTGGCTGCAGAATGTCTGCAACATGTGCACACATTTAATGATTATTCTGTGCACATTGAACACTCCTCAGCCTGTGTAAACAGGCCAGTTAGTGACTGTCTATTGATTCGGCGGTCATTTAATAACATGGATCATCCGAGTAAACCCAGCAATAGAGTCTCAGTAGAGTAACTACAGACTCTCCTAGGCAGCAGATAAAGGAATATGACACTTAGAATATTTCTGAACTTCAGTCATCTCATTCTAGTGATCAGTATAAATAATAAGTGAAAATGAACAAATATATTCATGTTGAATTGAATTCTACTTGAATATTACAAAAATCTGTATTTGCCCAAATGCTGGCCACCATTTTTCCTAGCTCAAAACAGCCATGAAAACAATGGAAAAAAATCCTATACTCATGTTACTGGATACATCTGTGGCCCCTTTGCTCCCTGACATCATAGGTCCAGTCCTCGCCACATCTTCTGATCGCCACTGATCGTACTAAAATGCTCTCTTATACTAGGTTGAAACTTACGTCTTTGATGAGGCACAAGCACACTCATGGTCACAGTCATGATGTTGTGACTATTTAAAGGAAACCTGTCAGGTGCAATATGCACCCAGAACCTTCGAGCAGTATGCGGGTTGCATATTGCTAATCCCTGCCTAAGGGTACCTTCACACTTAGCGATGCAGCAGCGATCCGACCAGCGATCTGACCTGGTCAGGATCGCTGCTGCATCGCTACATGGTCGCTGGTGAGCTGTCAAACAGGCAGATCTCACCAGCAACCAGTGAACAGCCCCCAGCCAGCAGCGACGTGCAAGCGACGCTGCGCTTGCACGGAGCCGCCGTCTGGAAGCTGCGGAGACTGGTAACTAAGGTAAACATCGGGTATGGTTACCCGATGTTTACATTAGTTACCAGCGCACACCGCTTAGCTGTGTGTGCAGGGAGCAGGGAGCAGGGAGCCGTGCACACTGAGCACTGGCTCCTTGCTCTCCTAGCTACAGTACACATCGGGTTAATTAACCCGATGTTTAATGCAGCTACATGTGCAGAGAGCAGGGAGCCGCGCACACTGAGTGCTGGCTCCTTGCTCTCCTAGCTGCTGTAAACATCGGGTTAATTAACCCGATGTGTACAGCAGCTACATGTGCAGAGAGCCGGCAGCACAGGCAGCGTGAGAGCTGCAGAGGCTGGTAACTAAGGTAAATATCGGGTAACCACCTTGGTTACCCGATGTTTATCTTGTTTACAAGCTTACCTCAGCTTCCAGATGCCGGCTCCTGCTCCCTGCTCGCTTCATTCGTCGCTCTCTCGCTGTCACACACAGCGATCTGTGTGTCACAGCGGGAGAGCACCTTTGAAGAAAACGAACCAGGGCTGTGTGTAACGAGCAGCGATCTCGCAGCAGGGGCCAGATCGCTGCTCAGTGTCACACACAGCGAGATCGCTAATGAGGTCACTGCTGCGTCACAAAAAGCGTGACTCAGCAGCGATCTCGGCAGTGAGCTCGCTGTGTGTGAAGCACCCCTAACTCCCTGTATACACTATCATAGGTAAAGAGACCTTTAGAAAAAGTATTTCTAAGGATTGATTATATGCTAATGAGGCCCACTACTATCCCAAGGGCGTTACATCCCCTGACTATTCGCCCTCTTAGCATGTTAGTACGCCCACAGGAGTGTACCAACATGCTATTCAATGCAGCATCACCAGCAGTGATGCGCGTACCTGTGTTAGCTGTGACCACGCTTCTGAATGCTTGGCACTTCCAGTCATGTGCAGTATGAAGCCGGGTGTACACGTCCCGGCTTCATAGAGGTTTACTGCGCATGACTTGAAGTGCCTGGCATTCAGAACACTGGCACAGAGAACACAGGTACGTGAATCACTGCTGGTGATGCTGCATTGAATAGCATGTTAGTACACTCCTGTCGGTGCACTAATATACTAAGAGGGCTGACTAGTCAGGGGGCAAAACACCCTTACGACTAATCTCTAACCTCATTAGCATATGATAGAAGATCTTTAGAAATACGTTTTCTAAAGATCTGTTTATCTATGCTACTAGATACAGGGACAGTTAAGTAAGGATTAGAAATATGCACCTAGAACTGCTCGTGGTTCTGGGTGCATATTGCACCTGACAAGTTCCCTTTAAGCGCTTACAAAGATCCGCCCTGGTCTAGTATTGAAGGGGATTTCAGCACGAGCAGTGGCAATCAGATATGGCAAGGACTAGCCAGATGATAGGAGCATAGTGACCAGAGAAGTGAGCAGGGCGGTGAGTATAAGTATTTTTGTTGTTGTTACATATTACATTTATTATGGTTTATGATCTGGAGAGAACCCTGAGCATAATAATGGACATGAAATTCGTGAAGAATAACTTATCCTCAAATAGAATTTCCTGGGAAAATCTGCACAAATATGAAAATTCTCATTTTTCCTGATTTGCTTATCTCTATTTACCAGCACAAATTTCTACAGATAAAATCATTTCACACATTCAGTGATTCTGGAAAATGTTTAAAGGAATGGCTGCTTCTCATGCACATGCGGGTTTTCAGTTACACTGCTGTAGGTGTGCCCCTCCCCCGCACTCAGTGACCACATGCATGTTGTGAGACTGTGACCGGGGTAGTCCATGACGGCCGGTACGTCTCGCCCCGGTTGTGCTCCCTCCATGTATAGAAGGCAACTCCACTCCAGGGTTAATCCTGTTTCCCTACAGGCTGAAGTGAGGGTTAAAAGGAAACAGGAACATGGGCGTGGGCCCTAGTGTGTGAGGGAGTGAATACAACTCCCTGAGTATCTGCCGGAGAAACAAGTATATGCTGTATTGGATTTGTGGTTTGTGCAAATAAACCGTGTGCTGTGACCCTTGGTGCCTAGATCCCGTGTTTTCTGCTACGCAGCCGACCACGTTACCTCACAATGTATATAAAGCTTAATTACTGGAGAATGAAATGTTCGGTAATTCTCCATTAAACTTTGAAATTGATTGCCATTTGTTTAGGTGCAATGCATCAGTGTAATAGCTTAGTCACCTACACAGCAGTGTATAGAGCCTGCACAACTCTTAGTACATAGCTATATAGCCTCTGTGCACTGCTTCATAGATCTGTTGGACACCATGTGTATGGAGATATTTGATTCTATAGGTAATACTTCCATATTCCATACTTGCGGCCACGTAACCGTTCTTCGCTCTGAAATCGACAAATCCTCACAGCACACAGTGTGACTGCAGCCTTGTGGATTTAGACTGGACACTCTCTTTAAGCAGTATCCAAACAAGAACAAACTTTTCAATTTTTAGCACTCACTGATTAACAATTTCTAAAAATAATTACTTATAGTATGAGAAACATTCCCTCGTACATCCACTGTCAAAGGACTCTAATCAAGCCAAATAAGATCTCTTGCTTTGTAATGATGAGGGGCAAACACCCAGAAACACGTGTTTGCAAATGCAGTTTCTGTTTTGTCTTTTTAGCCTAAGCCATGTGGCAAGGCTCATTAAAGAGTCGATATTGGCTTTTAGGATTGCTACATCTGAAAGGTGGTGCTAGAGATCATGTCTTCTTCCTCTCTGAAGAGGCAATTTGCATTGATGACTAAAGTATCAGACCTTTTTGGCTATTCTGGGCGGTTTCACATTTTTAATTATTAATAAATAATTAAGTCAATAATGAATAATGTTTTTTATTGTACATTTGCTCATTTTCTCATTCACACAAGGCACTATGAAAATTTACTAATACATTTGTATCTGAACAATAATTACTTTCTGCATAGAGGCCCATGATTTTCAGGACTTCGCCCCAATATTTTGGTTTTCTGTGCCATGCTGCCATCTAGTGGTAAGTACAGGCATTTTTGAAGAAAAAAAAAAACCTTGTTAAAATGTACTTGGTTATGAAAACTATGAAGAATATCATTCACGAACTGAGGACTTAATTGATTATCCAATTCTAGTTTTGGTTTACAAATACTGATGTAATATACTGACCGAATACTCAATATGGGAACGTGGTCTTACAGCTATATTTAGTGACAAGAATAGATAGATAAATGTGTAACAAACTACATAACTTACTGGATGACCTTTTGGATCACCCTCAGAACCCTAGATTCCAGTAAGTGGATCTGAATTGTGTTTGGCGAGTAGCAGAAATAATAAATCAAGTCAAAACCTTATGGCAGATTTATCTTTTTCCCCTTAGAAGAGGTAACATTGGAAATACCAAGCAGTATCTGCACAGCTTCACTGCAGTTTTTTTCTTTTTATAAAGGATATTAAAGGGAATCTATCAGCAGTCTGTCAGAATCTGTCTATTTTTGCCACCTAATCTGAGAGCAGCATAATATAGAGACTGTGACTTTGATTCCAGTGATGTGTCACTTACTCGGCTGCTTAGTATATTTTTTTATAAAATCCATGTTTAATCAGCAGTAGATTATCATCAGAGGACTACTTGGCCTGCTGACAGGTAGTGCATCATATTCATGAACTCTGTATAACTGCTAGATCTGCAGCAGAGAAAACATTGAAATTATCAAAATGACAGCAAACAGATCAGTAAGTTACAGATCAATGGAATCAGGGTCTCTGGCCCTACATTATGTTGCTATCAGATAGGGGAGTAAAAACTTGGTGACAGATTCCCTTTAACTATTATAAAAAAACAACCTTGTGACACTATGTACTCATATGTTATTTAAACTATGGAGAATAGCATTCAGCAACTGAGGAGCTAAGTGGCTCAATTGATTATCCAATTCTGTAAGTTTACTTATTTCCCAGGATAGGAGAGGTAAATGGGGTTACTAATGAGATACTTTCTACTGCATTAGGGTACGTGCCCACAATTAGTGTTCACAGCTTTTTTGATGTAGCATGCTTCAGCTGCGTCCAAAACGCTGTGTTGTACAGTTCAAGCACAGTGGACAGGAATTCTAGAAATCCCGTGCCCACTGTGCTTGTTTTTCCCACAACAAACACTGACCAGCGGGATGACTTTCCAGACGGCAGCATGTCCGTTGTTTGCTGCGGATTCACAAGTGTCCTCCGTAGGCAGAACACAAGCTAGAGACCCTAGCGCACTGAACTCTGATCATGGGTATGAGCAGCTGCGGTCTCCTGCGTTCTCCTGCGGAGGAGTCTCATGAGCCAGGCTCAGGACCCCTAGCATCCGGCACGCAGTGGGTCCTAATCGTGGGCACATACCCTTACAGAAATTATCGAACATGTTAATACTGTTTAAGCAATAGAAATTATTAAAGTGTTTGTCCTACAATGGACATTTATTTACATTCCACGGTGATAAATGTGTGATCACTGGAGGACCTCCACCGACCACTAGAACAGAGTCCCAAACTCCTCATGTCTAGTCACTAAGGAACTCCAGTTAGAGCTTATTCAGGTGTCTGTGAAAATCGGTCCACACACAAACCACAATACATGGACTGGCCGTGGTCTTCTGACCCAGACTTAGCAGCCTCATATATGCTTTTGACCCACAGTCAGTCCGTACATTGCAGTCTGTGCGTGGACCAATTTCCACATTTTATTTTTTGCTTTTTTGTAGTATATATTGGGGAGGATTCTAGGCCTACACCCCCTTATCCACCCGTATTTCCAACAGAAGGTTTTAAATGCGAGCTGTTTCTAGTTACCTTTCATTTCCCAAGTTCAGGCTTGGCCTGGTTTGGTGCACAGAGAGGAAAGACATTAGTGAATAATGTCATCCATATTTAGGTACACCTTGACGTGGTTGAATGGATTTGCACTCTTTGATCAAAAAATGTTAACTAAGTATATTAGGTTTATAATGTTTAGAGCAATATTGGAATTCATGTATTCATTAATCTCAGTGTGATGATGCGATTTTCATGAATGTGTGACTAATCTCTAAGGAGGAGTCAAGCATGCGCCCTACCGATATATTCAATGTCTATGGGGGAAAACAGCAAAGAACTCTGAGACAATGCCTTTAATGGTAATGCAATATTGAATATCAGTTTTGTTCTTCTTAAAATACCTAAAAATGTAATATGAAATGTATTTATTTTATGTTAACAATAGCTAATCAAAAAAACATGGCCATTTTACCCTGAAAATCTATGTCGTAATTTTTTTACCCCAAGTGTTTCTATCTATATACTGCAACTACATGGCTACAGATCTCTTCCAGTAATGTAACACTGTCCCCTCTGGCCAAGATCATTTACATTAAAATCCTGAGCTAGTAAATTGTTGCATTGATTAATATAGTGATTTATCTTTTTATGTTAATATAAAAAGAAGTCACATATATAACAGTAACAGAGAGAATCTAAAGGAGACCTTCAGATCATAGTGTCACAAAGCACCATAACTGGAGCAATCACATCCGGAGATGGAGAAGAGCTGTCCTTCTGAATGTAATGTCATCGTCTTCGCTCGTCTTTCCTACAATAATGTAGTACTGCGAAAAATTTGTAGCAATACTGAGCGATACCTGACGCTTCATATTTCTGCTTATGTCAATGACAAAAAGCCTTAAAGTGATCAGCATGTAGATAATAAAAGTCTTGGGTACAAATACATTTAACACTTGATGACCCTGTTTTTAGTGTTAGGCCAGTTTCCCACACAACTTTTGATGTTGGAGAATTTCTATGCCAATTCTGTACCTATCATGTAAATTAAGTTACTTGTTTTTTTATCTCGTTTTTGATGCTTTGTTTTTTGTCTCTTCTTGGTGTGTCGTTTTAAATAAACCTGCTTTGTTTTTGATATTTGACTTTGACAAAACTTTATTAATATACTTGTATGTTGATTACACATGTTTTTAATGAGTTTCCGCAAAGGAAACACACTATAATTGCATGTGTGTTTTTTTACCTGCAGTTTTCTCCATCTAATGCAACTCTATGGGGAAAATCTGCACAGAAAACTCAGCGTACCCGCAAGAGAAATCCACATGCAGTGGATATCAAACACGCACTGCAAATGAGTATATATTGAGTAAACAAGAAGCGCAGTGGGCAGGAGATTTCTATAAGGCCTCAGTTCCCCTTGTATATAGCTTCCAATGCGAGAGCATCATAAGCGATTTGCTAATGACCCTCTGCTGCGAGCATCAGCCAAGGGTCATGCGATTGTGATGCATTCTTGCGATCGTATCACAGCTGCAGAGAAGAAGGAGGGAACACTTTCTCCCTCTCCTCCACGGCCTGTCTCTACGTATATCTCACTGCGGTCAGATGACATCCGAGTGCAGTGCGATGTTTCCCACATATCCATAGGCTTGTATGGGTTTGTGTGAGCCGAGACTCGCTGCCAAACGCAGCATGCTACAATTCATTTCTTAGGCCGATATGACATGACAACTCAAACACAGTTGGACACTGCACCATAGTTTTGCACTGGTGTGAGTGCAGTCCGCTGTTTTATCAAATTGCACTCATCTGTGCAAAATGCAGGTGGAACCAAGGCCGAAATCCCATCTACTGTGCTGTAATTAAAAAACGCTGAGTTTTTGAATACACAGCATCAAAAACGTATGGTAGGCAAAGCCTAGAGTTTTTTCACACTGCATTTTTTTTTCAAGTGAAAACCCCTTTCGGATACAGGATTATCTTTTTGGTCTAGAAACATGTTTGTTAATATTTTGTTCATATTTTTTAAAGCGTTTTCTTGAGTGTTTTCTGTTCAATTTTTTTTTTAACTTAAAAAATGAATACAACACTGTTTTTTCTTTTTTTAGCCTACTTATTGTCTTTTATTGTAAAGTATGGGGTGAACTGATAGCAGAAGATGCCTGAGGAATGGTCCACTATTTTTTATCAAAAATGAAGCAATTAGAAAACACTCAGAAGCCTTAGGCTGGTGTAACACTTGTGATTGCCTCGCGTGTATCTCGCGCAAGTCTCATGGTGCATATGTGACACCATGGACTAGTCAGGTTGTCCCAGGTAGTCCCATGCACACACACACACCCTCCCTAAAAAGGTGACAGCAGCCAAACTTCAAAACCCTTGTCACCACCCTCCAGTTTTGATGTCCACACCAGGGGGGTGGAGCCAGGCGGTTGGCTCTGCCCACCGAGGAGTTCCCAGGCCTCGAGGCGGGAAAACAGTAGTTGAATTGTAGAGAGTAGTTCCAAGAGAGAAGTCGAGTTCAAGGGCAGACCTGTGATCAGGCCTGCCAATAGTCTACTCAGGTGGCTGGGTTGGAGCCCAGTCACCTCTCGCAAGGAGGCAGACGGTGGTGGCCGCCTGCAGGAGCTGGGATTACACCCAGTGGAACCGTAGGGACCGGGGTCGGGCGGTGGCCCGCCAGTACCGAATCGGGGAACCGATTGGAAACCAGAGCACCAGGAGGGGTACTCAGACCCAGCACGAAGCCCAGAAACCACAGGGCTGAATCAAATCAACTGATTAAGGACTGGACTTAAGAACCTTTCCCACACAAGACCCGACTGAAGACAACAGCCCAACCATTAGGGTAAAGCCACCGCTAAGGCATAGAGACCCAAAGGGCCAGCGTCTGCGGGCAAACAGGGCTCTCCCAACACCCAGCAAGCCGGGAGCGGACTACCGTTGCTTAGGCATAGGAGTCATAACATTCACATTAAGGAGGTGCAGGAGAAAGGCGGAAAAAGGCAAGCCCCATTCATCACCCCGTTTGGTTTACCAGAGATTCCAGTGTGTTGTGTCATAGTGAGTACACCAGTGCCTTCAGGCCGCGCACCACGCTGCACCACACCAACACCCCAGCACGCATCCAATCCACCGCCTCGGCACCTCCCTCGGGCCCCCGGAACCATCACTCTCCTACCCACAGAGCGGTCAACACCAAGCTGCGCAACACCGTCCCCGGGAGGCCTAGTCAATGGCAGCGGTGGTGTCCATCCATTCACCACAACCCGTGGGTGGTGTCACGAACTTAAATCCCCTACAAACCACCGCGGCTTCGGCCGTGGGACTCCCCATCGAAGTCCCCGCGTGTAGCGCCAACCACCCCCCCTTACGGAGCGACGTGACCCCCTGGGTTCGTGAAGAGCTCGAGCCACCCACCGTTCGAGCCCGCGGGGTGGTACACATCACCCGTCATGAACTCACATTCTCCTCACAGGAGTGTCTCAGCTGCATAGAGGTGCATGCAAGCGACCCACTCCTGGGAGGAGAGTGTGAGTCCGTGACGGGTGATGCACCACGAGACTCGCGTGAAATACATGCGAGGCAATCGCAAGTGTGACACTGGCCTTAACGTATGAACAAAAATGTGGTTTTCCAATGTTAGGCCATGTGCACACATTGAGAATTTGATGAGTTTTTTACCTCAGTATTTGTAGCCAAAACCAGGAGTGGAACAATCAGAGGAAAAGTATAATAGAAACACGTCACCACTTCTGTATATTTCACCCACTCCTGGTTTTGGTTTACAAATACTGAGGTAAAAAACTCACCAGATACTATACGAGTCCATGTGACCTTAATCTACCTTGCTGGAACTGTAAGGCCACGTGCACACTTTCAGTATTTGGTCAGTATTTTACCTCAGTATTTGTAGCCAAAACCAGGAGTGAACAATCAGAGCAAAAGTACCGTATATACTGGCGTATAAGACGACTTTTTACCCCCTTAAAATAATGGCTACAGTGGGGGGTCGTCTTATACGCCGGATATATACCTGGGTGCTGTAGTGCGCCGCTCCACTCCGTTCCACGCTTGGATTCTGCCTCCATAGCGACGAGGGAGGAACTTCCTGTCACCGCTGCTGAATGGCAGAGCGCTGGCCAATCAGAGGCAAGCAGCTCTGCCTTGACGTCAGCGCTCTAGCAGGGAAGTTCCTGCCTCGTCGTTATGGAAACGCGATACACAGCCCGGCCCCGTACTGGTATATCATACAGCATATATACTGGTATATATACAGCGGATATATAGCGTATATATAGCAGGGGGCCGCACTGTGTGAGGAGGTGTTTTTTTTTTCACTGTCCAGTATAACCAATAGGATTAGTGCAGTAACACCAGATTCCCCTCGCATCCATGCAGGGACATTAATGAAGAGCTTACATGCTGGCCCCTGCACTAATCCTATTGGTTATACTGGACAGTAAAAAAAACACCTCCTCACACAGTGCGGCCCCCTGCTCTTAGCATACTGAAGCATACTGAACGGGGGTAGTCTTATACAGTGAGTATATCCCAAATTCTATATTTTTAGGGCAGAAGTTGGGGGTCGTCTTATACGCCCAGTCGTCTTATACGCCGGCATATACGGTATAATAGGAACATGGGCACCACTGCTGGATTTTTTACCTACTCTTGGTTTTGGTTGACAGATACTGAAGTAAAATACTGACCAAATATTCAACGTGTGTATGTGGCCTTACAGTTCCAGGAGAGTAGATTGTAGATTATGGCCTTGGTATTTGGGGAGCTTTTTAACCTCAGTATTTATAGCCCATAACATGAGTGAGTGAAAAATACAGAAATGGTAATGTGTTTCTAAATACTGAAGTAAAAAACTCATGAAATTCTCAACATGTGCACATGGCTTTAATCCCATCCACGTAGCTGGAACTATAAGACGATGTGCACACGTTGAGTATTTGGTGAGTTTCTCACCTCAGTATTTGTAAGACAAAATCAGGAGTGGGACAATCAGAGGAAATGTACAAACACGTCACCACTTCAGTATTTCTTACCCACTCCTTGTTTTGGCTTACAGATACGGAGGTAAAATCCTCACCAAATACTTAATATGTTCACATGGCCTGTAATAAAATCAGACTTTGACAGTCCTGCAATACGGCTCTGGCTACCTAATCTGCTATCTGCATATAATAAATACTCGGTATACAATACTTGTATTTGCAGCTGGTTTCAAAGTGAGAAATCTGTATTACAAAGCGTCATCTGAATCATTATATAACTTGCCTTTCAGCCGCAACTGCTGGTGTGTACCATAAAAAAGATAAATGTGCCTTTTTCACATCATGAACATCTGTCATTTAGCGCTCAATTCAATTTATTTCCACAAAAAAAACTGTATTTAAATCTGAGAGTAAATCACAGAATCTTATAGCATAAAACATTACAATGACTGAAGCACAATGAAAACAATGGCAAATCAAAGTATTTTATGTGCGTAATGATTTCTAACTGGTAGCAAGATAATGGCTTAACTCAATAAAATCTGGTTAGATTGATGGATTTGAAAAGCTTGTAATAGATTAGCTATAAATATGCCAGTGGAAAAATAAAATATTCTGCACATTGTAGATGAGCGTTCTCTCCAATCAGCACATGATTTCTGCTTTATTCCTTTATATAACATCCTTATAGGTTCATTATTTGGCTCCTAAATTGGCCTTCACCCACCCCTACCCTCCTTTCCCATATTCAATAGATAGCTGTCAGCTAAATTCAAGTAGATAAATGCAATAAAATGCTTGTCCCTCATACTCCGGATTGCTCAAATCAGCAGAGTGCTCTTGGGTTCTTTATGATGGACTTCTCTAATGGTGGCTTATCACCCGGAGAACAGAAGGATCAGCCATCAGAATCCCAACATGATTAATCCTTCTCTCCCCAACATCATTGTTTGAGGAAGAGTTGGGAGGTCTCACATTAGATGGTAAGGCAATGTTGCCGATATGGGTGGGTTCAGCCAACGTTAATCTAAAGTGTATGGGAGCTTTAAAGTTATCTGCACATAGGGTGGCAGAATAATGCAGTATTGCATATAAATGCTTAGATGTGCTATTCTTTTTCAGAAAATGCAGTCCTTAAAAAGTGTCTAGTGAACAGAAAATTAACATTGCAAGCTTAGTCTATCCACAAGGCCTAATTATGCTTTTTGTTATTGGAAGTGTATGTTCTTGCTGTACGTCCATATGTTCATATATTGAATGTCAAATTAGAGTGGCACACAGGGATTTTATGCCATTTTCATGAGTCTAAAAGATATATATATAGTACAGACCAAAAGTTTGGACACACCTTCCCATTCAAAGAATTTTCTTTATTTTCATGACTCTAAAAATTGTAGATTCACATTGAAGGCATCAAAACTATGAATTAACGCATGTGGAATGAAATACTTAACAAAAAAAGTGTGAAACAACTGAAAATATGTCTTGTATTCTAGGTTCTTCAAAGTAGCCACCTTTTGTTTTAATTACTGTTTTGCACACTCTTGGCATTCTCTTGATGAGCTTCAAGAGGTAGTCACCGGAAATGGGCTTCCAACAATCTTGAAAGAGTTCCCAGAGATGCTTAGCACTTGTTGGCCCTTTGGCCTTCACTCTGCAGTCCAGCTCAACCCAAACCATCTCGATTGGGTTCAGGTCTGATGACTGTGGAGACCAGGTCATCTGGCGTAGCACCCCATCACTCTTCTTCTTAGTCAAATAGCCCTTACACAGCTTGGAGGTGTGTTTGGATTCATTGTCCTGTTGAAAAATAAATGATGGTCCAACTAAACGCAAACCGGATGGAATAGCATGCCGCTGCAAGATGCTGTGGTGTTATGATCCGGAACCATGGAAAACAACCATAAATCATTGGTAAAAGGTGACAAGAGCATTGGCAACTAATCTGGCCGCCATCCCCTTACTAACCATCACAACTAGAAGAAGCCGAGGGTTGAACTAACATCCTGTGCACCGTGAACCCAGCCGGAGAACTAGCTATCCTAAAGGAAGGAAAGATGAATAACTCTCTGCCTCAGAAAATAGATAAAGAATAACAAGCTCCCCCACATTCAAAGACTGCAGAGATATAGGAAAACACAATACACAGGTAGATGATAGGATTAGCAAAAGGTGAGGCCCTACTGACTAAATAGGACAGGACAGGAAAGGGACTGATGGTTGCCAGAAAAAAACCCTGCAAAAATCCAACAACCTAAAGCCCACTTTACACGTTGCAATTAGTTGTACAATCGCATTTGCGATGTGACACGCCCAGGTTGCATACGGGATCTATGAGATTTCACGTTGGTCGTTCATTTGCTGTCACACGAGCGTTAGTAGTCTATGTTAAATTGATCAATGTTATGTGCGATCCTTTAGATCATGTGTTCTGTGACGTATGCATTGGGCACCTTTTTTTTTTTTTTATTTATTGACTTGACAAGCATGTGTAATGTGTAGGGATGCATTTTTACTATGTCATCTGCCATTCAGCTCTGCTACATGGCCGCTAACAGCAGACACAGACAGCCATGTAGCAGAGCTGAATGGCAGATGACAGCAGACACAGACAGAGCCGCACTGTCAGAATGAACTCGGGTGAACTTCACCCGACTTCATGGTCATGCTGCGGCTCTGTCTGTGTCGCGCCCTGATTAGCGGTCACCAGTGAAGACTCACCAGTGACCGCTAATCTCCTGAGTAACTGAAGTTAGCAGCCCTCTCTCATACTCACCAATCCCCGATCCCCGGCGCTGCACGGCTTTCTCACTGCTCCGGCGGCTTTTACTGTTTTGAAAAAGCCGGCCGCCCAATAAACAATTTCGTATTCCCTGCTTTCCCCGCCCACCAGCGCCTATGATTGGTTACAGTGAGACACGCCCCCACTCTGAGTGACAGGTGTCACACTGCACCCAATCACAGCAGCCGGTGGGCGTGTCTATACTGTGTAGTGAAATAAATAATTAAATAATTAAAAAAAACGGCGTGCGGTTCCCCCCATTTTTAAAACCAGCCAGATAAAGCCATACGGCTGAAGGCTGGTATTCTCAGGATGGGGAGCTCCACGTTATGGGGAGCCCCCCACCCTAACAATATCAGCCAACAGCCGCCCAGAATTGCCGCATACATTATATGCGACAGTTCTGGGACTGTACCCGGCTCTTCCCGATTTGCCCTGGTGCGTTGGCAAATCGGGGTAATAAGGAGTTATTGGCAGCCCATAGCTGACAATAAGTCCTAGATTAATCATGTCAGGCGTCTATGAGACACCCTCCATGATTAATCTGTAAGTTACAGTAAATAAACACACACACGAGAAAAAATCCTTTATTAGAAATAAAAACACACACATATACCCTGGTTCACCACTTTAATCAGCCCCAAAAAGCCCTCCTTGTCCGGCGTAATCCAGGATGATCCAGCGTCGCTTCCACCGCAGCTGCATGGAGGTGACCGGAGCCGCAGCAGACACAGCCGCTCCGGTCACCTCCACACAGCAAATGAACACAGCCGCGCGATCAGCTGCTGTCACTGAGGTTACCCGCGGCCACCGGTGGATGCAGCGGTGGCCGCGGGTAACCTCAGTGACAGCAGCTGATCGCACGGCTGTCTTCATTTGCTGCATGGAGGTGACCGGAGCGGCTGTGTGTGCTGCGGCTCCGGTCACCTCCATGCAGCAGCGCTGGATGCGACGCTGGATCATCCTGGATTACGCCGGACAAGGAGGGCTTTTTGGGGCTGATTAAAGTGGTGAACCAGGGTATATGTGTGTGTTTTTATTTCTAATAAAGGATTTTTTCTGGTGTGTGTGTTTATTTACTGTAACTTACAGATTAATCATGGAGGGTGTCTCATAGACGCCTGACATGATTAATCTAGGACTTATTGTCAGCTATGGGCTGCCAATAACTCCTTATTACCCCGATTTGCCAACGCACCAGGGCAAATCGGGAAGAGCCGGGTACAGTCCCAGAACTGTCGCATATAATGTATGCGGCAATTCTGGGCGGCTGTTGGCTGATATTGTTAGGGTGGGGGGCTCCCCTTAACGTGGAGCTCCCCATCCTGAGAATACCAGCCTTCAGCCGTATGGCTTTATCTGGCTGGTTTTAAAAATGGGGGGAACCGCACGCCGTTTTTTTTAATTATTTAATTATTTATTTCACTACACAGTATAGACACGCCCACCGGCTGCTGTGATTGGGTGCAGTGTGACACCTGTCACTCAGAGTGGGGGCGTGTCTCACTGTAACCAATCATAGGCGCTGGTGGGCGGGGAAAGCAGGGAATACGAAATTGTTTAATGGGCGGCCGGCTTTTTCAAAACAGTAAAAGCCGCCGGAGCAGTGTGAATGCTGTGCAGCGCCGGGGATCGGGGATTGGTGAGTATATGAGAGAGGGGGATAGACTGACATGGACAGAGAGTGAGGGACAGAGATAGTGACGGACTGACAGAGATTAGTGCATGACAGACATTGTGAGGCGCTTCAGAACGCAGCTTTTCAGCTGCGCTCTGAAGCAGACCTTTTTTAAGCTGCGGTGCAGAGCGCACACCTGCGCACATAGCATCAGACAACAAAATCGTATGAGGGATGTCACACGTTACAATTGACTAGGTTCGTGCAACAAAACGCTCAATTCTAGAGAATGATACGATGTGTTTGCGATCAACGGTTTTGCGTTCAATCCTGATCGCATGTAGCTGTCACACGCAGATACCTCACAAACGATGCCGGATGTGCGTCACTTACAACTTGACCCCAACGACGGATTGTGAGATATATTGAAGCGTGTGTAGCGGGCTTAATAGTACAAAAAAGCCCTCAGATTGCTAGATATGAACTCTGTGCAATACCAGGCACTCTTGTCATTCCAATGAAGAGAAAGCAGGAACCATTACAAATTCAAGAAGCAACAAACACATGGACTTATAAGAGCAATACTCCAAACATACAGTGCCTACAAGTAGTATTCAACCCCCTGCAGATTTAGCAGGTTTACACATTCGGAATTAACTTGGCATTGTGACATTTGGACTGTAGATCAGCCTGGAAGTGTGAAATGCACTGCAGCAAAAAAGAATGTTATTTCTTTTTTTATTTTTTTTTTAAATTGTGAAAAGTTTATTCAGAGGGTCATTTATTATTCAACCCCTCAAACCACAAGAATTCTGTTTGGTTCCCCTAAAGTATTAAGAAGTATTTCAGCAACAAAGAACAATGAGCTTCACATGTTTGGATTAATTATCTCTTTTTCCAGCCTTTTCTGACTAATTAAGACCCTCCCCAAACTTGTGAACAGCACTCATACTTGGTCAACATGGGAAAGACAAAGGAGCATTCCAAGGCCATCAGAGACAAGATCGTGGAGGGTCACAAGGCTGGCAAGGGGTACAAAACCCTTTCCAAGGAGTTGGGCCTACCTGTCTCCACTGTTGGGAGCATCATCCGGAAGTGGAAGGCTTATGGAACTACTGTTAGCCTTCCACGGCCTGGACGGCCTTTGAAAGTTTCCACCCGTGCCGAGGCCAGGCTTGTCCGAAGAGTCAAGGCTAACCCAAGGACAACAAGGAAGGAGCTCCGGGAAGATCTCATGGCAGTGGGGACATTGGTTTCAGTCAATACCATAAGTAACGTACTCCACCGCAATGGTCTCCGTTCCAGACGAGCCCGTAAGGTACCTTTACTTTCAAAGCATCATGTCAAGGCTCGTCTACAGTTTGCTCATGATCACTTGGAGGACTCTGAGACAGACTGGTTCAAGGTTCTCTGGTCTGATGAGACCAAGATCGAGATCTTTGGTGCCAACCACACACGTGACATTTGGAGACTGGATGGCACTGCATACGACCCCAAGAATACCATCCCTACAGTCAAGCATGGTGGTGGCAGCATCATGCTGTGGGGCTGTTTCTCAGCCAAGGGGCCTGGCCATCTGCATGGAGGAGTAAGCCAAGATAACTCTAGAGACCTGTGCCGGCCTGATCAGGTCTTATAAAAGACGATTATTAGCTGTGATTGCAAACAAGGGTTATTCCACAAAATATTAAATCTAGGGGTTGAATAATAATTGACCCACACTTTTATGTTGAAAATTTATTAAAATTTAACTGAGCAACATAACTTGTTGGTTTGTAAGATTTATGCATCTGTTAATAAATCCTGCTCTTGTTTGAAGTTTGCAGGCTCTAACTTATTTGCATCTTATCAAACCTGCTAAATCTGCAGGGGGTTGAATACTACTTGTAGGCACTGTAGCTGCAGGGAGCTTTCCAGCTAAGCAACTGAGAGGGATGATCCCTGCATGCAAATAAACTGAAAACAACCACAGCAAATGACAAACTCAGATAAGAACAAAAGGACCAAACAAAAATAAAGAGCCAAGCACTTACATGGGGTAGATGTGGTCTGGAGCAGGATGAAGCAGGCTGGTGAACAAAAAACAACTGACATCCGGCATAGCCTGCTAGCAGACCAGGGTTTAAATAAGCAGAGAGTTAGCAATGGAAATGCCCATTGCTCAACACACCTGGTCTCTGTCCAAACCATTCCTGGCCACAAGAGGGAGCCTCACAGCAGCCAAAGCATAACTGATATTCAGAACACTGTGGTAGCCATGCTGGTTCAGTATGCCTTCAATTTTTAATAAATCCTCAACAGGGTAACCAACAAAGCACCCCCACACCATCACATCTCCTCCTCCATGCTTCTTGGTGGGAATCAGGCATGTAGACTCCATCCGTTCACTTTTTCTGCATCACACAAAGACACGGTGGTTGGATTCAAAGATCTCAAATTTGGACTCATCAGACCAAAGCATAAATTTCCACTGGTCTAATGTCCATTCCTTTTGTTCTTTAGCCCAAACAAGTCTCTTCTGCTTGTTGCCTGTCCTTATCAGTAGTTTCCTAGCAGCTATTTTACCATGAAGGCCTACTGCACAAAGTCTCCTCTTAACAGTTGTTCTAGAGATGTGCCTGCTGCTAGAACTCTGTGTGGCATTGACCAGGTCTCTAATCTGAGCTGCTGTTATCCTGCGATTTCTGAGGTTGGGGACTCGGATAAACTTATCCTCCGCAGCAGAGGTGACTCTTGGTCTTCCTTTCCTGGGGCGGTCCTCATGTGAGCCAGTTTCTATGTAGCGTTTGATGGTTTTCGCCACTGCACTTGGGGACACTTTCAAAGTTTTACCAAATTTTTGGACTGACTTACCTTCATTTCTTAAATGTGCTGATTTTTTCTTGCCATAATACAAATTCTAACAATCTATTCAGTAGGACTATCAACTGTGTATCCACCAGACTTCTGCACAATACAACTGATGGTCCCAACCCTATTTATAAGGCAAGAAATCCCACTTATTAAACCTGACAGGGCACACCTGTGAAGAGATGACCTGGTCTCCACAGTCATTTGATGCCTTCAATGTGAATCTACAATTTTTAGAGTCATGAAAATAAAGAAAACTCTTTGAATGAGAAGGTGTGTCCAAACCTTTGGCCTGCACTGTATATATATCACGAAAGTCAGTACACCCCTTACAGTTGCATAAAAATTTGATTATATTCTTTCATTGGACAACACTGACACCTTGATACAATGTAAAATAGTCAGTGTACAGCTTGTATAACTGTATAAATTTGGTGTACCCTCTAAATAATTCAACACACTGTCATTAATGTCCAAATCGCTGGAAACAAAAGTGAGTACACCCCAAGGTGATAATGTCCATATTGTGCCCAATTTGCCATTTTCCCTCCCCCGGTGTCATTAGTGTTACAAGGGCTCAGGTGTAAATGGGGAATTATGAATGGTGAATGGTGAATTAAATTTGATGTTATCACTCACATACTCTCTTATACTGGTCTCTGGTTTAACATGGCAACTCATAGCAGAAATTTCTCTGAGGACTTGAAAAAATGAATTGTTGCTATACATAAAGATGACCCAGGCTATAAGAAGATTAGCAACACCCTAAAACTGGGCTGAAGCTTGGTGGCAAAGCCCATATAGCAGTTTAATAAGACAGTTTTCACTCAGAACAGGCCTCACCATGGTCTAAAGAAGTTGCGTGCACATGCTCAGCATCATATCTAGAAGTTGTCTTTTCAAAATATGGGCATGCCAGCATTGCTGCAGAGGTTAAAAGGGTGGGAGTATACCTGTCAGACCATATGCCGCACACTGCATCAAAGTGGTCTGCATGACTGTCGTCTCAGAAGGAAGCCTTTTTTATGTTGATGCACAAGAACGCTGACAAACAGTTTGATGAAGACAAGCAGACTAAAGACATGGATTACTGGAACCATATCCTGCGGTCTGAGAGACCAAGATAAACTTATTTGGTTCAGATGGTGTCAAACGTCTGTGGTCACAACCAGGTGAGGAGTACAAAGACAAATGTACCTGGCCTACAATCAAACACGGTGGTGGGAGTGTCATGGTTTGGGGCTGCATGAGTGTTCAGGAGCTATAGTTTATTGAGGGAACTATGAATGACAACATGTACTTTGACATACTGAAGCAGAGCATGATTCTCTTCCTGTGGAAACTGGGCCATAGGGCACTATTCCAACATGATAACGATCCCAAATACACCTCCAAAATTACCACTGCATTGCTAAAGAAACTGATGGTAAAGGTACTGGACTGGCCAAGCATGGCTACAGACCTAAAACCTATTAAGCATCTGTGGGGCATACCCAAATGGAAGATGGAGGAGCACAATGTCTCTAACATCCCCCAGCTCCATGATGTCATCATGGATGAGTGCAAGAGATATTCCAGTGGCTCCTGTGAAGCTCTATTGAACTCCATGCCCAAGAGAGTTAAGGCAGTGCTAGAAAATAATTGTGTCCACACAAAATATTTCCACTTTGGGCAAAATTTGGCCATTTTCACTTGGGGTGTACTCACTTTAGTTGACAGTGGTTAAGACATTAATAGCTGTGTGTTGAGTTAGAGAGCACACAACATTTACACTTTTATACAAGCTGTACACTAACTACTTTACATTGTATCAAAGTGTCATCTTCAGTGTTGTCCTATGAAAAGATAGAATAAATTATTTACAAAAATGTTTTAGATTTTATGAAAACTTGCTCACTACAATCTACTTGTACTTGTGTTTGTAGAAGGCAGCAGAAAAGCCTATAAGTGCTATGCCTTAAACAAGAGAAGTTAAAGGGCTAGTCTGGCACTAAAACAATATATGAGCTATCATAGGATGGGTAATCATTCAATAGAATATCAGTCCAACACCCATCATCCCAACCGATCAGCTAAAGCTTTCAAGCATCGTTGCTAGATATAAGCTGCCAGGTACTGCACCCTTCCTACTATTCAATGAAATAAGGGATAAGAAGATTTCAGATGATCGATGGGAGTTTTGAGTGTCACACTCCCACCGGTCTCATATTGTTGGATGTAGGACAACACCTTTAATAATACAAAAAGATACTGTTTATATCTATTAATTGTGAATTTGTTTGTGAATTTGTTGTTCATACAGTGTAATGAGTATGAAAAAAATTCACACTACAACTAATTACCGGTATCTAACAATCTACCGTCTGACACCTAACTATTATATACAGTGGAACCTTGGATTTCGAGCATAATTGGTTCCGGGACTGTGCTCTTAAACCAAGTTACTCTTATATCAAAGCAAATTTTCCCATAGGAAATAATTGAAACGCAGACAATTCGTTCCACAACCCAAAAATATTTACTTTATTTATAGAAAATTATCACAGTAATACAATATAATGTACTGTATTCATATAAAATTATTACAGTAATACAATATAATGTACTGTATTCATATAAAATTATTACAGTAATACAATATAATGTACTGTATTCATATAAAATTATTACAGTACACTAATACAAAATACTGTGCATTACGGTAAAAGCATATAAAGCAAATTAAGCTGTATGTTAGCTTACAATAGAATTGTTGGTGTGCGGGATGTACAATACAAGCAATGTGCTATACTGGTTATCAATAAGAAAGTACAGTACTGTATCCAAAAATGCAAATTGATAGACATGCTAAATAGTATATACTGTATAGTACAATGGTATACTGTATACAGTATACAGTACATATATAAAGAAAGTTACCTCCAGAGCGGGTCAGAGTGCGGGGAAAGGACAGACCCAGATGTGTACACGGTGAGTATTTGCTCTTATTGCAAAGCATTGCTCTTAAACCAAGTTACAAACTTGTAAAAAGCTTTGCTTGTCTTGTAAAACACTCTCAATCCACGTTACTCTTAAACCAAGGGTCCACTGTACTTTGATACATTAGCTCTTTTTTTAAAAAAAGGGAACTTACATTTTTAGTATAATGCTCTATAGTGGGGATTGTATACTAAAAATAGTAAGAAAAAATAAATAACAGAGCAAAAAATAAATGAAAAGCGACAAAATAACTGCAAGAAAATACATGTCATCTTAACCTATTCTGCAGCGTTTTCTCAGTGTATTATATGACCCTTGTGTTCTCAACCCTTTGTTTTGTCTGCATGTTATTCTTTTATCGCAAGGAAAGGTAATTTATCAACATTTCTGATAACATTTCTGTATGTTCATTATCACGTTCATCTTATCTTTTTGTGTCAGGCTTCTCTAAATATATCGGCCATAATTCATTACTCCTTTTAATCCCCAGTGAGTCAGTAGGAGAAACATTCTTCCCTCCGGATGCTTAGGTCAGTCTTGTACTCCATGCCCGGCTCTCTGTTCAGATTGCAGCATAAACTGTTTCTCAATGAGAAATTATTGCATATTCAGCTCCTGATGAAATAACTGCTTCACGTAAAATGCGGCCGATTATTCCAGTTAACACTTTCAGGCACAGGACGTGAATTTGCAGTTTGCTGAACATTTTTATCTGTAGAGATACCGATTTTATGAGTAGGACGGAGAGTTCAGATAATGTAAGCAATACATGTCCTTCTGCATCAATGTATCGTAAACGGATGCTGCTGAGTTACATACAGTTGGATTAGTATATATATAAAAGCTGAGTGCACAACACTTTTGTGGGAATATAAAGATAATCATCAGTAAATAAATTACAATAGTACATTCCCATTGTAAAACAAGAAGAAAGCCCACTATGGGCTGCATAAGAATATTTTCTTCTGTCCTCATGGAGTTAACAATCTAGTTATTCATACAGTAAACTTACTCAGGATAATTCTACAAAATCAAAACCCAGAGAATATGTAAGAATAATAGAAATATAGGCAGTGGATACGTGAGATCCGCGCAGATTCTGCTCTGATTGGGACACGGCTCCAATATTATAACTCAGTAGTGAGTGTCATTGACACTATCAATTATGGACGTAAGCTATTCTATATTGCTTCACAGAGTAATATACCACCATAAAGTGCAGTGTAGTACCGTAAAACAGCTGACTATAAATGACATGTCTACCACTTGAAAAAGATTTTAATTTGTGCGGCACAATGGCTCAGTAGAGGCTAAGCGTTCAAATCTCACCAAAGATGATATCTGTAAGGAGATTGTGTGGGCTTCATCCAACACTCTAAAGACATACCAATAGGGTACGATTCCACTTGCGCATAGCTTCTGATGCAAGAGCATCAGAAGCAATATGCTAATGACCCTCTGCTGCGAGTGTCAGCTGAGGGTCATGCGACTGTGGTGCGATCTTGTGATCGGATCACAGCTGCGGAGAAGAGGGTGAGAACACTATCCCCCTCTCTTCCGTGGCCTGTCTCTGCCTATATTCCATTGTGGTCAGATGACATCTGAGTTCAGTACGATGTTTCCCACGCATCCATTGGCTTGTATGGGTTTGTGTGAACTGAGACTCGCTGCCAAACGCAGCATGGTGCAATTCATTTCCAAATCCGATATGACATGAGAAATCAATCACAGGTGGACAGTACCCCATAGTTTTCCACTGGTGCAAGTGCAGTCCAAGGTTTTGTCAGACTGCACTGGTCTCAGCTGCAAAGAAGAGGGAAGGAACACTTTCTCCCCAATGGTCTCTGTGTACATCGCACTGTTGTTGGATGTCATGCGAGTGGAGTTCGATGTTTCACACACTCCCATAGACTTGTATGGGGGTACATGAGCCGAGACTGGCTGCCAAATGCAGCATGCTGCGATTCATTTTTCAGGCCAATATGGCATGAGAAATCAATCGCAGATGGACACCGTCCCATAGTTTTGAACTGGTGTGAGTGCAATCCGATGCTATATCAGATTGCACTCGTCCATGGAACCATTCCCATAGGCTCATTATAGAGACATTGACATATTGATGACCACTACGTTGCACTAGAGAGTCAGCTCTCTTCCTCTCTACAAAGAGGCTTTTTACATACCTTTAAGCCTCTCAGTATCAATTTGGTACTGTCCTCAAGGAGAAACTTGACCACCTAGACCTGGGATTGTAGTGTCTGCTAATAAAATATCAGATTTTTTACTTACATTTTAAAGCCTGTGCACACTATGTAGATTTGTTGCAGATTTGTGAAGTTTTTTTTTTTGCTTAGACTTGTTACAATTTCCAGATGCCATCAAAGTCTGTGAGAATCCTGAAATCTCATGGACACGTTGCTTATTTTCTCCTTGCAGATTTGGTGCAGTGTACAGCTGAGAAAAATGGATCTGTTAACGGATTCCTATTTATCTTCAATTTGAAATGGATCCTTTAAGAAAAAAATGTAGCCCTTACAAATGCAACAAAAATGGATGACTAAATAGCAATCCGTTAACGGATCTGTTCTCTATAAACTCCAATGTTAAAAAAACGTATCCGGCAGATATCAGTTATTTAACAACAGACAAAAAGTTGTCCATTTTCAGTAGCAGATTGTCCCAGTTGCCACCACTATAAGGAGGCTCTATATGGTCTATGCCCATCACCGAAATGGATCTTGGATCCCCATTATGTATGGTATTAACATGTCGCGCCACCGTCGTATCTCTCTTATTAATGATGTCTCGCCTGTGTTCCCCTGCTCTTTTCCTCAACTCCCTGATTGTTTTGCCTATATAGTATTTACCACAGCAACATTTAATTCTATAAATGACTCCCCTAGTCCTACATGTTATCAACAATCTAATTTGATATATGTTATTAGTATTGGGGTCCACAAATTAATTTCCTTCCTCTATGCACATATTACAATTGTGGCATTTAGACAGAAAGTTGTGTTTTCAGAACTTTTTTCCCAATGGATCTCTGCTGGATCCATTCTAATGAATGATTCTCAAACGTGTGAACTCTGCCTTAAATCTGCAGCATGTCAACGCTTTCAGAATTTTTGATGCAGATTTCACTCCTACCAATGAGTGGGGAACATGTGCACCAAAACACAAGTAAAAAATACACCGAAAAGTACAAAAAATGTCGTTTTTGCTGCTGATTTTTTCCTGTCAAGAGATGCAGAAATAGTGCAGAAATTTCTGCACCAAATACCTATTTTGTGCACATTACTGTTATAAATCAGTAGTACCTAATAAAGAGAGACAGTATCTTCCACTTCTTTTGACAATTCAATGATCATTGTACATAGAGCCTGCACACTGGTGGTTGGTGGCACATTTCACAATTATATTCTGTTATGTTCTTTGTGAATCCAATAGACTTCTATAGATGCTTACTGAATACAGATATAGTGTTATAGTGGGATGAAGACTATTCTTTCCAGTGTTATTGTGCTTCCTATATCCTCACTAATTACAGTGCGGAGTGATCTAATCCTGCTATCCATAGTTATCTCATTATATAAATACTTGATTTGTGTTACAGTTATAATTCTCTTCAGGAGCAGCTAGATGTAAGCTATGTAAGGAATGGAATACATAGTTACATAGTTACTAAGGTTGAAAAAAGACCTAGGTCCATCTAGTTCAACCTTCCTCCACCAGTTCTACATTTGGTCACTGTCATTTATAACCAACAATGTTTTGTGTACTGAGGAAATCATCCAGCCCTTTTTTGAAAGCTGTTATAGTATCTGCCATTACTACCTCTTGTGGTAGGGCATTCCACAGTCTGACTGCTCTAACTGTAAAGAACCCTTTTCTATTTAGCTGTTGGAATCGCTTTTCTTCCACTCGCAGTAAGTGCCCCCTGGTCTTTAGTATTGTCTTCGGAAGAAATAAGTCATGTGGCAGTCCTTTATATTGACCACACATGTATTTATACATATAAATGAGATCTCCTCTGAGACGTCTTTTTTCTAAGCTAAACATATCTAACTTTTTCAACCTGTCATCATATGGGAGGCCTTCCATTCCTTGTAGTAGTCTAGTTGCCCGCCTTTGAACTGACTCTAACTTCTGAATGTCCTTTTTAAAATGTGGAGCCCAAAACTGAATCCCATATTCCAGATGTGGCCTTACAAGTGATTTATAGAGGGGTAACAATACGTTGGGATCACGGGATCTAATCTCTCTTTTTATACACCCTAGAATCTTGTTTGCTTTTGCAGCTGCTGCTTGACATTGAGTGCTGCTGCTCCCCTTATTTGTAATGAGAATACCCAAGTCCTTCTCCTGTTCTGAAGTCCCGAGTTTACTTCCATTTAATGTATATGCAGTTATAGGATTACTCCGTCCTAGGTGCATTACTTTACATTTATCAACATTAAATCTCATTTGCCAAGTATCTGCCCATTCTGACATCTTATCCAGATCTTTTTGTAATAAGGTACTATCAAGTTCAGTTTTTAATATCCTACATAGTTTGGTGTCATCAGCAAAGACTGACACTTTACTATCAATCCCATCCACAAGGTCATTAATAAAGAGAGTAAAAAGAATTGGTCCTAGCACAGATCCCTGCGGCACCCCACTGCTGACTATGGCCCATTTAGAGAATGTTCCATTTATGACTACTCTTTATTTCCTATCTTTTAGCCAATTCCTTACCCAGTTGCATATAGTTTCCCCTAGTCCTTGCTTCTGGAGCTTTAGTATAAGGCTATTATGTGGTACAGTATCAAATGCCTTTGCAAAGTCCAAATAAATCACATCAGCTGCATTACCAATATCCAGGTTTGCACTTACCCCCTCATAGAACCCCAACAGGTTGGTTAGACACGACTTATTTTTCATGAATCCATGCTGTCTGTCAGTTATTATATTCTTTTCTGCAACATATTTTTGCATGTCATCCCTTAAAATGCCCTCAAAAACTTTGCATACTACTGATGTCAGGCTTACTGGACCCATGTATTGTTTAGCGTCCGCAACCAAGTACTGGACATTATCTCAAGTGAATGAGAGATAAAGTGTAGTACTCGGTAGCGGTTACTAAGCAATGTATGGGGCTGCTGTGTTCTGCCATCTACATCACTTAAAGCTGTCCACTTCCCGGGGAGATTTCAGCTAATTGGTGGGAAGACCGGTGTTTCTTTGACACCCATTGATAGTGATGATCTATCGCATGGATAGGTCACCAACATGTCTGTCCTGGATAACCTCTTTAACTGTGGCCATAAACATTTGATGAATTTCAGACCAAGCCTAGATTGTATCAGGGTGTCCGAACTCCCCACTGATGGCAAAGAAGAAAGAAAGGTCTGCTACCTCGGATATTATTGTGCCTAATACTTTTGTTTTTATGGGATGGACATGGCATGTGGGCATGTGTATGGTCTGTTTAAGGCTAAGTTCATATATCCAGTGTCATCCTTTGGCAAACACAACTTTCATTTTGAAGAATTGATTTTTGCAAGATCCGTTTATTAACATAGGAGTTTATGGAAAATGGATCCGTTAACTGCTTGACAATGTTATTATTGCCACATGTAGAAAATAAGAGGATAAACTGCAATCTCTTTATTGTAGATTCGTAATGGGAAATAAAGTGTATTGGAAGTGTAAGAACATCTCCTGCTGTTCTCCAACCAGGTTCATTACTAATAGAATTTGTTCTGCCGCCCGATATGAAAGCACAGAAAGCGCATAGTGACACCATGATAAGTTGTGCCAAATACATATTAGATAAATACTAGGCAAGGTAGTCTGGGATCAGCTGGCATTAATTTGATAACGTCTTTAATGCTGTTACATCTGCATGCCATCAATTTCCCTTTAACCCAATTACCCTGAGTTGTACTCCGTTCGCGATAAGTAAGAAACAGGCTTGTTCACTCTAATAGTACTGGACTACAATTACTGTTATTGTTGGCATCCAGTGCACGACCATTTAGTGCACAGTTACGCAGTATGTGAATGAACAGTAATTACCACTAGCAGCATGTACGGAGCTGGATCACATCTTATGTGCTGTTGTAATTCCTTCAGCCAGCCCTATCCATTTGTTGCAGGCTCACACTATTGATTTTGTGATCTCATGCTATTTTCCTGTTTATCATTTTTAATTGTCTCATTGTTGCCTTGAGTTTGCACTTGGTTGTTTTTCCCACGCAGTACACAGGAAGCCGTTCTATGGCGTTTTGCTTCCTTAGATTGATTCTCACAGCGTCTAAGGCCTGCCTACTCCTGCGCGCTTTGTAATCTATGAAAGAGTTCTCGTTTATCCAACCTTAGGAGACTTCCTTCCTAGGACCCAATGCAGACAGTAGCCTAATCATGTCTGTTCCCAATAAGAGCTCAATATGATTTGTTGTACAGATATCTTACTACTGCAGTTTTAGCGATACATTAGTTTTTACCATCTTAATAATAAATATCAGTACCCTATATGTATATAGTACAGTATAGCACAGTACCATATATATATATATATATATATATATATATATATATATATATATAAAATCAGTACCCTAGTTTTTACCATTTTAATTTATATATATATATATATATATTTATTTATTTTTTCTTTTTTTTTATTTTTTAATTTATGTATAATATCACTGCCCTAGTCTTTAGCACCTTATTAATAGACGTCAGCATCCTAGTTTTTACCATTTTAATAGTATATATACCGTATATACTGTATATATATTGTATATAATATCCTTACCTTAGCTTTTACCATCTTAATAATACATTTATTAGCAGTACCCAAGTTTTTACCATATTATTAATAAATATTATGGGTACCCTAGTTTTTACCATCTTAATAGTATATAATCAGTACCCTAGTTTTTACCATCTTATTAATAAATATAATCAGTTTACTCATTTTTACTATATTAATAATAATACTACTACTACTAATAATATATATATATATATATATATATATATATATATATTATACTTGCATATGAAGTTTCAAACTTTTGTATTGACTTTTCAATAACGTACATAAATGGAGAGCCCATATGATAAACACAAAGAAACAGTATTTGACTTTAGGTAAAAATAATTATTAAAAAATGCCAGTTTCTCTGCAATCTAAGGTGACAGATTCATAATAGAGAAGGCAATCTTTAATACCTAATAGGCTTTTCTGATATCCAGCGGCAATGATTAATTTCATGCATCCACAGGATATACCTTCCATTGAGACTGACCACTTTATACAGATGTCCCACAGAGAAGTGAAGAAATGAGTGTATTATTAATGCTGATCCTGAATAGTAATGCTTGGTAACACAGCAGGGCTTATGTTCAGAACCAGCAGCAGAGGGCAATGTCAATGTATTGACTATGTTCCCTTTTTGTGCACGCTGATGTACGATATGATGAACAAAAAAATACGTTTTATTGTGTTAACTCTTTTCAGAAAAAAAAAAAGATTTTATTTTTAGAGATTTGAGTTTTGTAGAATACAGTGGGAGCTGAAATATTTCTGGAAAAATAATATAAATGAGTAGATAAAAACTTCTATGCTTTTTATACATACTGTAGTTTGGAGAATTAAACAAACAGTTCTATTTTTTTTCTGGCATTTTTATTTCTACTGTATCATATTATTCCCATTCTATTATTAAACAGAAGTAACATCAAGACATGACATTATTTAAAGGGAAACTGTCAGCTGATACATGTCTCCCAATCCATGTATCAGATACTTGCTGTATGATTTCACCCATGTATGTTTGACTCTAAAACTCTGAGGCATTTCAGAGATATACAGTGGGTACGGAAAGTCTTCAGACCCCTTTAAATTGTTCATTCTTTGTTTCATTGCAGCCATTTGGTAAATTCAAAAAAGTTCATTTTTTTTTCTCATTAATGTACACTCTGCACCTCATCTTGACAGAAAAAAAAAACAGAAATGTAGAATTTTTTCAAAATTTTATAAAAAAGAAAAACTGAGATATCACATGGTCATAAGTATTCAGACCCTTTGCTTAGTATTGAGTAGAAGCACCCTTTTGAGCTAGTACCACCATGAGTCTTCTTGGGAATTGCAACTAGTTGTCCTGTCCCTGTAGCTGAAAAATACCCCCCTGGCATGATGCTGCCACCACCATGTTTTACTGTGATGAGGTACCTGTTTTTTTTCAAACGTATCGCTTAGAATTATCACCAAACAGTTCTATCTTTGTCTCATCAGACCAGAGAATCTTATTTCTCATAGTCTGGGAGTCCTTTATGTGTTTTTTTGCAAACTCTATGCTGAGTTTTATGTCTTGCACTGAGGAGAGGCTTCCACCGACCACTCTGCTATAAAGGCCCAACTGGTGGAGGGCTCCAGTGATAGTTGACTTTGTGCAATTTTCTCCCATCTCCCTACTGCATCTCTGGAGCTCAGCCACAGTGATCTTTGGTTTCTTCTTTACCTCTCTCACCAAGGCTCTTCTCCCACGATTGCTCAGTTTAACTGGACGGCCAGGTCAAGGAAGAGTTCTGGTGGTCCCAAGCTTCTTCCATTTAAGGATTATTGAGGTCACTGTGCTCTTAGGGACCTTGAGTACTGCAGAAATTCTTTTGTAACCTTGGCCAGATCTGTGCCTTACCACAATTCTGTCTCTGAGCTCTTTGGGCAGTTCCTTTGACCTCATGATTTTCATATGGTGTGACATGCACTGTGAGCTGTGAGGTCTTATGTAGACAGGTGTGTGCCTTTCAAGATCAAGTCCTATCAGTTTAATTAAACACAGCTGGACTCCAATAAAGGAGTAGAACCATCTCAAGGAGGATCACAAGGAAATGAACCGCATGTGACTTATATATGAGTGTCTGAGCAAAGGGTCTAAATACTTATGACCATGTGATATTTCAGGTTTTTTTGTTTAAAAAATTTGCAAACATTTCTACATTTCTGTTTTTTTCTGTCAAGATGGGGTGCAGAATGTACATTAATGAGAAAAAAACTGAATTTTTTGAATTTACCAAATATCTGCAATGAAACAAAGAGTGAAACATTTGAAGGGGTCTGAATACTTTCTGTACTCACTGTATATAACTATAAAAGTAGCTGGAGACCAAGTAACACACAAGGATAGACTGAAATATTGATCTTTTATTTTTGGGGGTTCTTGATATATAATAAAAAAAGTTTTCATACTGGCCACCAGAGGCATTGCTAGGGTCTTAAAAGATCAGAAATCCAAGCCCCAAAGTCCAAAACACTCACCGCCCACTCCCGCAAATTAAAAGAGAATTAATGCATATAGGATTATTGTATTCTACTGTTCTCTTTAACACACTTTACATACACCAATATTACCAAAATGGCTACTATATAAGGTCAAAATAATACCACACACAATCTTCACTGCTACTACATAGTGATGCTAGTTTGTTTTTAAAAAAAACTCATAAAAGCCAACCTGGTGAGAGCGGTGAGGTCCTGTAAGGTTACTGAAATCATCACCCCTTTCATTGGGTATCGTGGTTGTGGCAGCACAGCCCTCCAGCGAGAGTAGTGAGGTCATTTACAGTTAGTGATGTCATTACCAGTCCCACTGAGCGGGGGAGCACTGCTGCAACTGCAGTACCCAGCGAGAACGGTGATGATGCCAGTAACCCTATATGATCACACCACTCTCACTGGGTATCGTGGTCGCAGAGGGCAGCACCAGACCTGGAGTTTCCAACAAGTAGTGAGGTCATGTTACTGACACCAGCACCTGTGGGAAAATCAAGGGCTGGTGCTGACTGGCAGTAACCTATGGACACACAGCCACAGAACTTTCTCAAAATGAGTTTGGCAAACAGTTCAGCGAATATACTGAGCCCATTGAATTCAATGGGATGCCAAACTTATGTGTTGTAAAATGGTGTAGGGGGGTTGTAAAAGAAAGAAAATAAAGCAGGACACACTTACTGAGTCCCTGGTGCAGCTGTAACTGCTCCTGTGGCTGTAACTGGTCCCACGGCTGTACTTCCAGGGCCGCTGATAATTCCTCATTTATATTCACTGCTTTCCCCACACACCAGATCTCTAATTGGCTGCAGTCAGACCCCACCCCTAGACAGCATTGTGATTGGTTTGGACACAAACCCTGTCTGCTGGTCTATTGTTTTAAAAAAATAATAAATAAAATTGGTATCTCTTGCCAAAAAAAACAGCAGTTTTCTGCCAGGAGATGCTAGTCGGTGAACTCAGTGAGAGTTCATTGAGCTCAAAGTGAGGTCAGGTTACCTGCAGTCACAGGTGAGAACCTCCAGTTGTGACCGCAACTAACAAGTGATATTACCACTGATTGCTGGGGCTCAGTCTCTGCATGAAACTCACAGGGGCAGTCATAATCTATGGCCACTCGCTGAGCTGGAATCATTGTGGGACCTCGTGTGGATTACATTGGACCTGGGACTTTTGGGGGTTAGTAAAGTGCTGAAAGAGGATGTTTTTTGTATTTTATTTCAAATAAAGGATTTTTTTCAGTGTTTGTGTCTCATAGATGCCTCCCATTACCAATCTAGAGCTTCATGGAAGCTGTGAGATGTCATTAACTCTTTATTACCCTGATTGTTACCAGACCAGGACAATCAGGAAGATCCAGGTAAAATGCTAAGAATGTCACATCTAATGGATGCTGCAATCCTGGCCTGCTGCAGGCTGCTATTTTTAGGCTGGGGGGCCCAATAAGCATAGGTCTCCCCAGACTGAGAATACCAACCCCCAGCTGTCAGGCTTGATCTTGGCTGGGCATCAAAATTGGGTGGGGACTGCACATCAACTTATTAAATCTTTTTTAATTTTTTTTTTTTTAAAAAGCCACATGTAGTTCCTCCTATTTTGATACTCAGCTAACATAAGTGCATGGTTGGGGGCTGCAGCCTGTAGCCATGGGCTTTATCTGTGCTGATATCAATAGATTGGGGGACCCTGTGCAGATTTGTTTATTTATTATATACCATATTATGGAAGCGCAGATAGAGTCTGTGATTCCAACCAATCAGTGTGCATTCGGGTTCTGACTGCAGCCAATCAGAGACGCCGGTAGGCAGAGAAAGCAGTGAAAATGGATGAGGGATAATCAGCGGCCCTGGAAGTACAGCTGCAGGAGCAGATAAAGCCACGGGGAGACTCGGTAAGTATGTTGTGCTTTTACCCTTTTGCTTCCTTTTTTTATAGGGATTTCCCTGACCAATCACAGCCATGCCAATACTTGATATGGCTCTGATGGGGCAGCGAGTGGGTTTTTGGGTAACCAAAAGTTTTCAAATATTGCTGACTTTTGAGCAAAGTGTTTGGTAAGCTGAGCCCGAACGAACCAGCCAAGGCTAGTACCAAATCTGAAATTGGCGAATACGAACCCAAAAGATTCGCTCATCTCTATTCAGGTCTATGGGTCTGTTAAAAAAAAACAGAACAAGTGCAGTCTGATTTTTATAGACTGACATAATACAGAAGGTGGAGAAACTTTTTTTTTTCTCTTCATGTCCAGAAAAACAGATCAGACTCTGATCAGAATTTCATTAGCATAATAGGACTTTTTTTCTCAATGGAGAGAAACCAGTAGTGTGCACCTACCATTTCAGACTTTTTTCTCTGCTGGTTGTTGAGCTGGCAGACAAACCTGGAACCAAAAACCACTTTTAAATGCCAGTATTACAAGTGGCACAAATTGCATCTCTAAAGCCTGACTGGACTACAGGCCGCTTTACACACAACGACATCGCTAACGAGATGTCATTGGGGGTCACGGAATTCATGACGCACATCCGGCTTTGTTAGCGATGTCGTTGCGTGTGAAACGCAGGAACGACCATTAACGAGCAAAATTACTTACCTTATCGTTGATCGTTGACGCGTCGTTCCATTCCCGATTATCGTTGCTGTTGCAGGACGCAGGTTGTTCGTCGTTCCTGTGGCAGCACACATCGCTACGTGTGACACCGCAGGAACAAAGAACAACCTCATACCTGTGGCCGCCCGCAATGAGGAAGGAAGGAGGTGGGTGGGATGTTTGTCCCACTCATCTCCGCCCCTCTGCTTCTATTGGGCGGCCACTTAGTGATGTCACTGTGACGCCAAACGAACCGCCCCCTTAGAAAGGAGGCGGTTCGCCGGCTACAGCGACGTCGCTAGGCAAGTAAGTATGTGTGACGGGTGTTAGCGATGTTGTGTGCCACGGGCAGTGATTTGCCCGTGACGCACAACCGACAGGGGCGGGTACGCTCGCTAGCGATATCAATAGCGATATCGCAGCGTGTAAAGTGCCCTTATTGTCTAATGTATACTGAGACATCCTGACTGTCCCTCAACAGATGATTTGGGGGGAAAAAGGATCTAGCCTGTTGGATTTAGATAAACTTCTACTAGAGGAGTCTCTCATAAAGAATACAAGAATTCTCAATGAGTTAGGCATTCCTGTGTATGTAGGAGTCAGGAGGGATAGCTGTTGTCCAAACGATAAATCAGCCAACACTTGTCCAATGTGTATGAGGACGTTAACATAGGGAAATCTAAAAGGATTCTGTTATCTAATGATCTTTACACAGCTCATTCATAGAGCCAGATATGGCTTTCAAGGACAATTTTCATTGTGCATCAGTAAAAAATACACTGAACACTTGTCAAGCAAACCTAGCAAAAAAGGCATCATTCTATGTGATTAGACATAGCACAACTGTTTTACTTTACTTCCTTATCTCAATAACCAGCTATTTTTTTATAGAGTGGCGAGGATTTTTATATTTGGCAGAAACCAAAGTTCTCTGACACAATCAGAAGACAAAATTATCTACAAAAAGTTATCCTCAGAGTCTCAGTCTTTGCATGTTGTAAAAGACTTTTTAATGTGGAGTAAAATCCAAGTTGGCTCTTTTTATTATGAAACAGTATCTTGTCAGTGAATTGTTGCAGATAACACTAATGCTGCATTCGATACATGGAAATTATTTTCTGTATAAACACCTTTCAAAAGAAAGACATTCACTTTGTCAGTCTGACACCTTGTCACATGAAATCAGATATCTTACTGAATTCAATAAATGAAAACACGTCTGTCCTCAAACTAAAATAAATGGTGGTAGCACTGATGTGACTTTTCAGTGTATTACAGCGGCTCTGTCATTACAGTCTTGACAAATATTATTTTAATGTTTTCCTTTTTCAACCCAAAAATTTTTACGAATTGGACATGTCCGCTATTTCATATCAGTCGCAAGCTCAAACGGAGATTAGATTTCTCATCGCTAGCAATACAGCAGAAGGTCAAGTCCTTATGAATACAAGAAAGCCTATGGCAGATTAATCCTGTGCCCCACCAATGCTCATGCCTCGCCACTCTCAGGTTTCACTCTGCTTAGTCTTTTTAGAATAAGATTCAAGGTGCTGAAATTTTGTACACCTTATTATTCAGTCTAAAAGTCATTACATTGTATCACTCTTCACTTACAGAAACTCTACGCAGATATACTTAGCAGGTTTGGTTTCTAAAGGCCCCTTTACACACTGAAACGTTCTAGCGATCCCACCAGCGATCCCAACCTGGCCGGGATCGCTACAAAGTCTCTGGTGAGCTGACAAACAGGCAAACCTGGCCAACGACGCAACAGCGATCCGGACCTGCAGAACGACCTAGCTAGTCATTGGGGACGTTGTAAAGCAGCTTTTTGAAAGGGAAGTCGCTAACGAAGTTGCTCTAAAGTCCCCTTTACACACTAAAACTTTGCTGCACAGCGGGAAACAAAGGACCAAAGAATGGTCCTGAACGATTTGTAGCGATCACAACTTTACAGCAGGGGCCAGGTCGCTGATGTGTTTCACACACTGCAATGTCACTGGGGAAGTCGCTATAACGTCACAAAACCGGTGACGTTACAGCGATGTCGTTTGCGATGTTGCAGTGTGTAAAGCCACCTTAATACTGGCAGCTTGGAGGGCTGAAGGGTTTAGATAAAAAGAGCCCTAGGTTTATGAAGGAGAGACAGAGAGCCTTGTTAGAAATAGCAACCAGCATTCTTAGTGTAGAATACAGCTTTGATTGGCTGATATTGATAAAAAGAACCATTTACTGATACAGTTTTAACATAATTTGACCAATCCAAAGCAGTCTATACAGATTAGATGACTGTCGGCTGAACGATACTTCAGCTGATCATTCAGGTGACAGCCATCTTTTACCACTCTCCAATACACCCTGATAACATTCTGCTCTGATTGACCAAGAAGTGTTTTTTGCAATGTATTTATGGATAATCAGAACAGGCATATAGTGTAAAAGTGACTTCTAGGCCACATATAGGACACAGTGCAATCCAAAGAGTCTGAATTGCCATCTTGTGATGATAGTTGAGTTTGTTAACACTTTGACACTACACTAACATTTACACAGGTTTAGGGATATAAGTTGATGGGATGGCTTCTTTAACAAGATTGAGCACATACACTATAGTTCAAAAGTTTAGGGTCACTTAAATATTTCCTTATTTTTCAAAGAAAAGCACATTTTTTTCCAATGAAGCTAACATTAATTTAAACAGAAATACACTCTATATATTGTTAATGTGGTAAATGACTATTCTAGTTGCAAACGTCTGGTTTTGAATGCAATATCTACATACTGTGGGTGTATAGAGGCCCATTTCCAACAACCATCACTCCAGTGTTCTAATAGTACATTGTGCTTGCTAACGGTGTCAGACGGCTAAGGAATGTTTAGAAATCCCTTGAAAACCCTTGTGCAAGTATGTTAAGCTGGTGTCACACATAACGACGACGACAACGACGTCGCTGCTACGTCACCATTTTCTGTGACGTTGCAGCGACGTCCCGTCGCTGTCGCTGTGTGTGACATCCAGCAACGACCTGGCCCCTGCTGTGAGGTCGCCGGTCGTTGCTGAATGTCCAGCTTCATTTTTTGGTCGTCACTCTCCCGCTGTGACACACACATCGCTGTGTGTGACAGCGAGAGAGCGACGAAATGAAGCGATCAGGAGCCGGCACTGGCAGCTGCGGTAAGCTGTAACCAGCGTAAACATCGGGTAACCAAGGGAAGACCTTTCCCTGGTTACCCGATGTTTACGCTGGTTACCAGCCTCCGCTCTTGCTGCCAGTGCCAGCTCCTGCACTGTGACATGTGGCTGCAGTACGCATCGGGTAATTAACCCGATGTATACTGTAGCAAGGAGAGCAAGGAGCCAGCGCTAAGCAGTGCGCGCGGCTCCCTGCTCTCTGCACTGTGACATGTAGCTGTAGCACACATCGGGTTAATTAACCCGATGTGTGCTGCAGGAGAGCAAGGAGCCAGCGCTAAGCGCGGCTCCCTGCTCTCTGAACTGTGACATGTAGCTGCAGCACACATCGGGTTAATTAACCCGATGTGTGCTGCAGGAGAGCAAGGAGCCAGCGCTAAGCGCGGCTCCCTGCTCTCTGAACTGTGACATGTAGCTGCAGCACACATCGGGTTAATTAACCCGATGTGTGCTGCAGGAGAGCAAGGAGCCAGCGCTAAGCGCGGCTCCCTGCTCTCTGAACATGTAGCACAGCGACGTTATGATCGCTGCTTCTGCTGTGTTTGACAGCTAAGCAGCGATCATAACAGCGACTTACAAGGTCGCTGTTACGTCACCGAAAATGGTGACGTAACAGCGACGTCGTTGTCGCTGTCGTTTAGTGTGACACCAGCTTTAGCACAGCTGAAAACAGGTTTGCTGATTAGAGAAGCTATAAAACTGACCTTCCATTGAGCTAATTGAGAATTAGATTAGCTCATTACATTAGGTTCATTACATTTGTTGGTTCCATTAAACTCTCAAAATGGCCAGAAAAAGAGAAATTTCATGTGAAACTCGATAGTCTAGTCTTTTTCTTAGAAATGAACAATATTCCATGAGAGAAATTGCCAAGAAAATGAAGATTTTCTACAATGGTGTGTTACTACTCCCTTCAGAGGAGAGCACAAACAGGCTTTAACCAGAGTAGGAAGAGAAGTGGGAGGCCCCGCTGCACAACTGAGCAACAAGACAAGTACATTAGAGTCTCTAGTTTGAGAAATCAATGCCTCACAGGTCCTCAACTGGCAGCTTCTTTAAATAGTACCCACAAAGCACCAGTGACAACAGTGAAGAGGTGACTTTGGGATGCTGGCCTTCAGGGCAGAGTGGAAAAAAAAAAACCATATCTGAGACTGGCTAATAAAAGGAATAGATTAATATGGACAAAAAAACACAGACATTGGACAGAGGAAGATTGGAAAAAAAGTGTTAGACAGACGAATAGAAGTTTGAGGTATTTGGATTACACAGAAGAACATTTGTGAGACACATAACTACTGAAAATATGCTGGAAGAGTGCCTGACGCCATCTGTTAAGCATGGTGGAGGTAATGTGATGGTTTGGGGTTGCTTTGGTGCTGGTAAAGTGGGAGATTTGTACAATGTAAAAGGGATTTTGAATAAGGAAGGCTATCACTCCATTTTGCAATGCCATGCCATACCCTGTGGACAGCGCTTGATGGAGCCAATTTCATCCTACAACAGGACAATGACCCAAAGCACACCTCCAAATTATGCATGAACTATTTACGGAAGAAGCAGGCAGCTGGTATTCTATCTGTGATGGAGTGGCCAGCCCAGTCATCAGATCACAACCCTATTGAGCTGTTGAGGGAGCAGCTTGACCATATAGTACGCAAAAAGTGGCCATCAAGTCAATTCAACTTGTGGGAGGGGTTCTGGAAGCATGGGGTGAAATATCTCCAGATTACCTCATCAAATTAACAGCTAGAATGCCAAAGGTCTGCAAAGCTGGAATTGCTGCAAAGGGAGCATTCTATGACGAAAGCGAAGTTTGAAGGAGAAAATTATTATTTCAAGTAAAAATCATTATTTCTAACCTAGTTAATGTCTGGACTATATTTTCTATTCATTATGCAACTCATTTGATAAATAAAAGCATGATTTTTCATGGAAAAGACAAAATTGTCTCGGTGACCCCAAACTTTTGAACTGTAGTATAAACATGAAGCATTTACCTTGATAAATATACTAATATTAATCATATGGATTATAGATTGATGAGTGATAACATTAACAGCACTTACATGTTCAAAGAATAAGACTGAGTATGATAATAATCCTGTCAAGGAATGGGTTGGAAAAGACAATTTGTTGGCGGCAACAGGAAAAATGGACACGTGTACTAAGGGACTTTGCCAGTGGCCAAAAGCTAGATGAGTTGGTCAGATGAGTACGTGAGAGCATCTCCAAAATGACAGATTGTATGGGCAATTCTAGGTATGAAGCAGTTAGTATTTATCAAAATTAGTACTTGGAATAACAACCAGAGAAGGAGCAAAAGAGTTATCAAAATTTAAAGCTTATTGTTGGGTATAGGGATCAAAAGCTAGCCTTTCTTGCCTGATGTCACAGAATAGAAACTAGATAAAAAATGGCAAAATATGTTACTGTGCCGCCCCCGTGCCAGCAGCCGGTGCTGCTCGGATCCGGGCCTTCAGGGGTGGTGGCTCGAGGGTCTCCGGACTCGGGGGTCATGCGGACTTGCCGAATAAATGGGGGGATGTAGATGTACGGGCTAGGCCGTAGTAAGTTTGTGACGCCACCCATGGTGTGTGGTTTGGTGGGACACCACCGCTGCTGTTACGGGGCACCCAGGGGAGATGTTGTGCAGCAAGTTGTTAACCCCTCTGTGGGCAGGGATGGTGGCCCCGGGACTCGGTGGCTTGGTGCAGGGGATGGCGACCGCAGGGGGATGCTGGTGTACTCACTGTTAGTAAAACACACAAGTCTCTGGTAAACCAAGGTGATTATGGCCGGTGCCGTGGCCGGTTGCGTTCGGGTTCCCCACCCGGCTGGTGGTCTCTGTACTTTTCCTGCACTGCTTTGTGTACGGTGGACTTTCCTAGTGTGAAACTCAGGAGTCCGCTCCCGGCTGGATGTGGCCTAAGGAGCCATACCCGCAGACGCTTGCCCGTGGGATCTATGGGCCCTGGCAGTGACCTCTTATCCCTAATCAGTGGGCTGTTGTCTTCTATGGTGGACTTTGGGTGGGACAGGAACTCTAGTCCCGGCCTCAATTGGTTAATTAACCAGTTCCACTTGGTTCTGGTCCTGGCTTCAGGGTCCGAGTACCCCCTTTGTGCTCCGGTTTCCGGGTCGGTTCTCCGTGTCGGTACCGGCGGGCTACAACCCTGTCCCGGTCCACCTCGGTTCTGCCAAGCCGTCTTCCTGTCTCCTGCTTACGGAGACCACCGTCTGCCTCATAGCCAGTGGCACCAGGGCATCTACTCTGGTACCGTTCAACTTGAACTTTACTGCTGGAGCTACACTTAACTCCAGCCCACACTCCTCTCCAACTGAACTTCACACTGAACTAGACTCTTCTGCTTTTTTCCCACCTCGGGCTGTCTGGACCCCTGGATGGGCGTGCCCCAACCACCTGGTCACGCTCACTGGTGTGTCTATCTTTCCCTAAGGGGGGGTGACTAGCTTTTCTGGTTGGCTGTATGTTTCCTAGTGAGGGAACGGTGTAATGTGGGGGCCTAACTATGACTACCTGGTTTTGCCATGGTGTCACACTCCCCCTTGGTTAAACACAGACTGTCCGCGGGCTGTCCGACCATCACCATTTATTTAACTGGAAAAGAGATAAAAAGAATAAAACAGTTACAAGTATAATAACATATTTACAATTAGGTATATTTTGTTTTCTTCCCTTACAGGAGGCATGTTACTTAACGTTGCACATCTAAAACCGGGACGGGACGGACCGGGTCTTTCTCACTTCACCCACCCAAAACAACCTATCCCTGATGCCACCACTAAAACACAGGTTGGCACCCCTTGCCCAAGTCCAGGGTAGGTCCGGGTGTTGCCCAAACAGGCCGGGTAAAACGTTTCTTACCCGGCAGTCCTTTTTCAAGGGCCCCACATCCAGGGGACCCCTGATCCGGAGGGTAGTCACTGGTTTTGCTGGTAACAGGGCCTCGGCCGACTCTACCGCAAGCCCGTCGTCCAATCAGCCTCTCCAGAGACTGTGGCTTGGTGAGAAGTTTGGTCAGGGGTTATTTACAAGACCCAAAAGTTTATGGGCTGGCTCGCATGTTCTAAGCCATTGTCCTTTAACTATGAAACCGGGAACTTCTGAAACTCACACAATCCCAACGGGGACTTTAACTGTGGGTAGCCGGGAACCGCTACCTAATACTCTGCATATTTGGGACTGGAGAGTGGTGGAGAGGGGTGGATGTGCAGCTGGGCACCCATTCTCACCCTCCTTCTGACGTCAAGGGCAAACCACCCCCTCTCACCGCAGTGCCGGGTGTAGGTCACTAGCTCCCCGGGCTCCAGGTCCTGGTCCGGGTGGCCGACGGGCAGATGAGGGGCCACGTCTCTCCAGGACACAAATATCTCGGCCTCCATGCCTGGCTCATTTATGAACCCCATCCCTTTTGGGGGTTAAAATGCCGGACCTGGCCTTCATATGTCGGGCCCCTTACCCGGAACATGGCATTCCGTAGATTGTCCTTTTCTGTACAGGTCCGGGACAGGACCTCCGCTTTCCTCTTCTCCCGGGCGGCGATCTCCTTTCCTAGATGGCGCCACTGTCACTCCCAGTGTGGAGCATCTGCTGCCTGCTCCGGTTCACCCTGCGTGGGGGCTGGTCCCAGTCAGTGTCCCTCCGTGCCGGCAACGACCGGCATCTTTGGCAGTGGGGGACCCCGCTGTGACATGGCCCGCTCTGCTGCCTTGCAGCTACATCCCTGCTGCACCTCAGCCAAGACCGGGAGTCTGGGAGAGGCTATCGTGGCTTGCTGTGCTGGCTTCCGGTCGGGGACTGCCTCGGCCATGGCCAGGCGGACTGCCGGAGCCGCCATCCTTCCTGTTGCAGGTGGGTCACTGCCAGCTGCTATACGGGGAGTCACCACCGGAGTCTCGGGGTCCACCGCTCCTGCGACCGGAGCGGGAGCTGCAGCTTCCTCACCAACTGCTTTATTCGCAGGCGCCGCCGCTCCCGCAGCAGACATTGCACTGCCGTCCATATGTGGCACCAACAGCTTCCCACTTCTTCCCCTCGGTCCCTTGCCGGCCCTTCTTCATGCGGCCTGTTAGTTTCATTTTGCGATTTCAGGGCTTGCTTTCCGGCCGCGTTCCCAGGGGGTGGGGCTTTAGCTTCCACGTTCTTTCTCGGGGAAGAAGACGCTGGGCTGTAGTTTTCACGCCCAAAATGGCGGCAAGATGGTGAGTTCTGAAAATTTGGCAACAGATCACCGCTGACTGTCCAATACAAGGTGCACTTCCACAACGTAAGTGGACGGGTAAGTATCCTGTTCGTGACGCCAAGTTTTGGGGTGTGCCCTCCCCATGCCAGCAGCCGGCAGTACTCGGATCTGAGCCTTTAGGAGTGGTGGCTCAAGGGTCTCCGGACTCGGGGGTCTTGCGGCTACGCCGAATAAATGGGGGGACGTAGATGTACGGGCTAGGCCGTAGTAAGTTTGTGACGCCACCCACGGTGTGTGGTGAGGTGGGACACCACCGCTACTGTTATGGGGCACCCGGGGGAGATGTTGTGCAGCAAGTTGTTAGCCCTCCGTGGGTAGGGATGGTGGCCCCGGGACCTGGTGGCTTGGTGCAGGGAATAGCGACCGCAGGTGGGTGCTGGTGTACTCACTGTTAGTAAAACGCACAAGTCTCTGGTAAACCAAGGTGATGGTGGCCGGTGCCGCGGCCGGTTGCGTTCGGACCCCCCACCCGGCTGGTGGTCTCTATCCTTTTCCTGCACTGATTTGTGTAAGGTGGACTTTCCTAGTGTGAAACTCAGGACTGCTCCCGGCTGGATGTGGCCTAAGGAACCGTGCCCGTGGGATCTATGGGCCCTGGTGGTGACCTCTTATCCCTAATTGGTGGGCTGTAGTCTTCTTTGAGGGACTTTGGGTGGGACAGGACCTCTAGTCCTGGCCTCAATCGGTTAATTAACCAGTTCTACTTGGTTCTGGTCCTGGCTTCAGGCTTCAAGTACCCCCCTTTGTGCTCCAGTTTCCGGGTCGGTTCCCCGTGTCGGTACTGACGGGCTATAACCCTGTCCCAGTCCACCTCGGTTCTGCCGAGCCGTCTTCCCGTCTCCTGCTTACGGAGACCACCGTCTGCCTCCTAGCCAGTGGCACCAGGGCTCCAACCCTGGTACCGGTCCACTTGAACTTCACTTCTGGAGCTACACTTAGCTCCAGCCCATACTCCTCTCCAACTGAACTTCAGACTGAACTAGACTCTTCTGCTCTTTTCCCGCCCCGGGCTGTCTGGACCCCTGGGTGGGCGTGTCAAAACCGCCTGGTCACGCCCACTGGTGTGTCTATCTTTCCCTAAGGGGGGGTGACTAGGTTTTCTGGTTGGCTATATGTTTCCTAGTGAGAGAATGGTGTAATGTGGGGGCCTAACTGTGACTACCTGGTTTTGCCAGGGCATCACATTACTGCTTCCTACAATAGAAATATGTCAGAATACACAGTGCACTTACACAATTTGATGCATACAATATGTTGCTATGAAGATATGTCAGAGAGACCATGCTGATTTATCTTCACTGCTGAAAGCGCCGAGAATTAGGATGTGAGCATCAAATCTTGACCTTGGCTCAATACAACAAGTTAGCCTGGTCTGATAATTTGCAGGTATGTGCAATTTAATTTTCAACATTTGAAGGTTACCTTAGTGTTATAAACGAACACTCATCTCTGCAAGATGCCTCCATTCAATACTGGCTGCACTTACAATGGTGTGGATGATGGATGATATCTGTATCACAGTGACATCTATGATAGCACTACTGAAGATCCAGCTGAGTTGACAATCAAATGGATAAGTCAATGGACCAATGAGGTCACCCCATCAATAGATACAAAAAGTGGACTGTTTAAATATATATTGTATTTTCTGCTACTCTGGAGCCTTGTTTATAAGAATGATCTCTTTTCTGACCATATTTTGTTTGTGGCAGTTCAGTTCTCTTGTAGAACCCCTAAACACTCTGCTAGATTAACTAAGGCAAGTAACTGGTGCAAATTATGCTGATGACGTCTTTTTGAATTGAGAGATTCCTAACACTTAGCAAAAGGATGACATTGTCTCTCTTTTTACAATATTCATTGAAAATAATTTAAGATTACATAAAATATTTTAACAGTGTAATTACCACGATAAAATATCTGAGGAGAGGAGACATCAATGTTAGGATGAGCACAGCACTTTGTATTACTTTACCATCTTTGCAAACTCCTGTGATTTCTACAAACCCGCAGACCTGCTGGTTAACTATTTGCTAGCCCCTTGCAGGGTAACCCATCGTTTGCTATTAACATCACAAACTGCTACTAGAAACTATTCACTTTAAGCAATTCTGCCACTCACATCTGTATGAGGTCTACTGTCCATTATCTTTTCATCCCCCATCCTTGGTTCTATGACTTCCAGCATGTCCTGTTCTGGCTCTTTGTTTGCCTTTCAGCATAACCAATTGTACAGGTCTTATTGATCCAAGTGTCTTCCAGATAGCTGTGCCAATGCCCTGGGTCCATCTTCATGTGCAGGTTCATGAATCAATTTCACCAAGTAAGCCAGATAATATAGAACCACTGAGTAAAAACTATATATCAGCCTCCTTTAGCCATCCCATAGTTCGTTATAAATTAGTTCTACTGAACAATCCACCAGTAATTGTGAAAAATGAAGTTTATTAGCCGACATCAAAATGCAATCTAATCGATAGTAGGAAACTACTTCTATAATGCCAGTAGGCTTCCTAATGCTGAGTCCCCTTGCAGCTGCACAGGTTGCATTGATGATATATTTCTTCCAGTATATTGATATCGCACTGTTTTTCAGGCTTTGCTATTATCAAGAATACAACGTTATGTACAGACAGGGAAAGTGAACTTTAATCTTCAGATCTTTTCATTCCCTAAAAAGGTGCTAGGTGATGGGATTACATGGGATTAGCAAGGCTAAATCAAATTCATCATAATATATAGTGATGAGCGAGTACTAAAAAGCTCGGGTGCTCGAGGCTCGGGCCGAGCCTCCCAAGATACTCGTGTACTCGGCCCGAGCAACGAGCCCAATGTTATCCTATGGGAGACCCGAGTATTTTTGTGAAATGACCCCCCGGCAGCATGGAGAAACCCTAAAACTGTCACAAAAGTCTCAGAAGAGTGCTCAAATGACATGGCATCAGCATGGGGAAGACCCCTTGAAGCATTTATCACTCAAAAGTCACAGCTGTGAACAATTTTGTCCGAGTTTTACGCCATTTTTACGGACTCACCAGAAAACCTTGCAAAATGACCCCAAAATGAATTTTCATGGCGGAAATGTTAAGGGCACATACCCAATAGTGAGATAGAGCTGGTGTATGTTACTTTTTGAGATTAATACATGAAAGATTTTACATAAACATTGTGTGGCACTCCGATGTCCAAAACGCACGTTTTGTGCTTTTTACTAGCGATGTCGGTCATTTTTTTTTTCATTCTATCTCCCGTCGGTCGGTCTCGCTCTGTCGGTCTCTCTCTGTCTTGTCTGTCCCCCTCTCACAGTCTGTCGGTCATTCTCCCCCCTCTCTCTTACTCACCGTTCGCCGATCACTGCTGCGGCACTGCACGGCATTCACACTGCTCCTGCGGCTTTTCTTCTTTTGAAAAAGCCGGCCGGTCATTAATCAATCTCGTATTCTCTGCTTTCCTGCTTTTCGGCGCCTATGATTGGTTGCAGTGAGACACGCCCCCACTCTGAGTGACAGGTGTCACACTGCACCCAATCACAGCAGCCGGTGTGTGTGTATACTGTGCAGTGAAATAAATAATTAAATAATTAAAAAAAACGGCGTGCGGTCCCCCCCAATTTTAATACCAGCCAGATAAAGCCATACGGCTGAAGGCTGGTATTCTCAGGATGGGGAGCGCCACGTTATGGGGAGCCCCCCACCCTAACAATAACAGCCAACAGCCGCCCAGAATTGCCGCATACATTATATGCGACAGTTCTGGGGCTGTACCCGGCTCTTCCCGATTTACCCTGGTGCGTTGGCAAATCGGGGTAATAAGGAGTTATTGGCAGCCCATAGCTGCCAATAAGTCCTAGATTAATCATGTCAGGCGTCTATGAGACACCCTCCATGATTAATCTGTAAATTACAGTTAAAAAACACACACACACGAAAAATCCTTTATTAGAAATAAAAAACAATAACAAAGTCCCTCATTACCAATTTATTAACCCCGACAAACCCTCCATGTCCGGTGTAATCCACGGTCCTCCAGCGTCGCATCCAGCTCTGCTGCATGCAGGTGACAGGAGCTGCAGAATACACCGCCGCTCCGGTCACCTCCACGCAGCTAATGAGGTGAGTATAGCGATCAGCTGAGCTGTCACTGAGGTTACCTGGATCCAGCGGTGGCCGCGGGTAACCTCAGTGACAGCAGCTGATCGCACTACTCACCGCCGCTCCGGTCAGCTCCATGCACCAACTGAGGAGAGTATAGCGATCAGCTGCTGTCACTGAGGTTAATCGCGGCCACCGCTGGATCCAGCGGTGGCCGCGAGTTACCTGACTGACAGCAGCTGATCGCGCTTCTCACCTCAGTTGCTGTGTGAAGCTGACCGGAGCGGCGGTAAGTAGCGCGATCAGCTGCTGTCACTGAGGTTACCCGCGGCCACCGCTGCATCCACCGCTGGATCCAGGTAACCTCAGTGACAGCTCAGCTGATCGCTATACTCACCTCATTAGCTGCGTGGAGGTGACCGGAGCGGCGGTGTATTCTGCAGCTCCTGTCACCTGCATGCAGCAGAGCTGGACGCGACGCTGGAGGACCGTGGATTACACCGGACATGGAGGGTTTTGTTGTGGGTAATAAATTGGTGATGAGGGACTTTGTTATTGTTTTTTATTTCTAATAAAGGATTTTTCGGGTGTGTGTGTTTATTTACTGTAATTTACAGATTAATCATGGAGGGTGTCTCATAGACGCCTGACATGATTAATCTAGGACTTATTGGCAGCTATGGGCTGCCAATAACTCCTTATTACCCCGATTTGCCAACGCACCAGGGTAAATCGGGAAGAGCCGGGTACAGTCCCAGAACTGTCGCATATAATGTATGCGGCAATTCTGGGCGGCTGCTGACTGTTATTGTTAGGGTGGGGGGCTCCCCATAACGTGGAGCTCCCCATCCTGAGAATACCAGCCTTCAGCCGTATGGCTTTATCTGGCTGGTATTAAAATTGGGGGGACCGCACGCCGGTTTTTTTAATTATTTATTTATTTATTTTACTGCACAGTATAGACACGCCCACCGGCTGCTGTGATTGGGTGCAGTGTGACACCTGTCACTCAGCGTGGGGGCGTGTCTCACTGCAACCAATCATAGGCGCCTGTGGGCGTGGAAAGCAGGGAATATGAGATGGCTGTGTACAGAGCACAGCGCGCCGGCCGGTATAAAGGCTCGGTCACGCTGTGCAGGCCGGCCAATCACTGCAATTCCACAACTAACAGGGCTGTGGCATTGCAGTGGTCTGCCAGCCAATCCCTGCATGAGGGCTGGCTCTCAAAAGAGCGCCAACATGCAGAAATGAAGACCACGAGTAAAGCACGAGTATCACGAAATTACTCGGTACCCGCCGAGTAGCCCGAGTACAGTGATACTCGTGCGAGTACCGAGTAGTAACAAGCATACTCGCTCATCACTAATAATATACTAAAATAGCAGACTGAAGATTTCGCCATAAAACATGGTGACTCTGCTTACGGCATTTCATCACTTTTTTCTTCACAGACACTCAGGTACATTCACAAAGGCAAAAGATCAGTTTCATAGGAGAGATCTTATTGCAGATAAACTGCTTGAATCTTTTAACAATGCTCAACATTCTTCCTTTGTCTCAGATGAGATACTCGTCAGCACCTGAAAGATTATTTCAGCAAGAAGGGGAGGTTTTTGTCTTGCAACTGACCACTTCCTCTAGATAATATCACTTCTATGATTCGTGTTTCACTACCATTAATATTGAATTGAATTTTAGAGCAGATGTGAGCCCTTCAAAAAATGAAAGACACAACAGACATTTTTTTTCTAATAGTGACCTAACATATATCACTCAATAGAAATGAGTTTTATGCTATACATTTATTTGAAATTGTAGAAGTTCCAGTTAACTGCTTTTATTGATCTACCTCATGTAATATTACCTATAAAGAGCATTGACAGGGAGAAATAGATTTTTAAAGTTGTACTTTGAGTTTAAAAAAAACACTCAGCTTTAGGCTGCAATATTAATTTATTTTTTTATATTCATTTTCAGTCAAAAGGCAACTCGGAATCTTTTCCTAGCATTCAGGGTTTTCTTTCTAGAGGATCAGCCCTCTAATAATATATAGTGGATGTAAGCTATTATCCCGTAAGTACATGTTGATGTGATGCATTTATTAAGACTTATGTTTCAGCATGTGTGTTCTTTCCTCTACTCTCATACAATGTGTGCAGGTTGTATGAAATGCTATTCTCAAGACATGGAATATTCCCCCTTCTACACATTCTCATCTGTCACATTCATCCTTTCCCCCATTGTTATTTCCTCTAAGACGGAAGGAGAGACAGAGCAGCAGAGGCGGACATACCACATGTACCAATTCAGCTGCACAGGGTCGTGTGGACAGGTGGGCCAAGCAATGAAGATACATAGTTATACTTTTTCTGGTTGCAATGCTTTCTCCATTAGGATGCTGCTCTTTTCCTTCTGTTTTCTCCCTCTTGAAGGGTCTCCTTCTATATGCTTTGCCTAGATTGTGATCTTTATAAGGCTTCAGACTCACACATTCAAACTGCAGAATGACAGGCAGAAACATTAAAGCATACCTTTAACGAACTTTTTCACTTTGAACTGGACAAAATGTCGTTTTTAAATGTTGCTTCTCCATTGCTGAGGTATTAGCAATCAAAGTATTTGTCACCTAATGAGTTAACTTTTTTAAGTACTTTTTCTCTCCTTGTATGATGATGACTAAGTAATCATAAGGAGGCAGCAACACTCAAGGAAAAGAAGAACATGCCCAGGTTTCTAAGTGTCTGGGATGTAATGATGCAGCTCTAATCTCCTGCATGATTAGAACATTTGAGAGAATAGCACAGATGACTAACAACTTTGACATAATGTCCCTGTGGGTGTGGGGGCAAGACAGCACAGCTGAGTTTACTAGTGTCACAATACAAACCATTCTATCAGCTCTTTTCTTCTCATATACTGTCAGCTCTGCTGTACTTCCGCTCCCCCACACTACCTGACTAGAGAAGAGAGCTCAAGGTTTCAGTATTCCACTTATGTGTATGTATTGTGCTCAACTTGAAATCACTGTGCAGTGGGATCAAAGAATCGTCCTTTTATATCTCAAACAGGACTACTCCAGAACGAGCAGGTTTCTCCTGTGTGAAAAGTAATTACAGCCTGATCTAACTGCACAGCGAGTACAAGATGTTGGAACACAGCAGACATAGGTGTGATTAATAAAAAAAAGAGTGATTAATGGTGAGTCACCCACCCCAGGGCTTTGGGACACCCGGTGCCGGGCCGGACTAGTCCGGGGGTAGTCAGCAGTGGCAGGGCCCGGCTCCGTGACCCTGGCGGGGTCAACTAATATGACGACTGCTGGGGATGGTGATTAATAATAAAGTTTGTGGAAATATATATTCGTGACGCCACCTGTGGATTGCGGCTATGGAGCCGCCGCTGCTGTATAGGGCCTCCGGGGCTGATGTAATGGCAGCTGGGATGGTTCTGCTCCCCACAGGTGGAGCGGTACCCCGGGGCAACCATTGGTGCTTATGAAAGTCTACGCAGTAGTGGTGCAGTGTAGAACAAAAGGGAGACAACACCAGAGTTGCAGTTTCAAGGTCTTTTACTCACTGTTTCTGAGTCCAGGTGTCAACAAACCAGTTGCCCAATGGTATGCTGGGATCCACTGTCAGGGACCTCTGCCGATCCCAGGTAATTCTTAGGGTTAATACCGGTGCATCACTTTTATGTCTCTTTCCTTGACTGACTTCACAGCCATGACTTTTATAGATGAACTTGTCTTGGTCTCTACCATAGAATCTGGTCAAGGGAGCTTGCCTGACTAGAATCTTGCCCTCTTCCCAGGGGATCTACGGCAGGATGTGGCCCTGGGCGCTTGCAGCCACCCTGGACCTCGGTGTCACTTTATGAGGAAATGTCTTTCTTCCCTCTGTCTGGGGACCGTCCCCGAATGCAGCCAGATCCCTCCACCCGATCTTCTTAGTGGAACAGGCCACAAGCTAATAAGCCCTTCCATGGCCCTGGAATCCTTTCTTCTCTGTCTGTGGTGTCATCTGGGCCTAGCTGTGCCCCAGGATCTCCACCAGGAAACTTCTCTCTCTGTCACTTTCTCTTCTCTCTCCTGAGGTAACTACCTTCCTCTCCTTCTCCCTCTCACTTCCAGTCTGTACTTGAACTTCCTGTTTCTACTCTCAAAAATAGCAACAAAAAGAGGAGCTAAAAACTCCCCCAAAAATGTATTATAAAATGTACTCACAGCAAAAAAGGGCAACCAGTCCAGTTAGCCCAGGCCAACACATCTAATGCACAAACAGGATGCAGACAAGCCTCTCAACATGATGGACACTTCACAGGTGCATGCACACCAGTGGCGCGCATAGGGCACTGTTCACACTTGTATGCGCATGGTGTCCAGCCAGCAACCTATTACCACGCCCTTACTATTAGATTAGGCGGGTTACCCGGACACTACTCACTGCAGCACGTAAGGGACAGAAATTCCACTATGCACGGCCGTATTAAGAGGCCCGGCTGCACCCCGCATAGTCAAAGTGCAAAAAATACATATAAAATATATGTGAGGTATTAGTTTGTAAATTGGCCAATGTACGTAAGCCCACAATCCTCATCACAGATCCTCAGCTTTGGCCTGGGCTAACTGGACTGGTTGCCCTTTTTTGCTGTGAGTACATTTTATAATACATTTTTGGGGGAGTTTTTAGCTCCTCTTTTTGTTGCTATTTTTGATATTTATCAGTGTAGGGACCCGCAAGCGTGAGGATACGTGATGAGGATTGTGGGCTTACGTACATTGGCCAATTTACAAACTAATACCTCACATATATTTTATATGTATTTTTTGCACTTTGACTATGCGGGGTGCAGCCGGGCCTCTTAATACGGCCGTGCATAGTGGAATTTCTGTCCCTTACATGCTGCAGTGAGTAGTGTCCGGGTAACCCGCCTAATCTAATAGTAAGGGCGTGGTAATAGGTTGCTGGCTGGACACCATGCGCATACAAGTGTGAACAGTGCCCTATGCGCGCCACTGGTGTGCAATTTACCTTGCACATGTGAAGTGTCCATCATGTTGAGAGGCTTGTCTGCATCCTGTTTGTGCATTAGATGTTTTGGCCTTGGCTAACTGGACTGGTTGCCCTTTTTTGCTGTGAGTACTGTTTCTACTCTCACTTTCAGTTGGCTCTTCCCACTTTCCTTGTTGCTAGGCCCCACCCTATGGGAGAAGAGATGGGTCTTACGGCCCCCCTGACTACAGAATGGGGGTAGCTGCCACTATCTCCGGTCCCAAAATATGCCTAACAATAGGAATAGTGTGAATTTGCCTGTGAACCGGTATTTACCCCTGTCCTTACCCAGGATGGGACATCACATCTCTGGCTAAGGTGCAATGTCTCTGTGGCGACGGAAGCCTCAGGGGCACCACAATGGCACGTTCAGTAATCAAGGTTCATGGCAGAAGGTTTGGAATGTTACACAGTTAAGCTCAGATGCACTGACCAGAATCCCTACGCCGACTCATGCAGGAGATTACAGTGAGGAAGAAAAGGGTACCGATGTTTTTAACTTTTGACATTCAGGCTCAATATCTCATCCACTACACCTTTAAGAGTGAAACTGCATTCATTTTTATAGCCAATCCTCTTGGCTATCTCATACATAAATTTGACCTTCAACTACATAGCATATGATTAGTTATGCAGATTCATGTCATGTTAGTGCAATTTGACTGTTTTCCTCCTAAAAATCTTAATTTTAATTATTTTGTTAGTATTTTGTAAATCCACCTTTGGCTTTCAGCACTGCCTGAATCTTTTGGGCATGCTCTCATGCAGATTCAAGATTATCTAAAACAAAATCTTATCCTAGGTCTCTTCCACATGTTCCCAATGTTGGTGCATAAAGTTCAACTTATGTTGGTATGAATACAACTTTTTCTTCAATTCTACTCACAAGAGTTAGATTAGGTTGAGATCTGGGGACTGTGGGGGCCAATACAGCATGTTGACTTCATTGCCATTGAACAAATTCGTCAACCATCTTCTCGACATATGCTTCTGGTCGATGTCCTGCTGGAACACTATGTCATCCTTTTCATACCCATAGTATTTGTAGGATACTCACATATAGCTCAGCATTGAGACCACCATCGATCATGGGCAAGTATGCAATGCCTTTGGCTGTAAAGCACCCCCATATCATCAGGCTTCCTCCACCGAACTTGTCAGTTGCATCAATTTCTGGATCTGATAGCACCTTTTTCCTTTGTTTATTCCAAACCCATTTGCACCCACCAGAGCCCAGTCGATTGACCTTTTGTACTTTTTGCAAACTCGACCCAACACTTCCTATGATGATTTTAAAGTCAAGAATTCTTCACCCTTTTCAGGCCACCATTCCAGAGTTGGATAATGTGTGATGCAATCTAGCTCTGGTTGCAAGCAAGTGGCTTGCTGTCATCTGTAGTATTGTTGCTGAAGCTTGGCTGAACTCCTGCCTGAGTCAAATGTGGATAAGTAGTTCACACTTTTCCCCTGTGTGTCCTCCTTGTGTCTTCTTTTAGCGTTTAGTGGGGTTGACGAAGAACTTATCCCACCTGTTCCATATTTAGAATCCAGCCTTAGGGATATTCTAGCTCGGTACATAGATGCGGAACCTATCTAGGGTGGTGAGGGACCCCTGGGACCAGCAGTGAGTTTGATCAGGGGTCACCATCTCCCCCTTCTGTAGACACAGGGGTCTCCTTCCCTTACCTTTCGCTGCTCGCTTGGTACTTCTCTGTACCTAGCGTAACAGACAAAAAGTTTAGTGAAAAAGGTACAAACTCTACAGCAACAAAGGGGAAACATTTTCTTGCAGACTGTTTAGAAGAGTTTTTAGTTTTGCAGTTAAGAAGCAAACACACTATAAATTACAGTGCAAAGTTCATCTATAGACGCTACATTTAATTTGATGCCTGTAAAGAAAACAGTGCACTGAGTGCATATTGAAGCCTAATACTTTCAATAACAAATCGCTGGTTGTTAAGACATAAAACAAGATAATACCGAGAAAATATATTCTGACAAAATAATGCGCAGAACACTTCGTGTCATGATTCTTGAGATTGATTTGGGTCATTTACATTGGACGTTTCCTCTTAGGACAATAATTTTGGCTATAACATGGATTTGCTGACATAATGGTCGAGTAAAATACAAAATTAATCAGGAGACAACGAAGATATCGGACACCAACCGATGGTGCTGCATAATCTCACAGAGTTTAAGCTGAATGTGGGAGAACTAATTGTAGATCTGCATCAATAGGAGATCTCATGATGTATTTACATAACTAAATTACTTTTCTCAGTTTTCCTTTTACAATTGATGTTTAGATCCTTGCTTCAGGTCTCTAATCTTACCTCATCTTTCACATGGTCTTGGCTTTTTGTGATCACCTAGAAATCAGATAGAAGGAACAATTTTATTAAAGTGCTGTCACTATAATTAAGTAGAACAATTAATAAAATCAACAAACAATTCAATATCTTGTTTTTACATTTTCACGCATAGTGTTTTTGCCCTTAGTCTGCTCTTGTTAGATTTGTGCCCACTCGCTGCTCTTCATGTTTGTCAAAAATGATATGTGGCGCGCAATTACTCCCATCCCACGCTGGCCATTAAAAATTAGGAAGTGCTTGCCTGTGAAAGGATTATTCATCACTTTTGTTAAATCAGTTCAGGGATTGCCAATTGGAACATCAAAAGTAATTACATTCTGTTCTATTGTAGACACAAGACACTGGTCTGGGACCACCAACTCAAGCCTTGTGGACTGCCAAATATCAATCTACACTACTGAGACTCAATTAGTACTGTGTACGGTGGCGTATCTGGTTAATAGTAAATGCTTCATCATATTCCATTTCTAAATAATAAAAACAACAATAATAAAAAAAATAATTGTAGTGATGCTTTACATGGGAAATGTATATTCCCAGTTGTATATATACTAAGGAAACGTCACATCAGTTTCTAACCGTTTTTAATCGTAGGGACTGGCAAAATATTCCATGAGGTTTGTGGTCCAGTTGTCATAATACATACATCTGTGCATACATATTCTCAATTGTGATTAACAGCGAATAACCTGCCAGAATGTTTTTGGCAATACTTCAGTGCAAAGGTATACCAAAACGCATGCCGAGGTGGGCGCCACACTTTTTGCTGGACCTTTCGAATTAATTCATAACATAGCTTCTCTCATGTGCCTAACAGTTTGCATCGAAAAAACAAACACAACCCGAATATGAAAATACAAAACATTTATTACAACTGCAATTAAAAACTATTAAAATATTGCACCGCATGAAACCAACCATCCCAAAATCCTAGTATATCTCCAATGAGTATTACAAAAAGTAGCTGTATAAGTAAAATAAATAGTCACAGGAATAATATAACCCTAGAATGCACGAAGATTTAGCGAATTGCCAAAAACCATGGAACTGTGTGCAAATCCATGTTAATACAAAGGTAACCTAATGTATACAGTGAGGTAGAGAACAATTAGAAACAATCCAAAGACCTCCTGTTGTACAAAACACGGGTGACAGCCACAGGTTATGCATGCGCTACCACCACTGAAGATACAATTATAAATCATGAGCCACATGTTTTGTATCCTTTGGTGGCACGGTGGCTCAGTGGTTAGCACTGCAGTCTTGCAGCGCTGGGGTCCTGGGTTCAAATCCCACCAAGGACAACATCTGTAAGGAGTTGGTATGTTCTCCCTGTGTTTGCGTCAGTTTCCTCTGGGTTCTCTGGTTTACTCTCACACTTCAAAGACACACTGATAGGGACTCTAGATTAAGGCGGGCTTTGCACACTACGACATCGCAGGTGCGATGTCGGTGGGGTCAAATTGAAAGTGACGCACATCCGGCATCGCAGGCGACATCGTAGTGTGTAAAGCCTAGATGATACGATTAACAAGCGCAAAATCGTGCAGCGTCGGCGTAATCCATAATTTTAATTTTTTGTTTACATCCTGCTCATCTCCACCCCTCCGCTCCTATTGGACGCGTGCCGTGTGACGTCGCTATGACGCCGCACAACCCGCCCCCTTAGGAAGGAGGCGGGTCGCCGGCCAGAGCGACGGTCGCAAGGCGGGTGAGTGCATGTGAAGCTGGCGTAGCGATAATTTTCGCTACGCCAGCTATCACACGATATCGTACCTGCGACGGGGCGGGGACTATCGCGCTCGGCATCGCAGCATTGGCCTGCGATGTCGCAGCGTGCAAAGTGCCCCTAAAACTAAATAGGAGAGAAAAGGCACAATAGGGTCTTATCCGATATATTGGGCAAAATCATATAGAAGTGGTGCACTCACCTGATCTGGTTGTGCCAGTCACAACTCCTTTAACAGCAAAGAGTGAGTGCCTAAGCGGTCCAGCAGAAGCCCTGTTGCACAAGTGGAGCGTCAAAAGGAAACTAGAGGAAAAACAGGTTTTTCGCCGCGCTTGAAGACCACAGACATTGGTGTCAAACAGATGATTCTTTTTATTTCATTCCTACGCGTTTCGGAGACCCTAACTGTCTCCTTTTTCAGGGAAAAGAAGTTCTTTTCCCTGAAAAAGGAGACAGTTAGGGTCTCCGAAACGCATAGGAATGAAATAAAAAGAATCATCTGTTTGACACCAATGTCTGTGGTCTTCAAGCGCGGCGAAAAACCTGTTTTTCCTCCAGTTTCCTTTTGAGGGACTCTAGATTGTGAGCCCCAATGGTGACAGTCAATGTGTATGTAAAGCACTGTGTAATCAATAGCGCTATATAAGTGAATAAATATTATTATACTGTAAATATACTGTATATATGCAAGCACAGTTATTAGGGTCATTGAGTAAAAGCTACCTCATAAGGTCTATTTGTATTGGTTTTAAGAATATTATGTTTTTAATTTATGTGTGGATGCCTCTCTCTTTGTGCTACCTGATGATCACTTGTATTTCTAATAAAAAATATTTATATTTTCATTTGTTTTTTAATTTTTTTTTTACATTTTTGTTTAGCACGTTTTCTATTGGTTTCAATATTTAAGTATAAGTATATGGGTAATGGTTAGGGATGAGGGAGCAAAAGTGCTCAGGCACTCGGTACTCGATTCCAGCATGTCGGACGGTCGGAAATGCTCAACTTGAGTACCGAGCACAGTTGAAGACAACAGGTGCCTACAGCATATTTTGAAAAGAGTCCCAAATTCTATTATCTACACTAACTCCCCCCCAGCCATCATAGTCCCCATCATCCGCAAGCAGCAGACATCACCCGGCAACCTCCGTTTCATCTTTCCAGCCAGCACAGTCTCTATCATCGTCTGGCAACTCCCATTCCATGTGTGCTGTCCAATTGTTCCCCCCAAAAGTCCAGTTCCGGAAAAGAGAGAGAGAAATTCATTTTCCGGAATGGCGACTAGAGCGGAACTAACCGCACAGTCACTTTGGTCAGGGTAGAACATTTGGATGGCGCACATGGAATGGAAATGCCAGCTGTACCTGGATGATAGGGACTGTGGTGGTTGGGAAGACCGAATGGAGGTTGCTGGGTGATGTCTGCTGCCAGCTGCATGCGGATGATGGGGAATGTGGTGGCCAGGTATGGTGTCAGGGCAGGTAACAGAATGGGAGTCGAGCATTTAGCTCGAGCATCCATGGTACTCGATCGAGCACCGAGCGTTTTGAGCACTCTGATGCTTGATCGAGAAGTGAGCAGTGCCAAGCACATTCGCTCATCACTAGTAATCAATATACCTAATTTTGACGTGTCCGTGTGTCTGTGTGCAATGAGTCACCCACAGACCTATGTTGCCAAGGCAACCATCCACAGCCTTATGGTGCCAAGGCAAGACTGTGAGGCAACATTGTGAGGCAATATTGATGTAACACTGAGGCAGCAGTGAGAGGCAATATTGAGGGAACACTGAGGCAACAGTGTGAAGCAATTTGCTGCCGAGGCAACACTGAGGCAACAGTGTGAGTCGTCAATATGTTGCCGAAGCAACACTGAGGCAACATTGTGAGACAACACTGACACAACAGTGGGAGGCAATATTGAAGCAGCACTGAGGCAACAGTGTGAGGCAACATTGCAAAGATTGACCAAATTGATCGCGCTGCTGCACGTACAGAAGCGAATCGCATATGGATTCGTAACCTGCGTCTTAATGAAACAGAAGATGAACTAAATTGTTAAAGAACTGCTGATACGGCCTGACAGAGGGCGGTCAGAGCAAGAGAAACGAATGAAGTAACTGAATCACGTAGAACATCTAATGCTGCACGACGAGCAACACGCAATGTGTACTGCCCCGCGCTCGGCTGCAGTTGAGCCTCTCGGATCCGGGCTCGTCGGTGGGTGGCTCGAGTGCCTCTGGACCCAGGGTCACTTTGCTCTGAAAGGGGTTTGCTGGCACTACTTTGGGGGGTGGTAGGTTGGTGGATGGCCGGAGCCGTGTTTAAGTTCATGACGCCATCCACGGGACGTGGTGAAGGTGTAGACACCACCTCTGCAGTTACGGGGCACCCGGGGGAGATGGTGATGCAGGAAGATGTTAACCCCTCCGTGGGCACGGATGATGGCCCCCGGGGCCTGTTGGGGAGAGTAGCTGGGCGGTGCAGGGCGGCGCGCTGTCGGATGGCACTGTTGTACTCACAGTTACTGACACACACAAGTCTCTGGTAAACAAAGTTGATGGTGGTCGGTGCCCGCAGCTGACTGTGTCTGGTCCCCTACCCGATTTGGTGGTCTTTGCCTTTCTCCTGCACCGTGTTGTGAATGTGTAGACTGCCTATGCTTAAGCAACGGGAGTCCGCTCCCCGGGTTTGTGGATGTCGGAGGAGCCCATTTGCCCACAGACGCTGGCCTGTGGGATCTCTCTGCCTGTGCGGTGGCTTTCTATTCCCCTTGGTGGGCTGTTGTCTTCAGTCGGGACTTGTGTGGGAAAGGACCAATAGTCCAGACCGCAATCAGTAAACTCAACTCGGCCCAGTGGCTTCTGGACCTCGTTCAGGGTCTGAGTACCCACCTTGTGCTCCGGTTTCCGAGTCGGTTCCCCGGGTCGGTACCGGCGGGCCACTACCCTGTCCTCGTCCACCACGGTTCCACCAAGCCGTCTACCCAGCTCCTGCAGGCTAGGCCACCATCTGCCTCCTAGCCAAGGTGTGTGGGCTACGACCCTCACACTTGTCAGTCTACGCTGCAGACCTGTCACCACAGGCCTGCTGCACTTGACTCCAACTTGAACTAGCACTGACTTGCACTTAACTGCACTGACTTCCTGCCTCGGGCCCTCTTAACTCATCTGTGGGCATGGCCAACCACCTGGCTCTGCCCCCCTGGTGTGTCCATTAAGCTCCTAGGGAGGTGACTAGGTTTTTTTTTGTGTTTGGCTGATGTCACCTTATTGGGGGAAGGTGTTGTGCGGGGTACTATCTGTGACTCCCTGGCTAGTCCAGGGCGTCAAAAATGCACAAACTGAGACACAAATTTCACAAAGATGAGAACAAGATAGAATACGTGTTGCAAAAGCAAAACCCACTCGACAACGGCAAGTTACATTTGCCGCCAGAGGGCTTCTCAATCAAATTGATGTGACACGTATTGAAGAGCACTATGCTGGTGAACTAACATTTCGATGTCAGTTCTTCCAATCTAAACATTTCAAAGACGAAATGGCGCAGGACAAAACATTCCCTTCCTCGTGCAAGAGAGGGTGCAGCTAATTACGTCCCATTCATATAGATGATCAATTAATAAAGTTGATGAATGGAGAGCATCAGCACTCCAATAACTTTATGGCTAATATAAGGCAATACAATAGCTCTCTTGCTTTAGCATCAATGGAAGCACAAGTAGCGCCACCTCCTGGGCATGGCCCATACTGTTTTCGAATTCATGGACAAATTTACCACAGAACTGCCCCATTGCATCCCGCTGTGGGTAGTACTCCCAAGTTTGGCCAGATTTATATCTTGGACAGTGAAGAAGCATTAAGTACAAGAAGTCAAGCAAATAAAAAGTGCCTCCCAGCCCTGCTGTCATCTCTTGGAGAGAAAATGAAAGCAATTAACCCACTCGCAAGAGCCTTCACAATGATGAAAGCATTAATAGCACTATTCCCTCTCTTTTTCATACACAAGTTAAGAGTGGCAGGACACATACACCCCTATGTTTGCTGTTAGTCTGCGCATACCCAGTCTGGTGCGTGGTTACACCCCATTACGAGGTCAGTCTGATCCATGGTGACACCCCATTGCGTGGTTCATAATCCCACCGCGCGCCTGAAGGGCATGTAATCACTCGTAATGGATTAAAAGCGTTGCTATGAATTGAAATACATAACTAAGAAAATACCCTTGGGTTCTGTTACTTACATAATAAAATATACAGTACAGACCAAAAGTTTGGATACACCTTCTCATTCAAAGAGTTTTCTTTATTTTCATGATTCTGAAAATTGTAGATTCACATTGAAGGCATCAAAACTATGAATTAACACATGTGGAATGAAATAATTAATAAAAAAGTGTGAAACAACTGACAATATGTCTTATATTCTAGGTTCTTCAAAGTAGCCATCTTTTCCTTTGATTACTGCTTTGCACACTCTTGGCATTCTCTTGATGAGCTTCAAGAGGTAGACACCGGAAACAGTCTTCCAACAGTCTTGAAGGAGTTCCCAGAGATGCTTAGCACTTGTTGGCCCTTTTGCCTTCACTTTCCGGTCCAGCTCACCCCAAACCATCTCGATTGGGTTCAGGTCTGGTGGCTGTGTATGCCAGGTTATCTGACGTAGCACCCCATCACTCTCCTTCTTAGTCAAGTAGCCCTTACACAGCCTGGAGGTGTGTTTGGGGTCATTGTCCTTTTGAAAAATAAATGATCTTCCCACTAAACGCAAACCGGATGGAATAGCATGCCGCTGCAAGATGCTGTGGTAGCCATGCTGGTTCAGTATGCCTTCAATTTTGAATAAATCCCCAACAGTGTCACCAGCAAAGCACCCCCACACCATCACACCTCTTCCTCAATGCTTCATGGGGGGAACCAGGCATGTAGAGTCCATCCATTCACCTTTTCTGCATCACACAAAGACATGGTGGTTGGATTCAAAGATCTCAAATTTGGACTCATCAGACCAAAGCACAGATTTCCACTGGTCTAATGTCCATTCCTTGTGTTCTTTAACCCAAACAAGTCTCTTGTGCTTGTTGCCTATCCTTAGCAATAGTTTCCTAGCAGCTATTTTACCATGAAGGTCTGCTGCACAAAGTCTCCTCTTAACAGTTGTTCTAGAGATGTGTCTGCTACTAGAACTCAGTGGCATTGACATGGTCTCTAATCTGATCTGCTGTTAACCTGTGATTTCTGAGGATGGTGACTCGGATAAACTTATCCACTGAAGCAGAGGTTACTCTTGGTCTTCCTTTCCTGGGGCGGTCCTCATGTGAGCCAGTTTCTTTGTAGCGTTTGATGTTTTTTTCCATTGCACTTGGGGACACTTTCAATGTTTTCCTACTTTTTCGGACTGACTGTCCTTCATTTCTTAAAGTAATGATGGCCACTCGTTTTTCTTTTCTTAGCTGCTTTTTTCTTGCCATAATACAATTTCTAACAGTCTATTCACTAGGACTATCTGCTATGTATCCACCAGACTTCTGCACAACACAGCTGATGGTGCCAATCCCATTTATAAGGCAAGAAATCCCATTTATTAAACCTGACAGGGCATACCTGTGAAGTGAAAACCATTTCTGGTGACTATGTCTTGAAGCTCATCAAGAGAATGCCAAGAGTAATCAAAACAAAAGGTGGCTACTTTGAAGAATCTAGAATAGAAGACTTATTTTCAGTTGTTTCACACTTTTTTGTTAAGTATTTCATTTCACATGTGTTAATTGATAGTTTTGATGCCTTCAATGTGAATCTAAAATTTTCAGAGTCTTTATAAATCTTCATTATTGTAGTAGGTGTGCCTCTGTTTTGTATGCGGTTTCTTTCTTCTCCTTATTCCTCTCTAAAATTTTCAGAGTCATGAAAATAAACAAACCTCTTTGAATAAGAAGGTGTGTCCAAACCTTTGGTCTGTACTCTACATCTTTGACAATAACCCTCATTCCATGTATTTAGGTGACATGATACAATACCTTCAGGATACCTGGGTAAATAAAGACTTCCATCAACAAATGGCAGGACACCTTTCCAGAGGGGATACATGGAAGTGAAAGGAAGAAATGCCAGTAATCAAAACTAGACTTTTCTTGATGCTCGTTTACTTTACTAGAAGGTCAATACTATCTTATAAACAATTTCACCCTTGTTATTAAAGTAGGTGCTATACAGTGTCACACATAGTAGTCAGTACCAGTAGCTCTGGTGGCCGCAGGTTCTGCCCATCCACTAAGCTTGGTAGGCCTGGGAGTTGCTGTACCACTGGCTGACTGTGATGGTGTGCCTTGCAGGTGAAGTTATCAGCTTCCAGCTCAAGCCTATTGGAAGGCACCACACCCTCTTATACCTTCAGTGGTCTGCTAGTTTAGTTTACTGCTTGTATGGTTCACAACCTGGTCTGTATATTTGATTCCTGTGTTTTGACCTCTTCCTGCTCTCTCATGACTAGAGTTGAGCACGGTTCGCGGTTCGAGGTTTTCCAGTTCGCGGCTCGAGTGATTTTGGGGGCTGTTCTAGATAGAACTAGAACTCGAGCTTTTTGCTAAAGCTCGATAGTTCTAGATACGTTCGAGAACGGTTCTAGCAGCAAAAAGACAAGCTAATTACTAGCTGGCTTTCCGCTGTAATAGTGTAAGTCACTCTGTGACTCCCACTATTATGAAATTTCAGTGTATAGTGTGCGGGAACAGCGCATTCAGATCACTGCTGTTTGGATAATGGCGATCGCCATTTATTTATTTTTTTCCTTGTCTTCCTTCCCTAAGCGCGCGCGTGTAGTGGGGCGGGCCAGCATGTCAGCCAATCCCAGACACACACACAGCTAAGTGGACTTTTAGCCAGAGAAGCAACGGCATGTGTGATAGGATGTCCATGTCACATGTCCCTGCATTATAAAAACTGACATTTTCCTCCAGCAAGCCATTATCTGCCTTCTGCGTCTTGGTGTCAGTCACCGCTGGCGTAGATCCTGTCTCCGATACTGCTGTGTACGCTCTATACACAGCGCTATACAGAATAGGGATAGAAGTTTCTTTCAGCCCTTGTAAGGGCTAACACCGGCAGGGTCAGAGCCATAGGTGACAGTCAGGTCCATGAAAACAGATTTTAACAGCTACACAAGATGACAGCGTCTGTGTAGCTAAGGTCAGGGATTTCCTCGCTGCATTTCCCCATTAAGAGGGATAGAAAGGGAGGCTTCCTTTCCTCTACCCAGACCCACAACCCTGCCACTGTACCCTCCTGCCCTTTGCACACGTAAACTCATTGTTACTAAGCCATTATACTAGCAAACACTGAGGAAACTTAGTGGCATCCTAAAAGTGGCTGTTGGACCTCATTATTGTCCCACTAGTGCAAAGATATTTGCAGCACGTCTGCCTGCATTGCACACTCAAAATCATTGTTACTAAGCCATTATACTAGCAAACACCGAGGAAACTTAGTGGCATCCTAAAAGTGGCTGTTGGACTTCATTATTGTCCCACTAGTGCAAAGATATTTGCAGCACGTCTGCCTGCATTGCACACTCAAAATCATTGTTACTAAGCCATTATACTAGCAAATACTGAATAAACTTAGTGGCATCCTAAAAGTGGCTGTTGGACTTCCATTAGTGTCCCACTAGTGCAAATCTATTTGCAGAACTGCTGCATTGCACACTCAAACTCATTGTTACTAAGCCATTATACTAGCAAACACTGAGGAAACTTAGTGGCATCCTAAAAGTGGCTGTTGGACTTCCATTAGTGTCCCACTAGTGCAAATCTATTTGCAGAACTTCTGCATTGCACACTCAAACTCATTGTTACTAAGCCATTATACTAGCAAACACTGAGGGAACTTAGTGGCATCCTAAAAGTGGCTGTTGGACTTCATTATTGTCCCACTAGTGCAAAGATATTTGCAGCACGTCTGCCTGCATTGCACACTTAAACTCATTGTTACTAAGCCATTATACTAGCAAACACTGAGGAAACTTAGTGGCATCCTAAAAGTGGCTGTTGGACTTCATTATTGTCCCACTAGTGCAAAGATATTTGCAGCACGTCTGCCTGCATTGCACACTCAAACTCATTGTTACTAAGCCATTATACTAGCAAACACTGAGGAAACTTAGTGGCATCCTAAAAGTGGCTGTTGGACTTCATTATTATCCCACTAGTGCAAAGGTATTTGCAGCACGTCTGCCTGCATTGCACACTCAAACTCATTGTTACTAAGCCATTATACTAGCAAACTATGCTGCCAGTTTAAGGGCCATAGTTGCATTGTCAGGGATAATTATTGTTGTTTATTCTGCTGTTAATAAAGCTAGACCACCGCTGAAATCTACACCACCTCTCAATTTTTACTACCACATTTTAAGTGCACAATCTTGTCGCAATCAAAATGAGTGGCAAAATGACAGATGCTGGTGGAAAGGGGAAGAGGCGTGTTGGAAAAGGAAAAAAAGGGTTTGTCCGTGGGGAAGGTGGCAAAGCTCCATTAACATCTGCTGAAGATAGACCATCTTCCAGCAAAAGTAAGATGTCTACTACTTACCGTGGACAATCCGATGTGCTCCCTTTTTTACGGACACGAACAACTGGAACAAAGGTAGATGATGGCCAAAAAATGAAAATGCTTGAATGGATCTCAAGTGGTCCAACAAGTGCCCTCTCCGCCACCTCAACTACCGCATCCAAAAAACACCAGTCCTCTGAGTTGTCAGCCCAATCACACTTGCATTCTCCCAGCTCTGAAGTTTCCATTCGCCCTGCACAGTATGGTGGAACTGAGATGGCTGAGTCTGCAGAGCTGTTCAGTCACACTATAGCCTGGGAATCAGAAGTCTGCTCCCAAGCTACAGTGAGTACAGACCAGGAAATGGTCTGCAGTGATGCCCAGAATCTTTGTGACTCTGATTCAGGCAGTGAGGACCAAGTTTCTGAGCATAATGTTGACCCTTTTTCACAAACTGTAACACCTGTTGTTATAGACAATGAGGAACATACTGATGACGATGAGACGCAGATACCAGATTGGGATGACAACTTAAATATTCGGTCAGGGCTAGAAGACGCTCGGTCTGAGTGTGAGGGGAGTGCAAACACAACAATTGATGAGGAAGTTCTAGATCCCATTTACTGTCAACCCACAGTCAGGCACTCGAGGAGGTCAACAGAGGCGGTGGAGGAAGATGCAACCGACGACGAAGTTACCTTGCGCCTTCCTGGACAGAGTCGGAGCACTGGTAGCACGTCTACAACTGCATCCTCAGCCACCACTCTGCCTCTGAGCACTAGTCGGGGGGGCTCAGCAGGTCGCATGTCCTCTAATCCTTGCCTAGCCTAGCCCTTTTTTGACATAGCAAAAGATCGGCCAAATTATTTAATCTGTAAAATTTGTCGTGATTCTGTTAGTAGAGAGCAAAACCTCAGCAGTTTGACAACTTCTTCCATGAATCGTCACATGAATAAATATCATATGTCCCAGTGGGAAGCTCACCGTGCTGCAATGCGGCCTAGCGGAGCGAACCATCCACCGCCTGCCCCTTCCAGTGCATCCGCGCGCTCTTCATCTTCTAGGACTGTGGGGACAGCTGTCACACCTGGTTTTCCACGCACAACTTCCACCAGTGTAACCGCAACAGGCAGTTTGCTTGGTAGGTCGTCAGTTGGTTTGGAAGGGGAAACAAGTGCGTGTGTACAGCTCTCTCAGACATCGATAGCACCAACGTTGGATGAAGGCAACATCATGTCTACGCCTGCACTTTCCTCACAAACCTGCATTTTTCCAGGGACACCCTACTCAACACCATCTACACACAGCAGCCAGATCTCTGTCCCTCAGATGTGGACAAATAAAAGGCCATTTCCTGCGACCCATGACAAAGCTAAGAGGTTGACTTTATCCCTCTGTAAGCTCTTGGCTACCGAAATGCTGCCTTTCTGCCTGGTGGACACACAGGATTTTAGAGACCTTATGTCTGTCGCTGTGCCCCAGTACCAGATGCCCAGTCGCCACTTCTTCTCTAAGAAAGGTGTGCCCGCGCTACACCAGCATGTCGCACACAACATCACAGCTTTCTTGAGAAACTCTGTGTGTGAACGGGGGCATTTCACCACTGATACTTGGACCAGTAAGCATGGACAGGGACGTTACATGTCGCTGACTGGGCACTGGGTAACTATGGTGATAGATGGTGAAGGGTCTGCTGTACAAGTCTTGCCATCCCCACGACTTGTGTGTCAATCCTCTGTCTGTCCAAGTTCCGCCACTGCTTCTGCCTCCCCCACCTCATCTGGGTCCTCCACCTCCGCCCCAAGCCTGCCTGGTCAGGCAACCAGCGTTCTCACTGTGCAGAAGGAATCACGCACCCCTAATTACTATGCTGGCAGCAGAGCGCAATGGCATCAGGCGGTCTTTAGCTTGACATGTCTTGGAAATAGGAGTCACACAGCGGCTGAGTTGTGGGCAGCTCTGGAGACTGAGTTTAATAAATGGTTGTCTCCACTCAACCTGCAGCCTGGTAAGTCCGTGTGCGACAATGCTGCAAACCTGGGTGCCTGGGCAAGGTGACACACGTGCCTTGTATGGCTCACGTGTTGAACCTTGTTGTCCAGCAATTTTTAACACACTATCCCGGCCTAGATGGCCTTCTGACCAGGGCACGAAAACTGTCTGCTCACTTCCGCCGTTCAACTGCCACAGCTGAGCGACTTGCATCGCTCCAGAAGTCTTTCAGCCTGCCGGTTCATCGCCTGAAATGCGATGTGGCGACACGCTGGAATTCAACTCTCCACATGTTACAGCGACTGTGGCAGCACCGCCAAGCCCTGGTGCAATACGTAATGACGTATAGCCTGGGCCAACGAGATGCAGAGGTGGGGCAGATCACCCTGATGGAGTGGTCTCAGATCAAGGACCTATGCACCCTTCTGCACAGTTTCGACATGGCGACGAATATGTTTAGCGCTGACAATGCCATTATCAGCATGACAATTCCAGTCATTTACATGCTGGAGCACACGCTAAACACTATTCGGAGTCAGGGGGTGGGACAACAGGAAGGGGAGGAACTACAGGAGGATTCATATGCGCAAGACACAACAACATCACCAAGGTCCAGACGTTCAGCATCACCAACGCGGCAGGCATGGGACCATGGGGGACAGGGATCAACAAGGGCACATGGTAGCAGGCGAGATGTTGAGGAAGGTGCAGGAGAACATGAAGAAATGGAGGACGAACTGTCCATGGACATGGAAGACTCAGCGGATGAGGGAGACCTTGGTCAAATTTCAGTTGAAAGAGGTTGGGGGGAGATGTCAGAGGAAGAAAGAACGGTTAGCACCTCTATGCCACAAACACAGCGTGGACTTGGTCCGCATGGCTGCGCAAGACACATGAGCGCCTTCTTGCTGCACTACCTCCAACATGACCCTCGTATTGTCAAAATTAGAAGTGATGATGACTACTGGCTTGCCACACTATTAGATCCCCGGTACAAGTCCAAATTTTGTGATATAATTCCAGCCATAGAAAGGGACGCACGTATGCAGGAGTATCAGCAGAAGCTGTTACTCGATCTTAGCTCGGCTTTTCCACCAAACAACCGTGCAGGTGCAGGGAGTGAATCTCCCAGTTGTAACTTGACAAACATGGGACGGTCTCGTCATCTTCAACAGTCTACCCGTACCAGTAGCACCGTATCTGGTGCTGGTAACAGCAATTTTATTGAATCTTTTCATAATTTTTTTAGACCGTCCTTTGCAAGGCCACTAGAGACAACAAGTCTGACACATAGTCAACGGCTGGAGAGGATGATACAGGAGTATCTCCAAATGAACATCGATGCCATGACTTTGCAAATGGAGCCTTGCTCATTTTGGGCTTCAAATCTTGAAAAATGGCCAGAGCTCTCCAGTTACGCCTTGGAGATTTTGTCGTGTCCAGCTGCCAGCGTTGTCTCTGAACGTGTCTTCAGTGCTGCTGGGTGTGTGCTGACAGATAAGCGCATGCATCTGTCCAGTGACAATGTGGACAGACTAACGTTCATCAAAATGAACAAGTCATGGATCCACAAGGAATTTACTACCCCTGTGTCATCCTGGGGAGAGTAAATGCTTGTGGATTTGGAATGTGCTTGATGCAAATCAAACCATCCTGTTTGCAACTAGGGCACAAGTGCTGCCACTGATAAGGTGTCTGTGTGGCCCAATTTTTGGAAAAAAGGGAGACTCCGCTTGGAGTAACCCTTGCTTACATTGTTTTTAAAAATGATCCAAGATGAACAGATCTGGGATCAGGAAAGACTTTGCTACCTACCCCGGGGTCATCCTGGAAACGGTTAAGTATGGCGTATTTTTTATTGTGCTTGATGCAAATGTAGCTGTGAAGTATACAACTGGGGCACAAGTGCTGCCATTGAAGGGGTGAGTGTCTGTGTGGCCCAATTTTTGGAAAAAAGGGAGACTCCGCTTGGAGTAACCCTTGCTTACATTGTTTTTAAAAATGATCCAAGATGAACAGATCTGGGATCAGGAAAGACTTTGCTACCTACCCCGGTGTCCTCCTGGGGACGGTTAAGTATGGCGTATTTTTGAATGTGCTTCATGCAAATCTAGCTGTGAAGTGTACAACTGGGGCACAAGTGCTGCCACTGAAGGGGTGGGTGTGTGTGTGGCCCAATTTTTGGAAAAAAGGGAGAACTCCACTTGGAGTCACCCTGTGGTGTTTTACATGATTTTAGAAGGGCGTGCCATGTCTATATCTGTGTCTCCTCCTCTTTTTCCTTGCCCAGCTCTTTTGTTTTCGCATTAGTATATGTCCTTGTCACTTTCCCATGTGTTTGTGTTGTGTTGTGAGTTGTTTGTCACCTTCTGGACACCTTTGAGGGTGTTTTCTAGGTGTTTTTATGTGTTTGTGATTTCCTGCCATTGTTTCCTATGCGGTTTGAGTTCGGTTCGTCGAACATTCGCCGAACCGAACTCGAACGGGACCCTCGTTCGACGAACCGAACTCGAGCCGAAACACGGCCGGTTCGCTCATCTCTACTCATGACTTTCCTGCCGGTCGTTTTTGTACCTCACTGCCATCTCCAGTTTAACCTTAGCCTGATTTTCTGACTACACTCTTGCCTGCCAATTTTGTCCCTTTTAGTATCTCCTGGTTTTGACCCTGCCCAACGACTACTCTTCTTGGGTTTTCAGCCTTCCATAGGCAGTGGCCTGCTGTACCCTGAAGTAATTCCAGATGCCTGTACAGGGGTTAAAGGATTTCAGGATTGTCGGGATCCTGCTGAGTGTGCGGCTAGTCTCTAGTCTGTTCATCACAGCCATCCTGAGACTGTGGTCCCGGGCAGACATTATATTAGGTCTTTCATTGCACATTTGCTTTGGTTATGATAAATTTCATGATTCCTCTGTGCAAGTTTTGCAAGTTTTAATTGTTTAATTGTTTGCTATTTGTAATAACTTTCTAATTTCTCACTTTGCCACTGTTCCCATTGAGGTATCATAGAAGTTACATAAAGATTATGCCTGATAATTACTATTTACCAGCCATGGAAAATCAGCCCATAGTTGTCTGTTTTACCCCCAGTTATTACCAAAAATATGGTAGGAGCCAACACCATTTTTTAAAATTATTTGTTTATTTTTACTCTACCATACATCAAACTCCTCAACAACCAATCACAAATGCTGACACAGAGGGCGGGGAGGATGCATAGCAGTCTGCAACCAATCACAGACACTAGCACAGAGGATAGGCTGGGGAATCATTGAATTTTCATGAAGCTTAATAAGCGGGCCTAGAAAAGAGTCTGACTGTAGTGTTATCTGCTGTCAAACATGGTATGTATAACTGTCCTTCTGTTACCCCTATTTAGCTTTCTTTTGTAGCCCCCTAGCACTTACTAGGACCATTTTACAGCACACAACTTCTCGTCCCCATTGACTTTTATGGGGTTTGTCATCCTTGCTCAATAATAAATCAAATTCAGTTGTCGAACCAAACTTTTTTTTATCTATCTATCCATCCATCCAGCTATCTATTCATTCATCCAAAATGGGGCATATTTTAACTTCTATTGCCCAAAGCATTTTATTAATCTAGTGACTTGTATATGCAGTTGGCCCAGACTTATATTTTGTAACCATGCCAGAGTTGACACCTGACTTGATTCTTGAGAAGCTTAGCCCAGATCAGCACCCGATCTCCTGGCTGAAGAGGCACTTCTTGTAGTTGGGTTATATCCAGATGATCCAGTTCCCAAAACTTTTGGTCCACCAACCATCTTAGTGTTTGGAGTAGGTATCGATGTTCTTGCACCCAAATACTGACGTTCACTCTCGCGCAGTCTTTTTCAGGGTTGAATGCTAACTCCATGATTTACCAGCCATTTAGACCAAACAACAGCATGTAAGGGGTGTATCCAGTGGTGGTATGGACAGAATTTTTGTACACCCACACAAGCTGTGGATCAAATTTGTCCTCTCTCATCTACCAGTCTTCTTATAGTGTTCTCAACATTTACAGTAGTGTCCTGTTAAAACACTCACAGGCTCCATTACCTTGAGGATGGTAAGGCATGGTTGAGAACTTATGGATCCCATAGAGTCAATGTAATTTCTCTATGACTTTTCCCTGGAAGCAGACCCCTTCGTCAGAGTGGATCTCTTGCGTGCACCTGTACACATAAATAAAGATATAAAGATAGCCCAAGCTGTTGACTCAGCCATATAGTCCCTGGTCGAAGTCACAATTGCAAATTTAGTGAAGTGATCAGTCATCAAATAGCAGTACTCATAGCCATTACAGGATGAACCCATAATGAAGAAGTCAACCATCAAGATTTCGAGTGGCTCAGATGTCCTAATCACTTGAATGAGGCCCTTTGTTCAAGCAGCTTGGTTAGTTCACACTAGCGATATCTTCGGCAGGCCTTTTCCACAACCCAACGTAAATGAGGCCAGTAAACAAGTTGCTGCAAACATGGAAAAGTTTTCTCCACCGCAAAGTGTGCCCCTCTCTCATGCACTAGTTTTCACAGCAATGCCGTCATTCCTTCTGGTATCACCACCTGCCATGTGGTTCTGAATTATTTGAGCAGCTGTATTCTCCAGTACAATAAGCCATTCTTCAGCTGCTTCCACTGATCAAGTATCTGAAGAGCACTGTCTGATAGAGTTTCTCTCTCTTCTCTGGTAGGCATCTGACTGAGGGTCACCCATTTTCATGGATTAACCAGTGTTGGACTATTGCAAATGTCTCATTCTTCTCTTGGATGCCACAGTACTCTTGAGGGTTGAGGTTGCTCTTATGACTATTGGACAGATACCAGGGCTTTGGCGAAGTTTCTGAAGTATTGTGTCTCATTTGCCTCCACGTCTTCATCCACATTGTGAGTTATTCACACTTGATTTATTCTGGACAAGACATCTGCATGGTATTTTCAGCTTTTGACCTGTAGGATATTCTGTACCAAAATGTGGATATTTGGGCAACCCACCGCTGATTCAGGGCCCCCAGCTTTACATTTGCCAGGTGTGCGAGGGGATTGTTATCAGTCTGCACATGTGACTTTCAACCCCAACAAGTGCTCTGCAAACTTTTCCATCATGGTCAACACCAGGGCTAATAGCTCTAGCTTGAAGGACCTAAAGTTATCAGGGGTTTTCTTGTATTACCTCAGAGACCAGCTATTGTAGCTTATCAACCCTCTTAAACCTGGACCAACACCACCCTCAGCCCGTAAATATTTCTGTTCCTATACAGGACAAAGAGTTGAGAAAAGTGAACATATATGCCAGGATAAAGGAGTCAGTCAGTGTGACCTTCAGGGCCCAAGAGGTATCTTCCTTTCTCAGGCCCCTCTGGTGGACCAACCTTTAGAACCTCCAGCTGTCCCCTTAAGTAGTTCATGGAAGGGAGTTGTGTTCTTGGCAAAGTCCCAAATAAACCAATTTTAGTATCTACATAGGCCCAAGAAGGCTCTCAAGCTCCTAGCATTGTAGACGTAGTCCATTTTTGTTCAGCAGTCACCTTCTCTTTTGTGGAATACACTTCTTTGCTACATGTATTCAAGTTCTGTCTGGAACAGTTTGGGTTTAATCTTTAGCCCATGCTTCTAGATGCGCTTCAGAACCTGTCCAAGTCTGCTGAGGTGCCTCTCGAAGGTGAGATTAAAGATGATGATGTCATCAAGATATATCAAAGTTGCCCCAAATTCAAATTTCATAGACTTCTTTCCATGAGGCATTGGAATGTTCTGGAAATATTGGTGAGCCCTAATAACATTCGTTTGAACTTGAATTACCCATGGGGAGTAGGAAAGCTATTTTCAGCTGATCTTGTTCAGCCATGGGTACCTACCAGTAACTGTTACCCATATCAAGAAAGAAGAAGTATTTAGCATTTTACAGAGCTGTGATTTTTTGATCCTTGGCAGAAGATATGAGTCCCAGACCGTACAGGCGTTCAGCGGTTGTCACACAGTGTTAGGCTCTAAACTCACCGAGTGGCTTGGCATCATCTGACAGTGTTCACACTGCAGCATCTGATAACCCACACTATGCTTTCTCTGGTGCTTCTGAATTGCAAAGACAGGCTTTGGTATCGACCAGCTGTATGCTTATTTGTGATCATGCTTGCAGTAGTTAATTTCTGCTAGCCTGCTGGTTACCTTTTGAATCACGTATTGCGGGAGACCTATCACAGTTACTCCCTGCCTTTTTAAGATGGTGGAACCTGTCTACCCATGCCGACTTTATCTTTTGCTAAACTGGTCCGTGTGCTGTTTTGTTCCAGTTGCTGGTGATTTATTGCATGCTGCTTGGTGTGGAAATCCTCTTGTCATCTGGTTATTTCCTCCCTGCTTGTTATCTCCTCCCGATGACATATTGTCTTATATCTCCATATGTGCTAGCTGTATGATAGAGTTTTTGATTTCCCTGTTTGACTATATCTGTGAGTTCAACCACTCCTCTCGCAGTCCTCCCCTGGGATGGGTTAGTGGAGGTACAAGATCAGGGCTTATCAGGAGCAGGGCAAGGAAGGTGGCCCAGACATCTTAACCATTACAAGTATCTCTGGGATTAGGGTCAGATAGGAACCTCTATTCTGAGGAACAGTTGAGGAGCCCCTGTCTCCTGCTATCCCCTCACACCCTGTGACAGCATTATTATATGTTATAGTAGGTCCTTCACATCTTGGTACCTCTGAGATGGGATTTGATGGTACCTTTCCTGGATGGAGGCAGTATTCCCCATTGGGATTTTATGATGGATGGCCTTGGTGCAGCCAAATTTGTCATCATGGCTGGAAAGCACCTCTTGATACAGCCTCACTAGTTTTTTGACCTTTGGCACTTGTTGAGGGAAGAACTCCATGTGATTGGCATCCTTTTGTTCTAAGGAAGCCCCCCTGATGTTTCTGCTCAAGAGACATAGCCAAAAGATCCCCCTCCACCGGTGGCAGTTGTATAGAATTTCCCCTGGTGAGATCTTCTTCTATTACATAAACTCATGCAAGCTCTTTTTTAGGGGTCAGTTGCAAGCTTGTTCCAATCAAACTCAGGCACCTCATCAGCACTTAGGGGTACTTTGCACGTTGCGACATCACTAGCTGATTGTAGCGATGCCGAGCGCGATAGTACCCGCCCCCGTCGCACATCTTGTGATAGCATTATCGCTACGGCAGCTTCACACGCACTTACCTGCCCTGTGACGTCGCTCTGGCCGGCGACCCGCCTCCTTCCTGGCGTCACAGCGACGTCACATGGCAGGCGGCCAATAGAAGTAGAGGGGCGGAGATGAGCGGGACGTAAACATCCCGCCCACCTCCTTCCTTCCGCATAGCTGGTGGAGGCAGGTAAGGAGACGTTCCTCGCTCCTGCGGCTTTATACACAGCGATGTGTGGTGCCGCAGGAACGAGGAACAACATCGTAGCTGTCGCTGCAGCGAAATTATGAAGATGACCGACACTACACAGATCACCGATTTATGACGCTTTTGCGATCGTTTATCGGTGTATCTAGGCTTTACACATTGCGACGTCGTTACTGGCGCCGGATGTGCGTCACTTTCAATTTGACCCCGACGACATCGCAGTAGCGATGTCACAATGTGCAAAGTACCCCTAATTCTTGACACAGATTGATTGGCCAGTGTGCGAGCGACTAAGGCTGCTTTCTCACATCCGGTTTGAGCTGTACGGCTCAATCCGGCTGTGAAACCTATGCAATGGATGCGGTGAAAACACCGCATCCTTTGCATACGTTTTTTACATGCAGCCCGTCCGGTTTTTGCAGCTTGCGGCATGCTACTGAGCATGCGCAGTGGCAAAAACCACATGCGGCGGCCGGATGCGGTGTTTGCCGCATCGCACCGCATCCGGCATCCATAGGGATGCATTGGGAAAAGCGCCGCATCGGCCGGATGCGGCGCAATGCGGGTTTTTTTTGCCGCACAAAAAAACGTGCCAGGCAACGTTCCATCCGGCCGCCGCATCGGCTAAATCTGCCGCATGCGGCAAAAACCGGACCAAACACAAGGCCATGCGGCACAATGCGGCACTAATTAAAGTCTATGCAGGAAAAACGCAACCGGCAGCAAAAAAAAACTGTTGCGTTTTTCCTGCAAAGTGCCGGATTGTGCTGCATAGCAAAAACCGGATGTGTGAAAGCAGCCTAAGGGTCCAAGTATCTCTTCCCGGGCATCGTCTTTGGCCTTTCATAAACTATACCTTTGAAGTCTTCATCTTTTTCACCGGAAATTTCAAACCTTATGGTGTGATAATAATAATAATAATAATTTTTATTTATATAGCGCCAACATGTTCTGCAGCACTTTACAATTCATAGGGGACATGTACAGACAATATGAAACATTTATAGAGTAAGAAAATTCAACAGATACCAAGAGGAGTAAAGACCCTGCTCGCAAACTTACAATGTATGAAGAAATAGGGGATGGACAAAAGGTAAATTAGGGGGAAAAAAAAGCTCGTCACATATGGTTTAGCCATCAATATAATTGGAGATTCAAACACAGCTGCATGAATCGGTCACCAGCCAGAATTTATACAAGTACAGATACAGGGTTTAACCCCTTCACCCCTGAGTGATGTTCTGTTTTTGTTTTTTGCTCCCCTTCTTCCGAAACTGTAACATTTTTATTTTTCTGTCAATCTTGTCATATAAGGGCTTATGGTAAAACTATAAGTTTTACCATATAGTGTACTGAAAAACGACAAAAAAAAAATTCCAAGTGCAGAAAAATTGCAAAAAAAGTGTAATGGCACAATTGTTTTTGGGATATTTTATTCACCGTGTTTACTATATGGTAAATCTGATGTGTCGGTGTGATGCCTCATGTCAGTATGAGTTCGTAGATACCAAACATGAATATGTTTACTGTTATCTAAGGGGTTAAAAAAATTCAGACGATTGTTTCTGAAAACCATAGCGTTCACATTTTTCAGGATATATGGCTCAGTGATAACTTATTTTTTGCGCCTCGAGCTGACATTTTTAACGGTACCATTTTTGCGCAAATGCTACATGTTGATCGCCTTTTATTGCATTTTGCACAAAACTTGCGGCGACCAAAAAACGTAATTTTGTCGTTTGGAATTTATTTTACAGATCAGATTAATTGATTTTATATTTTGATAGATCGGGCGTTTCTGAACACGGTGATACCAAATATATGTATATTTTTAATTTTTTTTAATTCTTTAATTTTCAATGGGGGTGATTTGAACTTTTAGGTTTTCTATTTATTTTTTTTTACTTTTTTTTTTTTAGTAGTCCCCCTAGGGGACTATAAGGATAAGTGTGCTCGGGAATTACTCCTTTTATAAGGATCAGCAGTCTGATCGCTTGTTAATTTCTGTAAATCAGAGCAGCATTTTTCTGATCTGCAGAAAAACTGCTCTCTTCTTAGAGACGGTGCTCTGCCGGCTGTAAGAGGAACTGACTCATGATAGCTACAGGAGTCATCACATGACCCTATGCTACCATGGCAACCATCGGCTCCACGTGATCACATCATGTGACTTCCGATAGAGCTGGGTGAGTGAGGGCTTATTGCGGCTTGGATGTACACCCTGCTGTCACATTTTGACAGCGCGGTGCAAGGGGTTAACAGGCACAAGTGGATAGCAGATCCACTCATGCCTGATAACCGCACATGTCAGCTGAACAGCTAGCTGACATATGCGGAACGCACCGCCGGCTACTCAGTATGTCCAATTTCGGTAAGAGGTTAAAAAAGTACGTGAAGAGAAAAGAAACTAGAAGGTACAGAGAACAAGAATTGGAAAAAAATTTTGTAACGGTCAGAATGGGAATAGTTAGAGGACTGAGCTGAGGTGAAAGGTTAGTCTAAAGAAATGCATTTTTATGACTCGCTTAAAAGTGTGGATGTTGGGTATTAATCAAATTGTTCTTGAAAGAGTGCTCCAAAGCATTGTCGAAGCTTGTGAGAAATCTTGGAGATGAGAGTGGGAGGTTCGAATTATTGAGGATGTCAGTCTTAGGTCATTAGTAGTGATGAGCGAGCATGCTTGTAACTACTCGGTACTCGCACGAGTATCGCTGTACTCGGGCTGCTCGGCGGGGACCGAGTAATCTCGCGATACTCGTGCTGTACTCGTGGTCTTCATTTCTGCATGTTGGCGCTCTTTTGAGAGCCAGCCCTCATGCAGGGATTGGCTGGCAGACCACTGCAATGCCACAGCCCTGTTAGTTGTGGAATTGCAGTGATTGGCCGGCCTGCACAGCGTGACCGAGCCTTTATACCGGCCGGCGCGCTGTGCTCTGCTCACAGCTATCCAGACAGTCAGTGCAGGGAGAGTGTCGCTGATTCAGGGAAAGCTTTGCGGCCCTTTATAGCTTTTTCAGTTGCAGGGCTGCAAACAGTGTGACCAAAAGTCCTTCTCAGGACTATTCTAGTTGTATACAGGCAGGCAGGGTATAGCCAGGTCGGAGTACAGTAGCAGAGTCCTTCTCAGGACTATTGTTGCTATATACAGGCAGGGTATAGCCAGGTCTGAATACAGGCTAGTGACCAGAAGAGTCCTTGTCAGGACTATTGTACCAGTATACAGGCAGGCAGGCAGGCAGGGTAGTGGTGACCGTATACCAGCCTTCATCATATCTGGGGCTGGTGTACACAGTGTAAAACAGTCCAGATAGTGTCTGACTTGTCTGTAATTGTCGCTCCCCAAAAAAACCTGTTAGGTTCTTATTGCGTCCGTGCTTGGTTTTTAAAACCGCACGTGTGTGCCTGTTGGTGGCAGCGTACAGGTGCACTTGTGTGCAATTTCCACAAACTTTGATATAACGCACAAGTAGTGAATATACACGTCAGCAGTGCACAGCATTGCAAAATGCGCAAGGGCATTGGCAAGGAACAAGGAAGTGGACGTGATGGTGGTGCAGGCAGAGGCCGAGGTCGTGGGCAAGCTCTAATTTCGCCACAACAAAGGGCCACATCTAGTCGCTCGCACGTCCTGTCCCAAATTCTTGGGGACCGCAGCAGTACACCGCTCTTGAACCAAGACCAGTGTCAACAGGTTGTTAGTTGGATAGCAGATAATGCTTCCAGTCAGATTGGCACCACCACAAACACTCTGTCTTCCACACGGTCAAGTGTCAGTAGCCGTGATACTGCACCACACATTTCTGAACCTGATCCTCCTTCCTACCACCAGGCTGAGTACACGTCCTCCTCGGACATTAATGATCCCACACTTGGACACTCGGAAGAGCTGTTCACGTTTCCATTCACACATTCTGGCCTCTCGCCAGCTCATATTGAAGTGGGTCATGAGGAGATCGTCTGTACAGATGGACAAATATTTGAGCAGCCACGTTCTCACAAAGTTGGCAACGTGTCTCAACAAGTGGTGGACGATGATGAGACACAATTGTCAGGAAGTCAGGAGGAGGAGCAGGGTGCGGAAGAGGAAGACGACGTGGTGGATGATCCAGTAACTGACCCAACCTGGCAGGAGGATATGCAGAGCAAGGACAGCAGTGCACAGGGTGAGGGAGGCGTAGCATCACAACAGGCAGTAAGAAGCAGGGTGGTGGCCCCAGGCAGAAGTCAGGCAACCGTTCCCCGGAACAACACGACGACACAAGGTGCCTGTACAAATGTTAGGTCTTCCCGAGTCTGGCAGTTTTTTAAGTTGGATCCAGATGATTCAAAAAAGGCCATTTGCAACACCTGCCGTGCCAGTATCAGCAGGGGTACCAAAACTAGCAGCCTGACCACCACCAGCATGATCAGGCACATGTCAGCCAAGCACCCGACTTTGTGGGAAGTACAACAGAGTCGAGGAGCAGTGCTTGCTGATGTCACTGCTAGGTCTTCGCTGGTTGTGCATGCGAGCCAATCCCCTGTCCATGCTGCCTGCGAACAAGCCTCCTCCACTCCTGCACCTGCAGTTGCCTACGCAGAAAGAACACCATCATCAAGCACGTCCTTGTCCCAGCGCAGCGTTCAGTTATCCATTCAGCAAACCTTTGAACGCAGGCGCAAATACACTGCCAACACCCCACATGCCACAGTTCTAAATGCTAACATTTCGCGACTGCTTGCACTGGAAATGTTGCCTTTTAGGCTGGTGGAGACAGAAGCATTCCGTGACCTGATGGCGGCAGCTGTCCCACGTTACTCGGTCCCCAGCCGCCACTATTTCTCCCGGTGTGCCGTCCCCGCGTTGCATAACCACGTGTCACAAAACATCACACGTGCCCTGAACAACGCTGTTTCACCCAAGGTCCACCTAACCACAGACACGTGAACAAGTGCTTGTGGGCAAGGCCGCTACATCTCGTTGACGGCACACTGGGTTAATATTGTGGAAGCTGGGACCCAGTCTGAGCGAGGGACGGAACACGTCCTTCCCACACCAAGGTTTGCAGGCCCTACCTCAGTCAGTGTTTCACCCACACTCTACAGCTCCGGAATGTCAAGCTCTTCAGCCTCCTCCTCCTCCTGCGCATCCTCATCCACTGTACCCTCCACACCAGTCACAAGCTGGAAGCACTGCAGCACTGCCTCGGCGAAGCGGCAACAGGCTGTGCTGAAGCTAATCTGCATAGGTGACAAACCCCACAATGCAGAAGAGCTGTGGACAGCTCTGAAACAGCAGGCAGATCACTGGCTCACACCTCTGAACCTAAAGCCAGGAAAGGTCGTGTGTGACAATGGCCGGAACCTGGTGGCGGCTTTGAGGCGAGGCCAGCTGACACATGTTCCATGCGTGGCCCATGTGCTCAACCTCGTGGTTCAGCGGTTTCTAAAGTCATACCCAGAGCTGTCTGATCTGCTGGTAAAAGTTCGCCGCCTGTCTGCACATTTTCGAAAGTCACCTACTGCTTCAGCCGGCCTTGCCGGCTTTCAGCGCAGTTTGCATCTTCCGGCTCACAGACTGGTGTGTGATGTCCCCACGCGTTGGAATTCAACTCTGCACATGTTGGTCAGGATATGTGAGCAGAAGAGGGCAGTTGTTGAGTACCTGCATCACCTAAGCCGTCGGGAAATGGGTCAAACTCCACACATAACACCTGAGGAGTGGAGATGGATGTCAGACCTATGTACCATCCTCCAAAACTTTGAGGACTCCACCAAGATGGTGAGTGGTGATGACGCCATTATTAGCGTCACCATACCGCTACTCTGCCTTCTAAAACGGTCTCTGCTGAAAAACAAACATGATGCATTGCAGGCGGAGCGCGATGAGTTGCAGCAAGAAACAGTAGTGGGTGTGGGTGATAACACACAGCCCAGCCTCGTCTCATCACAACGTGCAGTGGAGGACTATGACGAGGAGGAGGATGAAGACATGGAGCAACTCTCCGGCCAAATTGAGGATATGACATGCACACCAGTCATATCCTCGGTTCAGCGTGGCTGGCCAGAGGACAGGGTAGATGAGGAGGAGGAGGAGGACAGCATGTTCAGTCATCTTGTTGGTCAGGCTACTGAAGTCCTGGCTGTTAAGAGTCTGGCGCACATGGCTGACTTTATGGTAAGCTGCCTGTCTCGTGACCCTCGCGTTAAGAACATCTTGGCCGACAATCATTACTGGTTGGTAACACTGTTAGACCCACGCTACAAGGAGAACTTTTTGTCTCTTATTCCCGTGGAGGAGAGGTCAACCAAAATGCAGCAGTTCCAGAAGGCCATAGTCACGGAAGTAGGCAAAGCATTCCCCTCACAAAACGCTAGCGGCATAGGTCAGGAATCAGTGGACAACCGAGGCGTACAGCCGAGAGAGGCACAAGTCCAATCCGCCAGAGGTAGGGGAACAGTCTTTAAGATGTGGGACAGTTTTCTCAGCCCCTCACGTACCACAGCCCCTGAGGTGCGGGGTAGTGCCACAAGAAATCCTAAGTTTGCCCAGATGCTGAAGGAGTACCTTGCAGATCGAACAACTGTACTCCGACATTCCTCTGTGCCTTACAATTATTGGGTATCCAAGCTGGACACGTGGCATGAATTGGCTCTCTACGCCTTGGAAGTCCTGGCCTGCCCTGCTGCTAGCGTTTTGTCAGAGCGTGTTTTTAGTGCCGCAGGTGGAATCATTACAGATAAACGCACCCGCCTGTCAACTGAAAATGCTGACAGGCTGACTCTGATCAAGATGAACAAGGGTTGGATTGGGCCAGACTTCACCACACCACCAGCAAATGAGAGCGGAATTTAAAGTTTGCCATGTACCTCCACTCACCCATGGGTACACACTTCTGGACTTTGGATAATCGCTGGACTGCTCCTCCTTCTCCTCATGCGCCACCATGATGATGACCGTTACAAATTGCAATACTTAGGCCTTTGTTTCAGGTATACCCCCAGTGGTAAATTTTTTCGCCCATTCTTTGCAGAATGGACATTACAACGACAGGAGACCCGCTCCTTTGCAATGGGAACAATGTTTTGAGGCCCTCATGCACGTCTCTACCCAGGGACAACGTGGAGCCTCCCAATTTTTGGCTGCCCTGCCTAAGGGCTATACTATAATACACCCACTTCCTGACAATGGACACTTAATGTTTTGAGGCCCTCATGCACGTCTCTACCCAGGGACAACGTGGAGCCTCCCAATTTTTGGCTGCCCTGCCTAAGGGCTATACTACAATAGACCCACTTCCTTACAATGGGCACTTCAGGTTTACAGGCCATCATGCACGTCTCTATCCAGGGACAATGTGGAGCCTCCCAATTTTTGGCTGCCCTGCCTAAGGGCTATACTATAATACACCCACTTCCTGACAATGGACACTTAATGTTTTGAGGCCCTCATGCACGTCTCTACCCAGGGACAACGTGGAGCCTCCCAATTTTTGGCTGCCCTGCCTAAGGGCTATACTACAATAGACCCACTTCCTTACAATGGGCACTTCAGGTTTACAGGCCATCATGCACTTCTCTATCCAGGGACAACGTGGAGCTTCCCAATTTTTGGCTGGCCTGGCAAAGGGCTATACTAAAATAGACCCACTTCCTTACAATGGGCACTTCAGGTTTACAGGCCATCATGCACGTCTCTATCCAGGGACAATGTGGAGCCTCCCAATTTTTGGCTGCCCTGCCTAAGGGCTATACTACAATAGACCCACTTCCTTACAATGGGCACTTCAGGTTTACAGGCCATCATGCACGTCTCTATCCAGGGACAATGTGGAGCCTCCCAATTTTTGGCTGCCCTGCCTAAGGGCTATACTACAATAGACCCACTTCCTTACAATGGGCACTTCAGGTTTACAGGCCATCATGCACGTCTCTATCCAGGGACAATGTGGAGCCTCCCAATTTTTGGCTGCCCTGCCTAAGGGCTATACTATAATACACCCACTTCCTGACAATGGACACTTAATGTTTTGAGGCCCTCATGCACGTCTCTACCCAGGGACAACGTGGAGCCTCCCAATTTTTGGCTGCCCTGCCTAAGGGCTATACTACAATAGACCCACTTCCTTACAATGGGCACTTCAGGTTTACAGGCCCTCATGCACGTCTGTATGCAGAGGCATTGGTGAACCTCACAATTTTGGACTGCCCTGGCAAAGGAAAATACTACAAAGACTCACTTCCTCAAAATGGGCACATTAGACTCAAGAGGCCTTCATGTACGTCTCTTCTCAGGGACATCGGAGTGCCACACAATGTTTTCACGTAAAATCTTTCATGTATTAATCTCAAAAAGTAACATACACCAGCTCTATCTCACTATTGGGTATGTGCCCTTAACATTTCCGCCATGAAAAATCATTTTGGGGTCATTTTGGAAGGTTTTCTGGTGAGTCCGTAAAAAAATTGTTCACAGCTGTGACTTTTCAGTGATAAATGCTTCAAGGGGTCTTCCCCATGCTGTTGCCATGTCATTTGAGCACTCTTCTGAGACTTTTGTGACTTTTTAGGGTTTCTCCATGCTGCCGGGGGGTCATTTCACAAAAATACTCGGGTCTCCCATAGGATAACATTGGGCTCGTTGCTCGGCCCGAGTAAACGAGTATCTTGGGAGGCTCGGCCCGAGCTTCGAGCACCCGAGCTTTTTAGTACTCGCTCATCACTAGTCATTAGCAGAACAGAGGGAATGGGTAGGATGATAGACAGAGATGAGGGAGGAGATGTAGACGGTGCAGAACTTTGAAGAGCTTTGCAGGTGAAAGTGATAAGTTTAGATTGGACTCTATAGCGAATGGGTAACCAGCGCAGTGACTGACACAAGGTAGAATAGTACAATAATAACCTCAGCACTCAAAAGGACAAGAGAAGATCTGAGAATTTTAATTTTTTTTTTAATTTGATAAACTGCAAAAACGTGCACAAAAGGTATAGTAAACCCGACTTTTCGGCTTTACAAGGCTATCTCGAGGTTTTGCGTGGAAAGAACGAGGAGACACGAGTCACAGGCGAACCACCAAGAAAAATAATTTTAGAAGTGCCACATTTTTGCAGTACAGAAGGTTCAACCAGGGATTATGGAATACAGTTTTGGGGAAATAGTGCCACTGCTAGTGAGAGCCTGGGGAGGAGGAGACGTCCTGTTGAGGCAGTGGTGGCAATACTTTATCCAACAGTCACAGTCCATGAAACTTCTTCAGTCTTTTTAGCGATATGGACCACCACTTCTTGTAACATGTTCACATATTGGGCCATGGTCACCACTTCCCTCTGAAACCAACAGAATAGAAAGAAGCGCAAATTACCTAAATTGGTTGTATCTCTTTGCATATCTTCAGAAATTCTAATTATATTGTCCACCGTATCATGATCATTTGGTGGTCACAACATAACTGTCAGTCATGCCTCTATATCTAGGGTCAGCAGAGAGATGTTTTCTGCAATGCATGACACATGGGATGCAGGAGTAGCATACATTTCAGTTGTTCTACCGAGTACCACAGCAACAGATTGTCCCCAGTAAACTTTAGCAAGTTGCTGAGCATAGCCCCCAGAGGAATGCCCCTGGTGACTGATCCACCCCTTCTGCTTTGGAATGTTGCATTCTGCAAACTATACAGTGTTACATAGAGGCCAGAAATGGAACACGCAGTAGGGATCACTGAAGGGTATTATAAACAAATTCTCTTAACAATAACTAAAGCCCAGTCTTTCGGTCAGGAGAGCATAGGTGTCACCCTACTTATGATCACAATATGCAATTTAACAGGAAAACCTAAACTTTTATAATCTTTGGATATTAGCGGCTCACTAAACGTGGTGCAGTTGTGTGGTAATATACTGCACAAACAGTTGACTTAGTAATTAGCTATTCTCTCTTTAAATACCATATCTCAGGGCAAGAAGTAACGGCCTGGCTAACTTGGATGCTGCTATGGAACAAATGTTTGTTTCTCCGTCTGTTGTTCTCCATGTCCAATCTTTGATTCTTGACCTCATAGAGTGATATTTTTCCAGTGACGGTGTTTGGTGTTCAGTCTTCGGTTTCCTCTGGTGACAATATTTGAAGCTTAGGTTCCTTTGCTATGATATTCGATATTTGGGTTCCTCTGGTGATTATATTTGGTTTTTTTTGGCTCTTCTAGCAATAATATACGGTTTTCAGGTTCCTTAAGCAACGACATACATTCTTCAGTTTCCTCTGGCAATGGTATGCAGTCTTCGAGTTCTTCTGGCAGTGCAGTCTTCAGGTTCCTCTAGGCTGAGTGCGCTTCCAGATTATTCCCATGCGGAAAACACAGGGCTGCTTTACTATATACATGTCTTTTTCCTTAATGATCTTGGAGCGAACTCTGCCTTCCAGCTGCCGGTTCAGACTTTTATATTTGGTAACTGCACCATAGTCATCACCTATATGAGTATCTTCTTCTGGCCACCTCCTTACATAGTTATATTTTTTCTAGTGGGTGTTTTATTAGTTTCAGTTAGTATTGGTGCTTTTCAGCCTTAAATACTCTGTCCTTTAACATTTGCAATGCAATTGTTTTCTTCACCTGAAAAAGATGCTAGTTCAGCATGAAATGTGTTGTGGAAATAAACAGCATTCAACTCATTTTGGTCCTAAGGATTCTTCATTACAGCACTGCAGCCTAATATTTTATTGTCCAACTCAGTTACTTTTCCCAATATGTCAGAATGTGAGCGCATGTATTGGTTTTATATTTGCTCCTAGTATTCACTTTAATACTTGGCATAGATGTTATCTTACAGCTTGTCATTCAACTCTTCATGTCTAGAGCTTGAAGAAAAGAGAACAGGAGTTTTTTTAGTGCAAAAAAGTAACAAAATTTTATTAGACAATAGTGGGGAAAATATCCAAACAGTCATTAAAAACAGATAAAAACATTAATGACGGATTACCCCTACATAGGACATGATACAAAAATTAAGGTGTAAGTATATAAGGCATATGGATAACCCATACTCAATGGTGCAGAAACAGCACGTGGGTGTTATCTAACAGTCTGCCATAACACTTTGAGATCACCTTACCAAACAAAATTGTTGCAGTATTATGCACAAAGTACATAGTTTGAGATGTATACGTGTAAGGCGTACAGATATAACATACTCATTTGTACAGAGACACCATGTAAATAATATCTAGCAATCTGCCAAACACTTTGAGATCATACTGCCAAACAAAATTGCTGTAGTGTTAGAACACAGCTGTAATTGAATTCAAGACCCCACTAGAAGGCCTGCACGCATAAATACCAGTGCCTAAGACGCCCAGTATCAGTCCGACCACGTAAGGGGGGGAGCTCCGCCAATGAATGGAGCCTCTGGAAGACCTACGTACGTTTCGATATTGGGAATACCTAATCTTCGTCAGGGAGGAGGCATCGGATGCCTCCTCCCTGACGCCTCCTCCGCCTCCTCCTCCGATGCCTCCTCCCTGACGAAGATTAGGTATTCCCAATATCGAAACGTACGTAGGTCTTCCAGAGGCTCCATTCATTATCCGATGCCTCCTCCCTGACGAAGATTAGGTATTCCCAATATCGAAACGTACGTAGGTCTTCCAGAGGCTCCATTCATTGGCGGAGCTCCCCCCCTTACGTGGTCGGACTGATACTGGGCGTCTTAGGCACTGGTATTTATGCGTGCAGGCCTTCTAGTGGGGTCTTGAATTCAATTACAATATAATAAACTTAGCTCTGGCACACTATAGTGATCAATAAGATGATAGAAGACTCCTTGAAATGCTGAAAATTCTTTTATTAGTGCAAAAAAAGGATGATAAATCGTCCGACGTTTCGACCTTATTTTCAGGTCTTAATCATGGACATGGTTATCTAAGATCATAGGGGGATACAAAATAATATAAACATGTAATTAGTACAACATAATAATCCAGTATATCATAGTACAATAAATCACTTAACCATGATGCACATGTAAGAATTTTCCTAAAAAACATAATGGATGCATTTATACAAAGGGAAATAAAAAATTCCCATAAGGCCCATCTGAGAGACTTATCAGGAAATAAAATGAAATAACCAAAAACAAAGTCAGGCATAATGGATACACACCTATATGAGTAACAGGGTGGTGTGTGTTCAATTGTATAGCGTCATCGCCAATAGTACAAATGGAAAACTTGTAATCCTACATAGTCAAAAAAGAGTGAGCACACATCATATCAAAATCACAGAAACCTGATTATGAGAAAAGAACTAGATCTTCATACTGTATTCAATATAGCAGTGTGAACATATATGTGTCTCGGTACCTTATGCACTTAGAATTTCTAATGTAGACAATGCGAGCCTATTCCAAAAACTGGAGTTGGGTAAAATCTAAAATAAATGGCATAGGAATTGTTATGACACATGGGCTGTGACCAAAAAATGGGCCGTGAGACCAAGAGGTAAAGAATGAAACTACCTGTATCCCTACATAGTAATAGGTAATGGATGTTACCCCAAAATCTAGGTGAAAGGGGCTCTTATATCAAAGAATTCACGGTCGCTTCAGAGATATGAAAAAATAGGATAAATGGTATAATAATGAATAGGTGGTGAGTCGTACTACCTAAAGAAGATGTGAAATATAGGACACACATCCGTAACCATTACATGTTCTGATAGAAAAGAGAGGGAGAGAGAGAAAAGGAGAAAAGAACAAAGAAAAAGTTTAAAAAGAATGGATGTCACTACCTGAGTTGCTGCTGGAAAAGCCCCAATAGGTGTAGTGAGGGTTGGTAGAGTGCCCTCACTGAAGGGTTTTCAGTTGCCTCAGATTCATGAAAAGGCAAGGATGCCTGGAGAGAAAAGGGGGAGGTGAACAGTACAAGATATGTGTATCACATGTACTAGTGTAGGGATATATACAGGCTATCCATAGAAAATAGATTTTAAAAGGTAAGAAATACCTGTATTGTTATATGATAGCCGCGTATTAAAGTATATTATAAGGGTATATCCAAATAGTATATTGGTTCAGCTGAAAGATTCTCAGTGGTATTAGGATCACAACCTCTATAGACAAATGTTGTAAAAATTAGAAGTGTACATACATGAAAGAATAACACCAATATAAGGTACATATAGTGTGCAGAGCATTCCAATGATGTTACCTTTATGTAGTTTTAAGGGACTTGACCATAAAGGTCCTGTGGATATTCAAGGGAAAAAGACGTCCCAGTAGGGCTCTATGGGGAACCCTATAGGGAACATGGCATAAATACTAGTATATGGCATGCAGGTGTCAAACACTATAGTGTAGGCCAGATCACATACCTGGTATATACTGGTGGAGGTAAAGGGCGAACAGAGCGCTGTATTGGGGCTGTAAAGCAGAGCATAAGGAAAAATGGATAAAGGCTCCTGATAACGTGGCTTAGACCGGAGTGATCCGGTACACATACCTCTCAGTGGTGGTGCAGGGTATCGGGTATAGGCCCCAGGGAGGAGTGCGTCCGACCGTGGCGAGGGACTTATTTATACTAGGGAGCAGTGCATTCCCCGTCCGACTTCCTGGACGGTGGAACGCAGCGTGCGGCCGGTGAAGCGCACGCCGCGCATGCGCAGCGCAACCAGTGCACCGCGCATGCGCGGGGAGCGTCACACACGCCGATGATGTGAGGTGCTGTGGTTGGAGGACACTTGTAGAGGGGCGTGTAACAGAGTGACAGTGGGGTGTTGGTGCAAGCTGGACCGTGGATTGCATGCAGCAAAGGCGCTGTGCCTGGCTATTGGCACAGCGCCCAAGCCGGACACAGAGCACCGGCCAGTGTGTTGGAGAAAATGAACTATAAACTATAGAGTCCATATGAGGCCAAAGGTCGTAATGCACTTAAGGTGAACCGGATGATACGCCACATGATGATACTATATAGTGCAGAGGTAGATGGATGACCAAAACAAGTGCCGGTTGGTGCAGGAATCAGGTGGTGGAAAGTGCCTAAAAGAAAAAGAAAAAGAATTAGATTGGGGTTATTGATAGAGTCATAATTCTACTGCTATTTGCCCTTATATTGGAGTTTTACAGTTATACACATAAAAAGTAAAATAAAATAAAATAAAATAATAAGAAACCGAGATACCTAATAAAATCAAATGACATAGTTAGACCTAAGGACACCCAAGATTATTAATAATAATCCAATAAGACACAATGTAATCACGTGAGAAAACATATAAAATCTTGTAAAAGGAAAAAATGGATCATATACAAAGAAAGTTATAGGCACATGTCATGTTCTCGATTGAGACCCCTGGGCTCCAATGTATTGAGAGTGAAAATCCAATAGGATTCTCTTTCCTTAAGGGTACGTATTCGATTGCCCCCTCTTCTAGGGGGAGGGACATGTTCAAGTACTTGATACTTCAATTGGGCAATAGTATGTCCATATGTGATGAAGTGATGCGGGATGGGTAGTAGGATCTGCTTGCACCTAATTGTGGACTTATGCTTACTGATGCTCATATAGGTGTGTATCCATTATGCCTGACTTTGTTTTTGGTTATTTCATTTTATTTCCTGATAAGTCTCTCAGATGGGCCTTATGGGAATTTTTTATTTCCCTTTGTATAAATGCATCCATTATGTTTTTTAGGAAAATTCTTACATGTGCATCATGGTTAAGTGATTTATTGTACTATGATATACTGGATTATTATGTTGTACTAATTACATGTTTATATTATTTTGTAACCCCCTATGATCTTAGATAACCATGTCCATGATTAAGACCTGAAAATAAGGTCGAAACGTCGGACGATTTATCATCCTTTTTTTGCACTAATAAAAGAATTTTCAGCATTTCAAGGAGTCTTCTATCATCTTATTGATCACTATAGTGTGCCAGAGCTAAGTTTATTATATTGACTATTATTTTTTCTGAGCACCTACTGCGTACACAGTGAGCCAGACATATTCTATTACAATTGAATTCAATTACAGCTGTGTTCTAACACTGCAGCAATTTTGTTTGGCAGTATGATCTCAAAGTGTTTGGCAGATTGCTAGATATTATTTACATGGTGTCTCTGTACAAATGAGTATGTTATATCTGTACGCCTTACACGTATACATCTCAAACTATGTACTTTGTGCATAATACTGCAACAATTTTGTTTGGTAAGGTGATCTCAAAGTGTTATGGCAGACTGTTAGATAACACCCACGTGCTGTTTCTGCACCATTGAGTATAGGTTATCCATATGCCTTATATACTTACACCTTAATTTTTGTATCATGTCCTATGTAGGGGTAATCCGTCATTAATGTTTTTATCTGTTTTTAATGACTGTTTGGATATTTTCCCCACTATTGTCTAATAAAATTTTGTTACTTTTTTGCACTAAAAAAACTCCTGTTCTCTTTTCTTCAACATGTTAATGAGTTTGTGCTGACAGGGCTGGGCTCCGGAAAAATCTGGGTCCACCCTTATTTTGCTATGGTACTTTGGAGTACCCTTCTTCTAATTATGTCTAGAGCTTGTTGAACTTGCAAAAAAACGGTGCCGATGGGTCCCTGCTAAATCTAAAAAAAATCCGGATTCGCTCAGGAATCCAGTATCCATATAAGTCTATGGGGACCAGAACCCAGAAATTAAAAACGTTGGTGGAAGGGATAGATAGGGGCGTAGGAGCGCACACCGTGTACTCAATGAGGCTGTGTCATAGCGCAACACTCCTTCTGGGTCACGCTTTCCCTTTTGGAGCTGACAATAAACCCTCATTGAATATTCCCTGCTGTCTCCGTGTACTTGGTTGCAGTTAGATGTGCCCCCACCCTGAGTGTCAGCTTGTCAGCTGACTGCAACCGATCACAGATGCCAGGACGGCCGGTAGGTAGGAAAAGCAGTGCAAATGTCTGTGGGTCAGTATGGTGGTATAAAAATAAATGAATAAATTAAACAATCGGCGCAGGGTCTCCCATATTCTGATGCTAATGTAGCGCCCCTGAGACCCTCAGGGCACTACAGTGAACTGAATTCTCTTGGGGATGCAGGACCTACCCCCTGGTACCTGGAGTACCAGTGCCGATTTCACCAAAACACAATTTAAATCCTAGTTCTCTGCTCCACACTGGGCATAGAGGGTTAACCATGTAAAGGGAAGGTCACCATGGGAATGAGTCCCTGGGTATAGCCAGCCTGGTGGGAGGGGTCAGTCAGTCAGAGAGTAATCTGAATTCATGAGCACACAGGAGAGGTGTGCGGACGCGCCTGAGCTGGGTCCGTCTAACGGTGATCCCGGGGCACATTAGAGAGGTCGCCAGGATGGGTACCGAGATACCGCTGGGATCGGAGCACGCACGGGGAACAGGGCCCTAGGTCAAGTTCAAGTTTTAGACTGTTTGGTAAATACCTGCCCGGTGAGGGCCCCTTCACTGACTTCACCGAACCAAATAATCCAGGGGCATCAGCAGTAAACTAGGATTGGGGTTCAGACATTTACTTCCCCGCAGGGTCAACACTGCCCACCGTACGAAGGAGACTGTACCCCAAAAGGGACAGTCGGGGTCCCCAAACACTCCATGCTACGGGGACTCAATCTACAGAGAGTGCCGGGGACAGAGCAACCTGGGTCACTACATTGGCACTGGTCCTCCAAGGGACCTGAAACAGCAACCCCTGGGTCCACAGTGAGTAGAGACTGTTAAAGACAACCTGTGTAGTCTCCATTGTTGCCCCACTACATCTCCCAGGAATAGCCCTACCTGCAGAAGGCCTACCATCACAGCTGCCACTACCACCAGACCTGGGAGTACCCACATTCAGCAGCAGCAGTTCTCTATCCCTAACCGCAATCCGCAGGTGGCATCACATGTCAAAAACTCTTATCTCTCCTGTAAATACCCCCATTAACAAAAGAGGCCCAGAGCACGAGACCGGGCAACGGCCACCAGAGTGATATTCCCATTTGTTACTGCCCGGGACCGAGTACCCCCTTCTCTGGGCGACACACTAGCACAGATAAAGCCAACGGCTTCAGCCCCAGCTGTTGCGCTTTATCTGTGCTGTTTATCAAAATAAGCCCAGAATCACACATGCAAGGGACTTGCATCGCATCACCTGGCATGGTCTGCCACTCTCTGAACATGAGCGTGCAAGTACATAGAAACACATGCGGCCAACCCACTCCTATCAGAACAGTGTGCGGCTGTGACCGGTGTTGCGACACGAGACTCGCATTAGTCCCTCGCAAGTGTGACTCGGGCTTAAGAGAAACTGCATGCAGATTTTGTTATTTAAATAAATAATTTTTTTAAAAAACAACGTTCATTTCCCCCCAATTTTGATACCCAGCCAAGATAAAGCCGGCTGAGGGCTGGTATTCTTAGCCTGCAGCCAGCCGGTATTGCCACATCCATTAGATGTGACAATCCCGGTGCTTTACCGACTCTTTTCGTTGCCCTGGTGCTGTGGAAATTGGGTAATAGCAGGGGTTAATAACAGCACACAGCTGCTACTAAACCCTAGGTTAATGACGGCACAGCTGTTTATGAGACACCCCCCATCACTAATCTGTAAATGAAAGTAAATAAGTGCAAACGCAGAGAAAAAATTCTGTATTTGGAATAAAATACAAAAACACGTCCTCTTTCACCACTTTATTAACCCCAAAAACCCCTCCAGGTCTGGTGTAATCCACACGAGGTCCCACGTCACTTCCAGCTCTGCTACATCTCACAGCGAGTGGCTATAGAACAAGACCGCCGGCTGTGAGTGCAGACAATGACTGAGCCGTGATGAGCAATGACTGCAGGCAGACACTGTCACAAGCTAGGGGAGCATCTGACTGCAACCAATCACAGACAACAGTACTGCTGGTGGGTGGGGAAAGCACGGAAAGCTGTGTGTATGCGATGAGTCTATTGTGCAGTAGAGGAAGTGAATGCGCGCCCCAGATGCAGTTTGCCGCCATAAAACTGAGCCTCTGTAAGTATGAAATGCTTGCTTAATTCTTGTTTTCTTTATTTTCCTTTAATTTCCCCAGTGCTTAATCTGGATCATATACCCGGCACTCGGGCATCTTTTAATCCGTGCGGATCCGGACTTTTACAGTCTGGGTCCGCTCAGCCCTATTCATGTCACATTTTTTGCAGAATACTGACACTATTAATTTGACTAAAGAGAAATATTTAAACATTATACCCTACAACAAACATCAGCTTAAATCATGTATGTTGTAATCTGAACATCAAAGATGCTCTATTTTCAAAGCTGACACCATTTGGAACATTTCTAATCTTTGTTGAAGCAGCTTTGTTTGGGATTATCTCACATTGGGTTCACTGAGTACACCTTTTCAATGTGGGAAAATACCAAAGATCTTTCAACATTACAAGAACTAGTGAAGGGCCCAGCAGCCAATGTAATGTATATGCTGATCCTTTATATGCATGAGGTTTCTGTTATCAGTCCTATCCTAAATAAATTTGTTTAACGATTCTAGCCATTTAAATGCCTGAGATAAAAATACAATGTTCCACTTCTGCAAATTGGAGACATCTGATTTTTAAGAAAGGACAATTTACCCAGGACGATGATCACTGAAATAAATGTTTGTTACTGATCATTTAGAAACATGGGTTGACTGTGGCCGTTAAATAACCTCCGATTAGCTGCATGTAAGCTAATTGACGGTCTTATAATGGCCTGTTTAGACCAGTTGGCCACCATTCTATGTGCACAAAATGATTGTTCTATGCTCATAAAATGTCATGTTATTAGCAGCAGAACACCTTTTTACAGAAAACGCTGTGCAGCTGATAGCAATGATCTTTATACTTTCTTAAAAAATCAATGCACCCAATGAAGGAGCATTTTGTTCTTTCATTGGGTTTGTACTTGGCTGTGTAAATGGCTCGGTATTTGTCCTTACAAAACATAATCGGACCTAGTGATCAAAAATAAAAAAAAAAAAGAATCAAAATACTAATTTGTCATTATGTTGGCATAAAACCATATCCACATTCTTATTGCCTATTGTCTTGAATAAACAGTGAATATGCTGCCCACAATGATGGTGGACTGAAACAAATCTACAAAGATAATTTATAGAAACTCTGCCTCATATCAATGTTACATCTAAATTAAAGCTAAGGATTCTCTATTGGCTTTCCATATTGCTGATTTGTTTTGATTACGGGCAATTTATTAGCCTAAGTAAAGATACCTTTCTAGATGGTCCATTTCTCAAAACACTAAGGCAGGCTTTGCACACTACGACATCGCAGGTGCGATGTCGGTGGGGTCATATTGAAAATGACGCACTTCCGGCATCGCATGCGACATCGTAGTGTTAACGAGCGCAAAAGCGTCGTAATCGTATCATCGGTGCAGCGTCGGCGTAATCCATGATTACGCCGACGCGACAGTCCGATGTTGTTCCTCGCTCCTGCGGCAGCATACATCGCTGTGTGTGAAGCCGCAGGAGCGAGGAACATCTCCTACCGGCGTCACTGCGGCTTCCGTAGGATATGCGGAAGGAAGGAGATGGGCGGGATGTTTACATCCCACTCATCTCCGCCCCTCCGCTCCGATTGGCCGCCTGGCGTGTGACGTCGCTATGACGCTGCACGACCCGCCCCCTTAACAAGGAGGTGGGTCGCCGGCCAGAGCGACGGTCGCAGGACAGGTGAGTCCATGTGAAGCTGCCGTAGCGATAATGTTCGCTACGGCAGCTATCACAAGGAAATCGCTGCTGTGACGGGGGTGGGTACTATCGCGCTCGGCATCGCAGCATCGGCCTGCGATGTCGCAGCGTGCAAAGTACCCCTAAGACCGATGACTGGAGACATTCTGAAAATGTAATTTGACTTCATTTTAAGAAATTCTGTTGCTCATTTCAATTTGGAAAGAAATTAGAACTAATTAATCCTAGTTTATTTTATGCATTTTGATGTTTTTTTCTTTTTGACTGTCTGCTATAGATTATTTATTTAGTTTCCTGAAGGAGAACTCTCAAAAAATGAACCATATTTGACATTTTGGGTTTTTTTTGCCTTCCTCTGGATCAACATGTTAGGCTATGGGTTGAACTAGATGGACTTAGAGTCTCCCTTCAACCTTAAAAACTATGAAACTATGAATCTATGAAACCACACTTTTGCATGTACCCAAAGTGACATTCCCGATGAATAAGCTGCAATAGACAATGCAAAATACACATGGGTGTTCCTTGTTTGAAGATCATTTACCACACTTTTTGGCACTTGCACTTTACCTCAGGGTTTCAGTGGATGCTATGCTAATTGAACCACTGTGGGCTCTTATAGTAGATATTCAGATATACTGTATGTCACACATGAGTCCTGCATACCACTTGCACTTTGTGCCTACACCCACTGCAATTTCCTTATGTGTCTTTAATGTCTTTTATTTATGTAGTTCATGAGATTTGACAATCCTTAGTTCCCACTGGCAATGCTCATGTAAGAAAATATATGCTGTATACCCATATATGTAAAAGTTTGTATACCAGTGGGTTTTGGTTTGCTTTACCTCATGTTTTAATCAATTATATTTAAACAAAGATTTTGCACTTTTTCATCAAAAAACTCCTCTTTCTCATTGTTTAATAGAGAGAGTAAAAAAGCGCAAATAGGGTCTTATCCGGTGATATATGGTGGTTATGTGCAATTGAATACACTCACATGGCCGGGTTGTGAATGTCACAACACCTGTATCAGCCTAGAGTAGGTGATGGCAGCAGCCCCGTTATATTCGAATTTAAGATGAGAGATCAATCGGGTTTTTTTGCCATGCTATCACCCAGAAGCGATGTTGATTATTTATTCTCTTTATTCATGTACAGGTCAAGTCAATGCGTTTCTGACGTCGCAGCCTCCTTCATCAGGACAACAGAGAAAACCAGGCTGCGACCTCAGAAACGCGTTGACCTGACCGATACATGAATAAAGAGAATAATTCATCAACATCGCTTCTGGGTAATAGCACGGCAAAAACACCCAATTCTTCTCTCATCTTTAATCTTTTCTCATTGTTTAGAATATGTATTGTGGAGTGTTTTCAGGGTTATGTTACCATATGTATGGGCAGGAATCCTAATTTGATTCAATATGTGCTGCAGGTATTTTGTTTGCTGAAATCAAACCTAGCAGCGATTGCCTTCTAAAAAAAAAATAGTCTGCTTTATTTACATGTCCCAAAGAGTACAACTGGCCAAACAAATTAGATCGCTGTTGGAGGAACGCTTGAACGGCAGGGAGTTATCTCTCTTCTCAGCCAAGTCTGCAGGAGAATGAGCTGCTACATGACACATTTGGCACTGGCTTATTTACCGAAGGATCAAAAGCATTAAGGTTAAATAAAAACATGTCCCATTCTTCAGCCAATCCTTAGGAAATTGGGGGTTCAGCCAACAATAATGTGTTTGACCGGCTAAATCCAACATCCCACCCAGACAACTGGCTGCTTGCAAAAGATTTTAGTTCACCGGACATTGACAAACCAGCCAACTGGCTGGCACACAGAGATGTGGTCAACAAACCTTCTGAACTGTTCATTAAAGAACCCAGGTTGACCTGGTTAGGAAACCTATAGTTATAAGAAAACAGCTTGGTTTGTTGTGTTGATGGTGCATAAAAAACGTAAACCTCATTATATATGATAACGGGATGTTTAATTTACCATAACTGTGTTTTTTAATCAGTAATTTCTCTAATAAAAGTCAATTACAGAAAAACTCCACACAATTGTCACATTATTATATGAATACAATTTATTTTTGTTTTGGTGGGGACCAATTCTCCTAACAATGGGCTTATGAGGTCAACTTCATTGTGTGAAAGTGACTTTTAAACATTCAATTTGCCTTGATAAAATCTTTTTCGGCATTACTAAAAAAGCGTACTTCGGAATAAACCCTCAGTGTCCTATAATGATATGGGCCATTATTCTGTGCATTTTATAACTGTGTTATCTTTTTATGGTTATTACCCAGTTTAAAGCTTGTTTTCTGCTATTGCTGAAAAAACGGACCTGTGAAACTTTATCGGACCTGGATTCTACTTTCTAATTTTGTTGAGTCTGGCTTTACACAGGACTATTCATTTTCGGGTGAGTGGTAATATGCCTGCAGAAGATTGATCTTCCCCAATTAATCTGATCTCAGTGAGTGATAGTCAGATGGTATAGCAGATAATTAATTAAAACTTGCAGTTCATTATAATAGCAGCTCTGGGAAATTTGTACGCGGCCTGTTCCAGCCTGCTGACAGATTTATTGTTCTCGTAGAATTAATCTATGATTAACTAAAATAAATATAACCATTTTTGTATTTGTCTTGGCGAAGTAACATGTGTATTTGAGAATCAGAACATGTGAAGTTATATCCCAGTAATGTCTATTTACCGCCTCGAAATGAATCAGGCGTGAATGGAAGTGAAAAACTGTAATGTAGTAAGGGAAATGAGAGCAGATTTGTCTTTCTTTTTCAATAAGGGAGTAATATCACCCAATAGTCATTAAGGCCTTAGTAAACATAATTAATTTGAAACAAAGAAAAGCAATTAGTATCCAAATCTTTGTATATTTATATAACATCTACCACCTGGCATGATATAGATATTAATGTTACCACATGAAAATTAATTAAAATACTGCTATACTGGCATTAGAGCAATGTCACCAGACATAAGGAGTAAATAGCAATAAAATTAATGTCCAGGTACATGTGGTTGATATGTCTATAAAACATAAGTACTGTTTCCCTACAGTTTCCCCATTCAAATTAGTTCCCCATTGGACTCTGTACCATCCCTTTTTCTCTTCTGTATTCTTTCACCTGATTTGTGTACTTCTTTTTGCCCTATTTGCGCATCAATTTTTAATTTTCCGCTAATCTCACTCTTTTTTTTTTTTTTTTTTTAAATCCCCCTTTTTCAATGTGTTATTTTAGCCCATGGTTATTTTTCCAAGTGGTCTTATTGACCTCTCATCTTAACTGCCTTTCCTGCATTATCTTTCCATAGTTCTGGTGTGTAAAGCATGAAGACACAAAAGATTTTATTTAAGTTGATAAATTTATATATATTTTGCACCCTTTCAATTTAAGCCCTACACAAATTATGTTAAATATATTGTAGAAGATGCTGGTCTGTTTCCAGGCACTGCGGAGAATTCCTCTCAAAGTTAACTTATTTTTCCAATGCTTGATTTCATTTATTTTACTTGTCAATATAGCTCTTTTCGACATGATCATCACTGTCCCCATTAAATTCCATATCAGTAGGTCTTTGGAGTGTGGGAGGAAACCAGAGTACAAACTTCTTGCAGATGTCCTTAGTGGTCTTTGAACCCTGGACCCCAAAGTAGTAGCACTAATCACAGATTCACCATGCTTCCCTTGTATACAATTATAACACTTATCACCCTCATACCAGCTCCTCCTTTCCACTTATTCATTATTATGCACTACTGACCATGTTAATGAAGGAAACATGGGTAATGATTGTCTGCTGAAAGCACCACTCTGGTGCTTCTACAGCTCCTGCCTCTAGTAATATGCTCATCGGTTGGCATCTTCATTTTTTATTGGTGCCACTCTGGTCTCATAGTGCCATCTTGTGACTGTAACTTCTGACTAGCCAAAAGTCCAAGGTAACGGTCACAAGAGTTTAATGTAAGTTTTAATACAGCAAGAACAAGGCTCTCATAGACTTGCAATGAAGAGTGACCTTTGGCAAGCTCCAGTAAACAATGGAACAGCTGGCCAATCACAAACTGCAGGAAACCGATGGAAGCAACAGCAATAGAAGGCAAAGACAGCAGCAGGTGAGTAGAAGCCTGGCATCAGGAACCTTAGATTAGAAGCACCACTCCAGTGGTAAAATGAAAAAAAAAAATTGCTGGAGTGGTGCTTGAAAACTTCTATGGTAATGATTAATTGTGTTTATAGACAATAGAAGCCAGAATTTCATCAACCTCAAATGTACACATAAAAACTTCAATCTTATTGATTTATCCACATAAAATCCATAACAGAACCCCCCCCCCCTTCCCCAAATTTAATGAATATTGCATTTCAGACAATATGGATCCTTGGTCATATCCATATAAGACCCTTTATATATGAAGAAGAATAGAAACAATTCTTCAGGATTAGAGAATGGAGTTTTTTGATTAGCTTACGTTTCCAAATCAATAGACAACTCCAGACAGCAGTGTTGTATCATTGAGAAAAGGATTCCACATTCATGCATTCACATCCAATTTATGAAGACCCCCATCCCACACTCTTAACTTTTGGGAAAATAAGGTCATCACTGTTTTTTTACTGCTTTGAACCATATTGATCAGCCAAAAACTGAAGGCTAACCAGACATAATCACCACAGTAAAAATAAAGCATTACATGGTACCTATAGAATGATATCTTATGGTTTGCTTTTGTGAGGAAAGAGTTAACCTTTTTCACTGACTTAGAAAATAATAGAAATTCATTCTCCCTGGCAAGACCGAACCAGACTTATTTGCGTAATAAACTGTGAGACCAACCTAAAGGACGCAGAATGTTTTGACTTAGAAACGACTGAAAAACATCTTGTTATGGGAATATAAGTCATTATATTAATTTCTGTTGCTGGGAATATGCAATCCACGCCTTAATGAATGTAGATTAATGAATATGTATGTTGCATAGTTACGCCCTAATCAACTTTGTATAACTTTGTAATGTAAACAATATCAATACACTTTCTATTCGGAGCCGCACATCTCCAGACTTATGTGTATAACGGCGTCCGCTTGTTTTCATTGAGACGGAGTAGCAGAGGGGGGGGGGGGTCACCAGAACCCTCTCTGCATTCGGACATTGCTGGCAACAGCTGTGACCGTTAGGTCAACCTAACATTATCTGGCGCCCGAAAAGCAGGGACCCGTGTTTCTAATCCCAGGACGCAGTGGACTGTCTTGCCATTCAGAGGAGGAGTGGACCAGACGTGGGGACCAGAAACACCTGGTCAGGTAAGAGTTGAACCTTATTCTTCTCTCTATGCTCCCCACATCTGATCTCCCCTCTCCTCAACGCGCAAGAAGTACACTGTGAGTAGATACTGGTTTATTGGCGGGTTTCTACTGAACTCTGAGAGAGCCTTGCCAGCTGATGTTTTCTGTGCCTTGTTTGGTTGTTTGCTTGTTTTTTTCTCTGTGTTTCTCTGTGTTTCTCTGCCTCTCCGTGTGTCGCGTGTCTGCTCTCCTGCGCTTTACTTCTGTGCTGTTGCCCTTGTTGGTTGTCATAGATCCCATACATCAGTGAGTATTGAAAGGGAATAGTGTACCTGCTCTGTCCAATGGATGTGATATTCACTGCCCTAGTGTTAGTGGGAATAGCCCTGTTTGCCATTGCTATCGGATATAGAGTGTACCTTTGGTACAAGAAGGGTAACCCAGCACCATTCAACATACTCAGTCCCCTCTGAAGTTAGGACACCACCTTTCAGTAGGAATACAGATCAAGAATCAGTCTTTGGGTACTTCCAGGAAAGGTGGTACTAGAGCTCACCTTAGGTAGGAATACAAAAGGAGTTAAGCTGGGGTCACACTAAGCGACAGCGACAACGACGTCGCTGTTACGTCACCATTTTCTGTGACGTAACAGCGACCTTGTAAGTCGCTGTTATGATCGCTGCTTAGCTGTCAAACACAGCAGAAGCAGCGATCATAACGTCGCTGTGCTACATGTGCAGAGAGCAGGGAGCCGCGCTTAGCGCTGGCTCCTTGCTCTCCTAGGTACAGTACACATCGGGTTAATTAACCCGATGTGTGCTGCAGCTACATGTCACACTGCAGAGAGCAGGGAGCCGCGCGCACTGCTTAGCGCTGGCTCCTTGCTCTCCTTGCTACAGTATACATCGGGTTAATTACCCGATGCGTACTGCAGCCACATGGGCACAGAGCAGGAGCCGGCGCTGGCAGCAAGGGCGGAGGCTGGTAACCAAGGTAAATATCGGGTAACCAGGGAAAGGGCTTCCCTTGGTTACCCGATGTTTACGCTGGTTACAGCTTCGCAGCTGCCAGACGCCGGCTCCTGCTCGCTTCATTTCGTCGCTCTCTCGCTGTCACACACAGCGATGTGTGTGTCACAGCGGGAGAGTGACGACCAAAAAATGAAGCTGGACATTCAGCAACGACCTGCGACCTCACAGCAGGGGCCAGGTCGTTGCTGGATGTCACACACAGCGACAGCGACGGGACGTCGCTGCAACGTCACAGAAAATGGTGACGTAGCAGCGACGTCGTTGTCGTTGTCGCTGTGTGTGACACCAGCTTTAGTCTCTGAGTATCTCCAGGATAGGTAGGTTTAGTCCAAAGGACGTTCAAGGGTCTAAAAGCTGAAGAAGATAGAAGAAGAATAATGGGGCAAGGAATATCAAAAGACAGAAGAGCTGGATGCACCCTGCAACATCTCATTACGTGTTATCATGGCAAAAGAACAGCCAGTCAGTCCAAGGAAGTTTTTAAGACATTTGGATTGAAGGGGAAGGATCAATTGGACCCCAACAAATGGGACACAATAAGAGCTACTAGAGCAGGAGTGATAGCAGATAAATCATGGACTAAACTAGTCAGAACTCTTTCTGACATGGCAAAAACAGCCCACGATCAAGGTTGGATATACCATGAAGAATCAGACACATGGGAAGAAGCTGGGAAGCAGACTAATAAGGATCAACAGCCTCCTCTGTACCTGTCAGCTACTCCTGGAACAACTCCAAAAATAGCAGGATCTCCGGGATGGACCTGCACAAACCATGGCCAACAAAATCTGGACTGGAGTGAAACATGCCTAGCCTGTGGAGCCCCACAGCACAAGCTACAAGCCACAGCACCAGTGCCTCTCTATCCCGTAGTGGAAAGAAGAGTCCTGATAAGACCACCTGTTAATCCACAAAACCCAGATGCTCCCAGAGATGCAGTTCCTCGTACATATGATGACTACGTATCCTGGACTCCAGCCGAGCAGATGGCTTTCCTGCAAAATGCTCCAGACCCGACTAGAAACCCAGTCAGTTTTTCACGTTACCTGAACCAAATACAGGTCTCCTACAGAAGCACTTGGTTGGACATGGAAAGTTCGTGTAGAGTTAAAATGTCTCCCGAACTGTATGCCAAACTCACTGCCCACCTGACAGGACATGTTCCGGACAATACCCGTAATGTGGAATCGGGCCAAGATTTCATGATAAGACTCAATCTTTTCTGCGCCCAGGAGCAAAGAACTAAGGGCACAATGGGACCAGTGCATCAAGGTCCTGTGGAGAATGTCAGCTCATTTTACTACAGATTGATGCAGTCATTCGCAGATGAAGGGCTGGACTTACAAGCGGGTGCAATACATCGCCTGATGGTAAGATCCTTCATGGATTGAATACATGCACCTCTGGCAGAAAGATTGAAAGCGTGCTGCCCAGAATGGAGAAACATGGAAGACATAGATCTTCTAGTCAACAAAGCAAGTGGCTTAGAAACCGATGCAAAGGATAAAAGGAGCAACAAGAAAGTTGTCATAGCAGCAGTGGAGGGTCAGCCAGAAGGTACAAGAAGGAAGGCACCGACCTGCTACTATTGTGGGAGTCAGAGGACATGTGATCAGAGACTGTAGAAAGAAGAAGAGGGACACTCAAAACCAACCCGAGAGTCAGGAGGAGAAGACTGCCTGACTTGCGGTAGCACGGGATAGGGATGCCAGAGGTCCATTTATACACAGCCCCCTTCACATTGGCAATAAGGAAATAAGAGCTTTGGTGGACTCAGGAGCCTCACGCTCCTGAACCCCAGGAACCTAGTGCCTGAAGGATCCATCTCATCTGAAGCTACTGTAGTATCCGGATTTGATGGACAAGCCCAGATAATCCCAATAACACATCCACTGAAGGTGAAACTGGGACCACACATGTTTGTGTCTAAATTCTTAGTGTCCCCCCTGGGTGGAGATGCCCTAGTGGGAGAAGATCTACTATCAAGACTACAAGCTCAGATTGTCTACAATGACGATGGATCTGCTATCCTGCAAATTCCAGAAGATATCCCAGAAGAAGTCCTGTGCACTCTCCAGATGATAGAAGATCAACCAGAATCTGATGTTACACGTGAAGTAAACACGGATCCAAGACTTCTACAAGTTCCTGCAAAACTCTGGTCCACATCAAAAACTGACCTCGGCACACTACCCGTGCCCACAGTGAAAGTTTCAGTCAAGCCTGGAATTACGCCACCGCAGCTGAGACAATCCCCCCTCCCGCTACCTCTCGCAGTACATCTACCAGTACGTGGATGATTTACTACTGTGCTGCCCTAGTGAAGAGGAATGTAAAACGGCTTCAATAAGCCTTTTTACCTTTCTGGCAGAAGTAGGATGCAAAGCAAGCAGAGATAAATGCAGACGGTGGATTCCCAATGCGTCACTACTCATGCAACTGCTGTATGATTGCACAAAGAATGTTCCTTTCTCCCTTACAGAAGAAGCTCGACAAAACTTTCAAAAGCTCAAGGAACTAGTGATTGATGCACCTGCTCTGGCACTACCAAACTATGATCTCACCTTTAATCTGTTCGTAGCAGAGCTTCAAGGATTTGCCGTAGGAGTACTCACCCAGAAGACGGACAAACATCACATAATCGGGTACTACTCCTCTCAACTTGACAACGTCACAAAAGCAGCACCAACCTGTGTCCGTGCTGTTACAGCAGTTTCAAACATACTGCAGAAAGCATCTGAAATCTCACTCGATTTCCCGACTACCATCCTTACCAGCCATTACATTTATGCTGTTCTCAATCAAGTGCAGTTGAAACACCTCTCCATGGCAAGACAAGTCAGACTCCAGTGCATGCTGTTGCTACCCCCAAACATCTCATTTGCTCGAGTTACAAGTCTAAACCTTGCTGATCTGGTGATCTTTACAAGTTTAGAAGGGGGGACAGAAGAGAGGACAGAAGAGAGTGACAAACATACCAGCGCACCATTTGATCATGATTGTCAGGAACTCATTTAACATGAGGCAAAGCCCTTCACAATATTCAGGCAACACCACTTACAAATCCAGACTTTGAACTTTTTGTGGATGGTAGCAGATACGCTGATGAAGCAGGCAAGTTCCACACTGGATTTGCAGTAGTGACTCTATATGCAGTCTTAGCCAAGCAACCACTACCTCCACACATATCTGCTTAAGAAGCAGAACTTCTTGCTCTCATCTGGGCAATTGAGTTTCTGGAAGAACGAACAGCGAACATCTACACGGACTCAGCCTATGCACATGGCATTGTGCACGATTTTGGCACTATCTGGCAGACTAGAGGATTCCTCACAGCAACAGGAAATCCCATCAGGCATGGCGCCTCAGTGAAGAAACTAATGGAAGTAGCCTTGATACCAAAACAGCTAGCAATCATAAAGGTTGCTGCCCACACCAAGGCTCAAACACCCGAGGCAAGGGGGAAATCGCTTGGCCGATCAAACAGCAAAACAAGCCGCTTTACTCCCTTTGAAGGAGACGGAAACAGTGTCAACGACAGAGGAAGAAATGCAGAACCTCTTTGAGACACAAGAAAACGCCTCTGAGGAAGAAAAGGCCGGATGGCGGGCCAAGGGGGCAGAAAAGGTGGAGGGGATTTGGCGCCTAAACGGACTTCCCGTCCTGCCACGCAGTTGGATCCTGCCATTCTCCAAGTACTCCACTATCCCACACACGGTAGCACAAACTCAATCATGAACCAGATGCAACCATATTGGGTAGCCCCCGGCTTCAGACAATACGCCTCCCAGAGAATAAAAGCTTGTCACATCTGTCAACAACATAATCCAGGCCAGCTAACTAAAACCCCGCAAAGACACATGCCAAAGATGTTTGCCCCATTTCAAAGAGTAGAAATAGACTATATACAGTTGCCAAAACATGGCATCTACGAGTTTGTACTTGTCTGTGTAGACCTCTTCTCAGGATGGCCAGAGGCCTATCATGTAAGCTCAGCCACGGCCCGAATTACAGCAAAAAAATTGGCCTGTGAGCTGGTGCCTCGGTTTGGACTCCCTGAAGTCATAGAGTCAGACCGAGGTACTCATTTCACTGGACAAGTTTTCCAGAACACCTTTGCCCTGTTAGGCATTCAGTCAGCCTTACACACGCCTTACCACCCACAGTCATCAGGGAAAGTGGAAAGGTTAAATGGAACTCTAAAGCTCAAACTAGCCAAGGCAGTGGAGGAGACTGGTAGACCATGGACAGAATGTCTCCCCATAGCTCCTTACTAGAGTTGAGCGCGGTTCGCGGTTCGAGGTTCTCCCGTTCGAGGCTCGAGTGATTTTTGGGGGTGTTCTAGATCGAACTAGAACTCGAGCTTTTTGCAAAAACTCGATAGTTCTAGATACGTTTGAGAACGGTTCTAGCAGCAAAAAGCAGGGCTTTTTACAGTTACAGTGTGCAGGAGCCATCGCTGGCAGCCTGCCACAAGCTGGTAACCAAGATAAACATCGGGTATCCAAGCAAAGCGCTTTGGTTAGTAACCCGATGTTTATCCTAGTTACGTGCAGGAAGCCCACACTTCCCCGCTCAGCTCGCTCCGCCCCCTCCTGCCCGCGGCATGTACACACGTACACACACACACACACACACACACTGCACTCTGCATACATGGTCCCGCTCGGCTTACCTGCGGTGATGAAGTCCCGCCATCCCGACCTCAGCGCTGTCACTGTCCTCCATGGCCGCCGCTTGTCACATCACCTTCTCTCGCTTCCGACCTGAGACTGACTAGCGGTGACGTCACGGGCCTCTCGCGATGCTTGGCTGTGAAGGCGGCGGTCATTGAACTCAGTGACAGGTGCTGTCAGCAGTGCTGGGGACCAGCGCAGGTAATGTACCTCGCTGACAGCAGCACTTGTCATGCCCTGCAGTGACCTGGGCTGACCCATTGATGTTAGCTCAGGTCACTGCATTGCTCTCCCAGCCAATGGGGAACATTCTGCTCTTCATTGACTGGGACAGTGTGGATCGTCATGGCAACCCCTTGGATTACACCAGACCTGGATTTGTTTTACTTTCTAATAAATTGGTTAAAGAGGGAATGTTTTGGGGAGTGTTTTTTCAAATAAAAATGTGTTTGTCGTCTATTTTTTTTTATTACTGACTGGGTTGGTGATGTCGGGTATCTGATAGACGCCTGACCTCACCAACCCCAGGGCTTGATGCCAGGTGACATTACACATCTGGTATTAACCCCATATATTACCCCGTTTGCCACCGCACCAGGGCACGGGATGAGCTGGGGCGAAGCACCAGGATTGGCGCATCTAATGGATGCGCCACTTCTGGGGCGGCTGCGGCCTGCTATTTTTAGGCTGGGGAGAGTCCAATAACCATGGACATCCCTAGTCTGAGAATATCAGACCCCAGCTGTCTGCTTTACCTTGGCTGGTGATCCAATTTTGGGGGGACCCCTATGTGTTTTTTTTTTTTAATTATTTATTTAATTTAAAATAACAGCGTGGGGTGCCCTCAGTTTTGGATTACCAGCCAAGGTGAGGTTGCCAGCTGTGGTCTGCAGGTTTCAGCCGTCTGCTTTACCCTAGCTGGCTACAAAACCAGGGGGAACCCTACGTCATTTTTTTTTTTTCATTTTTTGGCTAAATACAAAGCTAAGCACCCCTTAGTGCCACATGAAAGGCACCAAAGGGTGCAAAATTACAAAATGCAGGAGAGTGGGACATTATGTTTCTTTCTGCCATTATAATGACAGAAAAGACTGATATGAAGTGCACAAGCACGAGAAAATCACCAGAGCGCTCTACGCTGTGAAAAGCAGTAGAAAATGGCACTGGAGTGAACATGTGACCGCCTCATGTAGGATGAAGCTATGGATCCTGGGTAAATTTATGCATTTACCCTCATTCAGTTTTTTTGCAGTACACAAAAAAAACGGAAGGCACACGGATGACAAACAGATGACATACGGACCGTCTACGGAACGGAAACGGATGCCACACGGAAGCACCCGTGAAAAAAAACGGACTGTTTTTTGCAGACCGCAAAAATGGATCGGTCGTGTTAATGTAGTCTTATTCTGATCTGCCGTTTATTAACAGCAGGCAGAAATAAGTGAATAATGCCCCCCGGCGTCAGAAAATATCCGGGGTTTCAGGGCTAGCTGAGACCCTGGAGATCATGATTCAGGACGGTTTTTCCGGTCGCCAATCACGTGATCACAGGTATACACCGTACACCAATGATCACGTTACAGTAAATGACAGCGCCGGTAAAAAATTATTTATCTCCCATCTGGCATGAACAAACACTTCTTCTCCACTTGTTCTCCACTTGTTCTCCACTTTTTCTTCAGTTTTTCTCCACTTGTTCTCCACTTTTTCTCCACTTTTTCTCCATTTTTTCTCCACTTTTTCTCCACTTTTTCTCCACTTTTTCTCCACTTTTTCTCCACTTTTTCTCCACTTCTTCTCCACTTCTTCTCCACTTTTTCTCCATTTTTTCTCCACTTTTTCTACATTTTTTCTCCACTTTTTTACACTTTTTCTACACTTTTTCTCCATTTTTTTCTATGGTCGGTCTACCCATTAGCTCTGCCATGCATAGTGTAGCTCTACACCTACTGCACATGTTACTTTATGCCTACTCTGACCCCATATTTGTCATTACTATATTGTCCTTGTACTGTATTATGACATTTGTATCATGTGTTTCATTTCTTGCTGTGTTAAAATTTTTTTGCTGCATCCCAATTGTACCTCTACATTGTTCGTAGAAAGAAAGGTTTCCAGCGCCAGGAATAGATTAAAAATCCTTTTTTATTGAAAATAAGGTAATAAAAATCCAGCAGATACCGTATTAGATGTCAGAAGGATGGCAGAACAACGCGTTTCGACGCTTCAGGTCTTAGTCATGTTCTGACTTAAAGTGTAACCATCTCCCTTAAATCAGATCCCTGGTCCACTAATTAGTTGAAACTAATTAGTGGACCAGGGATCTGATTTAAGGGAGATGGTTACACTTTAAGTCAGAACATGACTAAGACCTGAAGCGTCGAAACGCGTTGTTCTGCCATCCTTCTGACATCTAATACGGTATCTGCTGGATTTTTATTACCTTATTTTCAATAAAAAAGGATTTTTAATCTATTCCTGGCGCTGGAAACCTTTCTTTCTATTTTCAATTGGATGGCTGCCGAGCCTCATTCCCTGCGCAGGATCCCTGATTGCAGCCAGCAGGTCAGTCCTTGGTGAGCTGGACTCTCCCCTATCTTCTTCTACATTGTTCGAGTTTATGCTATTGTTCTCTCACTCTTATGTGATACTGATTATTGTCATTTTTCATGATTACATGCAGATAAGTCCAATCTGACGAAGGCTCAGGCCGAAACGTCATTTGTAACTTGTTTTGGACAAAAACATTTATGCTTATGAAAAAATTTTTTTTCTTAATACGGACCAATAAAGAGTGATTTTGCATTACTATCCGTTGTGACTTACTGACTTAGTCTGGGAGATTTAGAGTGCCGAAGTTACTCACTAATTTTATCTATTATTACCTCTGAGCACCTATATACCAGTGAGCAGAGCTTCCTCTACAGTAGTTCTCCTAATTAGGCATGCCCTTACCTCATAAGCAGGGCATTGCAGCTTTGGTAGCAACCATTACGACATGGACTCTGCTGCTGTGGACCCGAGAAGAGTGAGTGCAGATTCATTGCACCCACACTCCTCACATGAAGGGTCCGCACTCCTAGAAAATGGGGGATACGTTCCCTGAGTGTCTCCCCCCATATTCTAGACGGTCCAGAGTCGTCGTGGGACCCCTTTATTTTTTTTCTTACAATAAATTGGTGAAAGAGGAAATGTTTTGGGGACTGTTTTTTCAAATAAATTTCTTTGTCGATTTTTTTTTTTTGTTAGTACTGACAGTTTATGATGTTGGGTATCTAATAGACGCCATGACATCACAAACTGCTGGGCTTGATCTCAGGTGACTTTACAGCTAGTATCAACCCGATTTATTACCCCGTTTGCCACTGCACCAGGGCACGGGATGAGCTGGGGTGAAGCGCCAGGATTGGCGCATCTAGTGGATGCGCCACGTCTGGGGTGCCTGCGGCCTGCTATTTTTAGGCTGTGAAGGCCCAATAACTATGGACCTTCCCACCCTGAGAATACCAGACCACAGCTGTCCGCTTTACCTTGGCTGGTGATCCAATTTGGGGGGGACCCTACTTTTTTTGTGTAATTATTAATATTTATAAAATAATTATAAAAAAAGAGCCTGGGGGTCCTCCACATTGGATCCCCAACCACGGTAAAGCTGCCAGCTGTGGTTTTCAGGCTACAGCCGTCTGCTTTACCCTAGCTGGCTATCAAAAATGGGGGGACCCAACGTCATTTTTTTTTTAACTATTTTTTAAATAGAAAAAATTAATGGGCTTCCCTGTATTTTGATTGCCAACCAAGGTAACGGCAGGCAGATGGGTGTGGCAACCCATAGCTGTCTGCTTTATCTGCGCTGAGAATCAAAAATACCGCGGAGCGCTACGTCATTTTTTTTAAAGATTTATTTTTACAGCACTGTGATGTCCAGCAATCAAAATACAGGGAAGCCCATTTTGTTTTTAGTTATTTAAATAAATAATTAAAAAAAATATATATGGGCTCCCGCTGCATTTTTTGTATTGCTAGCTAAGGGTAATCCAAGCAGCTACTGGCTGCTAACCCCCACTGCTTGGTGTTACCTTCACTGGCAATGGAAAATCCAGGGAAGCATTTTTTATTTTTTTTGCCAAAAAACTACAAAAAAAGGACGTGAGCTTCGCCATATTTTTGTATGCTAGCCAGGTATAGCAGGCAGGTGCTGGAAGAGTTGGATACAGTGCCAGAAGATGGCGCTTCTATGAAAATGCCATTTTCTGAGGCGGCTGCAGACTGCAATTCGCAGCAGTGGGGCCCAGAAAGCTCAGGCCAACCTCTGCTGCGGATTCCAATCCCCAGCTGCCTAGTTGTACCTGGCTGGACACAAAAATGGGGAGAAGCCTACGTCATTTGTTTTCTAATTATTTCATGAAATTCATGAAATAATAAAAAAAGGGCTTCCCTTTTTTTTTGGTTCCCAGCCGGGTACAAATAGGCAACTGGGGGTTGGGGGCAGCCGTACCTGCCTGCTGTACCTGGCTAGCATACAAAAATATGGCGAAGCCCACATAATTTTTTCAGGGGGCAAAAAACTTCTGCATACAGTCCTGGATGGAGTATGCTGAGCCTTGTAGTTCTGCAGCTGCTGTCTGTCTGTATGGAGAAGAGCATACAGCAGCTGCAGAACTACAAGGCTCAGCATACTCCATCCAGGACTGTATGCAGAAGTTTTTTGCCCACCAAAAAAATGACGTGGGCTTCGCCATATTTTTGTATGCTAGCCAGGTACAGCAGGCAGCCACGGGCTGCCTCCAACCCCCAGTTGCCTATTTGTACCCGGCTGGGAACCAAAAATATAGGGAAGCCCGTTTTTTTTAATTATTTCACTTATTTCATGAAATAATTAAAAAACAAATGACGTGGGCTTCGCCCCATTTTTGTGTCCAGCCAGGTACAACTAGTCAGCTGGGGATTGGAATCCGCAGCACAGGTTAGCCCGAGGTTTCTGGGCGCCTCTGCTGCGAATTTCAGTCCGCAGCCGTCCCAGAAAATGGCGCTCTCATAGAAGCGCCATCATCTGGCGCTGTATCCAACTCTTCCAACAGCCCTGGAGCCGGGTGGCTTGTTGGGTAATCATGAGTTAATACTGGCTTTGTTTTTCTAGCCAGTATTAAGCCAGAGATTCTTAATGTCAGGCACGTTTGACCCGGCCATTAAGAATCTCCAATAAAGGGTTAAAAAAAAGACACCACACAGAGAAAAAATACTTTAATAGAAATAAATACACAGACACATTAGAGACTCCATCTTTATTACCCCCTGTCAGCACAATAAATCCCCAATAAACCAGCGCTGATAAGAGGTTTTTAATAGAGGCTTAAATTATAAGCAGCAATTTCAGCATTCCAAGTGCCTTTAAATGAATTTGAAGAAACTGCACTTCAGGATTGTAGTGAGGATTGTAGTGAGGATGAGGTGCCCCAGCCCATTACTTGATGAGCTGGGGCACCTCATCCTCACTACAATCCTCACTAGTGTAGTAGTAATGACGATTGTAGTGAGGATGAGGTGCCCCAGCCCATCACTTGATGGGCTGGGGCACCTCATCCTCACTACAGTCCTCACTACAATCGGGAAGCAGCGTGCAGCCTTCACTCCGTGAGTGATCAGTGCTGCTAGCGGTAACAGCGGTAACGTTGACAGACGCGTTACCATAGCAATGGTGCTCCCGGAGCCGCGGTTAGCGGTGACGTCACCGCTAACTGCGTTGCTATGGCAACGGTGATCTCCGTTAATAACCGGCTGTGTCAGCCGGTCCCTAACGGAACGGGGAGTCGACCGTGTGCTTCAGCATATCGCCGGTACACGGCGATACACAAATGTGCACCGTGTACCGGAGAGATGCACTCGCAGGTCCTACATGACGCGTCATAGTCATGTGACCAGTCTGTAGCCAATGAGATAATAGCCACGTAACTGGTCACATGGCTATTTTGACGTCACGATAGGTCCTGCTTCTCTGCTGGCAGTGCCGGTCACCGGGAGGATTCAGCGATCATCGGATGGAATAGCAGCAGGAGACAAGAGTGCAGGAGGGATCGCAGGGACCGGTAAGTGTTATAGCAATGTTTATTTACTGTATGTGTACATTTATAATGCATTTTTATGTGTTTGTGATTTCCTCCCATTATAGCCTATTGGTTCGAGTTCGGTTCGTCGAACGTTCGACGAACCAAACTCGAACGGGAGCTCCGTTCGGCGAGCCGCCCTCGAGCCGAACCGCGACCGGTTCGCTCATCTCTACTCTTTACTCTATAAGGACTACCCCGCAGGGAAAGCACAGGCTCTCACCCTTTGAAATACTCTTTGGTAGTGCACCCAGATTAGGATGCTACTTCCCACAGGAGTTACACCTGCAATGTGATAGCCTAACGTCTTATGTTATTTCCCTGCAGAAGAGACTAACTGAAACCCACCAAAGGGTCTACTCTTCTCTACCTGATCCTGATGCCGTTCCAGGAACCCACTCCCTAAAGCCTGGTGACCGGGTTTACCTAAAGAAGAACGCGAGAAAGACCCTTGAGCCACGATTTGAAGGGCCTTTGACTGTCCAGCTGACCACTCCAACCTCCGTCAAACTTGAGGGGAGATCGACATGGGTCCATGCCAGCCACTGCAAGAAGGCCTAATACTGCTGATAAGTATTTCTATGTGTACTCCCTTTTTGGGGCCTTCTACACCATGGCAGAATTCATTTGAGACCCATCATGAAGTGTTAGCTGAAAAACTTGAGATCACAGACTGCTGGATATGTACACACGCACCTGTGACAGCCTCTTCCATGCTATACTTAGCCATACCAGTCCCAATAAACTAAGTGTTTCAATGGGGAGGCTGTTACAACAGACTATCAGTGTTCCAAGAGTTACTCTGTTTACTAGTTGCTTATGTAGTGTTCAAGTTGCTAATGGCTTTGTTTTCCCGCTGCTTGAAGCAATGTAGATACAATGATTATTCAGCACCCGTATGAAATCACTAATATGCCTTTTTTCTCTTCTCTACTCTGTCCTCTAGAAATCACCTTGGCGTATCATGATGAGACTCCTATCGAGAGGCATGCAGGCAGTCCTGGGTGACGGATGTGAGACGACACTCCCTGAGCAAACCCACGGCTCAAAAAGTATCTGGAGGCTAGCCTGCTTTCTCTATAGTCCACAGCTTCTCGATGGCCCCCTGTCCATCAATCACTCCAATAGGGGGGATTGTGAGGAAAGAGTTAACCTTTTTCACTGACTTAGAAAATAATAGAAATTCATTCTCCCTGGCAAGACCGAACCAGACTTATTTGCGTAATAAACTGTGAGACCAACCTCAAGGACGCAGAATGTTTTGACTTAGAGACGACTGAAAAACATCTTGTTATGGGAGTATAAGTCATTATATTAATTTCTCTTGCTGGGAATATGCAATCCACGCCTTAATGAATGTAGATTAATGAATATGTATGTTGCATAGTTACGCCCTAATCAACTTTGTATAACTTTGTAATGTATACAATATCAATACACTTTCTATTCGGAGCCGCACATCTCCAGTCTTATGTGTATAACGGCGTCCGCTTGTTTTCATTGAGACGGAGTAGCAGAGGGGGGGGTCACCGGTACCCTCTCTGCATTCGGACATCGCTGGCAACAACTGGGACCGTTAGGTCAACCTAACACTTTGGAGGAGTAAAATATAAATTAAAGAGGTGGTTCACCCTTTTTCATTACTAGCCACATAGATAGATATTATGTTGAGAAACAAGGTTTCTCTCAAATACCTTGTGCTGCGAATAGTGCCTGTGAGCGATGCTATTGCGGTCCGCTCACCCCCTTTGTGTGACCCCTGGGCTCCGTGACCTCTGATGTCCAGTGATGTCACGTCAACTGTGGCGGGCCACGGTCTTCCTGAGTGACTGGGCTGTTGGAGGCATTTCATTGCTCATCACAGCCCAACGTCACAGCCCAGCATTTCACGTGCACTCTGCAGTAAAGGAGGGATCACAGCCCTTGGCTGTGATGAGTGGTTAAACGCCGCCCACAGCCCAGTCACTCAGGAAGACTGCAGCCCACCTTAGTTGACGTGACATCACTGTCCATAAGACATCACAGAGCTCGGAGAGTTATGCAAATGGGGTGAGCTACTCACAAGCACTATTGGCAACACAAGGTATTTGAGATAAACCTTGTTTCTGAACATTATATCAATGTGGCCAGTAATGAAAAGGAGTGAACCACCCTTTTAAAATAGAGAAAACATTAATGGTCTATCTCCTGGTATATACATCGGTAAAAGCATCAAGTACTGGTACTTGACTGGTACAGTTAACTCCACAGGGCTGCCCAAGCAGGACTGAATGGTAGGACAGGAGTGGGAAAGCTGACCCTATGTGTGCTGAGTGGAGGGTGTCTTGGCATGATAAGCACCAATCACCTAACCATGCCTACCACTTCTACACAAATGCTATAGCCGCAATGGGCTCTAAACATGAGCATATGCATGTGCTCAGAGCATATGTGAAGACAGCGCAACTCCATGCAGTCTCCATGCCCTTTTATCACCTAGGGTCGCCCCAAACCCAGGGTGAATCATAATGGTGCCTCCAGGCGCCAATAGTGGAGTGCCACATCATCAGTGACATCACCAGTGGTCTATCCGGAACCACCACCTCACTGATGACAGAATGGTAGCACCACCCCAAACACCCTACCAGTCATTGGCTAATGACCAATGGTGGGGTGGCAGGTCATAGGGACAGGCCTCCATGAGCCAGTCCAGCATGGCCACATCATCTGGACACCTGACGCTGTCCAGCGATTCAGGGCCTGCTACCTCACGGACATGCCCAGTGAAGTCCTTACCGGACTTAGCCTCCAATGCACTAAGTGCCTGAGCATGCTCAGTAGCCTGAATAACCGACTAAGCCTTGGAAATCAGACTATAAGCCTGAGCATGCTCAGTAGGCACAATAGCGAAACACTGGACTTAGGCTCTGGCTGGGGTAAATCAGCGTGCGCCCTAGCCACCTCTCCAAACTTAGACGTGGAGAAATAAGCAGCCAGCTGGATGACCCGAGTCACAGCCAAAAAATGGTGGCCAGCACCTGGGCATAACAGGACCTGCAGCAGGCTGCTTGCGGCTACGGCAGCACCGATTCGTAACAATGTGAAAATAAAAAAATGAAAATTTTACTTTTTCACACAAAAATGTTATTTTAGCCTCATATTTTGCATTTTTACAAGGATAACAGAAGAAAATGCACCATACAATGTACTGTGCAATTTCTCCTGAGTACGCCGATACCTCATATGTAGTTGAAATCAATTGTTTGGGCGCACGGCAGAGCTCAAAAGGGAAGGAGCGCCTTTTGAATTTTTGAACGCTAAATTGTCTGGAATCAATAGAAGACGCCATGTCAAGTTTGGAGACCGCCTGAGGTACCAGAACAGTACAGCTTGCCCACAAGTGGCCCCATTTTGGAAACTAGACCCCTCAAGCAATTTATCTCAATGTTTGGTGAGCCCCTTGAATCCACAGGGGCTTCACAGAAGTTTATAACGTTGAGCCATGAAAATAAAAAAATACATTTTTTAACCCAAAATTGTTACTTCAACCAGGTAGCTTTCTTTTTCACAAGAGTATCAGGAAAAAATGCACCATAACATTTATTGTGCAATTTCTTCTGATTATGCAGATACCTCATATGTGGTGGAAATCAATTGTTTGAGGGCACGGCAGGTCTCAGAAGGGAAGGAGCACCCCTTGAATTTTAGAGAGTACAATTGTCTGGAATAGAAAGCGGATGCCATGTTGCGTTAGGAAAGCTATCCATGTGAGGTCTTGTTTTTTGTGGGACAAGTTCATGTTTCTATTGGTACCATTTTCGGACGTCACATAACATTTTTGGATTATTTTTTATTCTCATTTTTGGTAGGTAGAATTAACATGAAACAGTAATTCAGGTATTGGTTTTTGCAATTTTTATTTTTTTTATGCTGTTCATTTTTTGGTAAAAGCAACAATACAGCTTTATTCTTTGGGTCAGTATGGTTACACCGATACCACATTTATATTATTTTTTTTTTTATGTTCAACTTTTTGATTGCATTTTATTCCACTTTTTTTTCAGTATGATGAAAATTTTTTTTTGATGCATTTAAAAAAAACAAACTGTTCACTGAAGGGGTTAAATAGTGTTACAGTTTTAAAGATCAGGTCGGGCTGGATGCGGTGATACTAAACACTGTACATGAACTTTTTTTGTTTATTTTTGTTTTTAGATAAATAAATGTATTTTTGCGTATACTTTTTTTTGCCTTTTTTTGTTTTACATTTTGCAAGCTTTTTTTTTTGCTTTGCTTAACTCTTTTACCTAGTCCATATATAGGACTTTAACTTTTCTTAGTCTGATCGCTTGAATAATGCATTGCCATGCAGCAGCAGCATAATAATGCATTATACAGGCAGTGTCAGGCTTCAGATCACCTATCAGACACTGCTGCAGGCTGGGTCTCACAGGCCACCGTACATGACAGACCAGGAGGTCATAGTGTGACCTCCAGTTGCCATGACAACCCTCAGGTCCTGCGTGATTGTGACACAGGAGACCTGGAAGAGGTAAGTGAAGCAGCTCTCTGTACCTCTGAAACATCTATGTGCCGGTAATCACTATTGATCGATGCACATAGACGATCATAAAGGGTTAACATCATCAGGACCTGATCCAATTAGATCCTGGTGATGTTTCCAAACAGAACTACCAATCTACACAGGAAACCCAGTGATGGCAGCATGCAGGGGGTCGCAATCCCCTCCTAACCGCAGACTGTTGATAAACGTCAGCTCTGCACAAAGCCCAGCAAAAGCCGACATTTATATACCATCGGCGGTCCTGAAACGGTTAACAGACTTAGAGGTAGTTGTCAGCTAAATTACAACCCCTGGCAAAAATGATATAATCACCTGGCTCTGAGGATGTTCATTGAGTTGTTTACTTTTGTTTAAAAAAGCAGATCACAGACATGGGAAAAAACTAAAGTTATTTCAAATGTCAACTTTCTGGCTTTAAGAAACACTTAAAAAAAATCATGAAAACATAATGTGCTAGCCAGTAACGGTTACTTTTCAAGAGCAAACAGGAGGAAAAAGATTATGGAATCACTCAATTATGAGGAAAAAATTATGGAATCATGAAAAACAATCAAACAAAAGAACACTCCAATACATCACTAGTATTTTATTGCACCCCCTCTGGCTTTTATAACAGCTTGCAGTCTCTGAGGCATGGACTTAATGAGTGAATAACAGTACTCTTCATCAATCTGGCTCCAACTTTCTCTGATTGCTGTTGCCAGATCAGCTTTGCAAATTGGAGCCTTGTCATGGACCATTTTATTTAACTTCCACCAAAGATTTTCAATTGGATTGAGATCCGGACTATTTTCAGGCAATGTCATGGACCTTATATAAGGTCCATGACATTGCCTTCAAGGAATGTTTTCACAGTTTTTGCTCCATAGCAGGATTCATTATCATCTTGACCAACGATTTCATCATCTCCAAACATCCTTTCAATTGATGGGATAAGAAAAGTGTCCAAATTTCAATGTAAACTTGGGCATTTATTGAAGATGTAATGACAGCCATCTCCCCAGTGCCTTTACCTGACATGCAGTCCCATATCATCAACGACTGTGAAAATTTACATGTTCTTTTCAGACAGTCATACTTTTATTATTTAGCTTTTCTATTTGTAAATCCCATTTCCTTTAGGCAGTTTCTTACAGTTTGGCCACAAACATTGACTCCAGTTTCCTCTCATTCATTTCTCCTTTGTTTTGTTGTGCATTACCTGTTTTGGAGACATATTGTTTTAAGTTTCCTGTCTTGATGCTTTGATGTCTTCCTTGGTCTACCAGTATGTTTGCCTTTAAGAACGTTCCCATGTTGTTTGTATGTGGTCCATATTTTAGACACAACTGACTGTGAACAACCAACATCTTTTGTAACATTACGTGATGATTTACCCTCTTTTAAGAGTTTGATAATCCTCTCCTTTGTTTCAATTGATATCTCTCGTGTTGGAGCCATGATTTATGTCAGTCCACTTGGTGCAACAGCTCTCCAAGGTGTGATTACTCTTTTCAAGCCAGAAAGTTGCCATTTGAAATGACTTTAGTTTTGTGCCATGTCTGTGATCTGCTTTTTTTAAACAAAAGTAAACAACGGAATGAACATACTCAGAGCCAGGTGATTCGATAATTTTTGCCAGGGGTTGTATACACTGTGTGCATAATTTTTAGGCAAATGAGTATTTTGATCACATGATACTTTTTATACATGTTGTCCTACTCCAAGCTGTATAGGCTTGAGAGCCAACTACTGATTAAGTAAATCAGGTGATGTACATCTCTGTAATGAAGAGGGGTGTAGTGTAATGACATCAACACCATATATGAGGTGTGCTTAATTATTAGGCAACTTCCTTTCCTTTGGCAAAATGGGTCAGAAGAGAGATTTGAGGGGCTCTGAAAAGTCCAAAATTGTGAGATCAATACTTGGAGATTAAAGGCTCTACCACGCACAATATAGGTGCTATGGGGATAAAGAATCATATAGTATAGTAAAGTGAACCCCAGCACTCGAATGAAGACAAAAAGGGAATATGCGTAAGTGAATTTATTGACTGACACACTGCAAAAGGAACCTAACCAGAGCAACAGCACCAACGTTTCGGCATAGAGCCTTTCTCAAGGTTGTTGCATCACTGGTCAGAGTAAGGAAACACGGGTCTAGAAGAACAACCGGAGGTGGACAAATAGAGGTAAGGTTCCACACGTATTGCAGAGTGTGCTCGTAGGTGAAGGGGTGACAGGATCACAATGTGAGGTGAATGGATGCCTGCAGTGGAGGTCCGGAGCTGGCACAGTGGCAGGGAGAATGGCTGCAGCAATACTAAGGAGATCTTGATAACATGATCTGTTGGGTGCCATCGGGACTGGAGTTAAGCCTGCTTTACACGAGTCGATCTACAGTGCCTACAAGTAGTATTCAACCCCCTGCAGATTTAGCAGGTTTGATAAGATGCAAATAAGTTAGAGCCTGCAAACTTCAAACAAGAGCAGGATTTATTAACAGATGCATAAATCTTACAAACCAACAAGTTATGTTGATCAGTTAAATTTTAATAAATTTTCAACATAAAAGTGTGGGTCAATTATTATTCAACCCCTAGGTTTAATATTTTGTGGAATAACCCTTGTTTGCAATTACAGCTAATAATCGTCTTTTATAAGACCTGATCAGGCCGGCACAGGTCTCTGGAGTTATCTTGGCCCACTCCTCCATGCAGATCTTCTCCAAGTTATCTAGGTTCTTTGGGTGTCTCATGTGGACTTTAATCTTGAGCTCCTTCCACAAGTTTTCAATTGGGTTAAGGTCAGGAGACTGACTAGGCCACTGCAACACCTTGATTTTTTCCCTCTTGAACCAGGCCTTTGTTTTCTTGGCTGTGTGCTTTGGGTCATTGTCTTGTTGGAAGATGAAATGACGACCCATCTTAAGATCCTTGATGGAGGAGCAGAGGTTCTTGGCCAAAATCTCCAGGTAGGCCGTGCTATCCATCTTCCCATGGATGCGGACCAGATGGCCAGGCCCCTTGGCTGAGAAACAGCCCCACAGCGTGATGCTGCCACCACCATGCTTGACTGTAGGGATGGTATTCTTGGGGTCTTATGCAGTGCCATCCAGTCTCCAAACGTCACGTGTGTGGTTGGCACCAAAGATCTCGATCTTGGTCTCATCAGATCAGAGCACATTGAACCAGTCTGTCTCAGAGTCCTCCAAGTGATCATGAGCAAACTGTAGATGAGCCTTGACATGACGCTTTGAAAGTAAAGGTACCTTACGGGCTCGTCTGGAACGGAGACCATTGCGGTGGAGTACGTTACTTATGGTATTGACTGAAACCAATGTCCCCACTGCCATAAGATCTTCCCGGAGCTCCTTCCTTGCTGTCCTTGGGTTAGCCTTGACTCTTCGGACAAGCTTGGCCTCGGCACGGGTGGAAACTTTCAAAGGCTGTCAAGGCCGTGGAAGGCTAACAGTAGTTCCATAAGCCTTCCACTTCCGGATGATGCTCCCAACAGTAGAGACAGGTAGGCCCAACTCCTTGGAAAGGGTTTTGTACCCCTTGCCAGCCTTGTGACCCTCCACGATCTTGTCTCTGATGGCCTTGGAATGCTCTTTTGTCTTTCCCATGTTGACCAAGTATGAGTGCTGTTCACAAGTTTGGGGAGGGTCTTAATTAGTCAGAAAAGGCTGGAAAAAGAGATAATTAATCCAAACATGTGAAGCTCATGTTCTTTGTGCTTGAAATACTTCTTAATACTTTAGGGGAACCAAACAGAATTCTTGTGGTTTGAGGGGTTGAATAATAAATGACCCTCTGAATAAACTTTTCACAATTTAAAAAAAAAATAAAAGAAATAACATTCTTTTTTGCTGCAGTGCATTTCACACTTCCAGGCTGATCTACAGTCCAAATGTCACAATGCCAAGTTAATTCCGAATGTGTAAACCTGCTAAATCTGCAGGGGGTTGAATACTACTTGTAGGCACTGTATCGTGCGATAGCACGAGCGATCGTACCTGCCCCCGTCGTTTTTGCATCACGGGCAAATCACTGCCCGTGGCGCACAAACTCATTTAACCCCCGTCACACGCACTTACTTTCCGGACGACCTCACTGTGGGCGACGAATGTCCACTTCCTGAAGTGGAAGGGATGTTTGGCGTCACAGCGACATCACAAGTCAGCCGGCCAATAGAAGCGGAGGGTCGGAGATGAGCAGGATGTAAACATCCCGCCCACCTCCTTCCTTCCAATAAGCCGGCGGGTGCCGTGGGACGCAGGTACGCTGTGTTCTTCGTTCCCGTGGTGTCACACGGAGCAACGTGTGATGACACGGAAACGATAAACAACCTGCACCCATGAAAATAAACGATATTATGAAAGTTAACGACGAGTACACGACTCACGATTTGTGAGCGATACTGCGTCGCTCAGAGGTGTCACACGAGACGACGTCGTGCGCTATGCCTGATGTGCATCACGAAAACCGTGACCCTGACGACATATCGCACAATATATCGTCTTGTGTAAAGCCCGCATTATGGAAACATGGGTCTACAGTATTGTATTTTTTTTTTATTTGGGTATTTAATTTATATGTTTTGTGCTCTCATAACTCAGATCCTAACTAAAAGAAACCCTGCAAATGATATACTCTTTTCAGGTGAGATGTTTTATAACTGTATGAGTACATATTATCAAACTCACAATACTAAAGATTAAGACCCCGATTCATCAAAACGCTAACTCCAGAACTCAGAATAATCAAAAACAGTATGAGCAGCGCCGGTCTTGATGAATCTGCCCTAAGTTGATTTTTCATGTTCTACACTGTTCAGAGACAAACTATACACAATCAGTTTTCTATTCTACAGGAATGTGGAAGAAAATAATGAAGGTTTCAGCTCACATATATGAAGTCTCCAAGGCAAGGATGGATGCCCGCAGTCCCCTGGACAGGCCGGTCCGTGATTCAGAGTAGATATGGAAGGAAAAAGGGTTTGGTACTCAGCACCAATGCAGTAATATAAAACTTGGAATTTTATTAGAAAATCTAAAACGAAGGTACACAGGTCATCCAAAAAATCGCCATGCGATTTGCCTTGCAGCTTTACGCGTTTCGGACAAACAGGGGAAATTAAAAGCAGTCCTTAGTCATAAGCTCTTATGGCTAAGGACTGCTTTTAATTTCCCCTGTTTATCCGAAACGCGTAAAGCCGCTAGGCAAATCGCATGGCGATTTTTTGGATGACCTGTGCACCTTCGTTTTAGATTTTCTAATAAAGTTCCAAGTTTTATATTACTGCATTGGTGCTGAGTCACTCCCAAACCCTTTTTCCTTCCATATCTACTAGGAATGTGGAAGAGCCTTATTATAATTTTACATGTTTCAGACTTTTTTGTGCAGCTTTTATTTTTTCTTTATATTATATATTATTTACTAGTATATGGTGCTTGTTGAACTCAATGGGCTGTCTATAGTATGCACAGACATGCTGGATGTTCCAAGAAGAGATGCTACATTATCGCTAGTTCTCGTTACAAGATGGCATTTATAAATGGATAATCTCTTTCCTTTTGTTTATATTTTCCTAACAAGTTGTAAAAATGTTTTCTATACCAAACAACCTTTTGGGACAAAATCATTAGATATTGTAAAGTATATATTTTTATATTATATACTTATTTTCCTCTTTAGGTTCTTTGTCTTAATTGAGATTTACATCCTCAAGTTTTCTATGACCTCATAACTAGTCCATTTATTTATTGCAGCATTGTAGCATCAGGAACAATTGTTGAGCTGTATCTTTTCCTCAATCTATTTTGAAGATTTTTTCTAAAGCTTCATTAATCTTTCTATTATGTGCACCTTCTCCTCTTGGTGTTATCATCTTATATCACTAGAAAGTCTTTAGACTATTGATTTATATCATGCATTGTTGCCGGTGGTAATAAAACAATGGATTCTCAGAAGAATAGCAGGATGGAGTTTGGTTATGTTACCCTGGTGACATATAAAACTTTTTGGGATTTGCTAAATAAGGAGAAAGGTAAAAGCTTGCAGACGTGTAGAAATGAGTTAGAGAAGCTAACAAAACTCATGCCTTCTGGGACATTTGATCAAAATCTATTGAAGGGGATTTAGATTGTCATTGTCTATGATCTAGGGATCACTGGAACACAATATGGACAATTGGAAAGAATTAGTTTTCCAACAATGTAAAGGATTTCATGTCTGAATAATACAAAAGGCAATTACTAAGTTCTTTTGTTTCCAAGTGGATATAATTATGTGGCATTTTCATTGACACCAATATCAATAAACCTCTGTAAAGCACAGTTATACTTTCATTCTGCACAAGATGTTGTGAAACTGTAAGTTTAAATGTGACGAAGTCAATAACTAAAAATATTAAGCTTTATAATAAAAGTAACATTTGCATTTTTAGTGGCTGCTGGCTTCTCATTCTCTGTATTTCTGCAATGCTTATTGATTTTGAAACACTGGTTGCATTTATTACTTGTACACTAATGTAAATTAAAGAAAATATTCCTGTAAGTCTCTAGGATTAAAAAAAAACAATACAACAGTACAACACAAATTAGATGAGCTGGTGAAGACAGAGCTAGAGCTAAAGAGATTCTTCATGTGAACAACCATCCATCCATTATTTCTTCATCAATTATATTGAATGACAAATGGAGTATTATTGACACATACACATTAACACACTGAGCCAATATTGATCATCTGTAGAAAACTTTCAGCATGTCTATATTTAAATAATGGAAATTGCCATATACATGCATGAGAGTCTTTCCCCTGCCTTTCCACATTGTAGATATATTTTTCCAGGTGATTCTGGACAGAAGTATGTTTCCGAAATATCTATTATCCATATACAGTGCTTACAAGGAGGTTACATTTCTAAACTGAAAGTCATATTTCAACATTGTAGTTGTATTTTATATTTCTTCACTAGGTTAGGACTTTATTTTCCTTTTGAGGATGATGGGGATGATGAAGATGAAGATGATGGGGTTGATGATAGGTATGATAAGGATGATGATAATGATAATTGGGATGATGACGTTGATGATGATGATGATGATGGGGACAATGATGATGAGCATGAGGATGACGGGGTTGATGATGATGTTGTGTATGTTGAGGGATATTGAGAATGATGGGGATGATGATGATTATGATGGACATGATGATGATGATTGTGATGGGGATAATGATGATGATGATGATTATGATGGTGATGATGACAATGATGGGGCGATGATGGTGATGGGGATGATGATGATGAAGATGATGGGGATGATGATAGGGATAATAGGGATGGTGATAAGAATGTTGGAGATGATAACACTGATGAGGATGATGATGGAAGTAATTATGAAGATGATGAGGTTGATTATGATGATGATGTGGATGTTGAAGATGATGATGGGATGATGGAGATGATGATGATGATGATGGAGATGGTGATGATGATAATGATGATGATGATGGGGATCATGATGGTGATGGCAATGATGTTGATGAGTGATGATGATATTATTTACCTCTTGAAATCTGTTATTCATCTCCATTAATCTCCGTTATTTAACCTTTGTGATGTTACTTTTATGTGATGTGATATCTTGATACACACATATGTTCTTTTATACCCGTGCACATTGGTGACATTTTTGTCCAGATTTAATTTTTCTTTTATTATTCTATGCAAATTACACCATGTTAATGGGTTGGCCAAATTAATATATTTTTAAAATATTTCATACTCTATCCTGATGTTGCTTTTGGCAAGCCAGAATAGCCCACGTAGCTCATCATTGGCTGCAGCAATGAATTGCCTCAACCACATTTTGGCTAAATAAGCATTTTAAGCCATTTCCAGTGTATCAAAGACAGGTCCAAGCAACAAAGACCATCAGAGACTGTGATAGCGCTGGAACAGATGTGGAGGATAAATGTGGTTACTATAACTGTCCAGGACAAAGCGTTTTTTTATATTTTTCCTCCTTCTTTTGTTCTCATTGTCTTCCATTAGTACTAAATTTAGCTTTTTTTTCAAAATATGAGAGCTTGTTTTTACCATGACGAGTTTTATTTCTAATGCCTCTATCACACATCAGTTTTTTCCGATCAGTCACAATCCTTTTTTGTGACTGATGCGACGGATCCATCGCAAATTGCAGTAAAACTGATGCGACAGATCCCTGTAAAAAATCGAATCCATCGTACCACTTTTTTTACACGCCAAAGGTTATGAGAAAGAAAGAGAGAAAGAAAGAGAGAAAGAGAACTTTTTCTGACCAGAAGGGAATTTACACATCTGAGCATGCTCGGTTAAAAAAAGACGGATCTGTTGCTGCAATCCATCATTCGACGGATTGCGACGGATCCTGCACTCATAGGCTTCCATTATAACCAAAGACGGACGCCGACGGATCCGTCGCTGTCCGTTTTAACACAAACAAAAAACATTATTGTGGACGTTGTCTCCGTCTGACGGACACACATTTTTTGACAGATCTGTCGAACGACAGAAAAAATGTGCAGCCTTCCGTCTCAATCTGTTGCTAGTGTGGCGCCCCTGAGGCATTCATCGCCACAGAGGTACTGCACCTCAGCAAGTGGTGTGGTATCCCATCCTGAGTAAGAAGGGGGTCATCTACCGGTTCACAGACAAAACCTGCACACACCAATTGTTAGGACACACACTGGGCCTTTAAGGCAGGTACCCCATTAATGCTGGGAGTAGCGACCAGTATACCTGGTTATGGGGCCTTAAGTCCCATTCACTGTCCTGGAAGGGTGGAGCCTGGCAGGGGGGAGTGTAGGAGAAGTTAGTGGGGCAGTTAGGAAAAACCGGTTAGTTCAAGTTTGAACTAGGCAGTCTGTCAGAGAAGAGTCAGTTGACAGGAGTCTGTGAGAGGGTCTGTGACAGAAAGTCTGAGAGAAAGGAGTAAGGAGAATGTTTTTTTTTGTGGTGAAGACCCTGGGGCCCTGCTAGGTCCCGGTGACACCGAGGAGGAGGAAAAGGGTTCCAGAGTGCCACAGATGTGCGGGAGGCCTCCGTGGACTTGTTCCACTAAAAACACCGGTATGGAGGAATCTGGTCGCAACAACGGGGACAGTCCCCAGGCTAGAGAAGGAAAACATTTCCCTTTAGTAATCCGAAGGCTAAGAGATTGCTGCAGGCACCCGAGGACACAACCTGCCACCCATCACCTGCAAGGGGGAGCAATAAAAGGACCGAGGTCAGCCACCCTTTGGACAGGCTCGGTGGCGGAGGCGCAGGACAGTCTAGTGAAGGTTGGCGCTAGTGAGACTGCCAGGGAAGGCACATTGAGGGGTGCACTGGTACTGACCTTTGACCTGCTTGGGATCAGCGGAGGCCCGGAACAGTGAATCCCGGCAACACAACAATGAGTAAAACCTCTTGACTGCAAGCCCTGTGTCATCTGCTTTGTCCTGCACCCCATCAACATCCACTATAGACTTTACAAACGGTTGCCCTAGGGAACCAGCTCCACGTGTGGGGAGCAAGAAACACCTCAGCTGCCATAACACCAGCCCCGGAGGCCCCATCCAGCAGCCGTGGCTCCAAAGCCACAATCCACAGGTGGCGTCACGAATCTTATACAAACTTTATTAACCCCTACCCTGATACCACCACAATAATTGACTCTGCCAGGGTCACGGAGCCAGGCCCCACCACCGCTGACTACCCCGGACTAGTCCGGCCTGACACCAAGTCACCTAAGGCCCTGGGGCGGGCGGACCACTAATACAAGTCAATGAGAAAAAATGGATCTAGCGTTGGATCCGTTTTTTTCAAAATGTGTGAAAGGGGCCTAAGCGACACCACTGCTTTTACTATACAAACTGAAAGACAGTTAAAAGATTCTAAGTTGGGTAAAGTGGTGCAAAAACTGCAATTCATCCATTGTTTGGCTTAGTTTTCATTGGTAAAAAAAATTATCTGGCAATATAATTCTTTAGATGAGTTTGATAACTGTGATACCAAACTTCAATTTTTTTTATTTTAGCAGTTAAAAAATTATAAAATTTGTAAAACAAAATATGGTGTCACCATTTTCTGAGGTTAGTAGGTTTTTTTTATTTTGCCATAGTTGTAGCATGCCAATCTGATATATTTATTACATTGTAGGGTACTTTTGATACGTTGATCACATTAATTATTTGCTTTTGTGGAGGGAAAGTGTCATAAATAAAGAAGTGGCAACTCTGACCTTACTTCTTTTGTCTTAATTTTAGACGCGATAATATATAGTATATATATGTTCTTAGTAATAGAGAATAGTGGATGATTAAAACTTTATTTTTTTACACTTTTAAAATATTTTTTTGCCTTTTTTTACATTTTCACTTTATCTTTTTTTTCTCCTAGGGGACTTAAACCTATGACTGTTTGATTCCTTATTGATTTCTTATATATATACAACAATACTACTACGATACAACAGTATATAGGAAGCAAGCCTGCAATGGCAACCCATCAGCTATATATGATCTTGTTGGTGAGTAGAGGCATGATGAGCGCTGGAATGATTGGGCCATATAATCAGGCAATTTAAATGATGCTGTCAGAAATTGTCAACAGTATTTAAAGGCGGCGTTACACGCTACGATTTATCTGATGATATATCGTCGGGGTCACGGATTCTGTGACGCACTTCCGTCATCGTTAGCGACGTCGTTGCGTGTGACACCTACGTGCGACTCCGAACGATCGCAAATAGGTTGAACATCGTTGATCGTTGACAAGTGGTTCACTTTCAAAATATTGTTCATAGTTTGGAACGCAGCAGACATATTGGTACATTTGACACCCTGCAAACGATGAATAACATCCACACGACCGCCTTGGGCAAACAATATATCGCTGAACGATTTAGCGTCGCTTGTGTGATCGTTACGTGTGACCACTAATAAACGACCTATGTGCGATCTCGGCAAATCGTAACTACGATCTGGGCGTGTCACATCGCTAACGAGATCGTCAGATAAATCGTAGCGTGTAAAGCGGCCTTTAGATGGTTAAACAGCTGCAGTTGGAATTTGCTCCTGTCAATTCTGTTAGCGGTAGAGCTGTATTTCCCAATTGACAATGAAGTATCAGGGCCTAGGATGGCAGATTACAGGAGAGGTAGGTTAAAAAAAAAGTTTGATGGCTTTTTTCCCTGCTAGCCTGGCATTGAACTGACAGCTTGCATTGGCATTGGAGGCGGTGGGGTCCCTATTAGCAATCTGTTGTCAGAAGAAAGAGATGAAGACAAGAAGGAATTCTCTGAATAAGGATGTGAGTAGAGATGAGCGGACACATGAAAGTTCCGGTTCGGCGGATTCAGTTTTAGATAAAGTTCTGTTCTGGACCTAAATTTTAACCAAACTTCATTGGAAGTCACTGATTGGACAGCTTGGCTCTCCGCCCACAAACAGCCAGCCATAAACAGAGCATGTCTGGAGGATAGAGGGCATGGCTTTCCTTTTTTTTTTTTGTACACACTACATCCGACTACAAAGCTGATTTTACACCCAATGTAAGCCATTCAAGCACTACCAGCGGCCTCCTCTAGGCCAAGCACCGAGCATACCAAAGCACACAGATGCACAATCGAGTAGTTTGCTTACACAAAGCAAGAGAAAGCTTTGGATAGGGGGTGATTGATCAATACAGAGATTTCACATTTTCAAATGTGAGAAAAGATTGGATTCTGGAGATGTTTTTAAGATGCAGTTAACATAAGTGAGTGCCTTCCTGCCTCCTTGCTTAATTCTCTACCATGCTGCTCCTGCCACAGCCACTATGCGGCCCCACATCTCCTTCCTGCATACTTCGTATCATAGTGGTAAATTGTATTCCCATTGCCAAGGCTGTCATTCCTGGCACTAAACTACTACAGATTTCCTTGCCTGTCCTCACCTAACTCTTCACCATGCTAATCCTGTCACAGCCACTGCAGAGCTATGCCAGCTACATATCTCTTGGCTGCCCAGTTTGTTTTATAGTGTTAGACAGGATGCTGATAAATGAATTTTCTTATCTTAATGGGTTATTCTCATTTCCAAGATCCTATCCTATTATGTAATAGGTGTAATATAATTATAATATTAGCAAATACCTCCAATTAGAAATTTAGTATAGTTCTTCTGATTCACTATGTCGCTTACCTCTTGTTCAGGGCATTGCAGGACCTTAGGTATTCATGGTTACGACCACACAAATAGTCAATGTTAGTTAGTTGCTAATGGTCATAACCATGGATACCTAAGATCCTGCACTGTCCTAAACATTTCAAATAGAAGAAATTTGCTAATATTATTATTATTGCTACACCTACTACATATTGGGATAGGATCTTGGAGATGGGAATAACCCTTTAAAGGTAAACAAACAGGAAACTTACCAAAATAGGGATACATTTTGGAAAGGCTGGGCAATAGCAAGTCAAAGCTTCTACACTTTGAAACAGTATTCCTGTTTTGTCTCCCTAAAAAAAGAATAATTTTTGGACAGCTTGATAAAAAGAATATGCAATTGCCTAATCATTTTGTGATTAGCAAACCAGTTGCAGACCCCACAAAGCATATAATTTTTCAATCCAAGCTGATAAAAAAAACATCTTCACATTCATAACAGTACACTTGTCATCTAAGAATGATGACTTAATTAAAAAAATGCTAAACTCTAAGCCTAAAATGCAATCATTTTTTGATCTTTTATACAATATAAGTATCCTACAAGGCCAGAAACTGCTGTGTTGTTAAACAGTCTGCTGGTTACCACCACTTTTTCCCCCTAGCCAGATAGATTGTGGTCCATTTGGCATTAAAAAGGCTGTGTTTGCATTGCAGAACTAAAAAAAGGTTCAAAAGGCACCAAGTATACCTTTAAATGTTATATACATATTTTCAGACAACTCGAGGCTTTTGAGTAACGCAATTTTCCGCAAATGTATTAATCTTACATAGAACCTTCTAGAAAATTTTACAGTGGCTGGCAAATTGAAACTTTAAGTGATCCCCCTAATCTCTAATTGCAATTCTTAGCATAGGAAAAATTATTTGTTCTTTTCAATTTTGTAAAATGTTGGAGTATAACAATGGATGCTATAAAAATGTCACACAGATGTAAGAGCCAGACACACAGCTAGCACGTGGATGGAATGTGGATATCAATACAGATGAACATTTTTCATACACTCACATGAATCTGTCCTTAATATGATAACATTGTTAAAAGTTTGCAAAACATATAACCTTGTGTCTTCCTAATTTTTTTTTTTTGCTTTTGCACAACTATGTTGTTGCTTGATGAGAAATTAATGATTGCACTTAATTAACTATAATTGTAGACGGAGATAAAGGAATACTAAAGGCGAAAGGGGCAGAGTTCACAGATTCAAAGAACAAAAAGATATTCCCCCATGAACCTCCTCTGAGAGTGCCCATTAGGACAGAGTCAAACCTGCGAGTGTCTCACGCGTGCCTTATGAGAGTATCGCGTCACATCACCCGGCGGCACACTCTCCTGACAGAAGCGGGTCACTGAATGTATTTCTATCCTGTCCGGAGAGAGTGTGGCCGTGCCGGGGATGCAATGCGAGACTTGTGCGAGTCAGATGCAAGACAATCGCAAGTATGGCTTTGGCCTTAGGCCGGAGTCACACTTGCGAGAGACTCACATGAGTCTCACATCACATCCCCGGCACGGCCACACTCTCTCTGGACAGGAGTGTGTCAGCTGCATAGAAATACATGCGGCTGACCTGCTCCTGTCAGGAGAGTGTGTGGCCGGGTGTGATGCGAAACTCGCGCGAGTCTCTCGCAAGTTTAACACCGGCCTTAGAAGGCATAATACAGGATATTTAGTTTACTCAGTGTTCCTTTACATTTCTCTTGTGTTTTGTTTATATAGTAGAATTAGAACTAACTAACCATACCATTTTTGATTTATTTAATGTGATAAACACCAGCAAGCAGATTGTTATTTTCCAGTTATTTTTTTTGTAGAAGTGAAGTTTATTTATGATCAAAAAATGACATTGAAAAATAAAAGAAATGTGATACCACATAGAAATGTCCATTGTTTCTTACAGCATTTACCATCATTGGACATTTATTGCATAACTTCACTATGAGACATATGGTTGATGTATTTATACGTGATCATCATCCTGTCCTTTTCTTCTTCACTAATGAATGTGTAGATTGATTTAAGGAAGTTGCAGCTGGTATGCCTGTGGGTACCCAAACAATATGTTTACATGTAATATGATAGTAGGAAATAACAAACAGGCATTTTAGTTACAGCTCATTTCATTTATTCAAATTGCTACAGAAATGTATTCTTATTAGTAATAACGACAGTAATTGTTGCTAAGAGATAATGCTGATGGGTCACATATGCTCTGCAAGATTACTATAATAAACATTACGAATCAAATAATTCATGTTACACTTGTGATTTAAGCATAATGAACAAAGAAATTACAATTATGTACGGGTGGAAAGAAGCAGGGAGATGAATAACCCTATTCATGCAAATGTGCACCATAGATTCCAATGACTTCTGTCGAGGATTGTGCAAGAATGGCTATGCGTGCTGCACTATGCTTGTTGTCAAATGTGGAACTGCTATGCAAAACACCATATATGATCTTGATTTTGATACTTAGGCTGTGTATACATATTTTCGACCCTGCATCGTCATTACTTTTAGGCATTTAGGAAAACCGCCAGATGGAAAGTTTGTAACATTGTTTGTAGTAGGATCATTTCCATCAGTTTAGTACATCTGTTGTTGAACCACATGTGCATGTGCCAGTCCAAAGGCTGGGTCACAACTTTTTATGGAACAATTTGATCCTGACCTGATTCAGCTACTGGGAGTAAAGGGGGAAAAGCATGATGGCAATTGATGCTACTTTGCATTATTGATGATCTGGTTGAGATCGATCAGGCTCAAACAAACTGAGACTGATGCATGAGAAATATGTGGACACTACATTAAGGGTATGTTCATATTTAACATTATTACAATATGTGGGTTTTTGTTGCATTTTTACTTTTGTTTTTTGTAGCATTTCTACTTGCAAGCCAAATTCAGCTTGGAGAAAGGGTAGCATGCCACATCCATCTCCTGGCCCACTGACAGTAGTGATACCCAGGGCCCCCAATTAGGCATAAAGACATTCAAAGCTTTTCCAAAGAAATCACCCTGAGACAGTATACCAAGATATAGATGTTCCTACCATAACCCCATTCAGATTTGCTCTCCTATGTGGGGCTACTCACAAAAGTCACTATCTGTAGACCTGCACTTCACAGCTGTTTGTTAGACCTAGTGCTAATGCACCAAGCTTAAAAACAACCCCAAGCCACACATCATGGGTTTGTGAGCCACATGTGCCTCCCGAACCACAGGTTGGGGACTCTTTCCCTAGAGGTTTGTTTCCACCTTGGCAATTATATGCACACACCTGTCCATTTTCAGAGGATATGTCAGAGCCTCATTTTGGAAATCAGTGAGAGTTCTAGCAATTGGATGCACATCCTGGTGATAGATGATATTTTTCCAAATTTATAAAAACCTTTTAAGGCCTCTTTAACATGTCAGTGAAAAACATAGACGTTTTTCACTGATGTTTTAAAAACATATATGTCCCTCTGTGTGTTGTGACTTCATGGCACACGTGTGTTCTCCATGTGCTATCTGTGATCCGTGATAGCACATGGAGATCAGGTATTCCAAACTTACCTGTCCCCGCTCCTGCTGTCCATGGTGAAAAATCTCCTCCTCTCCTGTGTCCGGCCGCCGCTATCTCCCCTCTGCAGCTACTTCCTAGTCGGCTGTGCAGTGCATAATAATATAATATAATAAGTGCACAATTGCATATTCATGAGCATACTTAGCCGGGCTGGAAGCAGAGATAGCAGTGGCCGGAGACAGCATTGATGAGAGAGTTTAAAAAGCTTTTTATTTTAAATGTATGTGTTTTTCTGGTATGTGTTTTACAGAACACATCACTGTGTGTTCCATGTGACATCAGTGAAGCCAGACCCATTGATTTTAATGGGTCTGCATATGTCCATGATTTTGGTACGTATAAAAATGGTCACATACGTACCAGAATCACTGACATGTGAAAGAGGCCTAAGGCCTCTTTCACACGTCCGTGAAAATCACGCATGTTTTTCACGGACGTGTCAAAGGTGCATATTGTCCTCCGTGTGCCGTGTTTATGACACACGTGTGTTCTACGTGTGTTATCCGTGATAACACATGGAGAACGGGAACTTTCTGCTCACCTGCCCCTGGCGTTGCTGTCGGTGGTATTGATCTTCAGTCTCCGGTCCTGCCGACTCCCCACTGCTGCTGCTTCCAGCCTGCAGTTGTAGGAATATGCAATGAGCAAAATGAGCGGAGGTCGGAAGCAAGTGACAGCAGCGGCAGAGACGGGAGGGTTGGAGAAGGTGAGTATAGAAATTTCTTTTATTTCACAGACACGTGTGTTTTCTCCGGTGCGTGTCACACGGATCACATCCGTTCGGTCCATGTGACACCCGTGATGCCGGAGAAAAACAGACATATCTACATATGGCGCACACGGGCACATATATGCTCCACATGTACACATGGTCCATGGCAAAACATGCACGTGTGCGCAGACCCATTGATTTTAATGGGTCTACGTGTGCCCGTGTCTCCGGCATGTGAGGAAATGGACCAAACACGTACCGGAGACATGGACGTGTGAAGGAGGCCTAAGGCTGTTTTTCCAAATTGATTGAATCAAGGTTTAATTCCTGGCTTGACTACCATTTCCAACATTGTAATCTAGTAATGACAAATAACACTGCCATAGCCTTTTAAGTTTCCAGTCTTGGGCAGGGGCCAAATTTTTTGCCTACCAGGGGAATTCCACTAATCCATGCATTAAATATCCCCCCTTTAGCAAAAAAAAGAATATGATGGTAATCAAGAAAGCTCACAAATTTTCATTATTTTTTTTCTTTTTTGTGCCTAGCTCTGAGCAGAGTCTTAATCCTGTTAAGATAGATAAAAAAGTTGCAAATTAATATCCAATATTAAAATAACTTTTGCTTTGTGCCAAGTCCATGCAGGGACTCATTCCTGCAGAGTTCTGAAGGGATAATTCACAGCAGTTGAAAATCAAAGCAATGCTAATTTTTGAAAAAAATATTGACACTGGTAAAGAAAAATTTAGTTAAAGAATTGGATTTTATTTTCACATTTTTGTCTTTTGTGACCAGTTTTGCTCAGGCGTCCAATCTTCTACCAGCATCACTCACACCAATCTACCTAAAAAAAACTGCTTAATTTCACCAAAAATAATAATGGTAATGATGATTGTAATGATGATGATAATGATGAAGATAAAGAAAATTATAGTCTTGGAAGGCCATGACATTTTGTTTGAAATTAATTTGGATGATTAAGCACAATGAAATTGAATATATGTGCCATGCAGTGATCATATATTACATTGTCAATTAATGGCAGCCATAATATTTCTGGCATTGTTACTTACTAATTTGCCCACTTGTAACGAACTATCAAAGTCAAAGAGATTATGCTGCAATAAAAATCTACTGTATTTAATAAACTTTATTTAGCCATAATGCACATTGAAATCAATACAGAATGTAAAATAACTATTTTATGATACAGGAATAAATGTCTAGTAGAACCCTAAACAACACCCACCCTTATAAAAGTGGTAGTTCTTATACATTTCAAGTATAGGGTAATAAAGAAATCCATGAGATTAATGTATTATCAATACTGTGTTCTATAAATAATGAAACTCATGCTTCAATGAAGCGCTTATGTAAAGTAACTCCAGCCAGTAGAAAGAAGGAACCCTTTATTTCAAAGCTTTTATGCCAGAATTCTGGAAAGGCCGTTCTGCAATGTTGCTACTTATGGTGTTCTCAATCCATATTTGCTCAGCAAGGACAAAGTAGGTTGAGCTGGAGTGGGAAAGGGGCATGACAATCCCTGCTCATAAAATTCATAATGAGCGGCGTGAGGAGCACACTGAGGTGCATACCATTTGTTCCTAATTAAACAAAAGCCATTTCCCATTTAGCAACTTCGAAGGAGCTAAGTTACCCAATTGGAATTGATGAAGAGACATCTATAGTGACATTTAATATAGCGTTCTGCTCTGTTGCCATCAGGGAAAGGGAGATGTACATTTAGGAGGATGCAAAGGAGATGCATAATAGTCATCCCGTCCAGAACTGTAAACAGTAAATACCTAGAACTCTAATGTATCACCGCCATTCAAAACATTGACTTTAAAGTAATATAAAGTCCCTGACCATAATAGCTTTTAGCGATTGTGGAGTCCACCTAGCAGAACAATGTCAATTCCAAGAAGCGATCTATGGTTTCTGCCATAGGAGAATGCAAGGATTAGTTGTGGAAATAAAACGGTTAACACTACACTGCCATGCAGGAATAAAGACTTCAAAGGTTCATTGAAGATCAAAAGTGATTTTTATTTTACACGTTTCGAAGCAGGAAAGCTCCTTCTTCAGGAGTAAGTCACAGATGTACATCATGTGAGTTATTCCCGAAGAAGGAGTTTTCCTGCTCTGAAATGACTAGTATAAAAAAAAATCACTTTTGATCTTCAATGAACTTTCGACAATTTTGTTCCTGCAGGGCAACGCTGTGTTAACCCTTCCATTTCCAGAACTGATCCTAATTATCTTCTATAGGGACTACAGCAGTCAGATACTCTATATTCATGCGTATATTGTAGTTGTGACTTTCACCACTACCTCAGGTGAGCGAAACGCACCCAAGCTGCATATTACCCCCACCCGGGTAAGACCCTATATGTGCCTTTTTGTCTTTTCAGCTCCTACAATATATGAGAATTCCAAGCAGGCATAACTTTCTTCAGGAAATGACAGCTAGGTCTGTGTCATCAATTTGCAAAAGATAGTATAATCCACGTGGTAAAGCAGCCTTTATGTTATACTTGGAAATGCAGGAGATTATTTTTTATACAGACTGACAATTAGTTGCATACGTATAACTGTGATGTTTTCAGTGCATTTTTGCATGTGTTTTTCATGCATTTGGGGTGCAAAAAGGCTGACAAAATCACTGACAGAATTGACATGCTGCAGTTTATTTTCTGCACCACATCTGCAAGGCAAAGATAAATAATATGTGCACAACACTTCAGTATTCTCATTGGCATAGATGGCATAACGATAGAAATGCAGATTTATGACAAAATTGCACTCAAAAACTCATCAAAAACACACTATGCACACAGTCTAAGAGATTAATGGGTACAGAAAGCAATAGATGAGGATGATGAGACCAGGCAATTCTTAGGCATACAGTCTAGCTACCAGAAAGAGGATCACAAGAAGGAGGAAGCCTTGTTCATATTAGTCAGTTTGCTTTTCCCACTCAAGCAAGGGATGCAGCTTCAAGTTCTGATGGAGAGTTGTTTTTCTTTCTCAAATTATTGTCTGAATGGAGGAAGCGGACAGATAACTATAGATAAGGACAATAATGGTGATGATAACAATAATCAGGCATTACTTGATGATGCAACTTGATTACCAGAAACATGAGTGCAAAGTAGAGAGGTATAAGGACATCTTGAGCTTGCTGTGATTACCGGACAGCTTGCGTTTCCCAAATTATAAGGTTATGGTGTTTTCATGTACTAATAAAATTCCATAATTTTTAGTCTATTTGAGCCTTGATGTCCATGACTTATATCTCTCTGCAAAGCCTACAAACTGCAAAAGATTTGTTGGATGGCTGTGTGGAAAAGGCTGACCGAAATTATACCATTGGGCATTGTGAGTTTCTGGCTATCAAGATGGTGCTCGAGAAATGGTGACATCTACTGGAGGATGCCATCTCTCCAGTAGTAATATACACAGATTATTATTACCTTCTGTAGTCCACCCAGTGATTTAATCTTTGTCAAGCCAGGTCAGCACTTTTCTTCACTCATTTTAACTTCAAATCACATTATCAGCCTGCGGAGAAAAATGTCAAAGCTGATACCCTGTTTTGTTCCTTTAATGTGGCCTATTCCCTGTAGTACAGTTTTTTGTGACATGCAAGCACACGTTATCTAAATGACACTAATTTCAGATTACATTTTATGTAGAAAAAAAAATATTTTGCTGGCTTGCTGCTTTCTAGTGCATTAATACAAAAAGACAAAAAAGGGTAATTCAAATTCAGCATAGCAAATGCCAGCTACACTATATCTTTGATCAATCACACTATGCTTGACACTTCTTCTGCTGTCACCTGTCCAATATTTCTCTCCCATATCGATTAAACTACTGATCTTTTTCAGTGATAAAGTTGTATAACACACTACTGTCTGGATTATTTCTCCAATGTTTTAGGACTTTCTCACCCTATCTGTATTGCTGAGCTGGCAGCTCTGACATGCTCTCGGTATACTTATTCACTGTAAAATGGCTTCTGCAGTCCTTTTCTCATCTTTTATACAGTCTCAGATAGATCCATTTAACTGGCTCAGCATACTATGTGATGTGATAGCTGCAAGACATTATGGTGAAGACTGCATAGCCAAGCCTGAGGTCATGTAAGCCATCTATGGTTGATGTAATCTTCTACAATGTGTAAAATTCTAACATTTTTCTTTCCAAATTGCTTAAATTACAAATTGTTCAAATTTACTAGGTCCTATAAAATTCATACATTTTGAGACAAATTTGATTTGGTTTGTAACAATTTTCTCATTTTGCATAAGAATGCTTCTAGATTTTTTGCTTACGCCAAAATTCCTATCCTGGCCCGCGGCATCAAAATAGAGTGGGCGTGGACGGACTGTTGATGGCGCAGGCTGCATGAGGGAGTAGCTATGTGCAAAATCTCTCCTATCTGACAAATTGACTTGGAAGAACTCTGCTGTGAAGATGACCAGAGGGAGATCCAGAAAAGGAGGCTCCCAGGCTAAGGTGATGGAATTTTTTCTCAGAACACTGACAGAATATCTTTGTCACAGGAATTAATGGCAGCAAATTAAAAACAAACATTGGGATCTTTAAGACAGGTCCCAATGGAATGTCTGGATTAGAGGTATCCCAGAGACTGTAGCTGACTTGGACTTGGATTCCTATTTCATAAACTCTTGCAATAGTTTAGGTGAATAGCTTGGATCTAATGGTGGTCGGAATTCATAGGCTGCCTAAACCCAGAGGTCTAAATTCAGCACTTCCAAAGGATACACTTGCCAGATTTCACTTTTTTAAGATAAAAACAGAGCAGTCTTCTTTTCTGCTCTGTTCTGTACTGGGGGGCGGGATTGGCGACTTCATACTGATTAACAGCTGGCTCTTCGTTACCTAACTGGGCAAAAACTGTAAAAAAAAACTATGCTTTGTCACCAAATGCCAAAAAAAGGAAATGAATAGTGAAAAAAAGCCACATGTAAATAAATATTGTACTGCTGAAAATATTATCTTGTTTTGCTAAAATCAAGCCACCACACAGCTCCATGAGCAAAAGAATAAAGAAGCTATAGCTCTCAGAAAAGAGCAATGAAATACAGTTAATAGTTTTAATAGCGTAAAAGCATCAAAACATAAAATATATATATTTATATATTAAATTATATATAAATGTACTGACCCAAAGAATAGAGCTGTCTAATCACTATTACAACACGATGAATGGTGACAAAAAAATTATGTGAGTCTGCCTCACAAAAAGCAGAATAAAATGTGATTAGAAAACATCATGTGACCCAAAATGGTAGCAATAAAAACTCCAACTCATCCTGCAAAAACACAGGTCCTCACATGACATTGTGGGCAGAAAAATAACAAAAACTATAGCCTTCAAAATTCAATGATGTAAAAAAAAAAAAAAGATATTTTGTAAAAAAGCAGTTTTTATAGTGTAAAGGCCCCTTACACGGGACGATATATTGGGCGATCTCATGAGCGACGTGACACGCCCAGATTGTATTTACGATTTGCCGGTATCACACATAGGTCATTTATTTTCTGTCACACGTAACTATCTCAAAATCGACGCCTCAGCGATCAACGATATATTGTTGGACCCAGGCGGTCGTTTGAATGCTGTTCGTCGTTGGCAGGGTGTCAAACGGAGCAATATGTCAGCTGCGTCCCCAAAAGCGAACAATTTTTTAAAAATGAATGATGTGTCAGCAATCCACGATTTTCATCCTATTTGCGATCGTAGGTGTCACACGCAACGACGTCGCAAACGATGCCGTACGTGCGTCACGGAATCCGTGACCCCGATGACATATCGCCTGATATATCATCTCGTGTGCTCCCACTAGCCAGTTTCCTACTCCACACTGATGAGGGGCAAATACCCCGAAACAGCTGTCTGTGGATGGATACCATGTTTTGGCATAGGCGGTTTCCTTGACTGGAGACTGCCCTTCCCGTGGTTGTTCCTTCCCGGTGAAAGACCTGGCTAGTTTCCTGCCAGCGTTGAGCCATGTGATGGTGTTTCCGCGGCAGTCCTGTTTTGCATATTTTCCCAGGGGGCCTTGTTCTAGAATCACTGCGTGGAGAAACACGTGATGGTGTCTCTGTGGTGCTGGATGTTGATCTCCCTAAGGTCAATCATTTTTGCTTATGTAGTCTTTTACTAGGCATTGCTCCCACTAGCCAGTTTCCTACTCCACACTGATGAGGGGCAAATATCCCGAAACAGCTGTCTGTGGATGGATACCATGTTTTGGCATAGGCGGTTTCCTTGACTGGAGACTGCCCTTCCCGTGGTTGTTCCTTCCAGGTGAAAGACCTGGCTAGTTTCCTGCCAGCGTTGAGACATGTGATGGTGTTTCCGCGGCAGTCCTGTTTTGCATATTTTCCCAGGGGGCCTTGTTCTAGAATCACTGCGTGGAGAAACACGTGATGGTGTCTCTGTGGTGCTGAATGTTGATCTCCCTAAGGTCAATCATTTTTGCTTATGTAGTCTTTTACTAGGCAATGCTCCCACTAGCCAGTTTCCTACTCCACACTGATGAGGGGCAAATATCCCGAAACAGCTGTCTGTGGATGGATACCATGTTTTGGCATAGGCGGTTTCCTTGACTGGAGACTGCCCTTCCCGTGGTTGTTCCTTCCCGGTGAAAGACCTGGCTAGTTTCCTGCCAGCATTGACACATGTGATGATGTTTCCGCGGCAGTCCTGTTTTGCATATTTTCCGAGGGGGCCTTGTTCTGGAAGCACTGCGTTGAGAAACACGGGATGATGTCTCCGTGGTGCTGGATGTTGATCTCCCTAAGGTCAATCATCTTTGCTTATATAACTTTTATTTAAGGGAATAAAAATTAAAAGTTTAAAAATTATTAAATTTTCAAAATTTTAGCCATATTTCTGATATTTTCACAAATATACGCTAAAAGAAATCGTTTGAAATTTACTATCATTACGAAGTACATTATATCACGAAGAATCACCAGGATCCGTTGAAGCATTCCAAAGTTATTACTTCATAAAATGACACTGGTCAAAATTGAAAAAAATGGCCTTGGTCAGGAAGGTGAAAACCAGGCTGGTGGGGGAGATGGGGAAGGGGTTAAGCAGTATGTTTTGGAGGGAGATGATAAAATTCAAATGTGATCTTGTACGTGTTTAAGATACACACTTATTGAACCAAGACAATAACATCACATTAAAGTTTTCCAATAATATTAGCTGCTAATGGCCCTTCCAGATAATATGGGTGTGGTGGGGGGGCAGTATGTGTTAAACATATACTGGCATTTAAGATTCTTTCTTGAATATGTCATACTCAGAGTTGGTTCCTAATAATATTATGTTCTAAAATAGTAATATATAGTATATCCATTAGCTACAATATGTTCTCCAAACGAAGCACAATTCAGATTTTTTGCAAAAGTGCTCTAAAAAATTAAAACTATAGCGCAGGATCCAATAATTATATATGGGGACTTTAATATAGAAGTCTTTAAGAAAATAGATTGTATGTCCAAGTCTCATTCGAGACCTCATGAGTTAAAAGACATGATTAATGAAGAGAGTTTACATGATATTGGGTGCTTCCATCATACAAATGAAAGGGAATGATAATATAAGGCATTCAACATATTCTCATATAGATTAAACAGGCCTGCAAGGGTAAAATTGATTGAAAAGAAAGAGGTGATTTTAATATACTTTCAATCACTGAACTACACTCCCTGACAGAAGTTCTGTCGCTTATCAATGTTATGTAAATATAAGCTTATAATCTGACTTTAATTTCATTCATTGGTTTCATAAATTATTGTTTTGAAAGCTGAAACCCTCCCAAATTTGGTTTAGGTTATGAAAATAAAGTTGATGCAAAGCTGAAATATTGATCATTTAATGAACACTGAAAGGTCAGATTTTGTCAAGACAAAAGTTTCGTTGCCTTGTCATATAATGAACCCAATCCTAGTTTACATCCTCACCTGTGCTCACTAAATGATCAGTTAATTAGTGGGTGGGTATAAAAAGAAACCCAGCACCCCAGACCTTCAAATGAACTGCAACTTGACCTCTGACAACATGCCAAAAATCCACCCTGTGACCAAAGCCTTGATTATCAAGAGGCTGAAGACCAGATCCACTGCAGAGGTGGCTGGCACATTTAATGTTTCTAAGCATCAGGTGCAAAGAATTAAAATAAGATTTGAAAAGACTGGAGATGTTTTTGACAAGCCCAGGTCTGGCAGACCCCGCAAAACAACTGCTCAGGAGGAATGTTTGTTGATTAGAAAATCCAAAGCCAGCTCCTCTTCCACTGCAGCAGAGCTCCAACAGGCCTGGTCACCTCAAGTCCCTGTATCAACTAGAACAGTTTGTAGGATTCTGTCTTGAAATGGATGGTTGAATCAGTGCCCAGAAGCCAGCACTAAACAAAAGGCAATTCAAAAACCGTGCTGCATTTGCCTAGTCCCTCAGCCTGCTTAACAGATGGATGCTGGAAAAATGGCAGAAGGTGGATTTCTCTGATGAATCTTCAGTTGAATTACACCACAGCTGCTGCAAATACTGAAGGAGACCTACTGGAGCCTGTATGGATCGAAAATACACCCAGAAAACAGTTAAGTTTGGTGGTGGAAAGATCATGGTCTTGGGTTACATTCAGTATGGGTGTGAGCGAAACATTTGCAATGTGGAACACAATATCAATAGCCTAAAATATCAAGAAGTATTAGGTACCTCTTACATTCTGAATCATAAAAGGGGTAAAATTCTGCAGCAGGATGGTGCTTCATCTCATACATCCATCTCTGCAACAAAGTTCCTCCTGGCAAAGAAGATCAAGGTACTCAAGGACTGGCCAGCCCAGTCACCAGACATGAACATCATTGAGCATGTTTGGTGTAGGATGAAAGAGGAAGCTTGGAAGACAAAACTAAAGAATATAGATGAACTCTGGGAGGCATTTAAGACTGCATTCTTTGCTATTTCTGATAACTTCATCAATAAATTGTATGAATCATTGTTCAACCGCATGGATGCAGTCCTTCAAGCTCATGGAAGTCACACAAAATATTAAATATGGCTCTAATAGCACCACAACTTCATTCACCAATGTTATGCAACATATCTTTGTATTAGAAGTTAATTATTTGTTTGAATTTCACATTACTTTCTGTGGGCGACAAAACTTTTGTCTTGCCAAAATCTGACCTTTCTGTGTTCATTAAATGATCAATATTTCAGATTTGCATCAACTTTATTTTCATAACCTAAACCAAATTTGGGAGGGTTTCAGCTTTCAAACGAGTAATTTATAAAACCAATGGATGAATTTAAAGTCAGGTTATAAGCTTTTATTTGCATAACATGGATAAGCGACAGAACTTCTATCAGGGAGTGTAAGTAAAAATATTGAAAAAATGTAATTGCTTTTACTTTTTTCACAAAAACTGTCTCCATAGGCTTTTTCTTGCACTATACTATTACCCCATTACGTAACCTTTGGTGGATGATTTTAGTGTCATTATCAACACCTAATTTAGAAGATTTAGAAGATGAAGAGCAGGATTCTGAAGAAAACTTTCACGCTAGTCCCAATGAGCGACGACTTTTTTCACAGCTCAGATTAAATAATTTAGTCAGAGACTTGGACCTTCCTAAACATTCTGCAGAACTTTTAGGATCTAGATTAAAGGAAAATAATCTGATAGCTCCTAATGCATGTTTTTTCATGGTACAGAAGCAGACAAAAGGAATTCCTTCCATACTTTTCTCAAGATGGTGTTCTAGAAGCAGACAAAAGGAATTCCTTCCATACTTTTCTCAAGATGGTGTTCTAGAAGCAGACAAAAGGAATTCCTTCCATACTTTTCTCAAGATGGTGTTCTAGAAGCAGACAAAAGGAATTCCTTCCATACTTTTCTCAAGATGGTGTTCTAGTGTATTGCAGTGAAGTTCCTGTGCTGATGGACACTGCACTTACAGATCTCCTGCCCTCGCTTACTATTTTCCATTTGCTGACTATCTCCTGTATCTGACAGACATGTCCCTGAGACATCAATGATGTCTCAGTCTTAAGGTGGTTTTACACACTGCAACATCGCAAACGACATCGCTGTAACGTCACCGGTTTTGTGACGTTATAGCGACCTCCCCAGCGACATTGCAGTGTGTGAAACACATCAGCGACCTGGCCCCTGCTGTGAAGTTGTGATCGCTACAAATCGTTCAGGACCATTCTTAGGTCCTTTGTTTCCCGCTGTGCAGCATGCATCGCTAGAAAGTTTCAGTGTGTAAAGGGGACTTTACAGCGACTTCCCTTTCAAAAAGCTGCTTTACAACGTCCCCAACAACCAGCTAGGTCGCTCTGCAGGTCCGGATCGCTGTTGCGTCGTTGGCCAGATCTGCCTGTTTGACAGCTCACCAGCGACTCAACAGAGACTTGGGGAGGTCGCTATAACGTCACAAAACCGGTGACGATACAGCGATGTCCTTTGCGATGTTGCAGTGTGTAAACCCAGCTTTAGACAAGAGACAAGCAGCAGGTGTGGAATAGGGGGAGAGCCAGGAGAGCTTTAAGTCCAGTGTCCACCAACTGCACATGCAACTAATTATCATGCAATTTCAACTAACAATTTCTCTAAAACAGCAAAATGGATTTCTACAGTAGTGAAGTTAAAAAGGTTGAACCAAAGAAAGGAAATATTCAGCTCACCCTTCTTTACTCCAGGATCACACCACCGATGCATGGAAAACGCCCTGGGGAAAGGCACATTCAGCAGAAAGAAAAATCCAGCATTGCATGGAGGAGATGTATAGATAAAACTATGAAAATTTATTGAATCCAGTAAAATCGTAGATACATAGGGGAACACAGGGACACAGGGACACAGGGTGAAACAGCTACTGTCCCTGTGTTCCCCTATGTATCTAAGATTTTACTGGATTCAATAAATTTTCATAGTTTTATCTATACATCTCCTCCATGCAAAGTTAAAAAGGTTGTCCACACATTTTACATTGATGGCCTACCCTTTGGATAAGTCATCAATGTAACACTCCGCACCACTGCCGATCAGCTTTTCTTGGTGCCGGCAGCAGGCAGCCAGAAATGCTAAGTTTGCCTTGTCAATTGGTCAACTGATAGTGACCGCTGCTGGGCACTGTTCCTTCATCTCCCATTCAAATCAACAGTAGGCAGATGTGAAGTACCTGGTCATGGCCGCTTTCTAAAGACAGGGCAACTCTGGAACTGAGCATTTCTTGCCGCTGCTGGCACCAAGAACAGCTGATCGGCAAGGTGCTGGTTGTTGGACCCTGGACGATCATACATTGATGTCCTATACTAAGGATAGACCATGATTGTAAAAGAAATGGATAACTTCATTAAGGATTTAATCAGCATGAAAGTGTTTTTACATACATACCATTAGTTTGGGGTATCCTGATGACAGTTTCTCTTTAATGTTTTTACAAATATACAAAGAAAAGGGGTTAAAAAAAATTAACATCTATCACAACATAATCATACTTTTATGAGAGCAGCCTATTAATAAAAACTTGTTATGAGATTTTGACATTCACTGCTCTGAAAATTTACTTTGACAAGAACATTTATGACAAACCCAATTTCAACAAGAGCTTCACTATAGGATAAAATAACCTGAATTTGTCCTCCAAACACAAATTAAATGAAGCAGCAGGTTCACAGCACTTCACCCGAACCTATATGAAAATATCAGCAGCAACTGAAAAACAATATTTGTGGAAATATTAATAATATCTTTCTGTCTTTGACATTCTTAACATGATTTAGTAAATTACGTGATTCAATCATCAGTGAAAGGATGTCCAGCCTTTTTAACTTCAAATAGTTTACGCAAAATAAGCTTCTTATTTTTTTTAACTGTACAGTTACAATTGTTAGTATGTAGGATATATATGCAGGGGTGTATATATATAGAAGAAAGGGAGCTCTATCACTTAAGCGGGCTTTACACGCTGCGACATCACTAGCATTTGCTGGCGATGTCGAGCACGACAGCACCCGCCCCCGTCGTACGGCCGATATGTGGTGATCGCTGCTGTAGCGAACATTATCGCTACCGCAGCGTCACACGCATATACCTGCTCTGCGACGTCGCTCTGGTCGGCAAACTACCTCCTTTCTAAGGGGGAGGTTTGTGCATCACAGCGACGTCACACGGCAGGCGTCCAATAGAAGCAGAGGGGCGGAGATGAGCGGCACGTAACATCCCTCCCACTAAGTGCTAAGTTTTTTCACCAGATAAAAAGAACCAAGCCATTCCTTTATTGCCCTTTTAATGAACAGTTCCTTTGCAGAAGAGTGGACATTATTAAATAAAAAATGCAATGCCATAATTACTATTTTTCTTCATCCACCTTCTAAAAAATAAAATAAAAGTGATCAATAATAAATTACATGTATCACAAAATGACTCCAATGAAACCACCAAATAATCCTTAAAAAACAAGTTATTGATAAATAAAAAAAATTTAAGGCTCTCAGAATATGGTGTCACAAAAATATTCTAAAACTAGTCTAACTGCCTTGTAGGGCAAATAAAATATGTCATCTCTCAAATAACCTATTGTTTAAATGAAGGTTTTGTGTTACATGGTTTTTTGGCAATGTTTTTTTTCCATATCACAATCTTTATTAAAAGAAAATTGGTAGTCTTGACCATTTTATCACTGGCCACTGAGGGTTTTTTTAAACTCATACTTCCTATCATTTCAAAAAGAGTTTACAGTTTCCTTACCATTCAAATGCAGGGCTTCAATTACTAATTACACCACTAAACACTATTGATAAGACAGAGGCCACCATAATCACAAAAGACAATGTCACAACTGACCCTGTACCCTCACCCTCATTTCACACTGACTATTCCACATGCTCATTTCTTTTTAATGGCCTTCAGCTGATCTTGAGCCATGGTGACTTGATGGAAGAACGATCTGTAGGAAGACTGATCTTGTGCAAGCCTAGATAAGTCCACTAGGGTCTTCTCCACCATTATCTTGAGAGTATCAAGCCAATGGTTTGTGGGTCTTCTTCTTCACCTTGTTTCATCTATTTTTCCAACAATGATGTTTTTCTCTTATGATTACTCTCTTTGTATGATGTGTCCAAAGTAGGTAAGTTGCAGCTCGAGTTACATGTCTGGCTTGATTTGTTCCAAAATTGATTTGTTTGTTCCTTTTGCCATCCATGGTATTGATAACATTCTTCTCTAGCCCCACATTTCAAAGGCATGGATTTATCTTCTGTCTTGTTTCTTTCTCGTCCAAGTATCCCATCCATATGTGACTACAGAAAAGACCAGACTATGTAGGAGCCATGTCTCCATCACCAGGGAACTGTTCCTTAATTTGAGGACCTTGTCCAGCGACATCTTTGTTGATTTCCCATCGCTATTCTCCTATTGACCTCCGGTGTCATTGATTCATCGTATATACACATATATTGTATACACACACTCTACACGCGTGCACTCAGATATAAATAAACAATATAAGCATCATTTTGTAATGTGTTTGTAATTTTATATCCTGCTAAAATAATGCTAACAAAATAAAACTTACCTTCAGTGCTGAACACCAACCAAATACTAACATATAGTGCCCAAGTAATACCAAAATATACTAGTATTCAGTACCTACACAGTGCAAACCATATAATACCAATGTACAGTACCCAATATTACAAACCAAATAATAATGATTTACAGTGTCCATATATTAACAACATTACAAATACCAACATAGAATACCCAAATATTATTAATATATGGTCCCCAAATAAGACTAATTTACAGGGCCCATGTATTACAAACCAAATAATGCATTCAGTGCTCAAATAATACAAACCATAGAACACCAATATACAATACCCAAATAATACCAACATACAATGCCCAAGCAATTCAGTAGTGGCAATAGTAAAATACAGTATGTGAAAAAAAGGAATTATCTCACCCAACTAATGGTTCAGGGTTCAGCTGCGGATACAAATACAAAGAGCAAAGCAAAAACATGATGTAATCATTGCAAACATATCCAATACCGATTCCATACATTTCCGGTGAGGTGGATCCTCTAAGCTCTGGTGCTGCAGCACGGCCTTCAATGCTCCACATGTTCAAAACACAATTGTCGAATTGCACTGCTTTTCCAATTTCACTGCACTTGGAATTTATTTCCCCTTTTTCCACATGTTCATTAGATGCTTCAATACAAAAGACAAGATCAAAATCTGTTCATTGAAGATTATAGAAAAAGGTGTGCTTCAGCTCACCACCACAAGGTAAATTTCAAGAGGAGAATCCGGACGGTGCTCGCTGGATGAGAGAGGCTGTAAGTGATCAAACAAAGGCGGATCCCCGGCACAGGACGTCTATGAAAAAATTCAGAAGTGTAGATAAAACTTCACATTTATTTTAAGAATAAAAAGAGTAAAACATAACTCCTCCGATCAATGCGTTTCAAACGCGATCGTCCTTAGTCATGATGATCACCTAATCATGACTAAGAACGATCGCGTCTGAAACGCGTTGATCGTCGAAGTTATATTTTACTCTTTTTATTCTTTAAGTTTTATCTACACTTCTGAATTTTTTCATGGACCTACTGTGCCAGGGATCCACATTGAAGATTATGTACTTGTGTATTATCTGAAACAACAGGAATTAAGGCTTTAATTCTGCACAGAAATTAAATGTTGCTAAAATTTTGACCAGATCTACCAAAGTGGTCAGATCTGGAGAAGAGCTGAGGTAGGACTGGGTTTGGCAAAACCTTCCCAAAATATTAATAAAAAATGGCAGTGTACATTCTTCCATGACTTGGGCAACATTCCTGGAGAGGCACACATATGGGGCCGGCCACTTATAAGATGCACCTGAATTAAGTGAACTGCAACTTGTAATGAATTCAGGTGCATCCTATTTCTTCATGCCCTTAATTAAGACTGGAATACTACATGCCAAATTTAATCCCTTCATGACATATAATGGAATCATATGTCGAGCATTCATCTTTCCCTGCACATGACAGCTTATTTAATCAGCCATCATGTACCTCTAATAGGAGCAGGTGCTAGACTGTTAAATACCACTGTCAATGTCTGACAGTGGGATTTAACACTCGCTGTTAGGGGGGCTTGTCATTCCCTGCTCCCATCGGCGTGCCCATGAGGTGATGGAGGGACACTGATGGGCTGTCATGTTAGCCAGGGGTCAGCTGATGACCCCTGTATTTGTCATTATGATCCTCCTGTGAATGCCGGCTACAAGCTTGTTTTCATAGGAGTTTATGATGTCTGCTGTACAAAGTAATTCTAATGCACTGCTCTTATAGCAGAAGCAATCGGGTGATCGCACTTTCAAAATCCCTGAGGGGACTATTAAATTCAGCAAAAAGTGAAAAAAAGTGTGGGGGTTAGCGTTCCCCTACATGTTCCTGTTGTATGGACTGTCTGAGCTCCAACTGTACTCTGACTAAAACCTGGGGTAATGGCAGTTAGGTGCACTAAGACTCCGCTCACCAGACTACTCTGCCCAGTAACAAGCTCATTTGGGCCTTTAACTTTTGATGTAAAAGTATATGCCTCATACCTCAAGTAAATAATGTAAACTACTGTTAATGACTATAAATAACTTTGATAGTACCCAATTCTGGGGTACTACAAATGCAGCCCCCTCAGCCCTCCATATAAAATAATGCTCTCCCCATAACCCTCCATATAATAAAATGTATAAAATGTACACCCCATAGTCCTCTACAAAGAATAATGAACCCCAAACTCATCAATATGGGTATAATGCACACTCCATAGTCCTCCATATAGAATAAAGCATACCTCATAGTTCTCTATATAAAATAATGGACACCCCATAGTCGTCCGTATATTATTATGGCCACCAATGTACTCATTAATGAAAAAAATACTCACCTCCCATCATTCTCCTGCTGCTCTGGTCTCTGTGGTCTCTGTCTGCAGCTCTGCACATCTCAGCACAGCGGTCTGTAACGTCATCATGATCACTGTGCTTAGACGTCAGATGCCAAGGTAGAATGGAGGAGGGAACATTAGTGGAGCATTCCTTTCATCATTCGTTTCAACTGTATCGGCATTCAGGATGCTGATACAGTTGAAGAGGTGGAGGGCCGGATGCCAGTACTTGCACTGGCCAGGGCCCCCTCGACTCACAAGCCCCATAGCAATCCCTTGGACTGCCGCCATTGGCAGTACGCCACTGCTTATACTGCTATATTGATGGGAAAGTAAAAAAGTTATGTCTATCGGGAGAAGGGAAGGAAAAAATGAAGATAAAAAATGGAAAATAGACATGGCATGAAGGGGTTAATGAATCAGGGTCTTAAAGTCTAAAAAAAAACTGTATATGTGATGCCCTGGACTAGCCAGGTTGTCACAGACAGGCCCTTGCACAAACACCCATCCCCTAACAAGGTAACAGCAGCCAACCTTAAATCCCTGAGTCACCCCTCTCAGGTCTTGATGTTCACACCAGGGGGCGGAGCCAGGTGGTTGGCCACGCCCACCGAGGAGTTCGGATAGCCTGAGGTGGGAAAACACAACAGATCTATTAGGGAGGAGAGTGGAGTAATAGGAAAGGAGTAAACGTCTGTCAGGGATCTGTGTCGTAGATTGGATACCCTATGGCCAGGAGGCAGACGGTGGTTGCCACCTGCAGGAGACGGGAAGACGGCTGGTGGAACCGTAAGGGAACGGGACAGGGTAGTGGCCCGCTGGTACCGGACCGGGAAACTGACTGGAAACCGGAGCACCAGGAGGGGTACTCAGACCCAGAACGAGGCCCAGAAGCCACTGGACTGAGTCAAAATCACTGATTGGGATCTGGACCTTAGATTCTTTCCCACCCAAGTCCCGACTGAAGACAACAGCCCAACGAGGGGGATAGAAAGCCACCGTTCAGGCAGAGAAATCCCACAGGCCAGCGTCTGCGGGCAAACAGGCTCTCCTGGCACACACAAAGCCGGGGAGCGGACTACCATCACTGAGGCATAGGCAGTCAAAATCTACAAAACGAGGTGCATGAGAAAGGCGGGAACCACCGAACCAGGTGGGGGACCAGACGTAGCCGGCTGCGGGCACCGACCATCATCTTTTTAATAGAACAAAAGGAGACAGAGCAGCACTCACCGATATCCTGGGACTATTTTATTTTTCAATGCTGACAGGTGAGACGGACATGAGGGAATGCAGGGAGGGGAGCACGAGCACGTCCTCGTGCTCCCCTCCCTGCATTCCCTCATGTCCGTCTCACCTGTCAGCATTGAAAAATAAAATAGTCCCAGGATATCGGTGAGTGCTGCCCTGTCTCCTTTTGTTCTATGGATATACTTGTTTAAATTGGGCAATAGCACCTCGGTAAGGGACTTTGTTGGATCCATCAAGATTAGACAAAATGCTTTTCCGTGACATCTGAAAGCAAATGGATGTAATCAAGGAAACTTCACACTGAACTGTGTTTGGGACAGAAACATCACACTACCTCCAGTATAGGTAAGCAGTGCGGTGCACAATCCTTTTTTATTTTTCTAAGTGACCATCATCTTTTTAGTTTACCAGAGACTCCGGTGTATCTGTCATAGTGAGTACAACAGTGCCCTCGGGCCGTGCACCGCACTAACACACCCGCACCTCGCAACAACCGGGCCCAATCCATGGGTGGTGTCACGAACTTAAATCCCTAAACACTTCGGCCCCGGCTGTGAACCTCCCCACCGAAGACGACCCCCCTCACGTAGCGCCAGCTTCCCTTCAGAGTGACGTGACCTCCGGGTCCGGAGGCGCTTGAGCCACCCACTGATGAGCCCGGATCTGAGCGGCTCGGCTGCCAGCCGAGCCCCGGGGCGGTACACATACAGTATGAAAATTGCAAGATTTCTTATTTTTATTGAAGACTAATATGGAAAAATGAAATGCAAAATATTTTTGAAAAATGCATTAAATTTACAAACCTGAACTAAATAATAGGTCATTTTTCTGATGACTCTTTCTTCAACAAGTCATGTATCCCACTGTGAACACTGTATATTTAAAAAAAGCAAAAATTTCAGAATGCAGAAAAATGTATTTAATAAAAAAAATACAGAGGTTAAAATTCAGACATCAATCATCATATACAAAATCCATAAAAAACAATGTAGATCTACACGTTTCAGATGAGAGCCATTCTTAGTCATCTATATATATAATTGCCTTATTCTGTCTGTCTGTCTGTCTGTCTGTCTATCTGTCTGTCTATCTGTCTGTCTGTCATGCTCCGAAATTGTGTCCTTACGGTGACACAAAGCTGATTGGCCGCTGGGCTCGCCATGGCCCCGCCCCCCCACACGGATTGGCCTCTCGCCCCGGCTCTCTGCAGGCCCCGCCCCCCTCACGCAATGCACGCTCGCTCTGGCCTAACTGACACGGGGCTCCGATTCCCAGGTGAGTACACACACACATCAGATCACACTCACTCTCACACACACCTCACACATCACATCTACACATCACATCCACACATCACAACATGCTGGGATATCGCTTGCTTCTACACCGGCTCCGTCAGGATCCCGGCAGCGCCACACATAACCTTGCGATGCTGGGATCGTAACGGAGGCCGTGAAAGCTGGTAACCATTATACACATCGGGTAACTAAGGTCCCTTAGTTACCCGATGTGTATCATAGTTACCAGTGTACACCGGCTCACACTCACTCTCATACACACCTCACACACACATCACATCGCATCCACACATCAAGGTCCTGCAGCTGCGGAACATACATAACATAACAGCACACACACACACAAATCAGATCACACTCACACATACCTCACACATCACATCGCATCCAAATACTCACAACATCCTGGGATATCGCTTGCTTCTCGGCGGCGATATTGTGCTGTGAGCTTCCAGGACCTGACGGAGGATCACATGGCCAGAAGCATGTGATATCCCCGGATGTTGTGAGTATCAGCGCGTATGTGCAATATCATCAGTATCTGTGTGTGTGAGTGTATGCGATCCGGTGTGTGTGAGTGGATGCGATCGGTTGTTTGTGTGAGTGGATGCGATCGGTTGTGTGTGTGAGTGGATGCGATCGGTTGTGTGTGTGAGTGCATGCGATCGGTTGTGTGTGTGAGTGGATGCGATCGGTTGTGTGTGTGAGTGGATGCGATCGGTTGTGTGGGTGAGTGGATGCGATCGGTTGTGTGGGTGAGTGGATGCGATCGGGTGTGGGTGAGTGTCGGCAGAGGAGCACGGCGTGCTGGAGGAGGCTGGGAGCAGAGAGGCTGATCTTGGGGAAGGCTGGGAGGGGGAGGCTGATGCTGAGGGAGGCTGGAAGGAGAGAGGCTGAGCAAACGTGCTCCATCCGCCATACTGCGCACTCCCCATCGTGCTGCATCCCCCATGCTGCGCACTCCCAAACGTGCTCCATCCGCCATGCTGCGCACTCCCCATCGTGCTCTATCCGCCATGCTGCACACTCCCAAACGTGCTCCATCCGCCATGCTGCGCACTCCCAAACGTGCTCCATCCGCCATACTGCGCACTCCCCATCGTGCTCTATCCGCCATGCTGCACACTCCCAAACGTGCTCCATCCCCCATGCTGCGCACTCCCAAACGTGCTCCATCCGCCATGCTGCGCACTCCCCATCGTGCTCTATCCGCCATGCTGCACACTCTCAAACGTGCTCCATCCCCCATGCTGCGCACTCCCAAACGTGCTCCATCCGCCATGCTGCGCACTCCCCATCGTGCTCTATCCGCCATGCTGCACACTCCCAAAAGTGCTCCATCCGCCATGCTGCGCACTCCCAAACGTGCTCCATCCGCCATGCTGCGCACCCCCCATCATGCTCCATCCGCCATGCTGCGCACTCCCAAACGTGCTCCATCCGCCATGCTGCGCACTCCCAAACGTGCTCCATCCGCCATGCTGCACACTCCCAAACGTGGTCCATCCGCCATGCTGCGCACTCCCAAACGTGGTCCATCCGCCATGCTGCGCACTCCCAAACGTGGTCCATCCACCATGCTGCGCACTCCCAAACGTGCTCCATCCGCCATACTGCGCACTCCCAAACGTGCTCCATCCGCCATACTGCGCACTCCCCATCGTGCACCATCCGGCATGCTGCGCACTCCCAAGCGGATGGAGCATGATGGGGGGTGCGCAGCATGGCGGATGGAGCACGTTTGGGAGTGCGCAGCATGGCGGATGGAGCACGTTTGGGAGTGCGCAGCATGACGGATGGAGCACGTTTGGGAGTGCGCAGCATGACGGATGGAGCACGTTTGGGAGTGCGCAGCATGCCGGATGGTGCACGATGGGGAGTGCGCAGTATGGCGGATGGAGCACGTTTGGGAGTGCGCAGTATGGCGGATGGAGCACGTTTGGGAGTGCGCAGCATGGCGGATGGAGCACGTTTGGGAGTGCGCAGCATGGCGGATGGATCACGTTTGGGAGTGCGCAGCATGGCGGATGGATCACGTTTGGGAGTGCGCAGCATGGCGGATGGAGCACGTTTGGGAGTGCGCAGCATGGCGGATGGAGCACGTTTGGGAGTGCGCAGCATGGCGGATGGAGCACGTTTGGGAGTGCGCAGCATGCCAGATGGAGCACGTTTGGGAGTGCGCAGCATGCCAGATGGAGCACGTTTGGGAGTGCGCAGCATGGCGGATGGAGCACGTTTGGGAGTGCGCAGCATGGGGGATGCAGCACGATGGGGGGTGCGCAGCATGGGGGATGGAGCACGATGGGAGGTGCACACCTCCCCCAACACACACACACACGCGCACTGCACAACACACACACACTAGGAATCACAAACAACGCCCTACACAGACACCCACACACACAGACAACGCTGCACACACAAATATACGCACATACTGCATAACACACACATTGCTCAAAACATACCTCCCCCCAAAACACACCACACACACACAAACCGCGCAACACACACACACACAACGCTACAGACACACAGCGCTCCACAAACAACGCAACACACGCAACACACATACAACACCGCTCTCAACCCCCGCCACACCCAGAACATGTACAGCCCCTACACAAACACTTGGTAACTACACACAACAACATCTATATATATATATATATATATATATACATATATATATATATATATATATATATATATATATATATATATATACATACATATATATATATATATATATAACAAAAATCATACATGAACTACACAATACGTAAATTCTAGAATACCCGATGCGTAGAATCGGGCCACCTTCTAGTCTAATATATAAAGCTCAGTGTATGTATGTGTGTATATATGTGTGTGTGTGTGCGCGTGCGTGTGTGTGCACGTGCGTGTGTGTGCGCGTGCGTGTGTGTGTGTGTGTATGTCCACACCGTCACATTTACAATCACGAAATTTTGCACAGACGCCCAATGTGACCCAGGGAACGTCATAGACTATGTTTTGACGGGAAAATTTAATCCCGCGCTTTATTCACCAAAATCCTGCCTCCATTTAACTGAATGGAGGTGGGAACCACTGGCTATTAATAGCAACTGTCAGTGGTTGTTATAGGAACAAAATAAACTGTTAGTATAAGAAGCTTATGTGTGAGATAATATGATGACGGCGGTGAGACGGATAGAGACAGAGAGAGACAAACAGAGACACAGACAGAGACAAACATGAAAAGAGACAGAGACAGACAGCCAAAGAGACAGACGGGCAAAGAGACAGACCTGAAGAGAGGCAGACCTGGAAAGAGACAGCCCTGGAGAGAGACAGACGGGCAAAGAGACAGCCCTGGAAAGAGACACCCTGGAAAGAGACAGCCCTGGAAAGAGACAGCCAAACTAAAAGACAAATGGGCAAAGAGACAGTTAGGCAAAGAGACAGACGGGCAAAAAGATAGATGGGCAAAGAGACAGCCCTGGAAAGGAGACAGCCCTGGAAAGAGATAGCCCTGAAAAGAGATAGCCCTGAAAAGAGACAGATGGGCAAAGAGACACCCCTGGAAAGAGACAGCCCTGGAAAGAGACAGACGGGCAAAGAGACAGACGGGCAAAGAGATAGACAGGCAAAGAGATAGACGGATAAAGAGACAGATGGCCAAAGAGACAGATGGCCAAAGAGACAGCCCTGGAGAGAGACAGACCTGGAAAGAGACAGCCCTGGAGAGAGACAGCCCTGGAGATAGACAGCCCTGGAAAGAGACAGCCCTGGAAAGAGACAGCCGGGCAAAAAGACAGCCTGTCAAAGAGACAAATGGGCAAAAAAAGACACATGGGCAAAGAGACACATGGGCAAAGAGACAGACGGGCAAAGAGACAGATGGGCAAGAGATAGACGGGCAAAGAGACAGCCCTGGAAAGAGACAGATGGGCAAAGAGACAGCCCTAGGAAATAGATAGCCCTGAAAAGAGACAGACAGGCAAAGAGACAGACGGGCAAAGAGACAGCCCTGGAAAGAGACAGATGGGCAAAGAGACAGACAGGCAAAGAGACAGAAAGGCAAAGAGATAAACGGGCAAAGAGACAGCCCTGGAAAGAGACAGATAGGCAAAGAGACAACCCTCGAAAGAGACAGACGGGCATAGAGACAACCCTGAAAAGAGACAGACGGGCAAAGAGACAGACGGCCAAAGAGACAGACCTGGAGAGAGACAGACCTGGAGAGACAGACTTGGAAAGAGACAGTCCTGGAGAGAGACAGCCCTGGAAAGAGACAGCCCTGGAAAGAGACAGCACTGGAAAGTGACAGCCTTGGAAAGAGACAGTCTTGGAAAGAGACAGCCGGGCAAAAAGACAGCCGGACAAAAAGACAGCCGGTCAAAGAGACAAATGGGCAAAGAGACACATGGGCAAAGAGACAGACGGGCAAAGAGACAGACGGGCAAAGAGACAGATGGGCAAAGAGACAGATGGGCAAAGAGACAGACCTGAAGAGAGGCAGACCTGGAAAGAGATAGCCCTGGAGAGAGACAGACGGGCAAAGAGACAGCCCTGGAAAGACAGACCTGGAAAGAGACAGCCCTGGAGAGAGACATCCCTGGAGAGAGACACCCTGGAAAGAGACACCCTGGAAAGAGACAGATAGGCAAAGAGACAGACGGGCAAAGAGATAGACAGGCAAAGAAACAGCCCTGAAAAGACACAGCCCTGAAAAGAGACAGACAGGCAAAGAGACAGATTGGCAAAGAGACACCCCTGGAAAGAGACTGCCCTGGAAAGAGACAGACGGGCAAAGAGACAGATGGGCAAAGAAACAGATGGGCAAAGAAACAGACGGGCAAAGAGATAGACAGGCAAAGAGATAGATGGGAAAAGAGACAGCCTTGGAAAGAGACAGTTGGGCAAAGAGACAACCCTGGATAGAGACAGATGGGCAAAGAGAAAGACGGGCAGAGACAGATGGCCAAAGAGACAGATGGCCAAAGAGACAGACCTGGAGAGAGACAGACCTGAAAAGAGACAGACTTGGAGAGAGACAGCCCTGGTGAGAGACAGCCCTGGAAAGAGACAGCACTGGAAAGAGACAGCCCTGGAAAGAGACAGCCAGGCAAAAAGACAGCCGGGCAAAAAGACAGCCAGTCAAAGAGACAAATGGGCAAAGAGACACATGGGCAAAGAGACAGACGGCAAAGAGACAGACGGGCAAGAGATAGACGGGCAAAGAGACAGCCCTGGAAAAAGACAGATGGTAAAAGAGACAGCCCTAGGAAATAGACAGCCCTGAAAAGAGACAGATGGGCAAAGAGACAGATGGGCAAAGAGACAGCCCTGGAAAGAGACAGATGGGCAAAGAGACAGACGGGCAAAGAGACAGACGGGCAAAGAGACAGACAGGCAAAGAGATATACAGGCAAAGAGACACTGCTTCAAAGAGACAGATAGGCAAAGAGACAACCCGGGAAAGAGACAGATGGGCAAAGAGACAACCCTGGAAAGAGACAGACACGCAAAGAGACAGACGGCCAAAGAGACAGACCTGGAGAGAGACAGACCTGGAGAGAGACAGTCCTGGAAAGAGACAGCCCTGGAAAGAAACAGCTCTGGAAAGAGACAGCCCTGGAAAGAGACAGCCTTGGAAAGAAACAGCCAAATGGGCAAAGAGACAAATGGGCAAAGAGACAGACGGGCAAAGAGACGGACGGGCAAGAGATAGATGGGCAAAGAGACAGCCCTGGAAAGAGACAGCTCTGGAAAGAGACAGATGGGCAAAGAGACAGACAGGCAAAGAGACAGATGGGCAAAGAGATAGATGGGCAAAGAGACAGCCCTAGGAAATAGACAGCCCTGAAAAGAGACAGACGGGCAAAGAGACAGACGGGCAAAGAGACAGACGGGCAAAGAGACAGACGAGCAAAAAGACAGACGGGCAAAAAGACAGCCCTGGAAAGAGACAGCCCTGGAAAGAGACAGCCGGGAAAAGAGACAGCCCTGGAAAGAGACAGATGGGCAAAGAGACAGACGGGCAAAGAGACAGATGGGCAAAGAGATAGATGGGCAAAGACACTGCCCTGGAAAGAGACAGCCCTGGAAAGAGACAGATGGGCAAAGAGACAACCCTGGAAAGAGAAAACGGGCAAAGAAGCAGACAGGCAAAGAGACAGATGGGCAAAGAGACAGACCTGGAAAGAGACAGACCTGGAAAGAGACAGACCTGGAAAGAGACAGGCAAAGACAGACGAGGAAAGAGACAGACAGGGAAAGAGAGAGATGGGGAAAAAGACAGAGGGGGAAAGAGAGAGACAAACACACACAGAGACAGACACAGAGATAGAGAGAGAGAGACAGACAGACACAGAGATGGAGAGAGACTGTTCCAATTTCAGATAGAGAGATAGAAACAGACAGACAGACATTGACACAAACAGACAAAGAAAAACACAGACAGAGAGACAGATAGACAGCGACACACAGACAGAGACTGGGAGAGAGACAGAGAGACAGTTACTATCCCGTGCAACGCCCGGGTACTACAGCTAGTCTACAATAAAATAAATGTTTCTGCGCACCATAAAGCTTGAATTTTTGCTGTGCAACAACAGGAACAACAGGAACAACATCGTACCTGCGGCCGCCGCCAATGAGGAAGGAAGGAGGTGGGCAGGATGTTACGGCCGCTCATCTCTGCCCCTCCGCTTCTATTGGGCGGCCACTTAGTGACGCCTCTGTGCCGCTGCACGAACCACCACCTTAGAAAGGGGGCCACAGCGACATTGCTAGGAAGGTAAGTATGTGTGATGGGTCCTAGCGATGTTGTGCATCACGGGCAATGATTTGCCCATGACGCACAACTGACGGGGGTGGGTGCTTTCACCAGTGACATCGCTAGCAATGTCGCTGTGTGTAAAGTGGCCTTTAGGGTAAATAAAATATAAGTACTACTGCGCTCACTAGAAGGGGTAAGAAGGGGTTTAATTGGGGGTGTCAGTCAGAAAAGAAAACAAAATAATTAGATATGGGTGAGAATGTGGTAAATGATACGCTATAATACTGGTAGTATAAAAATATATAGGTTTTATTAAATAAATATAAAATTCATTCAGGGTAATGCACTAAGGTGGAGGCTCAGAGTGGCACTGAAGAGCCAACTGGGTAGGTGCGAAAAACCTGTCAAGAGAACTATTTGTATTAGGGATGGCAGGTAATATGAAACTTGGGGGTAAATAGATTTATTTTATTACCAGATGGTATCCCTTTTTGTTGACTAAAATTAGATAATTTGAAGAAAAAGTAGAGTTAAGGCTGGGTTCCTAAAAAAAAAAAAAAAAATGTAAAATCACCTATTGGAAATAATATAACGTGTGAGATTATCTATGTGAGCAGCCTGAGTACCGATACCTTTATGTGAAACACAGGAGGGCTCACTATCCGTGGCATATATGGATGGAGTGTTAAAAATAACCTACGATTTTCATTACTACAGGTTATCTATTTATAGTTCACTTGTACAATTAATTCTGATAGTAATGGAGGTAGATACCTGATATGCTGTATTCCTCTGAATTTGTTCCGATAGGACCTGATCCTATAAGGAGGTCAGAGGCTGAAAAGTGTATAAATAAAAAAATTTCAAAGTAATTTTATATATATATATATATATATATATATATATATATATGTACACCGTATTTTTCGCTTTATAAGATGCACCTGATTATAAGACGCACCCCCAAATTTGGTGAAGGAAAAGAGAATTTTATGTTTTTTAATGTTAAATGGGGTTCATCTTATAATGCCAGTGTCCCTCTAACAAATCATATAGGGTATATGTCCCTCATAGCCCCCCATCTTAAAATTAGCCCCCCTTAATCTGGATATGGCCCCCTTATATTGAATATAGACCCCTTGTGATGGCACACGTTCCCCTGTGCTGCCTATGGCCCCTATAGTTCGCACAAGTCCCCCTGTGTTAGATATCGCCCCCATAGTGCTGCCCATGGCCCCTATATAGATCGCACAAGTCCCCCTGTGTTAGATATCGCCCCAATAGTGCTGCCCTTGGCCCCTATATAGATCGCACAAGTCCCCCTGTATTAGATATCGCCCCCAGGCTGCTGCCCATAGTAAAATAAAACACTCTTTCCTTACCTACTCCAGCGCTGATCTCCCTCCTGTCTCCCTCCATGCTTCTCTTCCTCTACTTCCTGGTTCTAGTGCCGGTCATGTGATCGGCACAGCAGACTGAGATCTCTGCGTGCCTGATCACAGTGGAAGCAGGGACACCGGGGAGAAACGCTGGAGGGGGTAAGTAAAGCTTTTTTATTTTAGAATGAGTAGCAGCATAGGGGGCCATATGTAACACAGGGGGGGGCATGTGCGATCACAGCGGGGCGCAGAGACATATAATATGCACCGATTTCAGCACCACCGGAGATGGACAGCGGCTGTGCATATTATATGAGCGGAAGCAGGAGATCAAACGCTGCCGCCGCAGCGTTCACCTGCCCCAGCAGCGCCCCCACCTCACCTGGACCCTGCAGTATATATATTATATATATATATATATATATATATATATACCATCACCCCCCCCGTATATTCGGCTTATAAGACACACCCCCTACTTTCCCCCAAAATTTGGGAGAACAAAAGTGCATCTTATAAAGTGAAAAATACGGTGTATATATATATATATATATATATATATATTTATATGTATATATATATATATATATATATATATGAAAAATCAACTAAAAAATTATTTTTTCTATAAATATAAATGGTGCCTCGTATGACAACTTCAATTGAAAAACAAACTGGCTATTGTCTTGGAAAATGGTAATAAAAAAAAAATATGAAAAAAAATATCTCTGTGTCCTTAAAGTGAACCTGTCAGGTGCAGTATGCACCCAGAACCACAAGCAGTTGCTAATCCCTGCCTAACTGCCCCTGTATACACTAGCATATATAAAAGAGATCTTTAGAAAAAGTATTTCTAAAGATCTTTTATGATATGCTAATGAGGCCAGCGACTAGTCGTAAGGGCGTTAGTTCCTGTGCTCATTCCACCCTCTTAGCATGCCAACAGGGCCATGCTAACATGCTATTCAATGCAGAATCACCCGCGATGACGGGTGTCTGTGTCTGCTGTAACCTCTGATCTAAATGTCTGGCACTTCCAGTCATGCACAGTATGAATCCGGGTGTACGCTTCCTGGCGTCAGAGAGGTCTAGTGCACATGACCAGAAGTGCCAGGACTTCTGATCAGCGGTCACAGTGGACACAGGTACGAGTATCACCGCTGGTGATTCTGCATTGAATAGCATGTTAGCACAACCCTGTGGGTGTGCTACCATGCTAAGAGGGCGGAATGACCACAGGAACTAACGGTCTTGTGACTAGTCTTTATCAGATTGCACTGGTCCATGCAACACGCAAGTGGAACCGAGGCCTAATAGATAGATCAGGTAGAGTAGATAAGGGAGATGGATGAAAGATAATGAGTTCAGTTTGGTCTACATTGAGCTTTAGGAAATGAGAGGAAAAGATGGAGGCTATGGCTGATAGATACTCCAGGATTCTATACAGCAGAGATGTTATGTCTGGGCCAGAGAGATAGATTTGAATGTCATCAGCGCATAGATAGTACAGGAAACCATGGGACTTTATGAGTTAGTGTGGCGCCCCTGAGGCTCAGTCGCCACAGGGAATTGCAACTGGTTTCAGTTGTAATTCTCTTCCGGGTGAAAAGAGGTTAATTGCTGGTTTCTGCCACTCTCACAGAACAGCTAACATGAGTCACCACATACAGGAAGCCAGACTGAAGGTGGGCACCATAGCAACGGGTAATTCCCCAGCACTGCTGAGTAATTCAAGAGGGTGGGGCTGCTCTAAGTGAGTGAGTAGAAAGAGACAAAGACTTTCACTTTAGTTCAGAACAGTCTAAGACAGTGAAGAGAGAACATAAATTGTTACACACTTTACATAAAAGGCAGAGCAAGATAGTGTATCAAAAAGATTGCGGTATACTGTGTATTTTGTTTAGCAGCCCCGAAGTGCTGCGATTCACTGTGGGGGAATGTGGCACCCTGAGGCTCAGTCGCCACTGGGAATTGCATCTGGTTTAAGTTGTAATTCTCTGCCAGGTGAGAATAGGTTAATCGCTGGTTTCTGTCACTCACACAGAACATCTAGCATGAGTCATTGTGATGCCCTGGCCTATCAGGTCGTCACAGGGTATTGTGCAATCTGCCCTTCTGTACAATATCCATCTCCTCCTTGGTTCTGGGTCGCTGACCTTTGGTGTTGCTAAGAACAAGCTAATCAAAATCCTAGGAACACTCTGCACCACACCCACCAGACACACCAGTGGCTGACCTGAAGGAAATAGGGTCGCCCACTTGGGGCTTGGTTAAGGGGAGGTCAGGAGACAGTCAGTAGAGAAGTAACTCTCAAGAGCAGAGGTCAGGAGCTGGGCTCCTTGAGACTACTAGGTGGCAGACATTGGTCTGGGCCTGGTAGGAACTGGACCACGGTCGCAGGGGATCGTGACAAGGGGCACGGACTGTTGAGGAAGACAGCCGGCGGCCTTGTGCCATTACTGAGCAGGGGCGAGGGCACGACGGGGTACGTGGACCCTAGGTCAGGAAGGAGATTCAGGCGTCCTGGCAATTGACCCGACAAGGACGGAGCCTTCAAGATCCGTTCTCCCCCCACTCCAAAATTGGGGTGCTAGCGCAACGATGGGGATAGGACTTTCCCACTATATAGTCCAGGAAATCCCAAACGTGAACCCTGAGAGCAAGCTCACCCAGTTAGCCATACTGGTGAGCAGGACCCAATTAGTTTCAGGCTAAAGGGACCAACTAGAAACCGAGGTGCCAAGGCAAAGGTCACAGACTAACAAGCAACACCAACGGGCACGGGATCCGGCCGTGCTCCCTCCCTGCTTCAGTGGTATCAAGAACTTTGGTTTACCACGGTTGTCAGTGTCAGCGTTATTGGACTGAGTGAGTACTTAAGTGATCCCTGACTGTGGCAACGGCACCTCTCTGCCACCATCACCGAGTCTCGGGGCATTCCCCCTACCCGTGGATGGTTTTAACATCTGCCTGCCTACACCATCGCCACTGGGTACTCCCCATCGCAGTGGTGGTACTCCACCTTACCACACACCACGGGTGGCATCACGAGCTGTCCATACAACCCCCCTGTAAATAACCCACTTTTTTCCGAGTGACCGCGCGACCCCGAACCCGGGTCCGGAGACCCCTTGAGCCACCGCGGATCCAGATCCGAGCAGCAGCGGCACATCATAACATACAGGAAGCCAGACTGCAGGTGGGCACCATAACAACGGGTAATTCCCCAGCACTGCTGAGTCATTCCAGAGGGTGGGAGCTATTGTCAGTGAGTGAGTAGAAAAAGACAAACAGTTTCACTTTAGTTTTTCACTTTAGTTCAGAACAGTCTGAGACAGCGAAGAGAGAACAGGCCCCCTGAGGGGAGCTCCCCTCAGGGGGACCACCCGGGATGTATGCCTAGGAGCTATCTTGGGAAGGAGGAGAGAGTGCCAGAACATCATGGGACTTGTAGTACCACGGCTACTATAGAGAGTGCTTCACAGAACTTCTATTGCTATGACTGGCCAGACTGGAAGAGGGTGAGAAACAGAGGTGACCGGTGTTGATGGTGAGACACAGAAGACATGGCAGCTGGGGGGGAACTTAACCACTTCCACAGTGCCAGTGCAGTCGGGGTGCAGAACCCTCGGTTGGGGAAACCTTCATGGACTCTAACAAATCTGCAGGGGTTGGGGATTTCATGTCCTATCACCCATCACCCACTTTCATGGAACACAGTGACATATAGGATCCGGTGTCGGGTTTACAGCCAGGCCCCACAGCGAGGACCCATGTCACCTGCATATGGGACAGGACTAGAGATGAGCGAACCGGTCGCGGTTCGGCTCGAGGTCGGTTCGCCGAACGGGTGTCCCGTTCGAGTTCGGTTCGTTGAGCGTTCAACGAACCGAACTAGAACCAATAGGCTATAATGGGAGGCAATCACAAACACATAAAAATGCATGATAAATGCACACAAACAGTTAATAAACATTGCCATAACACTTACCGGTCCCCGCGATCCCTCCTGCACTCTGTCTCCTGCCGCTATTCCATCCGATGATCGCTGAATCCTCCCGGTGACCGGCACTGCCAGCAGAGAAGCAGGACCTATCGTGACGTCAAAATAGCCATGTGACCAGTCACGTGGCTATTATCTCATTGGCTACAGACTGGTCACATGACTATGACACGTCATGTAGGACCTGCGAGTGCATCTCTCCGGTACACGGTGCACATTTGTGTATTGCCGTGTACCGGCAATATGCTCTAGCACACGGTCGACTCCCCGTTCCGTTAGGGACCGGCTGACACAGCCGGTCATTAACGGAGATCACCGTTGCCATAGCAACGCAGTTAGCGGTGACGTCACCGCTAACCGCGGCTCCGGGAGCACCATTGCTATGGTAACGCGTCTGTCAGCGTTACCGCTGTTACCGCTAGCAGCACTGATCACTCACGGAGTGAAGGCTGCACGCTGATTCCCGATTGTAGTGAGGATTGTAGTGAGGATGAGGTGCCCCGGGCCCATGATGGGCTGGTGCACCTCATCCTCACTACAATCGTCACTACTACTACACTAGTGAGGATTGTAGTGAGGATGAGGTGCCCCAGCCCATCAAGTAATGGGCTGGGGCACCTCATCCTCACTACAATCCTCACTACAATCCTGAAGTGCAGTTTCTTCAAATTCATTTAAAGGCACTTGGAACGCTGAAATTGCTGCTTATAATTTAAGCCTCTATTAAAAACCTCTTATCAGCGCTGGTTTATTGGGAATTTATTGGGCTGACAGGGGGTAATAAAGATGGAGTCTCTAATGTGTCTGTGTATTTATTTCTATTAAAGTATTTTTTCTCTGTGTGGTGTCTTTTTTTTAACCCTTTATTGGAGATTCTTAATGGCCGGGTCAAACGTGCCTGACATTAAGAATCTCTGGCTTAATACTGGCTAGTAAAACAAAGCCAGTATTAACTCATGATTACCCAACAAGCCACCCGGCTCCAGGGCTGTTGGAATAGTTGGATACAGCGCCAGATGATAGCGCTTCTATGAGAGCGCCATTTTCTGGGACGGCTGCGGACTGAAATTCGCAGCAGAGGCGCCCAGAAACCTCGGGCTAACCTGTGCTGCGGATTCCAATCCCCAGCTGCCTAGTTGTACCCACCTGGACACAAAAATGGGGCGAAGCCCACGTCATTTGTTTTTTAATTATTTCATGAAATAAGTGAAATAATTAAAAAAAAGGGCTTCCCTATATTTTTGGTTCCCAGCCGGGTACAAATAGGCAACTGGGGGTTGGAGGCAGCCCGTGGCTGCATGCTGTACCTGGCTAGCATACAAAAATATGGCGAAGCCCACGTCATTTTTTTGGTGGGCAAAAAACTTCTGCATACAGTCCTGGATGGAGTATGCTGAGCCTTGTAGTTCTGCAGCTGCTGTCTGCTCTTTTCCATACAGACACACAGCAGCTGCAGAACTACGAGGCTCAGCATACTCAGCATACTCCATCCAGGACTGTATGCAGAAGTTTTTTGCTGAAAAAATTATGTGGGCTTCGCCATATTTTTGTATGCTAGCCAGGTACAGCAGGCAGGTACGGCTGCCCCCAACCCCCAGTTGCATATTTGTACCCGGCTGTGAACCAAAAATAAAAGGAAGCCCTTTTTTTATTATTTCATGAATTTCATGAAATAATTAGAAAACAAATGACGTAGGCTTCGCTCCATTTTTGTGTCCAGCCAGGTACATCTAGGCAGCTGGGGATTGGAATACGCAGCACAGGTTGGCCTGAGCTTTCTGGGCCCCACTGCTGCGAATTGCAGTCTGCAGCCGCCTCAGAAAATGGCACTTTCATAGAAGCACCATCTTCTGGCGCTGTATCCAATTCTTCCAGCACCTGCCTGCTATACCTGGCTAGCATACAAAAATATGGCGAAGCTCCCGTCCTTTTTTTGTAGTTTTTTGGCCAAAAAAATAAAAAATGCTTCCCTGGATTTTCCATTGCCAGTGAAGGTAACACCAAGCAGTGGGGGTTAGCAGCCAGTAGCTGCTTGGATTACCCTTAGCTAGCAATACAAAAAATGCAGCGGGAGCCCATATATATTTTTTTTAATTATTTATTTAAATAACTAAAAACAAAATGGGCTTCCCTGTATTTTGATAGCTGGACATCACAGTGCTGTAAAAATAAATCTTTAAAAAAAATGACATAGCGCTCCGCGGTATTTTTGATTCTCAGCGCAGATAAAGCAGACAGCTATGGGTTGCCACCCCATCTGCCTGTCGTTACCTTGGTTGGCAATCAAAATACAGGGAAGCCCATTAATTTTTTCTATTTAAAAAAAAATTAAAAAAAAAATGACGTTGGGTCCCCCCATTTTTGATAGCCAGCTAGGGTAAAGCAGACGGCTGTAGCCTGAAAACCACAGCTGGCAGCTTTACCGTGGTTGGGGATCCAATGTGGAGGTCCCCCCAGGCTCTTTTTTTATAATAATTTTATAAATATTAATAATTACACAAAAAAAGTAGGGTCCCCTCCAAATTGGATCACCAGCCAAGGTAAAGCGGACAGCAGTGGTCTGGTATTCTCAGGGTGGGAAGGTCCATAGTTATTGGGCCTTCACAGCCTAAAAATAGCAGGCCGCAGGCACCCCAGACGTGGCGCATCCACTAGATGCGTCAATCCTGGCGCTTCACCCAAGCTCATCCCGTGCCCTGGTGCAGTGGCAAACGGGGTAATAAATCGGGTTGATACTAGCTGTAAAGTCACCTGAGATCAAGCCCAGCAGTTTGTGATGTCATGGCGTCTATTAGATACCCAACATCATAAACTGTCAGTACTAACAAAAACAAAAAATCGACAAAAGAAATTTATTTGAAAAAACAGTCCCCAAAACATTTCCTCTTTCACCAATTTGTTGTAAGAAAAACAATAAAGGGGTCCCACGACGACTCTGGACCGTCTAGAATATGGGGGGGAGACACTCAGGGAACGTATCCCCCATTTTCTAGGAGTGCGGACCCTTCATGTGAGGAGTGTGGGTGCAATGAATCTGCACTCACTCTCCCCGGGTCCACAGCAGCAGAGTCCATGTCGTAATGGTTGCTACCAAAGCTGCAATGCCCTGCTCATGAGGTAAGGGCATGCCTAATCAGGAGAACTACTGTAGAGGAAGCTCTGCTCACTGGTATATAGGTGCTCAGAGGTAATAATAGATAAAATTAGTGAGTAACCTCGGCACTTTAAATCTCCCAGACTAAGTCAGTAAGTCACAACGGATAGTAATGTAAAATCACTCTTTATTGGTCCGTATTAAGAAAAAAAAATTTTTCATAAGCATATATGTTTTTGTCCAAAACAAGTTACAAATGACGTTTCGGCCTGAGCCTTCGTCAGATTGGACTTATCTGCATGTAATCATGAAAAATGACAATAATCAGTATCACATAAGAGTGAGAGAACAATAACATAAACTCGAACAATGTAGAGGTACAATTGGGATGCAGCAAAAAAATTGCAACACAGCAAGAAATGAAACACATGATACAAATGTCATAATACAGTACAAGGACAATATAGTAATGACAAATATGGGGTCAGAGTAGGCTTAGACAGCTCTGGTACGAAAGAGATGTCAATCATAAAGTAACATGTGCAGTAGGTGTAGAGCTACACTATGCATGGCAGAGCTAATGGGTAGACCGACCATAGAAAAAGAACGGAGAAAAAGTGGAGAAAAAGTGGAGAAAAAGTGGAGAAAAAGTGGAGAAAAAATGGAGAAAAAGTGGAGAAAAAGTGGAGAAAAAGTGGAGAAGAAATGGAGAAAAAGTGGAGAAGAAGTGGAGAAGTGTTTGTTCATGCCAGATGGGAGATAAATAATTTTTAACCGGCCCTGTCATTTACTGTAACGTGATCATCAGTGTACGGTGTATACCAGTGATCACGTGAGCGGGGACCGGAAAAACCGTCCTGAATCATGATCTCCAGGGTCTCAGCTAGCCCTGAAACCCCGGAGATTTTCTGACGCCGGGGGGCGTTATTCACTTATTTCTGCCTGCTGTTTATAAACGGCAGATCAGAATATGGCTACATTAACACGACCGATCCATTTTTGTGGTCTGCAAAAAGCAGTCCGTTTTTTTTCACGGGTGCATCCGTGTGGCATCCGTTTCCGTTCCGTAGACGGTCCGTATGTCATCTGTTTGTCATCCGTGTGCCTTCCGTTTTTTTTGTGTACTGCAAAAAAAACTGAATGAGGGTAAATGCATAGATTTACCCAGGATCCATAGCTTCATCCTACATGAGGCGGTCACATTTTCACTCCAGTGCCATTTTCTACTGCTTTGCACAGCGTAGAGCGCTCTGGTGATTTTCTTGTGCTTGTACACTTCATATCAGTCTTTTCTGTCATTATAATGGCAGAAAGACACATAATGTCCCACTCTCCTGCATTTTGTAATTTTGCACCCTTTGGTGCCTTTCATGTGGCACTAAGGGGTGCTTAGCTTTGTATTTAGCCAAAAAAATTTAAAAAAAAAATGACGTAGGGTTCCCCCTATTTTTGTAGCCAGATAGGGTAAAGCAGACGGCTGCAGCCTGCAGACCACAGCTGGCAACCTCACCTTGGCTGGTAATCCAAAACTGAGGGCACCCCACGCTGTTATTTTAAATTAAATAAATAATTAAAAAAAAAAAACACGTAGGGGTCCCCCCAAAATTGGATCACCAGCCAAGGTAAAGCAGACAGCTGGGGTCTGATATTCTCAGACTAAGGAGGTCCATGGTTATTGGACTCTCCCCAGCCTAAAAATAGCAGGCCGCAGCCGCCCCAGAAGTGGCGCATCCATTAGATGCGCCAATCCTGGTGCTTCGCCCCAGCTCATCCCGTGCCCTGGTGCGGTGGCAAACGGGGTAATATATGGGGTTAATACCAGATGTGTAATGTCACCTGGCATCAAGCCCTGGGGTTGGTGAGGTCAGGCGTCTATCAGATACCCGACATCACCAACCCAGTCAGTAATAAAAAAAAATAGACGACAAACACATTTTTATTTGAAAAAAAATATTCCCTCTTTAACCAATTTATTAGAAAGAAAAACAAATCCAGGTCTGGTGTAATCCAAGGGGTTGCCATGACGATCCACACTGTCCCAGTCAATGAAGAGCAGGATGTTCCCCATTGGCTGGGAGAGCAGTGCAGTGACCTGAGCTAACATCATGGGTCAGCCCAGGTCACTGCAGGGGATGACAAGTGCTGCTGTCAGCGAGGTACATTACCTGCGCTGATCTCCAGCACACTGACAGCCCCTGTCACTGAGTTCAATGACCGGCGCCTTCACACCAAGTATCGCGAGAGGCCCGTGACATCACCGCTAGTCAGTCTCGGGTCGGAAGCGAGAGAAGGTGATATGACAAGCGGCGGCCATGGAGGACAGTGACAGCGCTGAGGTCGGGATGGCGGGACTTCATCACCGCAGGTAAGCCGAGCGGGACCATGTGTGTGTGTGTGTATGTGTACATGCCGTGGGCAGGAGAGGGCGGAGCGAGCTGAGCGGGGAAGTGTGGGCTTCCTGCACGTAACTAGGATAAATATCGGGTTACTAACCAAAGCGCTTTGGTTGGATACCCGATGTTTATCTTGGTTACCAGCTTCTGGCAGGCTGCCAGCGATGGCTCCTGCAAACTGTAGCTGTAAAAAGCCCTGCTTTTTGCTGCTAGAACCGTTCTCGAACGTATCTAGAACTATCGAGCTTTTGCAAAAAGCTCGAGTTCTAGTTCGATCTCGAACAGCCCCCAAAATCACTCGAGCCTAGAACTGGAGAACCTCGAACCGCGAACCGCGCTCAACTCTAGACAGGACACTTAACATAGACAGCAGAGTCCCCAAGTTGCTTCAAGCTACAGGGAGCCGCGAGTCAGCACAAGGAGGAAGGTCTCACACATTTCCACAGACACCTTTAATTGACTCCAAACCACCCAGGACCGGCTGGAGTCCATCCATGGCAGCGGAAAGCGGCACCTCCGGGGAGCTTTAAGAACTTTTAAGTAAATGGAACTTTGAATCGCAGCCCCCTGTGTCATCCTTGTCATTGCCGGCGCCCCATGCTTCAGTGCCATCAGTCGTCCCCATTGTCCTCATTCTCCCTGGGGCTCACTCCACCTGTGGGGAGGTGGACTATCTCTGCTGCATTAACATCATCCCCGGAGGAGAGAAACATCTCACAGCTGAGGCTAATTCCTGGCCGCACACCACAGGTGGTGCTGCAAAGCATCCCCCATTCCCATCCAACACCACCCCTGGGAGAGAAAAAGTCGCACTAGGGGTCGGCGGCCAAGACCCCAGTCACCACTGCAACCAGTAATGCCTTCCAGGGACCCTTCGCCCTCCTTCCATCCCCCTCTACACCGGACACTCGCTTGTTTGTCCTTTACATGTAGCCGACAGGGCCATGGAGCCGGGTCAGGCCAGTCACAGCAACCCCAAAAAACCACAAGGCCCAGTGACGAGTAACCCCTGAGGCCCCATGGGGCTCTACATTAGCACACGCCAAATGAATGAATTGAGAAGAATAAGCTTCTTAGGACAGAGCGTTGAGGGACACTAAGGGCGCTTTTCCACTTGCGTACCACTTCCGATGCAGGAGCATCGGAAGTGATATGCTAATGACACTCTGCTGCGGTGTCAGCCGAGGGTCATGCAACTGTGATGCGATCTTGTGATTGCATCACAGGAGCGGAGCACTTTCTCCCCATCTCCTCCGCTGTCTGTCTCTGCGTGCACCGCACTGCAGTTGCATAACATGCGAGTGCAGTGCGATTTTACACACACGTGAGCTGAGACTTAGTGCAAATCGCAACATGCTGCGATTGCACCGAGAGCCCGATTCCTGTGGAGAAAAAACGGGTCAGAGGAAACTGTCTCATTAGTTAACACTGGTGCGAGTGCAATCCGATTTTTTATCGAATCACACTCGCACCAGGAAATCACAGATGGAAAAGCGCCACTGACATGAGCGTGAAAATTGGACGAGTGCAATGTGAGAAAATCTCGCATTGTACTCGGACCTATGTTAGTCAATGAGGAAGAGCAGTTTGTCAGCTTTTCTCGCACCTAGATTCTGGATGCGAGAAAAGTGGCAGCATGCTGCGATTTTCTGCTAGAGCTGTATCCCTCGCACCCATTCAAGTGAATGGGTGCGAGAGATGTTATCCCAGTGCAGTGCAATATATGCACAGGCTGACAATGGAGGAGATGGGGGGGATTAACCCCTCCCTCTCCTTCGCAGCGCCCGTCCTTAGCTTCACAGCTGTGACCTAACTTAAGGATCGGGTCACAGTCACATGACACTCGGCTCACGCTCGCAGCGGAGCCTGAGCCGGGAGTCATTAGCATATCGCATGCCATACGATCGTCTGAGTCTAGCCTTACAGAGAAAGTGGGATGAGGAGGTACTGTGGGAGTGGGAGACACTAAAAAGTACAGTTGGAAAGGTATGAGGATATCCAAGAGAGAGCAAGGTCTTGATGGGTTGCGTCATTACAGTTCCATTGCAAGAACATAATCATTTATAAGTGGCAAATTTCAGTTATTAAAATATCAATGATAGAAGATTCTGTGAACTAAATTGTAAACTCTTGCTTAAGGCAAAATATCTAAATTTATCACCTGTGTGTAGAAAGAAAAAAGGAATGTAACCAGAAATAAAGAAGAAAAATATGTTAACAGCAAGGTTAAATGCCACTTCAAAAAGGCATGTTTACGCCTCATACAGATGTCCTTTTTTCATGTACTTGTTTTCATGGCGATTGTCATAAATGGAACATGTTCCCATTATAGTCATTATAGTCTTACATAATTTTTGTGGATCATGTGTTCATTAAAAAAAAAAAAACGCAAAACGTCCTCTGGGCTGTCATGAATTGGTCAATTTGTGGGCTAAATATCTTCATTTTTGAACGTATAATACAGTTGCAAATTCCTACATTCAATGTTTCCATATTCTAGCATTTCAGTGTGCAGCTGTATTTTTTGGTTCTATTGAAAAGCGGTGATGGCTTACACCAGTTCACACTTGTCTTATTCTGTTTGGAGGTGCTGGTCAGCTTTGTGATATTTGTAGTACTCTCTTTGCTGACTGAGCACTCCTCTTATCAACCTAAAGTGTTTTAACTAGAGCAGGTATGATTTTCTTCCAGAAATCAGATGAGACTCACCCAATCAAGTCTATGGATGTGAGAAAATAAATAAATAAATAATCGGATTCCATAGTATAGCATCTGATTTTTACAGATACATTGTAATTCTGTAACAAAGGAAACTGTAAATGGTCTTGCAAATGATTAATAACTGTAATAAAAGTGACTGTACACAAGAGAACAAATCATTCCACTTTTCTGATCGAATCTTTGAACTTTTTTTTTATTCGGTCGTCTAAATGAGCCCAGAGGATGTGAAACATACGGAATATTAGAAAGTGAATTTGTATTATATACTTACTTAATTCAGATGTCCTTGTATGTGACTGAGAATTCCCATTTTTTTATGTTTTTGTTATTTTTTTAGTTATTTTTGGTGTGTGTTATTTTTCTTTCCACATCAGTGCTCAAATGCTGATATGAATGAGATATGTAAATCATATTTGCCATATTCTACCTTTTTAGTGCTGTGTAAAAAAAATATTTATGAGTAATTACTTTTACAAGCTCGTAGATGAAGACCACAAATCCCAGAATGCAGTTGGAATGACTCCAAGTTACACACCAGAGCATGTTGATTCAGTAGATACAGCTGTTTCAGGGACTATAAAAACAGTCAGCCCTTGTTAAAATGAAAAGTAACCATGTCTCTATTCAGGAGTATTCTATTAACCTGTGAGAGATGTGAAGTGTAAATGATGCTGATATTTATTAACCAGTTTGTGTCTTGCAATAGTATGTAAGTGTTTGAGTAAATTGAAAAGTTATGGAAAAATAATGTATTGGGAGTTTAGAAACATATACGTGCGTGGTTACATGTGTTTCACATATGAGCTGAGTTTTCTAGTAATCAATCCACACTAATAATTTTTCTCAGTGTCTGTGCATAAATTTACATCTGGTAATTGGTCCTGGAGGGGAATCCAAACATAGAACTAATCACTTGTAGCATTCATGTATAGCATTACAAATTAAGATACAACACGCTAATGTAAAGTATTCCCAACTTGGTGTTTGTGACCTAAAACTCAGGCCACAGACGTTCTCCAACAGCCTCATATATATTAGACTAAGTTCACAATGTGTTTAGGATCAATTATTCTAACATGAACCATCAAATGTGCCCATGGGCAATCATTAGCCAGAGAATCTTTATGGCATGTGTTAGGCAGGTATATATTGATCAGCCTTAACTTTAAAATCACCTGCTTTAAGGTTCATTTAGACATCAGTTTTTCTCATACAAGTTCTATCCACATTTTTCATGTTCAATTTTTTTCCTCAGACGATGATCCACAAAAAAGCATGAAGTCTTGTCCAATATTGATTCTAGTCTACTGGCCCGTGAAAAAAAATTGCACAACCCTTTGATGTCATCTGTGTGCTGTCCATTTTTCACGGACTGTTGGATAGGAGAAACTGTAGAAAGTTTTATTTTCCCTTCCAAGAAAACTGATGAAACTCTGACCAAACTCTGGTCATAAAAAGTAACACATTAATGAAACTCAGACCGCTTTTTTAGTACAAAAAAAAATCAATAATGTCCGCATGATGAACTTTTTACTGTGAAGTTCTCCCCTTGCCACAAAAATAACTCCAGTTTCTGAAGTAGACTTCACAGGACATCTGAAGCTGTCCTGTGGTGTCTTACATCATGAAAAAAATCCTTTATTGGGGTTGACTAGATTAAGGCCAGGACCACACGGGGATCTACTGCGATCCTTGCATGACACTCGGCTCACGCTGGCCGCACAGCAGGAGCCGAGTGTCATGTGAGTGTCACTGCGACTGAGGTCCAATCATGGAATCTGACCTCAGCTGCGGGGGGCGGGCCGGCTCTGAGGAGGGGTGGGCCAGCGTTGCCGAGGGAAGGGAGGGATTTATCTCCCTTTCTCCTCCGTTGCCGCTATTGCCATTCTCGCCCTGCACCAGCGATACACGGGTAAGGTAGAAAAGCCTGCTGTTCTTGAGTAATGTGTAGTAACATAGCTAGTAATAAATTAGCTAAAAGCATAAGAAGGCAAGAGTAGTGGTGTATCCCTTTCAAGGAATCAATAGGCATAAGAGATGGCCCGAATAGATTTCCTGTTGTACCAGGAATCTAAGGACAAACCAACTTATCAGTAGGGGGTCTGAAGCTGGCCCGCAGCCTGAGGAATGAATACTGACATTATAGGAACTTACATGATTCAGGACTAAAAAGCCACAGCAGGAATCGATGATAGGGGAGCTCCTTTTCCAAGTTTAGGAAGGGCCTAGCTGGCTCCCAGCTGTGGTGGATGTCATACTGTATATAGTCTGTATATAGTGTAGCTGCGGTGGATATCATACTGTGTAGGGGAACATTATACTGTACATAAGGGGCTCTGGGGGCCAGTATTCTGTATGTTATGCTGTAGGGACCATCATATTATCTATGGGGGGCTGTGGTAGATATCTTACTATATATCGGGGGTTGTGGTGGTGACTATGCTATATAATAGGTGGCTGTGGTGAACATGATACTGTACAGGTGGATGTGGTGGTCACCATACTAAATAATGGGGGGCTGTAGTTGAGATCATACTGTATGAGTGGAAGTGCAGGGTGACAGTGTGAGGAGGCTGTACTGTTCGGAAAGAGCAGTGTGGTGGACAGCATAAATTGTTGTGGAAGAAACAAGTGAAAAAGGGGCTACTGAATTGAGAACTTGAAGGAACTGTCAAGTTTGGTGGAAAAAGCCTGATGATATGAGATTGTTTCACAGCCAAAGGAATTAGATACTTGACCAGGATCGATGGTAGTCTCAATGCTGAGCTACATATTATTATCCCGACAATTTACTTTGGACATTCGAGTACTATGGGTATGAAAAGGATGGTAAAGTGTTCCAGCAGGACAACAACCCAAAGCATAAGTCGAGATTGACGAAGAAATGGTTCAATGACAATAAAGTAGAGGTGCTCGATTGTCCTCCACAGCACTCAGACCTCAACCCAATCGTACACTTGTGGAAAGAGTTGAAGAAAAAGCTGTACCTAAGTGAGTCAACCAGTATGCAGTATGCAACATTGGAAACGTATAGAAGAGACAGATTTCGGTTGAAACATACTTGAATCTCATCGGGAGCATGCCCAGATGAATTCAGGCATTGTTGAAAGCCAAAGTTGGGCTTACAATATACTAACAAAATAATAAAAGTTTAAATTTAGATTTTTAGGAGCAAAACAGTAACAATGAGGTGACATTATAAGAATTTATATAACTAGTAATGTGCTAAATAGTTGCAAGTCAAATAGTTGATGTCCATCAAACCCTATGGAACCCTGTTCTTAGAACATTCTGAGAACGAGTTTCCACAGGTCATTTGCGGTCAGGGACAGATCTGGAATTTCTCATGAGCGTGAAAAATTCTATACCTGCCGCTGACCGCAAGTGACCTATGGAGACTCCTTCTCAGAGTGTTCTGAGAATTAGTCTCCCTAGGATTCAATGAATGTCATGTGACATTACACCATTGGATTAGGTTGGAACTTTGAGAATTTCTTTTTAATTAATAAATAGATGACCGAGGGAGTGTGGGGGAGTCTTTTTTCAACAATGGATTACGTTGGAGCTTCAAGCATTTTTTAAAATGAATAAATTGGTGAATGAGGGAGTCTTTATTTAAATAAACCATTTACCAGGTTAGTAATGGGGTGTCATTTCACAGCTGACATCAACCCCAAAAGTATTATCCTGATTGCGACCACACTAGGGCACACCGCACTGTATCTCCATAGTGGAGGAGCGGGAATTCCGCAGATAATGCCAAATGAATAATTGACATGCAGTTATGTGCGGCTGCGGGAAATCCACAGCACTTTCTGTAGCCACAATTACCGCAGCATGGACACAGACACTCCCCAAAACCCATAGGATAACATGGGGAGTGTCTGTACTTGCATAAACCCGCGGATTTATCTGGAAAAACTAGAAAATCCATGAGCTTTACTCGGCTAAATCGACGATCACTTTCTCCCATGGGCACATAGCCTCAGGGTATGTGCGCACTTTGCAGTTCAATTCTGCAGTGAAAAAGTCACTGAGTGTGCGTCTCAGAACGCAGCAGAAAAAGCTGCGTTCTGAGACGCATTCTGCAGAATGCAAAGTGCGGACATTACTGGAGAGAATTCATGCGTTCTGGATGCTTTCTCTGCCATAGACAGAGTGGGAAAAGCATCCAGAACACACATTTTTCACAGTATGCACCCACTCAGCTCTGCAGCATCCCCATAGACTTACAGCAGAGCCGAGTGGGACCGCACTGTCACTGTCATGGCTGGCTCGGGGAAAGCAGAGAATACATGATGGATTAATGAGCGGCCGGTTTTTTCAAAAGCAAAGATGCTGCCACAGTATGAACGCCGTGCAGCGCCGCGCCGGTGATCGTGGATCGGTGAGTATGAGAGAGGGGGGAGGGAGAGACTGACATGGACAGAGAGAGAGATAGAGACATAGAGAGAGAGAGACCGACCGACAGACAGAGAGAGAAAGACGAAAGACCTGCCTTTCTTATGTTAAAAAAACATGTGGATCGCAATAATAATGCAATGCAAGCGCACTGCTTCACATTTTGACAGCGATTTTCTACAAATCATTGATTTCAATGGGTGTAGAACGCAGCCAAAATGGCAAAAACAATTGACATGCTGCTTCTTTGAACGCATGGTTTTTGCCACAAAATATGCAAATTAAACGCTGCGTTTGGAAACGCAAAGTGCGGACAAGAAATCCACATTTTCCATAGACTTTGAGGGAAAATCAAAACGCATGCATTTTGGCATGAAAACGCTGCAGTTCAAAACGGACCTAAAAAGCAGCTGAAACGCAGGTGGAAACGGAAAGTGCGGACATAGCCTAAGGGGTACTTTGCACACTACGACATCGCGGGTGCGATGTCGGTGGGGTCATGTCGAAAGTGAAGTACTTCCGGTGTCGCTCTCGACATCGTAGTGTGTAAAGCCTAGATGATACGATTAACGAGCGCAAAAGCGTCGTAATCGTATCATCGGTGTAGCGTCGGCGAAAAACATAATTACCTTGCTGCGACGGTCCGATGTTGTTCCTCGTTCCTGCGGCAGCACACATCGCTGTGTGTGAAGTCGCAGGAGCGAGGAACATGTCCTACCTCCTTCACCGCGGCTCCTGTTGGCTATGCGGAAGGAAGGAGGTGGGCGGGCCCTTACGTCCCGGTCATCTCCGCCCCTCCGCTTCTATTGGCCGCCTGCCGTGTGACGTCGCTATGACACCGCACGGCCCGCCCCCTTAATAAGAAGGCGGGTCGTCGGCCAGAGCGACGTCGCAGGGCAAGGTGAGTACATGTGAAGCTGGCGTAGCGATAATTTTTCGCTACACCAGCTATCACCACATATCGCAGCTGCGACAGGGGCGGGAACTATTGCACTCGGCATCGCAGCATCAGCTTGTGATGTCGTAGTGTGCAAAGTACCCCTAAGGCTGACTTGAGCGATTACAATCTGTCATAAGTGCTCCATAAGGCTAAGTTCACATGTCCAGAAATCATCCATGTCCCATGTGAAATTATCTTAATTTCAGCAGGACAGAAAAGATGTCCAAAAACTGAGTAACTGCTCAATCTCCACCAGCTCTACTTGGTAATTTTTAAAGGGGTTTTCCCGTTTACATGACAAGTCTGAAGTTACTCTATGTGACTACATACTTCTGAATTCTTACATCGCACGCACTATGCACTGGGAGAATTCTCCTCTGTCAGCATCAGGACGACGGTCACATGGCCACAAGTATGCACACTCCTGGATAGAATCCGACGGATAGAATTAGATGAGCATATCGCATACTCGTGGCCACATGATCACAGTTTTTGGCTTTGACACAGGAGAATCCTCACAATGCACAGTGCTTATGATGTGAGGATTCACAAACCTCTGTTTATTATATATTGTCATGCTCCCCGTGTCCCAGCACCACTCCTTACCCAATGATCCAGTCCACGTGTCCACCGGTCATGGCTGCTGCTCCCGCTCTTGCTCCCCAGAGTCCTGTTCCTGGTCTCAGGAGTCTGATTCTGACTAATGTTCTGTATAGGACCGGGCCGCGCCCACTCACCTGGTCTTATAGCCCCGGCACTGCTGCAACAGGAAATGACCTGAGGCTGTGCTGAGTATATAAGACTGGTCTCTCCATGTGGGCAGCGCCTGATCATCGTTTGTGTTTCTATGCCTTGTCTTGTGAGCTAGGTGCTCAGGTCTTTGTTCCTGTTTCCTATTACTGCCTTAAAGTACGCTGTGACCTTAGTGACCTGGTCCTGTCTTTGCTTCCTGATACCTGCACCCGTTCCTGCCACATTAGTGCCCCAGCTACCGTGTACCCTGCCCTCCAGGTGGGGTGCTTGGACCAGTGGATCCACCTCCTGGGCCTACCAGTCCTCCCCGACCCTCACAGTATGATCAGGCCATGGATCCCGCTGGAGCACAGGCCATGGATCCCGCTGAGACACAGAAATCAGAGCTGGCTGAGCTGCGCCAGGAGCTGGCACGACAGCGTGAAACCCTGAACCGGATGCTGAAATTCCTGGCGTCCGTGGACCACCGGTTATATACGCTGCAGACCGCTGCCTCGTCTGAGTCCATGCAGCAATCAGTCTCCAGGTCTGAACCAGGTTCCTCTACAGCCTCGCAACTTCGCCTTGCTGCTCCACCTCGCTACGCAGGGGATCCCAAGTCCTGCCGAGGCTTCCTGAACCAGTGCTCCTTGCACTTCCAGTTGCTCCCGCACTTGTTCACCTCAGACCTGGCCAAGGTGGCGTTCCTGATGTCACACCTGGAAGACGAAGCCCTGGCCTGGATTAACCCCCTGTGGGAAAATGAGGACCCGATGATCACCGACATCCAGGAGTTCCTGCAAGCCTTCCGAAGTACCTTCAATGAGCCCGGACGAACTACCGCAGTGACCTCTTCGCTTCTTCGGCTACGCCAAGGGACCCTGACCGTCGGCCAATACGCCATCCAGTTCCGCACGCTCGCCTCTGAGCTGGGCTGGAACAATGAGGCCTTGACGGCGGCCTTTTGGGAAGGTCTCTCTGGCCGCATCAAAGACGAACTCGCCGGCCGGGACATTCCCCGCACTTTGGATGCTTTGATTTCCCTGGCCACCCGGATTGACCTCCGTTTTCAGGAGCGTACCAAAGAGATAGTCCGGGAGAAGCGACCACCTCGCCACATCTTGTCCCCACAGAGGTCTGCCGCTCCCTCGTTCTTGCCTTTCCGTGACTTATCGCCAGAACCCATGCAAGTGGACCGTCTGACCCAAGCCAAGCAACGCCGTGCAGAACGGCTCGCCCGGGGCCTGTGCTTCTATTGCGGAGACAGTTCACATATGCTCCGTTCTTGCCCGGAGAAACCAGGTAGACCCCAGGTCCAAGGGATGGTGGGAACAGCCACCCTTGCCACCGAAATCCCTTTGGTTCCAGTTAAACAGACTGTCCGGGTGATGACAGAGGGGACCCGGTTTTCAGCTGAGGCCCACATCAATTCCGGGGCAGCAGGCAACTTTATTCACCAGGCCACGGTAGACAAATACCAGGTCCCTGTCACTCCGCTGAAGAAGCCTCTCTGGTTCGCCTCTGTAGACGGCAAACCGCTCTACGAACCTGTCCGGTATACCACCGAGCCCGTGAACCTCCAGGTTGGCACTTCGCATACAGAGACCATTGCCTTCTATGTGATCCCGAGGATGACTCCTGAGCTCCTGTTGGGCCTGCCCTGGCTGAAACTCCATGACCCTGTTATTAGTTGGCGCTCTGGCGCGATTACCCGCTGGTGTCCCTTGTGCCACGTAACCTGCTTGCAGCCTGTTTCTCAGCCCCTGGCACTTGACTCAGTCAAGCTACAGGATCCTGAAGAAGAGACAACGCTATCCAGTGTCGTTCCATCATCCCCAGTCTCTGAGACCTTGATTCCACCATCTTCTGGAGATGAGACTTTGACTCCACCGGCTGCCCAGGATGAGACATTGTCTGATACCCGGTCCGAGACGCCCGATCTGGTCGTCCAAGATTCCAGTCCTGCTTCTGACTGTCCTTCCCTTTCCGTTGCCTCCCTTGCCGCTGACATGGGTTCCCTGATACGGGACATAGTGGCCATGAACACAGTCTGGGGTAAGCAGTCCTTCCTGGTCGATTGGGTGGATTGCAGTCCTGAGGCCCGGTCCTGGTTGTCCTGGAAGTACGTTGCTGCCCCTCTTCGGTGTGCCTTCCTGTTTCGGCGGAGGAGAGGGGGGCTTCAAGGGGGGGGGGCTTCAAGGGGGGGGGTACTGTCACGCTCCCCGTGTCCCAGCACCACTCCTTACCCACTGATCCAGTCCATGTGTCCACCGGTCATGACTGCCGCTCCCGCTCTTGCTCCCCAGAGTCCTGTTCCTGGTCTCAGGAGTCTGATTCTGACTAATGTTCTGTTTAGGACCGGGCCGCGCCCACTCACCTGGTCTTATAGCCCCAGCACTGCTGCAACAGAAAATGACCTGAGGCTGTGCTGAGTATATAAGACTGGCTTCTCCATGTGGGCGGCGCCTGATTATCGTTTGTGTTTCTATGCCTTGTCTTGTGAGCTAGGTGCTCAGGTCTTTGTTCCTGTTTCCTATTACTGCCTTAAAGTACGCTGTGACCTTAGTGACCTGGTCCTGTCTTTGCTTCCTGATACCTGCACCCGTTCCTGCCACGTTAGTGCTCCAGCTACCATGTACCCTGCCCTCCAGGTGGGGTGCTTGGTCCAGTGGATCCACCTCCTGGGCCTACCAGTCCTCCCCGGCCCTCACATATATATATATATATATATATATATATACACACATATATATATATATATATATATATATATATATATATATTTACCCACTGTGTATCTCATGTACATTTACCTCACTGGCTGCCCATCACATTTTTCTTAATCCTTGTGTGGTGTCGTGTTTTATTGTACATATTTTATTTATTCTCCAATAAGGATTTTAATTTTGAAATTGATTTGTGTTTTTAATCTTAATTGCATTAATATGCATATAGGGGTAATCTGTCTTTCTTAGATGCTATATCAGTCATTATACTTAAAGGGGTACTCAGGGGAGATGATAACATTATTCTACTGTCCCTGCTTTCATATACTATAAAGATGAGATGCACTATTTTCTTGTACCTGTAATTCAGTCTGACTGTGGTGCTGCTCCTCCCCCCCTCTGTGACATACCATCACACATCAGGCGGGAAGAAGAAGGAGGAAAAAGAGAAGGAGAATGAGAATGTAAAGGAGACTTATTTTTGTAGAGCCAACATATTCCGCAGCACTTTACAGTGAAGTGGGGGCTACATTATGCACTGTCATGAGTTGTGCAGCAGAGGATCACAGCACATATTTGCATCTTCTTTATGACATGTCCAGGAGTTTGGACAGTCGTAATGAAAGTGTACAGACATAGATTCTGAGTGGAGAAGAAAGAAGCAAGGCAGGATTAGCATGAATAGGCTGACACTGACTGCTACTAGAAAGGAACAAGCCACACTCCATCACTCACCCTGATGTATAAATCTAATTTCCCAGGAGGGAGAGGGGAGAACTAAGGAGCAGCTGCACAGTTACACTTATTACAGGTAGAGGAACAGCTCTGTGCATCTCATCTCTATAGTTTATGAGGGCAGGTGAAGCAGTAGAATTTTTTTGTATCTCCCAGGAGTACTCCTATAATGGTGCACTTTGTTTATGAAGTTGAGCTTCATGCCTGTCACAAGCCATTTTTGAAATTTTTTGAATAAAAAGTTGCATCTCTTTTAAATGCTGCAAAAGATGTGACTTTACAATTGTTTTTACATAAAATTACACTAGGGGGTGATTGGAGCAGAGCAGGACCACATTTTCTGACTTTCTAAAAAGTCACAATTGATGAATGAGTTGAAAACATTTTCAATCATTAATTTTTTTTCCTCCAAATGTAAAACAAAACAAAAAAATGGTGAGCACATATAAAATAGACTTCAATAAAGGCACAAATAGAATAATGAATAGGGGGCGAACAAAAAAGGTGCAAAACACAAAAAAAGACAAAAAATCAGGCAAAGACAATAATGAATTGCCCTACTCTTTATGGCCTCCGACACACATCCGTGCCGCCGGTACGTGTTTGCCATTTTTTGCACGTACCGGCGGCACAGAGACACGTTCAGCAATGCTACCCTATTGTAGCAGGCGCACACACGTAAAACCACACGGAACGTGTGTCCGTGTGCGCGTTTTTCTACACGCTGACATGTCCACGTTTTCTCCGGCAGCACGGGTGTCACACGGCCCGCACCCGTACCACACGGATGTAGTGTGGATGCGGTCCCGTGTGACATGCGCCGGAGAAAACACACGTGTCAGTGGAAAAAACCCAAAACATTTACTCACCTTCTCTAGCCCTCCTGTCTCTGCCGCTGCTGCCACTTGCTGCCGACCGCCGCTCATTATGCTCATTTAATATTCACTTCACTGCGACCGGCAGCAGCAGCAGAGAGGAGACGGGAGGGCTGGAGACCGAAGATCAGCACCACGGACAGCAGCGCGGACCACGTGAGTATGCAAATTACCGGTTCTACGTGTGCTATCGCGGATAGCATGTGGAGAACACACGTGGACCGCACGTACCCGAGACACGTACTTACCACACGCAACACGCAGGGTAAATACGGGTCTCGCGGCACGTGCATGTTTTTAACGGAACTGTGTTTCAGGCCTAATATACACACAATAGAATTTTCCATAGTTACATGTCCATCTTGTTTGCAATCTATACAATTTATATTCTGAGAGTTAATCATTTAAAGATCACCTTTCATGACTTTTGATCTTCTAAACTGTACATTCCTGCAAATAGCAAGAATGTGTAAATAAACAATTTTTTTTTTATTTTTTTTTTTTTCATTTTTATTCTCTCCACTCCATTGTGGAGATACGAGGCACCGAAATTACAGGTCGCTCAAGTGTTATATGTTTTAGAATTCAGCTGGCCATTTCATTTCTTTCAGCTCTGTGAGTGTACTTTAAACCTGCAATGACGTTCACAAAGGTAAAAAAAAATAAACAAATTAGCACAAGTAATTTTGGTGCCCTGAATTTCCACAAAGAAGGAGAGAAAATAAAAAGGAAAAAAAACACAACTTTTTCTAAATCCTTGCTATTTATGTACACAAATGTACAATTTATAAAGTCAAAAGTTGTGAAAGGTAATGTTTTTTAGAGGGATTTTTCAATACTGAGATCTTGATGACTTATCTCTAGAATAGGTATCCGACACCCCACAGAAACTGTCAGCCTCACTAATCTTGACATACTATGACTATAGTACCAAGCAAGAGCCACTGAACATTGTGATGGAACTGTAGTGTTCTGGAGGTGTCAAACTAATAATGACTGATTATACAGAGCTGGGTGTTAAACCCCAAACAATCTGATATTGCTGATCTGTCCATACAGTATTACGAGAATAGTGGAAATATTTTTTAATAAAAATTCTATGTCCTATCAAAATTAGGTCGACAACTGTGAAATAAGTTAAATGGGGTAGTCTGATAAACGTCTGCAGTCATTATGTGTCTGCAGACAGGTGAATTCTTACAGCGTGCACAATGTAAAGAGTCAACGGTTACGTATACTTGCGGTCACGTTACCACCCACTCTTTCTGGAGAGTCCTGACAGCTATGAGCACTGCAGGCTGTAAAGAGTCAGAAGAGATTGCATAGCGTAGAGTGATTGCAGACTTTTATTAGAAAACTGGACAATCCCTTTTATGTATGATAAGAAAGCATTGAGTTTTTATAGTCAAGCTGTTTATGCTTTATCAAATGCAAGGAATTAAAGAATGTGATAGAATATGATATCACTTTATGAAGGATGAAGGTTAAACCTCTGGTATTTCCACTAATTCTGATCATAAAAGAGTAACGCAGCCTCATTCAAGTAAAAAATAGTCTGCAGTTCTATATCTGCAAGAAAAATCAAGGAACGGGAAGCAGCGCTACACCAATATGGCACCCCTCTAATTATTAGGACTGGTGAGTCACACAGATCTGTTATACAATGATATCACATTGCAAAGTGTTTCCGATTCAGAAGACTGGCATATATTAGATAATGTTCTTTCTGAGAGGCATTCTTGTAATAGCTGGTATGCTTGGCAGCTCAGAGTGGGATTAGTTAATGGCTTTAATACATGCATCTTTTTGTTCTTCGCAGGTCCCACCTTTTGCCCTATGCAGCGTGACTGAAACACTCAGAATGTTTCCTGCTAGCTGGAGGCTTGTTTTAGTGTAAGACATGAAAGGGGGATGTGACCATTGCATGTGACTGTGATTGGGAGCACTTAAGAAACCACTTCCACCAAATGGGATTTAAATCAAGCAAATAGAATAAGCTGAAATGCCCCGGGCAACAATCCACAGCATAAATAAAAGAGGTCTCTTTTCAAAGAAAATGTGTTTATAAAAAAGGATAAAGCTTAAGTTACTAATTCCTCCTTCTATAAAGAATGGGTTAAACAAACAAAGGATCGTTCTCATCTTACACAAATTGTATCTTTATAACGCCTGCCATTGATGCCACTTGAGGAAGAAGTCATTTCAATGAACACTTTTAATTGAGACATTTCATTTCATGTCAGTCTTATTTTTTACTTTTCAGAGATGAGAATGATGCATTTCTCTGCATTGCTTTTAAAACTTCAAGAATAAAATGCAAGGAAAATTGTATATCATATACAGAGTGTGAAATAAGTATTGAATATGTCCCCAACTATTTAAGCAAATATATTTCTAAAGGTGATATTGGCTTAAATTTATCACCAAATGTCAGTAACAACAAATCCAATCCACACAGACAAAAAAATCAAACCATAAATGTCCATACATTTAGTGATGTGTAAAAATGAGGCACAGAAACGTATTGAACACACTTTGTGAAATGTATTTAATACTTTGTAGAAAAGCCATCGTTTTTGATGACAGCTTCAAAACGCCTCCTGTATGGAGAAGCTAGTCACATGCATTGCTCAGGTGGGATTTTTGTCCATTCTTCCACACACTCTTCAAATCCTAAAGGTTTCAGGGGCTCCTATGAACTCTGAGCTTTAGTTCCTTCCATAAATTTGAATTCAGGTCAGGTGATTGGCTGGGCTATTCTATTCTAGCAGCTTTATTTTCTTTCTCTGAAACTAAGTGATAGTTTCCTTGGCTGTGTGTTTGGGATCATTGTCTTGCAGAAATGTCCAACCTCACTTCATCTTAATCATCCTGGTAGATGGCAGCAGATTTTTTTCAAGAATGTCTCAGTACATTTGTACATTCTTGTTTCCTTCAATTATAATATGTTTGCCAGTGCCATATGTTGAAAAACAGCCCCACATCAAGACATTCTCACCTCCAAACTAAACTGTTGGTATGGTGTTTTTGGGAATATATTTAGTGGTGGTGTGTATTATGGTATCCAAAGAGTTCAATTTTGGTCTCATCTGACCAGATTATATTCTTTCAGTATTTTGCAGACTTGTCTAAATGACGTTGAATAAACAACATACACACTTGAACATGCTTTTTGTTCAGCAATGGAGTCTTGCATGGTGAGGGTGCATACAGGCCAAGGAGGTTGAGTGCATTACTTAGTGTTTTCTTTGAAACAAATATACTTGCTGATTACAGGTCTTTCTGTAGCTCATCACAGGTGGTCCTTGGCTCTTGGACAACTCGTATTTCCATCCTCTGTCTGAAATCTTGTAAGGAGCTCCTGGTCGTGGCCAATTTATGTTGAAATGATGTTCTTTCCACTTCCAGTTTTGCAACAATAAGACTGCAAAGGTCTTGAGAAAGGTCTCTGGTATTACCCATCATTAAATGTTTCTTGTGTGGCAACTTGGTAATGAGACACCTGTTTATAGGTCATTAGTTGAACCAGCTGATATTATTTTTGACTGTGGTAGAATTGCCTTCTGATTACTGATAGATTTTAGCTGGTCTCCTGACTTTTCATGGCTTTTCCATCTTTCTTTACTCATGTGTTCAGTACTTTTTCCCTGTGTCATTTCTCATTACTATACATAATTTATGTACATCTAGGGTTTCATTTGTTTAGCAGTGTAGATTGGATGGGTTGTTTTCGACATCTGGCATTCCGAGTGTGGAATGTCCTCTTTTGCTCTTTGCTCGGTACTAGGGCTCTGAATAGACCTCTAACATACAAAATGCATCACCCAATGCCTACACAGCACCAACATCCCTGGCAACAAATATGCTCATCTGTCCGACCTTAGGCTGGTTTTACACGTCTTACATTCATGGTCCGAGTACTGTCCATCATGTCTGGTTCATCTGAGTGTCTTCTTACTAAAACAGAGCAGCCTCATGAATGCCTTTATGAAACTGGCCTAATGATGAGTTGAGACAAGGATATGAAAACTCTTCTGATTATTATCCAAAAAAATTGGACAATTTTCCCCCATAATGTCATTTATGTACCATAGATGTGTCCATATTTTATGTCTGTGTGTCATTTATATTTATAGTCATAATATATCTGATCAACCATAGTTTATTTGCTTAATAAAGGAAATGTATCTATAAATATTGGAGGCAATACAGATGATCCTTATTGAATCTGATTTTTTTTTGTGCACCCATCGACTTATATAGACAAGTCTTATCCCCTTAATGGAGATGCATGCTGCATTTTTTTATAAAAGGATATTCAGTCCATGTGTAAAACCGGCCATCTGACCAGCTACCGGCCATCCAAACAGCTTTATTGAATTTAATTGGTCCATGTGCTGTCTTTGTTCATCTTAACCAGCTCTTAATTTTTATTGTCTTTGAAAATACGGATTAGTCTGGAATATATTCTACAATGTATGTGGTGTGCAGTGCTGGAGTCTGGGCTGTTAGCATAGAGTTTGAGCAAAACAAAATGATGAATTGATGGGAAGGCAAACAATTCAAGGATCAAGAAGCAATGCAGTTTGTCAAAATGGTGTCTGTCTGTTGTTTACAGCTTACATTAAGGTGCTCACCCCCTCATAAACTTACACTTTTAGAGTATTGCTTCATTATTGGAGAGCTGCATCCCACAAATCAAGTTTATATCCAGGATCTTAACCGTGGATTAGCCATTAAGGAGTTAAACAGAAATGTGGATACACAGCTATTATGTTATCTTGCTAAATTGGAATCACCTGCAAGTTGTTCTGTGACTTCCCTTCTTGTTGAGAATGAATAACGAATCGTAACGCTCCCTAATACATAACAAATGGAACACTGTATATGTTTTAATGATCATGTAGAATTTATGGTACCAGAGCCATAGCTAAGAACCATACAAAAATGTCCTCAGAAATCCTGTATGCATTATGTGAATAGTCATATTGTATTGCAGTGCATTTCTCTAAATTGCTATAATGTGTCTGCATGGTTATTGTCTCATTACCCCAAGCAAAAATTACTCACACATTTTATAAAGTATATTTTGTGTGGTTTTTATCCCTTTCCAGTTCACATTATGGAAAAGCAAACTATCTGGAACTAAAAGAAACCTGGAACTCCGATTTGTGATACAACAAACAAATGGTTTTATTAATATTTTTTCTTCCAGCACAGTTATACTGTAAAGCCTTAGACACACCACCCTGAGCCTGTATGGTATATGGAGACCCTACACTTCTGTACTAGAAAGCAGTAGTCATCATAACTCCACAGATCTCTATTGGTGCTCGATCACAGATCGTTATGGATCCTGAATGTGGCTTTGGTCTCATTTGGATGTCCATGATTTTTCTGATACAAACAAAAAGGTCCTAGCGTTGTTTATGTTTTTGATTTGATATTCATTACTATTTGGTCAGTGTATCAGTTTTTTTTATGCTCAGTGAGTCATCAGTGATTTTCTTGTAGGAAAAATAAATACATTGCAAAGTCTTTCCTGTTCTTTACAATGTTAATCATATACAGCACACAGATTGCACATTGATGCCATCCATGTACTGTCCATGATTTGCATGCGCCCATAGATTTGTATGGGTAATTGTGATCTGTGACTCGGATCAAGCACTGACATGTCTCTATGATTTTTTTGCAATCATACGGTTGTCAAAAAACACGGATATGTTAAAAAAACCCATACATTATAACACTGTATCTAATAGACAATGGCATACCAGCATTGTTTTATCCCCTTCACAACCTTGGACATACTGGTATGTCCAAAGTCATGTTTCTGCCTTTGATGCAGCTCGCACGTTGAGTCCACATCTTTCCCTGCACATGTCGGCTGATCTGATCAGGCAATGTGTCCCTTTAACAGTCGTGGGTGCATTAAAGATCCAACTACTGCTGTCAACCAATGAAATCACACTGTCAACATCTGACAGCGGTAGTTAGAATGCGTTGGCTGGGAGTGCGTCATTTCCCTCTCCCATCAACGTCTCTGGGAGATGATCGTGAGGTGCTGATATGTTGTCATCACAGACAGGGGTCAGCTGATGACCACTGTGTCTGTCATGATGAACTTCCTGTGAATGTCGGCTGCGAGCTGGTGTTCATAGGTAGTCATCATTTCTGGTTCACAAACTGCTCTGTACAGCAAGAGCAATTATATGAATTCCGCTTCCAGTCTGCTAAGGAGACTAGTAAATCCAATAAAAATTCAGAAAAAAAGGTTCTTCTAAATATAAAAAACCCACAAAAGTTCAAAGCACCCTTTTACCTCACTGAAAATAAAACAATAAAAAAATACACATATTTGGTATCACTGCATCAGAAATGTTTGATCTCTCAAAATATAAAATAAATTAATCCGATTAGTAAAGACTGTAATGGAAATAAAATCCCTCTTCTCTTCTGCCTGTCTCTGCGTACATCGCCCTGCACGCTGATGACATCTGAGTGCAGTGCAATGTTTCTTGTGCACCCATAGACTTGTATGGGTGCATATCAGCTGGGACTTGCTGATAAACACAACATGCTGCTATTCTTTTCTCATGCAGATGTGGCATGAAAAAAGAATAGCATATAGACACTGCCCCATAGTTTTGAACTGGAGTGAGTGCAACCCAATGTTTTATCGGATTGCACTCATCCATGTAAAACGCAATTGGAGCCCAGGCATTAAGGATAAAACAACTACCAGAGGTGTCTGACAGAAGCCTTGCACTCCCCACTGATGAGTGATAGCGTTCTTGGGGGAGTGGATAAGATAGATAATTTGTCCTACTCTACAGATTAATGAATCTTTTTAAAGCCAATCACATTTGTGTTGAATTAAAAAAAAAAATGAATTCACCAAATTCTAAAACGTTTGTGACTTGATTTCCTCAAAAATTGCAAACGGCTTTAAGGCCAGGAGGAAAGTTCTATTCTTCATATTAGGGACATTTTAACACTAGAACTACTGGACTTGTGACACCTATATAGAAATACATAGTGCAAAGTAGTCAAAATGACTACCTCAGTAGTTCTAGTGTTAAAGGAGTATTCTCAAATTTATAACATATCTCCTATCAAAGGGGTAGGCTATAACTTCTTAATTGCTGGGTGTCCAACCACTGAGGTCCACACTGGATCCTTAGAAACGAGACTGGTGGTTGATCATGCACACTGCCTCTCTATTCATTCTTAATGGGAACGCTGGAGATGACCAAGCGATATGCTTAGCTGGTCTTTGGTACTCCTATAACAATAAATAGACTGGCAAGGGTTGGCAATCGTGGAGAGATTACAAGTATGTCCATAAAAATAGGGCACTTTTTTGCCCCGCAAGTAAAAAAAATTTAGGCATCAGTGATTTTTTGGAAGCTGAAAAAAGTTAGACTGAATATTTTGATTGTAATTATTAGGAATGAGCAAATGTATTCACCACTATTCGGTACCCGACAGATAATAGGCTATTCGCATCATTCGCTATCCGACGGATAAAACAAGATCCGCTCCGATACTTTCATTTTCATTTCTGACTTCTTGGCGCCTGTTTTCCAGCCAATGAACACATCTGATGTTGCTTGCCCTCACAGTAACACCGCAGCCATCTTTGTTGTGGTGTTACTGTGATTGGCTTGGCCGCACAGCGTTATAGGGGCTATATAAGCCAGCGGCCATTTTGTGAACACGCAGTGATAGGGAGCTGGCGGTGGTGATAGACTGTATTGTGTGCAGGAGAGCGTTCGTAGATCCAACTAATAAATAGTTCTTGTAAGGGCTGAACACAGGTTCCAGTAGCTGCTGGCAGCTCCATAAATCACTTTTTTAACAAACAGAGCACAGATCTTTTGGTCTCTCTCTCTATCTGTCGGTGTCTCCCTCTCTCCCCTCTCTCATACTCACCGATCACTGACCGATCACCGGCGTGGCTTTGCACAGCTATCACACTGCCCTGGCAGCTTCTCCAGCTTTTGAAAATTCCGGCCGCTCATTATTCCATCTCGTATTACCTGCTTCTTCCGCCCACCGGCGCCTATGATTGGTTGCATTCAGACGCACCCCCACGCTGAGTGACAGCTCACTGCAACCAATCACAGCCGCTGTTGGGCAGGTCTATGTAGTGCAGTAAAATAGATAAATAAATAATTTAAAAAAATTGGCGTATGGTCCCCCTCAATTTTGATACCAGCCAAAGTAAAGCCACATGGCTGAAGGCTGGTATTCTCAGGATAGGGAGCTCCACGTTATTGGGAGCCCCCCAGGCCTAAAAATATCAGCCAGCAGCCGCCCGAAATTGCTGCATCCATAAGATGCAACTGTCCCAGGACTCTACTCGGCTCAACCAGAATTGCCCTGGTGCGGTGATAATCGGGGTAATAAGGAGTTAATGGCAGCCCATAGCTGCCACTAAGTCCTAGGTTAATCATGGCAGGCTTCTATGAGACACCCCCAATGATTAACCTGTAAGTGAAAGTAAATAAACACATACACCCGAAAAATCCTTTATTTGGAATAAAAGACAAAAAAACCACCCTCTTTCACCACTTTATTAAAATCCCCAAATACATTTCCAGGTTCTGCGTAATCCACATGAGGTCCCATGATGCATCCAGCTCTGCTACATGAAGCTGACAGGAGCGGTCGTAGAACACTGCCGCTCTCTGTCAGCTCCACGCAGCAACTGAAGTGAGCCGCACAATCAGCGGAGATGTCAATCAGGTTACCCGTGGCCACAGCTCTCAGGTGGAGGACTGCAGCTGGCCGCGGGTCACCTGAGTGACGGCACCGATGATCGCGCAGTTCAATTCAGTCACTCAGGGGATTTGCGGTCACCGGTGAGTCCTTCAAATCAGGCTGCGGCATACAGACAGACAATGAAGTCGGGTGATGTTCATCCGAGCTCATTTTGATCCTGTGGCTCTGTCTCGCAGCCAGCCATGTTCTATGGGGATGTAGCAGAGCCGAGTGGGACCAGAGCCGAAAAGACCTGCATTCTGTTTGTCAAAAAAGCAATTTGATTTGAGAGCTGTTCTGGCGAATACGTAAAAGACGCATGCTGCTCTGAGCACGTTATTCCAAGACACCAGAAACGCAGTCACACACTAACTACAGGCTGTGCCCATACTGTTTCTGTCTTTTCCCATCCATTTCAGCCTTTTCCTCAGTCACCACAGCTCACCGCAAGGTCCAACATGAAATTATTCGAGTTCCCCATAGACTTACATTGCGCATCGAATATTCGCGAATAGTCGAATAGTGCCGACCTATTAGTCGGATATTCATCGAAGCGGATATTTTAGTATTCGATCATACCTAGTAATTATCATTATTTTATAGTTTAGTGAAAGCAACTCATGTCTTCATATCAGATTTATGGGCTGTAGACATGGAGCATTAATCAATTATTTTTTATGTTTTTTTAATGTGTCTATAAAAAAACAATGTCTGTCCATAATTTTTTTGATAAGCCATCCAAAAAAAATAAAAAGGCAAGTTGGCAACCCTGTTGCAGCAATGCATATTATTGACGAACTTTCTATTCAGAGCCTTGGTTTTTGGAATCAGTGGAGATCCCAGAAGTTGGACTGCTGGAATCCCCACTGAAGTCAATTCTTATACATGGATAGGGAATAACTTCAAAACTGGAGAATACCGTTTAATTCTGGAGTCAAACATAGCAATGAATCAATATACTATGTATTTATATAACATTATATTCTACAACAATGTATAGAAAAAGAATGCAAGTCTCAACCCACACTGATACTGTGACACCCTGGCTGGGCCAGGCAATCACAAATAGGGCCCCACACAACACCCGTCCCTCACAGGTGACATCAGCCAACCTTAAAACCCTAGTCTTAGGGTTTGATAGACAAACCAGGGGGCGGAACCAGGCGGTTGGAAGACGCTCACCTAGGAGTTTTAGACAGCCCTGGGTGGGAAAACAGTGAGACTTCAGACAGAAGAGTTGTACAGTTCAAGGAGAGCGGAGGTCAGGCCTGTGTCTGAGGTGAAAACCGACAGGTACCAGGGTAGGAGCCCTGGTGCCTTTGGCTAGGAGGCAGATGGCGGTCTCCATCTGCAGGAGCCAGGATGACGGCTTGGTGGAACCGAGGTGGACCGGGACAAGGTTGTAGCCCGCCAGTACCGACCCGGGGAACCAACTCGGAAACCTGGAGCACACAGGGGGTACTCAGACCTTGAAGCTAGGTCCAGAAGCGACTGGAACTGGTTAATTAACTGATTGCGGCCAGGACTAGAGGTCCTGTCCCACCCAAAGTCCCGATTGAAGGCAACAGCCCACCGAGGGGGATAATAGGCCACCGCCAGGGCTCAGAGATCCCACAGGCCAGCATCTGCGGGCAAGGGCTCCTTAGGCCATATCCAGCAGGGAGCGGACTCCTGAAGTTGCAAGCACAGGCAGTCCACCATCACACAAAAGTGCAGGAGAAAGACAGAGACCACCAGCCGAATGGGGGAACCAGAACGCAGCCGGCTGCGGGCACTGACCACCATCACCTTAGTTTACCAGAGACTCGTGTGTTTTCTTAATCAGGAGTACACCAGTACCCTGCGGTCGCCCATCTCCCTGCACCACCAACCCCAACAGGTCCCGGGGCCACCATCCCTGCCCACAGAGGAGTTAACAACTTGCTGCACAACATCTCCCCCGGGTGCACCGTAACTGCAGTGGTGGTGTCCAATATCACCACATACCTTGGGTGGCATCACAAACCTAGTACGGCCCAGCCCGTACATATACGTCCACCACCCCCCGACCCTTTTCATTCGGAGTGTTCGCGGGATCCCCCAGGTCTGGAGACCCTCGAGTCATCCACCGGAAGGTCTGGACCCGAGCAGCAGCAGGCTGCTGGCACGGGGTGGCACAGTACTCTATGGCAATGTAGTCTATGCAACATATAGCTAAACATAATAATCTGATATAGTAATTCAGATTATAAGAAGCTCAAGAAAATCCATTTAATGTTTAAAAATCAGATTTTTATTGAAAAATATCATAAAAATTATTTTAATTCCACACTATAAATCCAGGACATGGAAAGCTCATATATATTTATACATGAGCAACAAAAATATATATATATGTAGACAGTGATTATATCAGGTCATAAGTAAGCAACTGCATAGGTCAGAATAGTATTATGAAATATTTCAGCATGTATCAATATAACAGTTTGTCCATAAGGCATAACTGTAAAATTAGCGCTGATTAAACACCAAAGATACCAGTTTCAATCACATACGCCCCCCGAAGAAGAAGTGGCGAAACATATGTTGGGGTTGCTATATTTAGCATTATTTCTTACTAAACGATTTAGGCAGTCTGTATATACCTGGTGAAATGGTTTGGGGGACTTAATTGATATGGCCCCACCATTTTTTATCTGAGGAACTACAAGTCACAGGTTAAATAAGCAACAGTCAGTTAATTAAGGCATGTGTATCATGCTTGAAATATCATGAACATTTTTGTTAAAACTATGTGATTGAAACTGTTATCTTTGGTGTTTAATCAGTGCTAATTTTACAGTTATGCCTTATGGACAAACTGTTATATTGATACATGCTGAAATACTTCATAATACTATTCTGACCTATGCAGTTGCTTGATAATGACCTGATATATTCACTGTCTACATATATATATATATATATATATATATATATATATTTGTTGCTGATGTATAATATATGACCTTTCCATGTCCTGGGTTTATAGTGTGGAATTAATTTTTTTTTATATTTTTCAATAAAAATCTGATTTTTAAACATTAAATGGATTTTCTTGAGCTTCTTATAATCTGAATTACTATATCAGATTATTCAAATTGTCTCTCCAGTAAAGGAGACAAACTCTGGCGCAGCGCCACCTATTGGAAGTAGTGATCCTAAAAGTCACAAGTGGATTTTTAACAATCCTTTGCAATATGACTCAGGCTATATAAGCCAGATCAGAATCCCAATTTTGCAGACACGGTGTTTCGGCGTGCTTGCCCCTCGTCAGTGCAAAGTATGGGGGTGTCTGATCTGGCTCATGAGAAAGCTATGTGGGGACCACGGGGGAACACTATTCTCCTTAAGGAGACTTTGCAAGCCAGTCATTATCAGATTATTATGATTAGCTGTATTGTTGAAGCATTACCACTTAGGTGCGGAAATAATATTATTTTTGGCAAATTTTTTGAGCAATATGCAACATATAGCCTATCAATATTCAGGAAGCTGCACGCTCCCCCCAATAAAACTAAAACACGTGCCCATAAGTACATGACCCCTCTAATTTTAAAAGGTTGCAGAAATAAAAATGATTATTACTGTGGTATAAGTGAATAAGATCTGTGAATGGATTTATTCCTTACATTTCCAATTGTATACACTTACTACATTTTTGTAATGACTTATTTATTTATATGTAAACAGCATTGTGTAATGTAATTTTATTCCTTTTATTCCCAGTGTCAAACTTGTACATTTATCCTAAGGACTGAAACATGGAAGAACATTGCTGATATAAGGGTTACTAAAAGACTTTGGGTCAATCATGGGAGCTTAGCATTGTTTACATAGTAAGCAAAAGTTTCACCCTCCTCCTAGCCTTTGCTTTCAGCAGTCTCAACACTTTTCCCTGCCTCTGTCAGCACTGATATATTTGTAGATATGACACGGCAGGTTAGAATCCCATCCCAGGGCTCAGGATGGATGACATCTGTTTTTCTTGTTCATTTGCAAAAACTGATAGAAATGATAGAATTAAATAGATACATAGATAGATAGATAGATAGATAGATAGAGATGGATAGATAGATATGGATAGATATGGATAGATAGAGAGATAGACAGACACGTAGACAGACAGACAGATAGCAAAAAAACAAAGGCAGCACTAACAAAATAATGCAAACAAGTGGGGAACTTTAATTAGCCCAAGTGGCAATGTTTCGGTTGAACAGAACCTTTTTCAAGCCTGTTCTGTTGAATTGAAATATTGCCACTGGACTATTAAAGTCTAGAGTTGTTCGCGGTTCTCCAGTTCGCGGTTCGAGTGATTTTGGGGCTGTTCTAGATCGAACTAGAACTCGAGCTTTTTTGCTAAAATTCGATAGTTCTAGATACGTTCGAGAACTGTTCTAGCAGCAAAAAGCAGGGCTTTTTACAGCTACAGTGTGCAGGAGCCATCACTGGCAGCCTGCCAGAAGCTGGTAATCAAGATAAACATCGGGTATCCAACCAAAGCGCTTTGGTTAGTAACCCGATGTTTATTCTAGTTACGTCCAGGAAGCCCACACTTCCCCGCTCAGCTCGCTCCGCCCCCTCCTGCCCGCGGCATGTACACACCTACACACACACACACACACACACTCTGCACACACACTCTTCACACATGGTGCCGCTCGGCTTACCTGCGGTGATGAAGTCCCGCCATCCCGACCTCAGCGCTGTCACTGTCCTCCATGGCCGCCGCTTGTCACATCACCTTCTCTCGCTTCCGACCCGAGACTGACTAGCGGTGACGTCACGGGCCTCTCGCGATACTTGGCTATGAAGGTCATTGAACTCAGTGACAGGTGCTGTCAGCAGTGCTGGAGATCAGCGCAGGTAATGTACCTCACTGACAACAGCACTTGTCATGCCCTGCAGTGACCTGGGCTGACCCATTGATGTTAGCTCAGGTCACTGCATTGCTCTCCCAGCCAATGGGGAACATTCTGCTCTTCATTGACTGGGACAGTGTGGATCGTCATGGCAACCCCTTGGATTACACCAGACCTGGATTTGTTTTTCTTTCTAATCAATTGGTTAAAGAGGGAGTGTTTTGGGGAGTGTTTTTTCAAGTAAAAATGTGTTTGTCGTCTATTTTTTTTTATTACTGACTGGGTTGGTGATGTCGGGTATCTGATAGATGCCTGACCTCACCAACCCCAGGGCTTGATGCCAGGTGACATTACACATCTGGTATTAACCCCATATATTACCCCGTTTGCCACCGCACCAGGGCGCGGGATGAGCTGGGGCGAAGCACCAGGATTGGCGCATCTAATGGATGCGCCACTTCTGGGGCGGCTGCGGCCTGCTATTTTTAGGTTGGGGAGAGTCCAATAACCATGGACCTCCCTAGTCTGAGAATATCAGACCCCAGCTGTCTGCTTTACCTTGGCTGGTGATCCAATTTTGGGGGGACCCCTACTTGTTTTTTTTTTAATTATTTATTTAATTTAAAATAACAGTGTGGGGTGCCCTCAGTTTTGGATTACCAGCCAAGGTGAGGTTGCCAGCTGTGGTCTGCAGGCTGCAGCCGTCTGCTTTACCTTAGCTGGCTACAAAACTAGGGGGAACCCTACGTCATTTTTTTTTCTCATTTTTTTGGCTAAATACAAAGCTAAGCACCCCTTAGTGCCACATGAAAGGCACCAAAGGGTGCAAAATTACAAAATGCAGGAGAGTGGGACATTATGTGTCTTTCTGCCATTATAATGACAGAAAAGATTGATATGAAGTGCACAAGCACAAGAAAATCACCAGAGCGCTCTACGCTGTGAAAAGCAGTAGAAAATGGCACTGGAGTGAACATGTGACCGCCTCATGTAGGATGAAGCTATGGATCCTGGGTAAATTTATGCATTTACCCTCCTTCAGTTTTTTTGCAGTACACAAAAAAAACGGAAGGCACTCGATGACAAACAGATGACATACAGACCGTCTACGGAACGGAAACGGATGCAACACGGATGCACCCGTGAAAAAAAACGGACTGTTTTTTGCAGACCACAAAAATGGATCGGTCGTGTTAATGTAGCCTTATTCTGATCTGCCGTTTATAAACAGCAGGCAGAAATAAGTGAATAACGCCCCCCGGCGTCAGAAAATCTCCGGGGTTTCAGGGCTAGCTGAGACCCTGGAGATCATGATTCAGGACGGTTTTTCCAGTCCCCGCTCACATGATCACTGGTATACACCGTACACCGATGATCACGTTACAGTAAATGACAGCGCCGGTAAAAAATTATTTATCTCCCATCTGGCATGAACAAACACTTCTTCTCCACTTCTTCTCCACTTCTCCACTTCTTCTCCACTTTTTCTCCATTTTTTCTCCACTTTTTCTCCACTTTTTCTCCACTTTTTCTCCACTTTTTCTCCATGTTTTCTCCACTTTTTCTACATTTTTTCTCCATTTTTTCTCCATTTTTACTACACTTTTTCTCCATTTTTTCTTCACTTTTTCTCCACTTTTTCTCCACTTCTCCACTTTTTCTCCACTCTTTCTCCACTTTTTCTCCACTTTTTCTCCGTTCTTTTTCTATGGTTGGTCTACCCATTAGCTCTGCCATGCATAGTGTAGCTCTACACCTACTGCACATGTTACTTTATGATTGACATCTCTTTCGTACCAGAGCTGTCAAAGCCTACTCTGACCCCATATTTGTCATTACTATATTGTCCTTGTACTGTATTATGACATTTGTATCATGTGTTTCATTTCTTGCTGTGTTGCAATTTTTTTGCTGCATCCCAATTGTACCTCTACATTATTCGAGTTTATGTTATTGTTCTCTCACTCTTATGTGATACTGATTATTGTCATTTTTCATGATTACAGGCAGATAAGTCCAATCTGACGAAGGCTCAGGCCGAAACGTCATTTGTAACTTGTTTTGGACAAAAACATATATGCTTATGAAAATTTTTTTTTTCTTAATACGGACCAATAAAGAATGATTTTGCATTACTATCCGCTGTGACTTACTGACTTAGTCTGGGAGATTTAGAGTGCCGAGGTTACTCACTAATTTTATCTATTATTACCTCTGAGCACCTATATACCAGTGAGCAGAGCTTCCTCTACAGTAGTTCTCCTGATTAGTCATGCCCTTACCTCATGAGCAGGGCATTGCAGCTTTGGTAGCAACCATTACGACATGGACTCTGCTGCTGTGGACCCGGGGAGAGTGAGTGCAGATTCATTGCACCCACACTCCTCACATGAAGGGTCCGCACTCCTAGAAAATGGGGGATACGTTCCCTGAGTGTCTCCCCCCATATTCTAGACGGTCCAGAGTCGTCGTGGGACCCCTTTATTTTTTTTCTTACAGTAAATTGGTGAAAGAGGAAATGTTTTGGGGCCTGTTTTTTCAAATAAATTTCTTTTGTCGATTTTTTTTTTTGTTAGTACTGACAGTTTATGATGTTGGGTATCTAATAGACGCCATGACATCACAAACTGCTGGGCTTGATCTCAGGTGACTTTACAGCTAGTATCAACCCGATTTATTACCCCGTTTGCCACTGCACCAGGGCACGGGATGAGCTGGGGTGAAGCGCCAGGATTGGCGCATCTAGTGGATGCGCCACGTCTGGGGTGCCTGCGGCCTGCTATTTTTAGGCTGTGAAGGCCCAATAACTATGGACCTTCCCACCCTGAGAATACCAGACCACAGCTGTCCGCTTTACCTTGGCTGGTGATCCAATTTGGGGGGACCCTATTGTGTAATTATTAATATTTATAAAATAATTATAAAAAAGAGCCTGAGGGGACCTCCACATTGGATCCCCAACCACGGTAAAGCTGCCAGCTGTGGTTTTCAGGCTACAGCCGTCTGCTTTACCCTAGCTGGCTAACAAAAATGGGGGGACCCAACGTCATTTTTTTTTTAACTATTTTTTAAATAGAAAAAATTAATGGGCTTCCCTGTATTTTGATTGCCAACCAAGGTAACGGCAGGCAGATGGGGGTGGCAACCCATAGCTGTCTGCTTTATCTGCGCTGAGAATCAAAAATACCGCGGAGCGCTACGTCATTTTTTTAAAGATTTATTTTTACAGCACTGTGATGTCCAGCAATCAAAATACAGGGAAGCCCATTTTGTTTTTAGTTATTTAAATAAATAATTAAAAAAAATATATATAGGCTCCCGCTGCATTTTTTGTATTGCTAGCTAAGGGTAATCCAAGCAGCTACTGGCTGCTAACCCCCACTGCTTGGTGTTACCTTCACTGGCAATGGAAAATCCAGGGAAGCATTTTTTTTTTTTTTGCCAAAAAACTACAAAAAAAGGACGTGAGCTTCGCCATATTTTTGTATGCTAGCCAGGTATAGCAGGCAGGTGCTGGAAGAGTTGGATACAGCGCCAGAAGATGGCGCTTCTATGAAAATGCCATTTTCTGAGGCGGCTGCAGACTGCAATTCGCAGCAGTGGGGCCCAGAAAGCTCAGGCCAACCTGTGCTGCGGATTCCAATCCCCAACTGCCTAGTTGTACCTGGCTGGACACAAAAATGGGGCGAAGTCTTCGTCATTTGTTTTCTAATTATTTCATGAAATTCATGAAATAATAAAAAAAGGGCTTCCCTTTATTTTTGGTTCCCAGCCGGGTACAAATAGGCAACTGGGGGTTGGGGGCAGCCGTACCTGCCTGCTGTACCTGGCTAGCATACAAAAATATGGCGAAGCCCACATCATTTATTTTTTCAGGGGGCAAAAAAATTCTGCATACAGTCCTGGATGGAGTATGCTGAGCCTTGTAGTTCTGCAGCTGCTGTCTGTCTGTATGGAGAAGAGCAGACAGCAGCTGCAGAACTACAAGGCTCAGCATACTCCATCCATGACTGTATGCAGAAGTTGTTTGACCACCAAAAAAATGACGTGGGCTTCGCCATATTTTTGTATGCTAGCCAGGTACAGCAGGCAGCCACGGGCTGCCTCCAACCCCCAGTTGCCTATTTGTACCCGGCTGGGAACCAAAAATATAGGGAAGCCCGTTTTTTTTAATTATTTCACTTATTTCATGAAATAATTAAAAAACAAATGACGTGGGCTTCGCCCCATTTTTGTGTCCAGCCAGGTACAACTAGGCAGCTGGGGATTGCAATCTGCAGCACAGGTTAGCCCGAGGTTTCTGGGCACCTCTGCTGCGAATTTCAGTCCGCAGCCGTCCCAGAAAATGGCGCTCTTATAGAAGCGCCATCATCTGGTGCTGTATCCAACTCTTCCAACAGCCCTGGAGCCGGGTGGCTTGTTGGGTAATCATGAATTAATACTGGCTTTGTTTCACTAGCCAGTATTAAGCCAGAGATTCTTAATGTCAGGCACGTTTGACCCGGCCATTAAGAATCTCCAATAAAGGGTTAAATAAAAGACACCACACAGAGAAAAAATACTTTAATAGAAATAAATACACAGACACATTGGAGATTCCATCTTTATTACCCTGTCAGCCCTCCACGATCCTGCTCTTCTGTCTTTCTCGTTCAACAAATGCAGCTCTGCTACATCACTGCTGCATGGGGGAAGACGCTGCTTCCCGTGGAGCATTCACTCCGTGAAAGCTGCACGAGAAGCAGCGTGCAGCCTTCACTCCGTGAGTGATCAGTGCTGCTAGCGGTAACGCTGACAGACGCGTTACCATAGCAACAGTGCTCCCGGAGCCGCGGTTAGCGGTGACGTCACCACTAACTGCGTTGCTATGGCAATGGTGATCTTCATTAATGAACGGCTGTGTCAGCCGGTCCCTAACGGAACGGGGAGTCGACCGTGTGCTAGAGCATGTTGCCGGTACACGGCGATACACAAATGTGCACCGTGTACCGGAGAGATGCACTCGCAGGTCCTACATGACGCGTCATAGTCATGTGACCAGTCTGTAGCCAATGGGATAATAGCCACGTGACTGGTCACATGGCTATTTTGACATCACGATAGGTCCTGCATCTCTGCTGGCAGTGCCGGTCACCGGGAGGATTCAGCGATCATCGGATGGAATAGCGGCAGGAGACAGAGTGCAGGAGGGATCGCGGGGACCGGTGAGTGTTATGGCAATGTTTATTAACTGTATATGTACATGTATAATGCATTTTTATGTGTTTGTGATTGCCTCCCATTATAGCCTATTGGTTCGAGTTCGGTTCGTCGAACGTTCGACGAACCGAACTCGAACGGGAGCTCCGTTCGGCGAACCGACCTCGAGCCGAACCGTGACCGGTTCGCTCATCTCTATTAAAGTCCTTACTTTCTTGAATATTTTTGGATCTTGAATATTTTTGAATGTGCTTCCTCTGTTTTTTGTATGTTACTTTTATATAGATGCACTAAAAGCTTTGCACCCATTCATTGAGTTTTAATTGTGGTGCTGTTCCATTTTTTCATTAGATAGATAGATACACTCTGTGACGGGAGTGTACAACAGAGCAAAGGATGGACGAGGCCGAGGGACGATCCAACAGGTTTATTCACAAGAACACTGGAACAGCACACGATAAGTCCACGTAAAACAGATTCGGAGGCCCTTCCCGACAATCCTCGGACCGGATAACAAAGCAATCGTCCTTACAGTAGTCCAAAGAGTTCCACACAATCCCACGAGCCGCCACACAGGCCTAGCTCCGTCCGTGTCCACAGCCACCCAGGCTGGAGCTCCTTCCTCTCTTAGTTCCAGCTCACTCTGAAGTTACAAAAAGGGAAATGCATTGTCTGTGCTCCTTGACCAGCCCACCATGTTTGTTCAGGGGGTAGGGGTCACACATCCTATCATCAATGGCTTGGTCCATCACAGGGCTCCAATATGTCTGCCAGCCACAGTAGATGAAGGGATCCCCTGCTGTGCAGCACAATGACTATTCCTTCACTGGCCAATGCAATTACAGAATAGATACACAACTCTGGATAGAAGTGGACAGGCTATTTACATAATCACATTAGATGCCAAGACTACAATTGTATGAGAGAGACACATTGAGACCAGTAGCTCCCCCAAGGAAATACATGAATTACAACTAATACAACCAGGGCATGACATAGTATCACAGCATATACAGTGAGAGGGTAAATTACATCTTCACAATCCCTCCCCCTCCCAACTTGTGTACATACTAGGGACCTCTACAGGTCACTGGTTAAGTACACACAGGCAGAGCGTTACTTACATGTGGCTTCATGCAGCCACGAATTGGCATCGTAGCTCTCCCACATCATTGCCCAGGAGAACAGCTGCAGGCAGACCACCCATCACCCCAACCACACATCGCCTGACACCAAAACCAAAGTTCAGATCCACAGTGGCTGTGGGAATAGTCCTCCATTGTCCACCAGCCAGTTCAATGACAATCCCAGGTCCTCTATGGATTGCCTCAGGCCGAACCACTCGGGGATCAGCCAGTGTGAGGAAAGCACCCGAGTCACAAAATCCAACAAGTCTCTGTCCATCCAGCACAACCTCCTGCAAGTGCTTACCTCGATGAGCAGAAGTCGTCATAACTGCGGGTCGCACCCCGTAAACTCCTGGTGGTGCAACATGGGGGGCTGAGTCACTAGCCCAGTCCTCACATAGCGGTGCCACATCTTCCTCCATGGCACTGGGCTGTAAATAATTAACAATCCGATTGGGTGCAGGATCAGTCCTCATTTGAACAGCTGGGCAGGAGACTTGCCGATGCCCTGGCTGTCCACATTGATAGCATCTGAGCTGGGTCTCCCTCCATCCCAGGCGTCCTCTTGGGTAAGGGGTAGGGGAACTTGGAGGCCGGCTCCCACCTGAAGGTGCTGTAGGGGTTTGGGGATGATTCCTCCATGGGCTGGCTGGGCATGAGGCCTGCAAATGCCCGGGATGCCTACAAACATAACACCTGCGCTCTGTTACTTCCTCTCCCCGGCGTATTCCAGAAAGTGCAGTAGAAGCAACTGGAGGCACATTAACACGGGTATCAACATGTGGTGGCTTAGAGGAACGGGGAACAATGGGGACAGAATAACTGGGGGCATCCGGTGTTGTGGAGCTGTTAGGCGTCTCTCCATCCTCCAACAGAACCCTCCACTGAGGCTTGATGGTGAGCACCTCATCAGCGAGAGCAGCAGCTTGTTCCACAGTTGACGGCTTTCTCTCACGCACCCATTCTCTGATTTCCGCTGGGCACCTGGCATAGAACTGCTCTTTTAGGATGACTTGCATGAAGGTCCCCCAAGATAAGGCCTCCTCTGCCTCCAGCCAGCGATTACATATTTGTTTGAGTCTATGAGCATATATCTTAAAAGACACTTCCCCATCACAGGCTAAAGCACGGAACTGAGTCCTGTAAGTGTCTGGGGTCACAGCATAATGTTCTAGAATAGTCTGTTTAATATCCGCATACTCACAGTTCCACCGAGGGTCCATAGCTCTATAGGCTTCAGCAGCTCCCCCCTCTAGGAGCCCAACCAGATGCCGGACACGCTCCCTGTCCGGGACTTCCATTAATCGACACTGATGCTCAAAGTCCTGGAAGAAGCCCTCAATGTCGCCTGCAGCCTCATTAAACGGCTTAAAGTCTTTGCGGGACACCCTGGGAAGTTCCCTCATGATGGGTGCTTGGGTTACAGTCTGTCTGGAACCTCTCGCGGCTTCCACAGCGAGCTCCTTATCCAGCAGTGCCATCTCCTCCATCCTGCGCTCCTTCTCTTTAACTCCACGCATGGCCTCCCTCTTATCTTCTATGGTGGCCTCATCTCCAAGCAGTGCCATCTCCTCCTTGTACCACACAACCCATTGACTTTTTTGGGTATTCACCTCCGGCTGCCGTCTTTCTTCCGTTTGCTGTGAGGATCCTTCCTCCACGTCATTTTGCGAACAGACTCCTTCTAGCGCCTCAATCAGCTGCTCCTTGGAGAGTCCTTTGAAACGAACTCCTACTTCACGGGCCTTTGATTGCAGGCTCCCCAAAGTCCAGGTCTTGTACTCTGCAGTGCTGGTTCCTGATGTTGAGCCATTGTCCTCCATTCCTTCTGCTCTGATCCCAGCGCTGCCAACCAGTTTGTGGCGGGAGTGTACAACAGAGCAAAGGATGGACGAGGCCGAGGGACGATCCAACAGGTTTATTCACAAGAACACTGGAACAGCACATGATAAGTCCACGTAAAACAGATTCGGGGGCCCTTCCCGACAATCCTCGGACCGGATAACAAAGCAATCGTCCTTACAGTAGTCCAAAGAGTTTCACACAATCCCACAAGCCGCCACACAGGCCTAGCTCCGTCCGTGTCCACAGCCACCCAGGCTGGAGCTCCTTCCTCTCTTAGTTCCAGCTCACTCTGAAGTTACAAAAAGGGAAATGCATTGTCTGTGCTCCTTGACCAGCCCACCATGTTTGTTCAGGGGGTAAGGGTCACACATCCTATCATCAATGGCTTGGTCCATCACAGGGCTCCAATATGTCTGCCAGCCACAGTAGATGAAGGGATCCCCTGCTGTGCAGCACAATGACTATTCCTTCACTGGCCAATGCAATTACAGAATAGATACACAACTCTGGATAGAAGAGGACAGGCTATTTACATAATCACATTAGATGCCAAGACTACAATTGTATGGGAGAGACACATTGAGACCAGTAGCTCCCCCAAGGAAATACATGAATTACAACTAATACAACCAGGGCATGACATAGTATCACAGCATATACAGTGAGAGGGTAAATTACATCTTCACACACTCCCTGACAGAAGTTCTGTCGCTTATCCATGTTATGTAAATAAAAGCTTATAACCTGAATTTAAATTCATCCATTGGTTTTATAAATTACTCTTTTGAAAGCTGAAACCCCCCCAAATTTGGTTTAGGTTATGAAAATAAAGTTGCTGCAAAACTGAAATATTGATCATTTAATGAACACAGAAAGGTCAGATTTTGGCAAGACAAAAGTTTTGTCGCCCACAGAAAGTAATGTGAAATTCAAACAAATATTTCACTTCTAATACAAAGATATGTTGCATAACATTGGTGAAAGAAATTGTGGTACTATTAGAGCCATATTTAATATTTTGTATGACTTCCATGAGCTTGAAGGACTGCATCCATGCGGTTTAACAATGATTCATACAATTTATTGATGAAGTCATCAGGAATAGCAAAGAATGCAGTCTTACATGCCTCCCAGAGTTCATCTAGATTCTTTGGTTTTGTCGTCCAAGCTTCCTCTTTCATCCTACCCCAAACATGCTCATTGATGTTCATGTCTGGTGACTGGGCTGAACAGTCCTTGAGCACCTTGATCTTTTTTGCCAGGAGAAACTTTGTTGTAGAGATGGATGTATGAGATGGAGCACCATCCTGCTGCAGAATTTGACCCCTTTTATGATTGGGGATGTAAGAGGTAGCTAATACTTCTTGATCTTTTAGGCTATTGATATTGCCTTCCACCTTGCAAATGTTTCTTGCAGTATTTATGGCGGATGTGGTGTAATTAAATAGAAGATTCATTGGCGAAATCCCCCTTCTGCCACTTTTCCAGCGTCCATCTGTTTAGCAGGCTGTGGGACTTGGCAAATACCACACGGTTTTTTAATTGCTTTTTGTTTAGTGTTGGCTTCTGGGCACTGATTAGACAATGGAGGGCAGAATCCTACAAACCGTTCTAGTTGACACAGGGACTTGAGGTGACCAGGCCTGTTTGAGCTCTGCTGCAGTAGAAGAGGGCCTGGCTTTGGATTTTCTAACCAACAAACGTTCCTCCTGAGCAGTTGTCTTGTGGGGTCTGCCGGACCTGGGCTTGTCAAAAACATCTCCAGTCTCTTCAAATCTTTTTTTAATTCTTTGTACTTGATGCTGAGACACATTATATTTGCCAGCCACCTCTGCACAGGTTCTGGTTTTCAGCCTCTTGATAATCAAGGCTTTGGTCGCAGGGTGTATTTTTTGCTTGTTTTCAAAGGTCAAGATGCAGTTCAAGTGAAGGTCTGGGATGTTGGGTTTCTTTTTATACACACCCACTAATTAACCGATCATTTAGTGAGCACAGGTAAGGATGTAAACTAGGATTGGGTGCATTATATGACAAGGCGACAAAACTTGTCTTGCCAAAATCTGACCTTTCTGTGTTCATTAAATTATCAATATTTCAGCTTTGCAGTAACTTTATTTTCATAACCTAAACCATATTTGGGAGGACAGACAGATAGATAGTCAGACATACAAACAGATAGATAGACAGATAGTCAGACAGGCAAACAGACAGATAGTCAGACAGACAGATAGTCAGACATACAAACAGATAGTCAGACAGACAGATAGGCAGGCAGACAGACAGACAGATAGTCAGACAGACAGATAGGCAGACAGAGTAATGAAGTGCTACATAATATTCTCTTATGAAACCCATTTTTATGAAAATCCCCCCACCAATAAATAAATGATATAGATTATAACAAATACATATGGGCATGCAGGTGTTTGGAGAATACATCTATCAATATCTTTACATCTTCTATCTGTTGCATTCCTCAGTAATCGGTATTTTGATTAATTTGCAAAAGGTGCATGAAGTGCTCTAGGTGGCACAGAGAGCACTTCCCGAGTCTCTGCCTCCCAAGGTTGTTTCCCTGCCCAGCACCAGCCTCTTTAACTTGATCCATAGTTTACACCTGACAATGTACCATTTAGAAAAATAATTTTTAAACAAGCTTAAAAATAATATCAGCCTTTTTACACTGATTGATTATGGGGAAATGAGCCTTCCTGGGAACACTTATTTACAATAATTAGATATCGCAAATGCACCATAAGGCTCCATTCACTTGTCCATTTGGCATCCAATTTTTAATGGATCTAGTATTTAAAAAATTAGACTCATTACGAATGGAGTAAAACAAAAACACACTTTGGTTTCCATTTTGCAACTATTTCTGTTCCATTTGTAATGGATTTGTTTTTACTACAGGTGTCTCTGAACATCTCCAGTCTTTGGAGCATTTGCAGTGCTTATAAATTAGATTCATTAATGCATGACACAACAGATACCTATCCATTATGAGATTTTTCCTACTGATTTCAATACAAAAAAAGGGTCCAGTTACTATTAAATTTTGGGGGGAGGAGGTGTGGGGGTGCAGAGTAGACATCATTTGTTGGGGGGTTTCACTTTTTTTTCACTTTTCCTTTTATCATTGTATAAGTTGTAATTTTTTTTGCCAAATTCTTCAAAATGGCTCATGTGGTTCATGAATTTTGTCCACAATGAAAATTGTCTTTACTTTTTTGTCTTTAACCTATGCAAACTGCCACATTAAGGGTGGAAAAAAAAGTGTGCGGAAACTGGACTTTTCGAAAAGTTACAAATAATGAATGAAGTGAAACCATCTGGAAAACCTAAACCCAGGCCACAATGGCAAAGTAAAAAAATGAGTCCATATAAAAGTTATGATCAAAAAGGAAATTCAAAAATGAAGGGGACACAAACAAAAACAGGTATACAACACAGAAAACTTACAAAAAAACAATAATGAATTTTTTGATTCAGCTAAGAAACGGATTGCAGCCAGACTGCAGAAAAAAGGAAGACAATTTAGAAGAGTTATGTCTAAGTTTAAATGAATGGATCCTGTATGGGGTCATTGTATTTCCATTTTTGTCATCCCAAAATGGATCAAAAAATGGAAAGAACTGCTAGATATGTGAACAGAGTCTGAGATGAAAGCATGCTTTAGAAACCTGTCAGCCACATGATTGTTCAGCATTTGGCCAACAACTATCTGCCCCAACTCTCCTTTGCCCCAGCCAAGTACTCCTGTGTTATCTTTGAGAGAGACCCTGCAAGACAGCTCTGGTGGTGGCTTAAGGCCCCATTACACACTGCAACATCGCTAGCGATATCGCTGTAAAGTTACCAGTTTTGTGGCGTACATTGCAGTGTGTGACACGCATCAGCGACCTGGCCTCCGCTGTGAGGCCGCTGATCGCTACAAGTCATTCAGGACCATTCTTTGGTCCTTTGTTTCCCGCTGTGCAACATGTATCAGTGTGTTTGACACCGTTACAACAACATCGTTAGTGACCCAGCCCATAGGCGTGCTAGCGTTCCCTTTCCAGCGAGGTCGTTCTACAGGTCTGTATCGCTGCTGCTTCGTTGGCCAGATCTGCCTGTTTGACAGCTCACCAGCGACTGTTAGAGACTTTCCAGCAATCGTGACCAGGTCGAGATCGCTGGTGGGATCACTAGAAAGTCTCAGTGTGTAAAGGGGCCTTTTTGTCTTAGATAATAACAGGTTCTTCCGTCTGAAAGAGGACATGCTGGATCCTTTCTTTCCCAGACAATAATCTGTTAGAAGGTCCGATATACTGTACATCATACTAAAGGCCCAGTCACACACAACAACTTACCAGCGATCCCGAAAACGATGCAACCTGATAGGGATTGCTGGTAAGTCGCTGGGAGGTCGCTGGTGAGATGTCACACAATCAGACCTTACCAACGATGCAGGAACGATACAGGTCGCAGTAGTATCTCAGCAGTCACAGTGACCCTGTCACACAGTGTCAAACACAGCGATGTGTCCTGCCCTGCAGGACATCGCCTTTGAAGAAAATGGCCTGGACTATTCTGCAAGGACTAGAGATCTCACAGCAGGGGCCTGATCGCTGGTAGGTGTCACACATAACGAGATCGCTAACGGGATCGCTACTGCCTCACAGAAACCATGACTCAGCAGCGATCTCGCTAGCGATCTCGTTATGTATGACGGTACCTTTATGGACAAATCTGATAATATAGATGGGGCCTTAAGACTTGTGCATACGAGAGAAAAAAAAGTCACATTTTTCCCAATAGACAATATGGCGAAGCTGATAGCTATCATCAGCCTATCACTGTCTCTTGTATTTCCTTTGTGTATAATCTTCAGAGTTAATCTAAAGTATACAATGCCTAAGGTAAACATACTGTTAATGCCTAGGTGGAAGGTTAGCACACATTCCTTGGTCTCCCTGGGAGATAACTTTCAAGCTACAAGTAATTCCCAAGGAAAACTGGATTCCACTATCAGATAACAATCTAAATATATGTTAAAGAATTATTAATTACTGTGTTCAACTAGTGATTTTTATGGTATGAGAGCGCTCATAATAAAAATATTTATAAGACAATTCAGTTACATATAGGCACCTTGAAGCAAAAAAATAGTGTAATGATAATAGTTAAAAATAGATACATTGAATATTTCTACTTATTAAAACGTTCTCAGGTTCTAACATGTAATGACTAGTGATGTGCGAGCACTAAAATGCTCAGGTCAGACGTTCAGATGAGCTCGACGTGAGTAATGAGCATTATGGAACTCAATGATTGGTCAGTTCCGATCCGAAAATGTTGCTTTAACCCCAGTGATCACCATTCAGAGACTGTGAATGCCTCTCCCTGGGGTGCCTGCATACATCATGAAGTGAGCCTGTGCGTTGTGGTAATTTCATGGACAACAAATCTGAGCACCTGCTATACTCAACCGAACTTGGCAACTATCCGATCACCCCGATGTTTGATCAAGCACCAAACAATGGAGAACACTAGTAATAACACAAAAACTATTTCCCATTCAGTTCACCAATGTTATTAATGTGTCTTTCAGACAGCCATTAAAAAAAAAACAAAAAAAAACAACACAATTTTTAAAAATTGGAAACATTTTATGGTGTGAAAGATATACATGTGTCATGAATTATTATTATTATTATTATTTATTTATAGAGCACCATTGATTCCATGGTGCTGTACATGAGAAGGGGGTTACATACAAAATACATGTACAAGTTACAGTAGACAGACTAGTACAGAGGGAAGAGGGCCCTGCCCTTGCGGGCTTACATTCTATAGGATTATGGGGAGGAGACAGTAGGTGGGGTGTAGGTGGGGCGGCAGCTCCGCACGGTGGTGGGGCGGCAGCTCCGCACGGTGGTGGGGCGGCAGCTCCGCACGGTGGTGGGACGGCAGCTCCGCACGGTGGTGGGGCGGCAGCTCCGCACGGTGGTGGGGCGGCAGCTCCGCACGGTGGTGGGGCGGCAGCTCCGCACGGTGGTGGGGCAGTGAGGTCATTCAAGGTTATAGGCATTTCTGAACAGATGAGTCTTTAGGTTCCGTTTGAAGTTTGCAAGTGTAGTAGATAATCTGACGTGTTGAGGCAGTGAGTTCCAGAAGACTGGGGATGTTCGGGAGAAGTCTTGGAGACGGTTGCATGAGGAGCGAATGAGAGAGGAGGATAGAAGGAGATCTTGGGAGGACCGGAGATTACGTTTTGGAGTGTAGCGAGAGATTAGTTTAGAGATATATGGAGGAGACAATTTGTGGATGGCTTTGTAAGTCAGTATTAGTAGTTTGAATTGGATACGATGGAAGATTGGGAGCCAGTGAAGGGACATGCAGAGAGGAGAAGCGGGGTGGTAGTGAGGCGAGAGGTGGATCAGTCGGGCAGCAGCATTAAGGATGGACTGGAGAGGGGCGAGCGTGTTAGCAGGGAGACCACATAGGAGGATGTTGCAGTAGTCGAGGCGGGAGATTATGAGAGCATGCACTAGCATTTTTGTAGATTGAGAATTGATGAAGGGACGGATTCTGGAAATATTTTTGAGTTGAAGACGACAGGAGGTGGTGAGGGATTGAATGTGTGGTATGAAGGACAAGGCAGAGTCAAAGGTCACTCCGAGGCACCGAACTTTGGGTGCTGGGGAGAGCGTGATGTTATTTATTGTAATAGATAGATCAGGTAGAGAGTGTAGGGGAGATGGAGGAAAGATGATCAGCTCAGTTTTGGCCACATTGAGCTTTAGGAAGCGAGAGGAGAAGAAGGAAGATATAGCAGATAGGCACTCTGGGATTCTGGACAGCAGAGAAGTGACATCTGGACCAGAGAGGTAGATCTGAGTGTCATCGGCATATAGGTGGTACTGGAAGCCATGGGACTTTATGAGTTGTCCCAGGCCAAATGTATAGATAGAAAAAAGTAATGGTCCCAGGACAGAGCCTTGAGGGACACCAACAGAGAGAGGACGGGATGAAGAGGTTGTGTGGGAGTGGGAGACAGTAAAAGTGCGGTTGGAGAGGTATGAAGAGATCCAAGAGAGGGCGAGGTCTCTGACACCAAGGGAAGAGAGGATCTGTAGTAGGAGGGAGTGGTCAACAGTGTCAAAAGCTGAGGATAGGTCTAGAAGTAGGAGTATAGAGAAGTGGTTGTTAGCTTTGGCAGTAAGTAAGTCATTTGTGATTTTTGTCAGGGCAGTTTCAGTGGAATGATGTGGACGGAAGCCGGACTGTAGGTTGTCAAAGTGAGAGTTAGAGGAGAGGTGGGAGGAAAGTTCAGCATGGACGTGCTGTTCCAGGAGTTTTGAGGCGAATGGGAGTAGCGATATGGGGCGATAGCTGGCAGCAGAGGTTGGGTCGAGGGAAGGTTTCTTTAGGATGGGTGTGACTGTTGCATGTTTAAAGGCAGAAGGGAAGGTACCAGTTGTTAAAGATAGGTTGAAGAAAAATGAATGAAAATAATCACGAATTTTATAACTTTTCCATTGATTTTGCTGACAACTGTTTGTAACTAACAACAATTTCTACTTTCTCCAGATAAACACATTAAATACTGTTAGATATGCTTAAAAACTAGTGTATATTTGGTCACTCCAGGGTTCTATTATTACTTTAGGTCCCAAAAAATAAGTTTTTACCATGGGGTGTATAAAAAAAGCAGGCAATAACATGATATAATTGGTTGAAAATGATCATAAAAGATAGACACATCCCATTTGTTATGCTGCACACTAAATAGATTTCATGGTATTACTGCTTTTTTTATCGTGCTGTTTTTTCAATAATATAGCGTGCAGATATAAATTAACTTGTACTTAATAGCATTTTATGTTCCCTTGGGCCCCAGTTTCATAGATGTGTATCTTCAACTAAGAGGTAGTTACAGTAATAAGAATAAATGCTGTTCCAGGACCAGACCCGGTATGGTGCCACCTAACTACCCTCATTAGCTACATTAATTTAATCAATTAGTCTGACAGGCAATGTCTATGGTTAGAAGCAATAACAATACTATGTTGGGAAGCGACTAGTATACGGGTCCGCTGACTGTAATCACGACATGTTGATTATAGACAGTGTATTATACATTAACCATTAAATTTGTCACTTACAATACATCCATTTCACATAATTTGTATGAAATGATACCTAAATCTACAGAAATAATAAATGGATAATTGTATGAAATATCCCATTTTATATTTGTGCTACTTTAATTGATTCATTTCACATAATTCATATGACATGACAACTAAGCTTACAGAAAAAGTAAATGGATAATTGTATGTTATACCATGTTACACTTGTGCTACTTTACAGTTATGATGACATTATATTTATGACGTAGTATACAAATAGCATGATCCCCTTGATGAGACGTCAGTGTTTATTTCACTTTGGCCAAACCTTGAACCGGTTATTAGGAGGAATATTATTACTAATCTTTGTAGACTGTAACCCATGACTTTAGGAGGTATTAGTTGTCTCACTTGTTTCATACTTTTTGGATCATAAGTTACTGAGGCCGTATTTAGATGCCCTTGTTGAATGTACGAGTTGTATTTGTTCTTTTTTCATGGATATAACATGAACCCATTACAATCTAAAGTGCTATGCACATATCCATGTTTTTTCATGAACCCATATCAAGGATGAAAATCGATAGAAAAATCTATGGGTCTGTGAAAAACATGAGTAGCACACAAATATCATCCGCTTTCCATATGTGTGATGTCTGTATTAAAACTTCTCCTTTCCTTTACAATTGTTGTTGTTTATTTATCTATTTATGAAAAACACTGATGACTAGTACAAGTGAATATATTCTGCACTATTTACTTGCATGAATATTAAGATATTCGTGGTATTTGTTACTCATAAACTATTTTGGCATTTGCCAAATAAGTTTCGAGTTCCCACATATTTGCATATGTGTGAACTCTGATGGTGACCTGACTGCGAGATTGTCGGTTTGTTGAATTGAAAGACACAGCAGTCAAACAGTCCGGTAGCTGTGAGGGCCAGAAACCTTTAAGGAGCCTTTAAGTTTCCTGACGTTTCCAGCTGTTGGGATGCCTGAAGGCTGTAAACTCTTACTACGGTTCATGGCTTCAATAAGTCCCAGCAACTGAGAGCTCCAGCAATAAAGGCTGCTTTACACGCATTGATATATTGTGCGATCGCATGTGCGATCGCACCCGCCCCCATCGTTTGTGCGGCACGGGCAATTTGTTGCCCGTGTCGCACAAAGTCAATAACCCCCGTCACACGTACTTACCTCCCGAATGACCTCGCTGTGGGCGGCTAACATCCACTTCCTGAAGGGGGAGGGACGTTCGGCATCACAGCGACGTCACACAGCGGCCGGCCAATAGAAGCGGAGGGGCGGAGATGAGCGGGACGTAAACATCCCGCCCAACTCCTTCCTTCCGCATTGCCGGCGGCCGCAGGTAAGCTGCAGTTCATCATTCCCGGGGTGTCACATGGAGCGACGTGTGCTGCCTCGGGAACGATGAACATCCGGAGCACAGAAGGACGTTCGATTTTCTGAAAATGAGTGACGTGTCAACGAGCAACGATAAGGTGAGTATTTTTGCTCGTTCACAGTCGCTCATTTGTGTTACACGCTTTGATATGTCAAACGAGGCCGGATGTGCATCACTAACAACGTGACCCCAATGATATATCATTTGATATATCGTAGCGTGTAAAGCCCGCTTTAAAGTTACTGGACTGACAGCTTCCCAACAGAGACCCGGTGGCTGTGAGCTCTGGTAACCTATAATGTTACTGTAGCTCACAGCCACCAGGTCTCTCGGCAGCTGTGAGGTCTGGAAACCTTAAAGGAGCCTTTAAGTTTCTTGGAGTTCACAGCTGTTGGGACACCTGATGGCTGTGAACTCTGCTAACAGTTCACAGTCTCCATATGTCCCAGCAGGTGGGAACTCCAGGAACCTGAAAGGCTCCCTTAGAGTCTCTGTTAAGGTTTCCAGGCCTCACAGCTACTAGACTTTTGTACTGCTGTGCCACCGTGCCCAACAATTTGACAGTCTGGCAATCAGACAGTCAGGTCACTTGTTTTCACACTCGGGGGCTCCCCTTCTGCTCTCAGTGAGCTCAGTAAAACCCGATGCCAGATTTCCAGACTGTCGGATTGCTGGACACAGCCACACACCAGTTTGGTAATGGGTTCAACTGATTTTCCTGAGGGCAGCGGTCGAGCTGATGAGTGTAAACATTGGTGACCTCACTGCCAGATTGCAGGACTGCTGTACCGCCATGTCCCATAATTTGGCAGTCCAGCAATTTGGCAGCAGATTCAGTTGTGGCCACACTTGGTTACAGTGTGATCCACTGCAGCTTCTGGATGAAGCAGTGCCAGGATCGTTGTGGAATGTCTTGCTTATATTACAAAGAGCCATAATAATAATTAAATATATATTAATATTTTACTACCAAACATAAGAATAGTAACCTCCAAGTCAGTATCGTAACTACCAGAGGGGGCATAGAGGTGGTTGGCCGGGCCCTGAGCGGGAGGGGCCCACCCAGAGCTACTGCTACTCAGGGCTGAATGAGCCGCTAGGATGCATTTGCTCTGCCAGCGCTGCAGGGGCAAAGCAGAAGCACTAACCAGCTCCTGCCCAGAAAAAGAAATGGCCATGTGAGAGGAGCCACATAGCTTTGCCAGGCAGGAAGGGCAGGAGATGCTGAAGGAGAGCAGGATGCATGTGACCGGTAATGAGAGAAGAGGAGGACATTGAGAGTGCACGGTGAGTGACATATGACGAGTGAAGACTGTGACAGAGGGGTGTGAAGGGCTTCAGGGTGTTTGAGAGAAGTGTAAGTGGGAGGGATATGGTTGGCAGAGTGTGTGGGATAGAGGGGTACAGGGTGTGTGGAATATGGGGGTGCAGGTTGTGTTGGATAGGGGAGTACAGACTGTGTGGGATAGAGAGATACAGGCTGTGTGTTATGTGGTGGTACAGGCTGTGTGGGATATGGGGGTCCAGGCTGTGTGGACATGGGGGTGCACGCTGTGTGGGACATGGGGGTGCAAGGTGTGTGGGATATGAGGATGAACACTGTTTGGGATATGGGTGTGCACGCTGTGTGTGGAATGTGGGGGTGCATGCTGTGTGTGACATGGGGTATACGCTGTGTGGGACATGGGGGTGCAGGCTGTGTGGGACATGGAGGGATCCAGGCTGGTTTGGACATGGGGTTCCAGGCTGTGTGTGATATGAGGATGCCTGCTTTTTGGGATATGGGGGAGTGATGATGGGATATTGTGGATCATGTACCATTTTGTGTGGGTTAATGTTTAGGCGTGGTTCACTGTCCATTATTTGTATTGCTTGTGTGTACATTGTATTGTCTGGAAGGGTTAAAGCTTCTTGAAGCATTTCTGTCTCTAGGTGTAGGGGAAGGGGCCTGGAATCCACCTAACACTCTGTTTACCAGAGGAATTAGTGATTCAGTCTGGCTGAGCAGGAGAAGAGAGAAGCAGTCTGTTTGAGAACTTGAAAAGAGAAGGACGAAGATTGATCTCTGGGCTGAAGGTGCGACTCCTTAGAGAGACCTTGGCATTGATTGCTTACTAGACTATATTCGTGTTTCTACATTATTTTACACTCTGTATGATGGATTATCATATGGACCATTTGATTTCCTTGGAATAAATGCTTATTGGATAGTACAGCCACCTCTTGCTCTGTTGATTGTGTGGTATGGGAGAAGGACCCCGTCACAACTTAAGGGCAGAGACTGGGCATGTGGGAGATAATGGTGACTGCTTCACCCGAGAACAGGGATTGTATTATTGTGTTACGAAGGCCAGTGGCATGGACATCCCAGACATGGTGACCAAGCAACTCGTTGTTGCCCAGAAGGTCAGGTCACAGCTACTCCAACTGGCCCATGACATCCCCTTGGCTGGGCACCAAGGGAGAAAAAGGACTGAAAAGAGACTCACCCAAAGTTTTTACTGGCCTGGCATCTCGAAGTCCGTAGCCCATTATTGCCGCACCTGCGATGTGTGCCAGCGAATGTGGCATCCTGGAGCCCGACACAAGGTACCTCTGCAACCCCTGCCCATAATTGAAGAACCATTTCAACGTGTAGCTGTGGACATCATAGGACCTCTGGCCCACCCCAGCTGATCAGGGAAAAAATACAAATAATGGACAGTGAACCACGCCTAAACATTAACCCACACAAAATGGTACATGACCCACAATATCCCACCATCACAACAGGTATACGCTGTGTGGTACATGGGGGTGCACACTGTGTGGGACATGGGGGTGCATGCTTTAAGGAACATGAGGGGCAGAGTTTGTGAGATAGAAGGTGTGTGGGATAGAGGGGTAAAAGGTGCAAGGGAAATGGAGGTGCAGAGTGTAGGATATGGAGGTGCAGGCTGTGTGGGATATGGGGGTGCATGCTGTGTGGGATATGGAGGTGCATAAATAATCGGATGCTAAATAGTTGCACGTCAAATTTACATATGAGATAGTCAAGGTGCTTGCCTATAAAATGAAGTTGGTCTCTTGGTCAAAGCTGCAGTTGATTGTGAGATATGCAGCCTGACAGTCAGAAGTTCAAAACATTGTTACACTTTTGCTTGTCACTGTATGTCTGCAAACTTTCTGGTATTAATAGGGAAAATAAAATATTTAGCCTTCAAATTACTTGTGTTTAGGTTATAACGGCAGTATACCTATAGAAGGGACTGTAAGGCAATAATCCCTGACTATATGCCTCTAATCCTAAACTATCCCTCCTCCACCACCTATCCCTATACTGAATGAAGGTAACAGTAGTTTTACTAGTGAAAGGACAGTATGTAACCCTGAAAAGGACTTTTGTTTTAATGGTGCAGTAGCGGTATATAATGATTGTACTAGCAATTAAACACTGCCTATGTTCTATGCTTTATTTTCTAGATTAACTCTCCCTAAACTGCTTACAGAAGACAGTTTGCCAAGCATCACATCACCGGGTCTTATATAAGAATCTATGACGTGATGCGACCACCCAATCACAGTAATGCCAGTAGCCAACATGGCTATGGCATTAATCTGTATAGCAGACAATCCTTGCATTTTGATTGACTACCTAACTGCATTGAAACATGCAGGGTAAGAACTCTAGCATGGAGCTTGAGCACCTGCGATATTCGATCGAGTAACAAGTGCACTCAAGCACCCCAATGCTCTTTCAAGTATCGGTCAATGTCAAGCACGCTTGCTCATCACTACTGAACTCGTCTTTAGCTTCACTGACTTATATCTTTTACCAGTGACTCTGACCCCCCCCGGTTAACTACAGCATATCCTGAAGCTGCCCTAGAGTTTTACCTTTTTACTACCTGTGGTCAAGTCTATCTTCACCATCAGAGGCTCTTGTGAATACCGGGTATTCACTTAGTTTCACCGCTCCAAGGTAAGCATGGCCTGTGGGGCAGTTGGTGCATACCCACCAGCGTAACATAGAGAACAGCCGAATCCCACTACCACCGAAACGCTGCCACCTGAGAGACACATAAGATTACCACATGAGGCGAGATATTAATCTCTCATCATGGCAGAAGCGGCCCAAAGTGCCCCCCTGCTAACTTTGCTTAGGTACATGCCCCATTAGCCACCCCCGTAGTTATGTCTCTATTGATCTTGTGATTTTCAGGTTTCTATGACTTTTCCTTGTTCATACTGCAGTTTCAATGTGTAGGAGAGTATAACAACCTAACAACAAAAAATGTAATATCAGGAAGAGAATTTCTGCTAAAATATCCTGAGGTGGAACACTAACATTTAGAAATGAACTATTGTTAATGCTCAGAAATGTGAAACAGACTAGAAGCATCTAATGCTTATCCATAGCATTACTGAGTCTGGCAAGCGCTGCTGCAAGTGTGTTATAGCTCTCTAGAATAGTATTCAGTCATACTGGGGCTCATGTACGTTGTCTTATTGCAGTTTTATATAGAGCCATAATACAGCTGACATAAAGGTCAATGAGTCCTCTAATGTATCCCTGTATGCCTTGAATTTCATGCAGAAGCTAACGAGGAAGAATTTACAAAGTCCAGAGAATAATCGAGTAAAATGTGAATTTATTAAGAGACACCGGCTTGTGAAAGGCTTTCTATCAGATTTAAAATGCCACATTTAATGGGGGAATAAATCACACACTTTCCACCAAAGCTATTGGAGTGCTGCCAGTTTTGTTTTGTTTATTTGGATTGAATACAACCTACTGCCAAGATCCATCTGCCCAAAATGACGGCTGACGGAAGAACATGTGACTAGAGCTGTCCACCAGCTTGCTGCATTTGGAAAAAATTGCATATGAGAAAGCTGTTTTTCAATTGGATTAGACTGAAGGACAGGTCTAGTCACATGCGCCTCCATCAGCAATCATGTTGAGAGCCCAATAGGCAATGAGGACGGATGTACTAACAAGTGCAGAAGGAGAACCTGTAATGATTATATATTAGTAAAGGCCGTCCTTCTGCACGCCGGTTGTTCATCGTTCCCGAGGCAGCACATGTCGCTCCGTATGACACCTCGGGAACGATGAACTGCAGCTTACCTGTGGCCGCCGGTAATGTGGAAAGAAGGAGGTGGGCGGGATGTTATCTCCGCCCCTCCGCTTCTATTGGGCGGCCGCTGTGTGACGTCGCTGTGACGCCGAACGTCCCTCTCCCTTCAGCAAGAGGATGTTCGCCTCCCACAGCGAGGTCGTTCGGGAGGTAAGTACGTGTGACGGGGTTAAAGACTTTGTGTGACACGGGCAACAAATTGCCCGTAACGCAAAAACGATGGGGGCGGGTGCGATCGCACATGCGAACGCACGATAAATCGGTACATGTAAAGCGGCCTTTAGTCCAGAAGAAAACATGTACCCTACACATTTTTTTTTAAAATAAAATATAAAGAGAACAATCCCTTTAAGAATAATACATTTTCTGGAGAAAAATATAGTTTTCTTATATACTGAATTTAGGTTGATGCATAAGTTCAGTATATAAGAAAAATGTCCATATTTTTATGGTGTTAACACTATTATTTAGTCTAGCATTAATGTTTGTTTCATGGCATGGTATTACAAAGTTTATCATGATTTCTTAGGACAAAATAAATGTTCTTTTTATTGCAAGCTAATATAGTTATTATTATTGCGTGATATGAACTCTCATTTTATTGTACAGCGGTAATTTATTTATTTTATGAAATGACTAAACTGCTTGTTTAATTGCGCATTGGAAATATCCATTGAACTATAGTAAATTAAAATTTATCATATTGTATTAATGTTTATATTAATGTTCATTTTATTGTGTGGTTTCAATGCTCAATTAATTTGACGGTATTAATGCCTATTTTATGGCACACAATGAGTTCTGATTTTATCACCCTCTGTTAAATTAACTTTCTAGTTCTATGAAAATATAACATTAATTGTACCTTTAATTATACATAAAACATCTAACTGAACTAGACAAACAATAAAGCTAAAGTGATTGCCGAACATCTATACCGAATCCAAGAGATAAAGTCCAGAGATTTGCCGCGGATTTACCGCGGATTTGCCGAAAATCTGCAGCAGCGGCACTTCCAAGCCATTTCAATGGCATTTTGGAAATGCTGTGTCCATGCTGCGGATTTTTCCGCTGTGGATTTGCCGCGGATTTTGATCCGGAAAAATCTGCAGCATGTCAATTGTTTGTTGCGGATTTTGGTGCGGATTTGGGTATAGAATGGGAAAAAAAAAAAAAATCCGCATCAAAATCCGCGGCAAATCCGCGGTAAATCCGCGGCAAATCCGCGGGTGCGGATTTGCCGCGAAAGTCGCGGATTTTCAGGCAGAAAAGTCCGCAGGTACATTCTACCGTGGACACATAGCCTAAGAAGACTAACAAATACGGTGAAAAGTAAAAAAAACTGTTTGAAAAAAATAAATAAAATTCAAATCACACCTCTTTTTTTCCGCCATTAAAAATAATAACAAAAATAATAATAACAAAAATACATATATAAGGAATCACCAGATTCAGAAAAGTCTGATCTTTCAAGATATAAAAATAATTATTAATTATATTGTCAAATAATTAATCGGTAAACACTGTAAACGGGAGAACTCAAGAACACCAAAATTATTTTTTTTGTGGTTGATGCAATACCACAATACCATAATACCACAAAAATGCTGTAACAAGTGACCAAAACAGCATATACTATATATACGCCGAAATTATGTCAATAAAGACAATGTCTGGCACACAATCCCACAATTTTTATATTTTTTTTACAAACCAGATTTTTTTCTTACCACTAAACAAATAAAAAAACTGGACAAATATAGTATCGCTGGAATTTTACTGACGAGGAGAATCATATTGCAATTCCTCCCAAAAAAGTCAGAATTAGTTTGTTTCCTCGCAATTTCTCAGTGACATCACCGCTAACAGTTGCTGCTCAGTCAGTGTCTGCCTGAAGCCTAAGAAGGTGGTCATGTTCTCATGTTCTCTAATGTGCTCAAGTGCTGAGACTTCAGTATGTAGCAGAGCTGGGATTGTCTGGCCGGCGACCCGCCTCCTTATTAAGGGGGCGGGCCGTGCGGCGTCATAGCGACGTCACACGGCAGGCGGCCAATAGAAGTGGAGGGGCGGAGATGAGTGGGACGTAAACATCCCGCCCACCTCCTTCCTTCCGCATAGCCGACAGGAGCCGCGGTGAAGGAGGTAGGAGATGTTCCTCACTCCTGCGACTTCACACACAGCGATGTGTGCTGCCGCAGGAACGAGGAACAACATCGGACCATCGCAGCAAGGTAATTATGGTTGTCGCCGACACTACACCGATGATACGATTACGACGCTTTTGCGCTCGTTAATCGTATCATCTAGGCTTTACACACTATGATGTCGAGAGCGACGCCGGAAGTGCGTCACTTTCGACATGACCCCACCGACATCGCACCTGCGATGTCGTAGTGTGCAAAGTACCCCTAATACTGCGAATTTTATGAAAAGTAGTGGAGATCTATTCATACCCACCTAGCTACCTCAGACAGAGCCTTGGTGACAGGCAATGGCCCATTGGACAAAAAATAGCCATATAGCGGAGAGTAAGGCTGTGTACACATGCTGCGCTTTTTCTGTATTTTTTCACATTTTTTCAGGATTTTTATGCAAATTAAAAGCTGCTTTACAGTACCAGCAAAAGCTTTGAGATTTCTAAAATCTCATGCACACATACACCTGCTTTTTTTTCCTGACTGCTGCGTCTATGCTGTGTTTTTGAGAGAAGCAGCATGTGAATTCCTTCAGGATTTTTTGCAGCTTTTTTCACAAATGAAAACAATGAGAAAGTACAAAAATGAAGCTACATTTTTTATTTGTTCCTTTTTTGCTGCTTTTGTGGTGAATGAAACTAAATTTATTTAAAGATGTACTGCAGGCAAATGAAAAAGTAGTTAACAAATGCAGCAAACGCAGCAGAATAACACAGCAAAACCGTTTCATTGCGGAAGCAGCTTTTACTGTAAAGACAGCAGGTTTGGCTGAATAAAAAAAGCAGCAAAAAGCAAAGTGTGAACACACCCAACATTGTAAATTTGAGCCCATTTCACAGTAAATAATAATAATAATAATAATAATCTTTATTTCTATAGCGCCAACATATTCCGCAGCGCTTTACAATTCAGGAGGAACATATACATATCATATACATAAACATATACAAACAAGTAACAATTATAGAGGATACAATATTTAAAAGGAAAAATGGCAACCCTGCTCGTGAGAGCTTACAATCTACAATGAGATGGGGGGAGGGGCAAGGTACATGTGTTTATTTAAAATGACAATTCAGCCAGCTCATGGGGGATAGATGATGGCTTCCTGGACCAGTTGGCCAGAGCCTTGAGATGCATTTGGGTGCCATGGAGTTTGACGTGGGGTTATGTTCTGAGAAGTTGTAGAGGGATTAGGTGAAATTAGTTTGGCTAGGGAGTGTGATAGGCCGCCCTAAAAAGATGCGTTTTTAGGGAGCGTCTGAAGATGAGTAAGTTGTGATTTGTCCTAACTTCTTGGGGTAGAGCGTTCCAGAGGTTTGGTGCAGCTCGGAAGAAGTCTTGGGTTCGGGAGTGGGAGGTTCGAATTAGTGTGGATGTTAGTCGAAAGTCATTTGCAGAGCGTAGAGAATGGGTGGGATGATAGACAGAGAGGAGGGTGGAGATGTAGGAGGGTGCTGCACTGTGGAGAGCTTTGTGGGTGAGAACAAGCAGTTTGAATTGGATCCTGTGATATATGGGCAGCCAGTGCAATGACTGGCACAGAGCAGAGGCATCCGAGTAGCAGTTGGCCAGATAGGTGACCCTGGCTGCTGCATTAAGGATGGACTGTAGAGGGGAGAGTCTAGTTAGGGGGAGACCAATTAATAGAGAGTTACAGTAGTCAAGGCGAGAGTGGATCAGGGCCACGGTGAGGGTTTTTGTCGTTTCCATTGTGAGAAAGGGGCGGATTCTAGCGATGGTCTTGAGGTGCAAGCGGCAGGTGCGGGCAAGAGATTGTATGTGGGAGGTGAAGGAGAGATCAGTGTCAAGTATAATCCCCAGGCAGCGGGCTTGCGGCCTAGGACTTATCGTTGTGCCACACACAGAGAGGGAGATGTCAGGTTTAGGAAGGTTGGGAGATGGAGGGAAAAGCAGAAGTTCAGTTTTGGAAAGGTTAAGTTTCAGATAGAGAGCAGACATGGTGGGGATGAGGTGTATAGCTGTGTGTCATCAGCATAAAGATGGTACTGAAAGCCAAATCTGCTGATGGTCTGTCCAATTGGGGCAGTGTAGAGGGAGAACAGAAGAGAGCCAAGGACTGAACCTTGAGGGACCCCAACAGTGAGAGGGAGAGGAGAAGATGTGGAGCCAGCAAATGATACACTGAACGAGCGGCCAGAAAGATAGGAAGAGAACCAGGAAAGAACAGTGTCCTTTAGGCCAATAGAATGGAGCAAAGTAAGAAGGAGATGGTGGTCAACAGTGTCGAAGGCTGCAGAAAGGTCAAGAAGAATAAGCAGAGAGTGGTCACCGTTACGTTTTGCTGTCAATAGGTCATTGGTCACTTTGACAATGGCAGTTTCTGTTGAGTGTAAAGGGCGGAAGCCAGACTGTAAAGGATCTAGAAGAGAGTGAGTGGAAAGGTAGCGGGTGAGACGAGAGTAGACCAGGCGCTCCAAGAGTTTAGAGATGAAGGGGAGATTGGAGACTGGTCTGTAGTTGCTTGTGCAGGACGGATCAAGGGAAGGTTTTTTTAATAATGGAGTAATAATAGAGTGTTTGAGGGAGGAAGGGAAGATACCAGAAGAGAGAGAGAGATTGAAGATTTTAGTTAGGTGAGTGGTGACAACCGGAGAGAGTGTCTGGAGTAAAAACATGACCAGGACAGAGCTAGCAGATAAAAAAAAAAATCAAGAACTAATATGTGGAAAAGGTGCCATACCATGAGAGTAGCATGATTAAAGTCTGTAAACTCTTCAGTGCTCCAGACACCAGTACTAATATTTGTCTGCGTATAATGCATTTCTATGTACTTAATGCTATACATGTGTTTACAATTGTTATGGCCGATACAACTGGACTCCATGAGCCTGATTCATCAAAGCTTTTATTCCAGAATTCTGACATAAAACCCTTGAAAAATAGCAAATTTTAGGCACAATTCAGAGTTCCTACTAAATGTTGCTACATTTGATTTTTTTCACAACAGTTTCTCCAAGCTCCAACCAAGTGGGAAGAGCTGGGGTAGATAACGACCCCACAGATCGTTTAATTCATGACGGCCGTGGCATTCCCTATATCAGAACACACCACTCATCAGATGCTCCAAATTCAAGAAGAGGCGTACACCTACTCATGATTCGGGAGTGTCTGACTACAGCGCGTCCCCATATCAGGACCAGCGTAAGCAATGTCAGTCTTTATGAATGAGGCTCAAAAAGTAAAAGGGATATTCACACACTAGCCCATTATACGTTGGCATACAGAGATAACCATACTGTATGTAAATGATGGATTCAATAATATATTCCTGGTGAACCTCAAGTGTCCAGAATAAAATAGCTAAAATTAAGTCAACAGAGCAATTACATATGCCTAACTTTAAGACTTTTTAAATTAGGATTGTAAGAGAGTGAACTATGACAATACAGGGCAAGCATTAGGACCCTGCAGAGTCTGCCTGTCTGTCTGAGCGATAAACAGGAAGTAGTTGTGGAGATTCAGGAAGTGCGAGGAGGGAGTTGGGTGTCCATGGCAATGGGTTTTTGAAAACGTAGTAGGTGAAGTAATATGGGCCTTAAAAAAGTTGGTTGTAAGCCCCGGTTGGTGACCAAGAGACTTGTTGGTGAACAGAGCCAGTGACAGCATCTGAGGAGAGTGAAGGGAAACAGAAATTGCGAAGACAATACCACATCACTGTGTGATAAGCGATCCAGTTGTGCGGACCTGGGTCCAACTGAAAGAGCATCTGAGGAGAAGCTGAGGAGATGTTTCCCTCCCTGACAGAGCAAGTGATTGATGTCCAGTAAGGCCGTGAGTGACTGCGATAAGAGAGACGGCGTCCGGTGTCATCCCCATTGGAAGGATTCTGACAAGCCCTGGAAAGGAGTGATCCCCAGACTGCACCCTGAGGCTACAGAATTAAAGTGCTTGACAGGTGACTCTGGCATTGGCTGATAGCTGCCAAACTTTGTTTTTTTTGCAATAAGTACTTATTTTTGGCACCAAAGTTTTATTTTTATTTTTCTGGACTTGCTGCAGCCCACGCGGAAACATACCGGTGTAAAGTTACATTGGAGTTTAATGATACCATAGGTTGTGAGATACCCGGGTATCCCTGTGATAAGTGTATAGTCATCATTAATTTAGTGTATTGTATTATTATCTGTGATAAGTTATACTCAGTGCGCCATCTCAGAGGTTCCATCAGATCACCCTCACCTAATTTACATCGTCTTTCCAGTTTGATAAGTTTAACGTGTAGGTAAATTTGTTCCGGGTCCCAAATGTGATTTACATATACTGGGATCTCTGAGATCGGTGCATTGATTTTCGGCTAACGCTTAGTGTGTGAAAATTATTAATGGTAATGTTTTTAAGGGGATTTTGAGCTTATATATTCTACATTTCACCGTAATTTGATCCCCATTTCAGTAAAATACTGTTGTTCATTTCTGCCTCAGTCTCGGTCTGTGACTCACTGGATCTTAATAGGACCTCTGGTCATTACATTTTTGGCGTAGTCGGCAGGATTCAGTGTTTGTCATGGACGGAGGCGGCGAAGGAAGAAATGATCCCACCGCATCAGCAGCCCCGCTGCTGGGTGCGGGTCTTTTGGCAGCCGCGGCAAATGTGGGAGGGCATGTACCGGTAGGAGCTTTACTCCAGCACATGCCGAAATACGACGGGCGTAATATGGTGTTGCAGGATTGGGCAGAGAGGGTCCAGAGTATTCTGCGGATGTGTAATCTGACTCCCGCATTACGAGCAGAACTGGCATTGAACGCACTAGAAGGCGACGCTAGGCGGACGGTGATGGTACGACCTGAGGCTGAGAGAAGTACGTTAGAGAAAATTTTGGTACTGTTAGAGGGGAGTTCTGGAGGCCGGGCCCGTGTGACCCAGCTTCGATCATTTTTCTTTAACCGCCCTCAAAAGGAAAGTGAGTCTCTGATGCAGTACTCTAATACGCTACAGGAAACATTGAATGAAGTGCAGCGACTAGACCCAGGGGCCCTGGGAGCGTTCCGGGAGGTAGACCACTTTCTCCGGGACCAATTCATCACAGGGTTAGCTAACAGGCTCCTTCGGGATAAACTGTATGAGGTGGCCCGGGCTACCCCAGAAATATCTTTCTGGCAGATTTACCAGGCCGCGGTGGAAAGGGAGGCAGAGTCCATTCTGGTAGTTCAAGGGGCTGTGGACAGTACACGGCTGGAGGGAGGCGGAATGCAATTGTCAGGAGCGGAAGGACTGGTAGATGTTGTACAAGCTCTGCGTGCTGAGTTGAAGGAGCTAAAGCTGGAAGTGTCTAAAATCAGAGCTGGGTCGTCCCCTACTCCCCTGGAGAGGCCACCAGCTACACCCTCTGGGATGGTGATTCCACTGACAGCCGGACCGCCCTCTTTGAATGACTCAAGCCCCCGTCCCCGGGGAGCAGTCACCTGCTGGAGGTGCGGGCGCCGGGGACACATCTCACGATACTGCCGGATGTCCACAGTCCCCGAGACTCCTCCGCCGACGTTAAACTCCCAGCCGCTGCCTTGAGGGGGCAATTCGCAGCGCCCCCTCCCTCACAAAGCCCCCAACGGAATGAGCAAGATTTGTTTGCATGGAGTCCAGTCTTAGAAGCAGAATTTGAAGGACGGAAGATGAATTGCTTGGTTGATACGGGATCTGAATGTACCATTATGCCTCTAGAAGTTTTCGAGAAATACTTCAGTCAACTAATGGTTCCCGAAGATGGTCGAATGATAAGACTTACTGCCGCTAACAATGGCCAGCTGACGGTGAAAGGGATCGTGTGGATGAGACTGAAAATGTTTGGTCAAGAGCTGGGTCAGAAAGGGGTAGTGCTGGTGGACCACCCCCCTAGAAGAGGGATGGAAGTGACACTGGGAATGAACATTCTGCGAGATCTAAATCATCAGATGTATGCCCGTGAGGGACCCCGTTACTGGAGTCGTGCTACAGGTCACCGACCGACACAGAGAATGTTACACCGCCTAGTGCTGAACTGTGATCTGCTGAAAAGTGCAGTCCCTGGGGGCCGGGTGGGCCTTGTCCGAGTGCCATCACGGACCACGATTTCACTGGCGCCCCGACAGGAGGAACTCTTGATGTTGCCAGTGGGGGCGGCGCAGAGGCTGAATGGACTTGAGGTATTACTTGAGCCAGCCCCAGAGAAGTCCTCTTGTGCCAAGGTGCATGTGGCCCGGTCTCTGACGATTGTGAAGAATGGACGGGTGCCAGTCAGATGCATTAACGTGTTGGAGGAGGCTATTACCATTCCTGCTGGGACCATCCTAGCTGAACTGTTCATGCCAGAGGGGAAGATGCCTGACAAAGCGGTGTTTGAATTGCGGCCAGACCCACAGTCATCCTGGACATATGCGGTCGAAGTAGCAGGGCCTGAATCTCCTACCAAAGAATGGAATGGTCGTGTGATCATGGATCAGATGGGAGTAGATCGGGAGGAACTGACTTCCGTGCAACTAGAACAGTTGGAGAGGGTCATGTGGGAACATGAAGAGGCCTTCTCGCGACATGCAGAAGACTTCGGGTGCTCACCGACGATTGAGCATGAGATTCCCACGGGGGACACCCCTCCCATTAGAGAACGTTATCGTCAGATTCCCCCGACACTTTATCAAGAGGTGAAGGGCATGGTAGCCAGTATGCTCGACAATCAAGTAATACGAGAGAGCCAAAGTCCTTGGGCTGCTCCCGTTGTCCTTGTCCGAAAGAAGGATGGGACCCTCCGATTTTGTGTGGATTATCGGAAATTAAACGTGCACACTGTGCGAGACGCATACCCGTTGCCTCGGATAGAGGAGTCCCTGTCTGCATTAGGACGGGCCAAATACTTTTCAACGTTGGACTTGGCGAGTGGATATTGGCAGGTACCAATGGCTGAGAAAGATCGGGCAAAGACAGCATTTGTTATGCCAATGGGGCTCTATGAATTCAACCGGATGCTGTTCGGACTCAGTAATGCCCCGGGGACCTTTCAACGCCTTATGGAACACTGTTTAGGCGACCTGAATTTTGAATCGGTATTGATATATCTAGATGACATCGTGGTGTTCGGAACGTCATTTGAAGACCATCTTGAGAAGTTGCGCCAAGTGCTCCAACGTCTCAGTCGCCATGGCTTAAAGATAAAACCAAAGAAATGTCAACTGTTCAAGAGTCGCATAGAGTATCTAGGCCATGTGGTGACTTCCGACGGGGTGTTACCCTCAGTCAGTAAGATCTTAGCGGTACAGGGGTGGGCACCTCCTCAGACTCTACGGGAGGTGCGGGCTTTCTTGGGATTGGCAGGGTACTATCGACGATTTGTGCCCAGGTTTTCACAAGTAGTGGGTCCCCTGAATGAACTTTTAAGAGGGACGGCGCTGGGTCCTCGCAGCCGCCCTATCCAATGGGGGCCTCAGCAGCAAAAGGCATTTGACGAGGTGAAAGCCGCCCTAACGAGTGCCCCTTTGTTGGCATATGCCAGGTTTGATACCCCTTTCCTGTTGTACACTGACGGTAGTCTTCACGGGTTGGGGGCGGTACTGGCCCAAATTCAGGATGGCCGGGAGCGGGTCATTGCCTATGGCAGCAGGTCTTTAAGGGACACTGAGCGCAATCCGGCTAATTATAGTTCGTTTTGCCTAGAGCTGTTAGCCCTGGTGTGGGCAATGACGGAGCACTTGCTGAGTATCTAACGGGAGCTGAGGTGTTGGTCATGACCGATAATAACCCTCTTGCTCACTTAGAGAATGCGAAACTGGGAGCGTTGGAGCAGCGATGGGTCGCTCGCCTTGCTAAGTTTAATTATCAGATTAAGTTTCGCTCGGGGCGAGAAAACGGTAATGCGGACGCATTGTCGAGGGTACCCCTTGGATTTAGGGGAGAAAGCATTGATGACCAGCTCGAGGACACAGAGACCCCTGACTTGGGGCAGGTACCTATCTTCCGCAGTGTGGTACATTCAAGTGGGGTGGCATCAGGGATGCCGTGTGTCCTGGGAAAAACACCATCAGATTGGGCAAAAGATCAGAACGAGTGTCCAGACATCTCGCGAGTGCGCACCTGGGTACAAAATGGGATTTGGCCGAGTGCAGAGGACAAGGCCCAACTATCCGCAGAAGGAATTAAACTATTGCGACAGTGGGATAAGTTGTGTGTGGAACAGGATCTTTTGTATCGTAAGGTGTATCTGCCATCTGAGCTGCAACACCGGTACCAACTGGTAATCCCTGTAGGGATGGGTCCGATGGTTGCCCGCGAGGCACATGAGAAAGGAGCCCACTTTGGTAGTGAAAAGACACTCCAGTGGTTACAGCGAATCCTCTATTGCCCTGACTTGGGAGGGATGGTAGCGGAGGCATGTCGGCAATGTCGGGTCTGTGGGCTCAGTAAGAGTCCTGAGCAGCGGGCCCCTACTCAAACCATTAAAACGTCTGCCCCCTTGGAATTGCTCATGATTGATTATGTCCTGATAGGATACTCGACGTCTGGGTGCTCCTATTGCTTGGTAATGACAGACCACTTCACTAAATATGCTGTGGCAGTGCCGACAAGAGATCAGACAGCCGAGTCGGCGGCTAAGGCTGTGTGTCGTCATTTTCTCCAAGTGTTTGGGTGTCCGCAAAGGATACACTCAGACCAGGGGGCATGTTTCCAGGGGACACTAATGGAAGAGCTGCGCCGGCTGTATGGCATAGCACATTCAAGAACGACACCTTATCATCCCCAAGGAAATGGGGCCTGTGAGCGTTTCAATCGTACCTTGATACAGATGATGAGAACATTAGAGGAAGGGCAGCAGGGCCACTGGCCTGAGTACCTCCCTGAACTAATGTGGGCCTACAACAATAGATTGCACAGCACTACGGGCTATTCGCCACACATGTTGATGTTTGGGAGACCCGGGAGGGATATTGAAGATTTGAACATGCCAGATCCCTCCTCTGATTCCTCTCGGACTGCATCTGAATGGGTTCGGGAACACCAGCGGCGACTGAGAGTGGTGCATCAGGTGGTGGGTAATAGACTCAATCAGGTGTCTCATAGGGACACGAGGCCTGTGCAGACGGAACCTTTCTCCCCAGGGGATAGAGTGTTGGTGAGGGTCAAACGACCGACAGGGAAACTGGCCGATCGATGGGAGGCGACCCCATACCTGATAAAGAGACGAGTGAACCCTGAGATTCCAGTTTATGAGGTCGAGCCCGTGGGGGCAGGGGGGCTCACTCGTAATCTTTACCGTAACATGCTACAACGGTGCTGGTTTGAGGACGTGGCTCCCGTTTCTACGGAACCAGAGGCTGTGTCCCAAGGGTCAGACACTCCTGATGTTTTTGAGTTTGATGATGAGCCCTCCTCTGCGCCTGTTTATCTGCCCCCTGTGAATGATCTGCACCTGTGTGGAAAGAGTGTTGAGCCGGTGGAATGTCCTTCCGAGGGTGAGGGCTTGAGTCAGCCACCTGACATGAATAATGGGTAACGGGGTGTCGCACTTCAAAAGAGGGCAGCGTCACGCCTTTCCTCTGATGACACTTCTGAAGGGACTCCTGCCCCTTCGGGGGACAGAATCCGTTGGGAAGGACCTTCGGAGAACCACTCGACCTACGGCAGGAATACCCCCTCAGCGCTACGCACAGGATGATTTTGAGTGGGGAGGTATGTCGAGGACGCCAACCTCTAGTGGGGTGGCATGTAAGAGAGTGAACTATGACAATACAGGGTGAGCATTAGGACCCTGCAGAGTCTGCCTGTCTGTCTGAGCGATAAACAGGAAGTAGTTGTGGAGATTCAGGAAGTGTGAGGAGGGAGTTGGGTGTCCATGGCAACGGGTTTTGAAAACGTAGTAGGTGAAGTAATATGGGCCTTAAAAAAGTTGGTTGTAAGCCCCGGTTGGTGACCAAGAGACTTGTTGGTGAACAGAGCCAGTGACAGCATCTGAGGAGAGTGAAGGGAAACAGAAATTGCGAAGACAATACCACATCACTGTGTGATAAGCGATCCAGTTGTGCAGACCTGGGTCCAACTGAAAGAGCATTTGAGGAGAAGCTGAGGAGATGTTTCCCTCCCTGACAGAGCAAGTGATTGATGTCCAGTAAGGCCGTGAGTGACTGCGATAAGAGAGACGGCGTCCGGTGTCATCCCCATTGGAAGGATTCTGACAAGCCCTGGAAAGGAGTGATCCCCAGACTGCACCCTGAGGCTACAGAATTAAAGTGCTTGACAGGTGACTCTGGCATTGGCTGATAGCTGCCAAACTTTGGTTTTCTTTGCAATAAGTACTTATTTTTGGCGCCAAAGTTTTATTTTTATTTTTCTGGACTTGCTGCAGCCCACGCGGAAACATACCGGTGTAAAGTTACATTGGAGTTTAATGGTACCATAGGTTGTGAGATACCCGGGTATCCCTGTGATAAGTGTATAGTCATCATTAATTTAGTATATTGTATTATTATCTGTGAATAGTTATACTCAGTGCGCCATCTCAGAGGTTCCATCAGACCACCCTCACCTAATTTACATCGTCTTTCCAGTTTGATAAGTTTAACGTGTAGGTAAATTTGTTCCGGGTCCCAAATGTGATTTACATATACTGGGATCTCTGAGATCGGTGCATTGATTTTCGGCTAACGCTTAGTGTGTGAAAATTATTAATGGTAATGTTTTTAAGGGGATTTTGAGCTTATTATTAGTGATGAGCGAGCATGCTTGTTACTACTCGGTACTCGCACGAGTATCACTGTACTCGGTCTACTCGGCGGGGACCGAGTAATCTCGCGATACTCGTGCTGTACTCGTGGTCTTCATTTCTGCATGTTGGCGCTCTTTTGAGAGCCAGCCCTCATGCAGGGATTGGCTGGCAGACCACTGCAATGCCACAGCCCTGTTAGTTGTGGAATTGCAGTGATTGGCCGGCCTGCACAGCGTGACCGAGCCTTTATACCGGCCGGCGCGCTGTGCTCTGCTCACAGCTATCCAGACAGTCAGTGCAGGGAGAGTGTCGCTGCTTCAGGGAAAGGTTTGCGGCCCTTTATAGCTATTTCCGTAGCAGGGCTGCAAACAGTGTGACCAAAAGTCCTTCTCAGGACTATTCTAGTTGTATACAGGCAGGCAGGGTATAGCCAGGTCGGAGTACAGTAGCAGAGTCCTTCTCAGGACTATTGTTGCTGTATACAGGCAGGGTATAGCCAGGTTGGAATACAGGCTACTGACCAAAAGAGTCCTTGTCAGGACTATTGTAGCAGTATACAGGCAGGCAGGCAGGCAGGCAGGGTATATAGCCATTCCTAGTGGTGACCGTATACCAGCCTTCATCATATCTGGGGCTGGTGTATACAGTCTAAAACAGTCCAGATAGTGTCAGACTTCTCAGTAATTGTCGCTCCTAAAAACCTGTTAGGTTCTTATTGCGTCCGTGCTTGCATTTAAAAACCGCACGTGTGTGCCTGTCGGTGGCAGCGTACAGGTGCACGTTTTTCACAAACTATTATATAACGCACAAGTCTAGTGAATAATACACGTCAATCAGCAGTGGCTGATAGTGTCAGACTTCTCAGTAATTGTCGCTCCTAAAAACCTGTTAGGTTCTTATTGCGTCCGTGCTTGCATTTAAAAACCGCACGTGTGTGCCTGTCGGTGGCAGCGTACAGGTGCACTTGTGTGCATTTTTCACAAACTATTATATAACGCACAAGTCTAGTGAATAATACACGTCAGTCAGCAGTGTCTGATAGTGTCAGACTTCTCAGTAATTGTCGCTCCTAAAAACCTGTTAGGTTCTTATTGCGTCCGTGCTTGCATTTAAAAACCGCACGTGTGTGCCTGTCGGTGGCAGCGTACAGGTGCACGTTTTTCACAAACTATTATATAACGCACAAGTGTAGTGTATAATACACGTCAGTCAGCAGTGGCTGATAGTGTCAGACTTCTCAGTAATTGTCGCTCCTAAAAACCTGTTAGGTTCTTATTGCGTCCGTGCTTGCATTTAAAAACCGCACGTGTGTGCCTGTCGGTGGCAGCGTACAGGTGCACGTTTTTCACAAACTATTATATAACGCACAAGTGTAGTGTATAATACACGTCAGTCAGCAGTGGCTGATAGTGTCAGACTTCTCAGTAATTGTCGCTCCTAAAAACCTGTTAGGTTCTTATTGCGTCCGTGCTTGCATTTAAAAACCGCACGTGTGTGCCTGTCGGTGGCAGCGTACAGGTGCACGTTTTTCACAAACTATTATATAACGCACAAGTGTAGTGTATAATACACGTCAGTCAGCAGTGGCTGATAGTGTCAGACTTCTCAGTAATTGTCGCTCCTAAAAACCTGTTAGGTTCTTATTGCGTCCGTGCTTGCATTTAAAAACCGCACGTGTGTGCCTGTCGGTGGCAGCGTACAGGTGCACGTTTTTCACAAACTATTATATAACGCACAAGTGTAGTGTATAATACACGTCAGTCAGCAGTGGCTGATAGTGTCAGACTTCTCAGTAATTGTCGCTCCTAAAAACCTGTTAGGTTCTTATTGCGTCCGTGCTTGCATTTAAAAACCGCATGTGTGTGCCTGTCGGTGGCAGCGTCAGGCTCCATATTGTCCCTGGATAGAGATGTGCATGAGGGCCTCAAAACATTGTTCCCATTGCAAAGGAGCGGGTCTCCTGTCGTTGTAATGCCCATTCTGAAAGAATGGGCGAAAAAATTTACCACTGGGGGTATACCTGAAACAAAGGCCTAACTCTTGTAACTGTCATCATGATGGCGCATGAGGAGAAGGAGGAGCAGTCCAGCGATTAGCCAAAGTCCAGAAGTGTGTTACCATGGGTGAGTGGAGGTACATGGCAAAATCCCGTTACAAACTTTAAATTCCGCTGTCATTTGCTGGTGGTGTGGTGAAGTCTGGCCCAATCCAACCCTTGTTCATCTTGATTAGAGTCAGCCTGTCAGCATTTACAGTTGACAGGCAGGTGCGTTTATCTGTAATGATTCCACCTGCGGCACTAAAAACACGCTCTGACAAAACGCTAGCGGCAGGGCAGGCCAGGACTTCCAAGGCGTAGAGAGCCAATTCATGCCACGTGTCCAGCTTGGATACCCATTAATTGTAAGGTACAGAGGAATGTCAGAGTACAGTTGTTTGATCTGCAAGGTACTCCTTGAGCATCTGGGCAAACTTAGGATTTCTTGTGGCACTACCCCGCACCTCAGGGGCTGTGGTATGTGAGGGGCTGAGAAAACTGTCCCACATCTTAAAGACTGTTCCCCTACCTCTGGCGGATTGGACTTGTGCCCCTCTCGGCTCTACGCCTTGGTTGTCCACTGATTCTGACCTATGCCGCTATCGTTTTGTGAGGGGAATGCTTTGCCTACTTCCGTGACTATGGCCTTCTGGAACTGCTGCATTTTTCCTGACCTCTCCGCCTCGGGAATAAGAGACATAAAGTTCTCCTTGTAGCGTGGGTCTAACAGTGTTACCAACCAGTAATGATTGTCGGCCAAGATGTTCTTAACGCGAGGGTCACGAGACAGGCAGCTTACATAAAGTCAGCCATGTGTGCCAGACTCTTAACAGCCATCACTTCAGTATCCTGACCAACACGATGACTGAACATGCTGTCCTCCTCCTCCTCCTCCTCCTCCTCCTCCTCATCATCATCTACCCTGTCCTCTGGCCAGCCACGCTGAACCGAGGATATGACTGCATGTCATATCCTCAATTTGGCCAGAGAGTTGCTCCATGTCTTCATCCTCCTCCTCGTCATAGTCCTCCACTGCACGTTGTGATGAGACGAGGCTGGGCTGTGGTGTTATCACCCACACCCACTACTGTTTCTTGCTCAAACTCATCGCGCTCCGCCTGCAATGCATCATGGTTGTTTTTTGAGCAAGAGACCATTTTAGAAGGCAGAGAAGCGGTATGGTGACGCTAATAATGTCGTCATCGCCGCTCACCATCTTGGTGGAGTCCTCAAAGTTTTGGCGGATGGTACATAGGTCGGACATCCATCTCCACTCCTCAGGTGTTATGTGTGGAGTTTTGACCCATTTCCCTACGGCTTAGGTGATGCAGGTACTCAACAACTGCCCCTCTTCTGCTCACATATCCTGACCAACATGTGCAGAGTTGAATTCCAACGCGTGGGGACATCACACACCAGTCTGTGAGCCGGAAGATGCAAATGGCGCTGAAGCCAGCAAGGGCCGGCTGTAAGCAGGTAGTGACTTTCGAAAATGTGCAGACAGGCGGCGAACTTTTACCAGCAGATCAGACAACTCTGGGTATGACTTTAGAAACGCTGAACCATGAGGTTGAGCACATGGGCCACGCATGGAATATGTGTCAGCTGGCCTCGCCTCAAAGCCGCCACCAGGTTCCGGCCATTGTCACACACGACCTTTCCTGGCTTTAGGTTCAGAGGTGTGAGCAGTGATCTGCCTGCTGTTTCAGAGCTGTCCACACCTCTTCTGCATTGTGGGGTTTGTCACCTATGCAGATTAGCTTCAGCACAGCCTGTTTGCCGCTTTCGCCGAGGCAGTGCTGCAGTGCTTCTGTGTCGCCCTGGACAAGCCAGGGGCCACAGAGCACAACACTTACACACCCCACACTCCCTGCAGGCATATCATAGTCAAAACACAAAATCCTTGTTGCCTCCCCAGGGGCTGTTGTCCACACCAGGGGGTGGAGCCAGGCGGTTGGTCTCCACCCACCAAGGAGGAGGGAAAAAACAGGCAGTGAGAGTTAGCTAAGGAAGTTGAAGAGGAAAGTAGTAGAGAGGAGAAAAGTGACAGCAAAGAGCCTGAAGTTGGTCCGGGTGTGTGGCCCGGACAGGACAGCAAGGTTGGCAGGATGTGGTGACCGTCTGCAGTGGAGGCCGATTGGAGTCTGCCGTAAGGACCGTGGACGGGTGGTGACCCGGCCGTACCGGACCGGTATACAAAGAGAAGCCAGCACCATTGGCAAGGGGCCTTTCGGATCCCGGCAAGGCTTGTGTCGCCGTGAATTTGCCAAATCCGTTAGTGAAGGGGACCTCAGGGTTTCCAAACAGCCAAGTCACGATAGAAGGCAACCGTCCAACCGTGAAGGGGAGACACCGCCACCGCCAAGGGCAACCGTCTCCAGGGCCAGCGCCTGTGGGCAAAAGGGGCTCCTCCGGCCCATATCCAGGTCGGGAGCGGGTTACGGTGGGAAACCATCACTACCAACACTGAACTTAGGTGCAGGGAGAGACAGTCATCACTAACCTGCAGGGAGGAACAACCGCAGCCGTCCGAGGGACCCGTCCATCCAGCCACTTGTTTTACCGTGAACTGTGTCATCATCATTGGGGCTGAGTGAGTACCTCCGTGCCGTGCGGACACAGCGCTGTCCCTGCGACCTTGCACCTCATCAGGCCCCGCAACCCGCCTGTCATCCATCTCTACCCCATCACCGGGCCTTGGACAACCAACCCCCTACCCACGGCGTGGAGAAATAACAACAAAGCTGCTCCCTGTCACAGGCTCCCGGGATCCCCGTCCCAGAGCAGCGGTGGTGTCCACACAATCACCACAACCGTGGATGGCGTCACGGACAATATCCCCAAAACCAAACGACCCCTTTTCACTCACGGGCGATGAGCGCCGCTCGAGTCCCCGGGATCTGGCCATCGCTCGAGCCACCGAGCAGCAGCAGCCGTAGAGCAGCGGCAGCCGGACCCGAGCAGTGGGAGAGCGCAGCGTCCCCTCCTCCGCCCGCAACACTTCCAGCTTGGGACTGCGTGTGTAGGGTAAAGTGGATGAGGATGCGCAGGAGGAGGAGGAGGCTGAGGAGCATGACATTCCGGAGCTGTAGAGTGTGGGTGAAACCCTGACTGAGGTAGGGCCTGCAAAACTTGGTGTGTGAAGGACGTGTTCCGTACCTCGCTCAGACTGGGTCCCAGCTTCCACAATATTAACCCAGTGTGACGTCAACGAGATGTAGCGGCCTTGCCCACATGCACTTGTCCACGTGTCTGTGGTTAGGTGGACTTTGGCTGAAAACAGCGTTGTTCAGGGCACGTGTGATGTTTGTGACACGTGGTTAGCAATGCGGGGACGGCACACCGGGAGAAATAGTGGCGGCTGGGGACCGAGTAATGTGGGACAGCTGCCACCATCAGGTCGCGGAATGCTTCTGTCTCAACCAGC